>NC_134356.1:332597560-333246271 GCF_048569485.1 Anomaloglossus baeobatrachus | reverse complement strand
GCATTGATCAATGTAACTGAGCCCCAAGGCCTCGTCAAGGCATATCTCTATATTGGGGTCCCTAGCTCTGTGACCCTAACTGTGTGTCATCTCATTGCAATTAAAAACTGCTATGGGTGGAGAGGGGTAACTAAGGACTTTCTTATATAGGAGATGGAAAAAACATGGCCGAAAGGGGCGGAGCTGTGTTCACATTCAGAAAAAAACTACATATAACTGAATAGGATAACTGAAGTGAGCACTAATATATATATTTATTATGAGTGCAAGCCAAAAATTACATACTATATACGGATAAGGCTGCACATCAAACTTAGATAATAGTATAATGCCTCAAGCATATGGACAAATATTGGAATATACAATGAAAAATGCTACTTGCTAATTTGAACATGTGAATAATGAATTGCATACCTGCCATGAATATTAGGAAAAAGGAGATATTTAGCAATCGCATTGATCAATGTAACTGAGCCCCAAGGCCTCGTCAAGGCATATCTCTATATTGGGGTCCCTAGCTCTGTGACCCTAACTGTGTGTCATCTCATTGCAATTAAAAACTGCTATGGGTGGAGAGGGGTAACTAAGGACTTTCTTATATAGGAGATGGAAAAAACATGGCCGAAAGGGGCGGAGCTGTGTTCACATTCAGAAAAAAACTACATATAACTGAATAGGATAACTGAAGTGAGCACTAATATATATATTATGAGTGCAAGCCAAAAATTACATACTATATACGGATAAGGCTGCACATCAAACTTAGATAATAGTATAATGCCTCAAGCATATGGACAAATATTGGAATATACAATGAAAAATGCTACTTGCTAATTTGAACATGTGAATAATGAATTGCATACCTGCCATGAATATTAGGAAAAAGGAGATATTTAGCAATCGCATTGATCAATGTAACTGAGCCCCAAGGCCTCGTCAAGGCATATCTCTATATTGGGGTCCCTAGCTCTGTGACCCTAACTGTGTGTCATCTCATTGCAATTAAAAACTGCTATGGGTGGAGAGGGGTAACTAAGGACTTTCTTATATAGGAGATGGAAAAAACATGGCCGAAAGGGGCGGAGCTGTGTTCACATTCAGAAAAAAACTACATATAACTGAATAGGATAACTGAAGTGAGCACTAATATATATATTTATTATGAGTGCAAGCCAAAAATTACATACTATATACGGATAAGGCTGCACATCAAACTTAGATAATAGTATAATGCCTCAAGCATATGGACAAATATTGGAATATACAATGAAAAATGCTACTTGCTAATTTGAACATGTGAATAATGAATTGCATACCTGCCATGAATATTAGGAAAAAGGAGATATTTAGCAATCGCATTGATCAATGTAACTGAGCCCCAAGGCCTCGTCAAGGCATATCTCTATATTGGGGTCCCTAGCTCTGTGACCCTAACTGTGTGTCATCTCATTGCAATTAAAAACTGCTATGGGTGGAGAGGGGTAACTAAGGACTTTCTTATATAGGAGATGGAAAAAACATGGCCGAAAGGGGCGGAGCTGTGTTCACATTCAGAAAAAAACTACATATAACTGAATAGGATAACTGAAGTGAGCACTAATATATATATTTATTATGAGTGCAAGCCAAAAATTACATACTATATACGGATAAGGCTGCACATCAAACTTAGATAATAGTATAATGCCTCAAGCATATGGACAAATATTGGAATATACAATGAAAAATGCTACTTGCTAATTTGAACATGTGAATAATGAATTGCATACCTGCCATGAATATTAGGAAAAAGGAGATATTTAGCAATCGCATTGATCAATGTAACTGAGCCCCAAGGCCTCGTCAAGGCATATCTCTATATTGGGGTCCCTAGCTCTGTGACCCTAACTGTGTGTCATCTCATTGCAATTAAAAACTGCTATGGGTGGAGAGGGGTAACTAAGGACTTTCTTATATAGGAGATGGAAAAAACATGGCCGAAAGGGGCGGAGCTGTGTTCACATTCAGAAAAAAACTACATATAACTGAATAGGATAACTGAAGTGAGCACTAATATATATATTATGAGTGCAAGCCAAAAATTACATACTATATACGGATAAGGCTGCACATCAAACTTAGATAATAGTATAATGCCTCAAGCATATGGACAAATATTGGAATATACAATGAAAAATGCTACTTGCTAATTTGAACATGTGAATAATGAATTGCATACCTGCCATGAATATTAGGAAAAAGGAGATATTTAGCAATCGCATTGATCAATGTAACTGAGCCCCAAGGCCTCGTCAAGGCATATCTCTATATTGGGGTCCCTAGCTCTGTGACCCTAACTGTGTGTCATCTCATTGCAATTAAAAACTGCTATGGGTGGAGAGGGGTAACTAAGGACTTTCTTATATAGGAGATGGAAAAAACATGGCCGAAAGGGGCGGAGCTGTGTTCACATTCAGAAAAAAACTACATATAACTGAATAGGATAACTGAAGTGAGCACTAATATATATATTTTATGAGTGCAAGCCAAAAAGTACATACTATATACGGATAAGGCTGCACATCAAACTTAGATAATAGTATAATGCCTCAAGCATATGGACAAATATTGGAATATACAATGAAAAATGCTACTTGCTAATTTGAACATGTGAATAATGAATTGCATACCTGCCATGAATATTAGGAAAAAGGAGATATTTAGCAATCGCATTGATCAATGTAACTGAGCCCCAAGGCCTCGTCAAGGCATATCTCTATATTGGGGTCCCTAGCTCTGTGACCCTAACTGTGTGTCATCTCATTGCAATTAAAAACTGCTATGGGTGGAGAGGGGTAACTAAGGACTTTCTTATATAGGAGATGGAAAAAACATGGCCGAAAGGGGCGGAGCTGTGTTCACATTCAGAAAAAAACTACATATAACTGAATAGGATAACTGAAGTGAGCACTAATATATATATCATGAGTGCAAGCCAAATATTACATACTATATACGGATAAGGCTGCACATCAAACTTAGATAATAGTATAATGCCTCAAGCATATGGACAAATATTGGAATATACAATGAAAAATGCTACTTGCTAATTTGAACATGTGAATAATGAATTGCATACCTGCCATGAATATTAGGAAAAAGGAGATATTTAGCAATCGCATTAATCAATGTAACTGAGCCCCAAGGCCTCATCAAGGCATATCTCTATATTGGGGTCCCTAGCTCTGTGACCCTAACTGTGTGTCATCTCATTGCAATTAAAAACTGCTATGGGTGGAGAGGGGTAACTAAGGACTTTCTTATATAGGAGATGGAAAAAACATGGCCGAAAGGGGCGGAGCTGTGTTCACATTCAGAAAAAAACTACATATAACTGAATAGGATAACTGAAGTGAGCACTAATATATATATTATGAGTGCAAGCCAAAAAGTACATACTATATACGGATAAGGCTGCACATCAAACTTAGATAATAGTATAATGCCTCAAGCATATGGACAAATATTGGAATATACAATGAAAAATGCTACTTGCTAATTTGAACATGTGAATAATGAATTGCATACCTGCCATGAATATTAGGAAAAAGGAGATATTTAGCAATCGCATTGATCAATGTAACTGAGCCCCAAGGCCTCGTCAAGGCATATCTCTATATTGGGGTCGCTAGCTCTGTGACCCTAACTGTGTGTCATCTCATTGCAATTAAAAACTGCTATGGGTGGAGAGGGGTAACTAAGGACTTTCTTCTATAGGAGATGGAAAAAACATGGCCGAAAGGGGCGGAGCTGTGTTCACATTCAGAAAAAAACTACATATAACTGAATAGGATAACTGAAGTGAGCACTAATATATATATTATGAGTGCAAGCCAAAAAGTACATACTATATACGGATAAGGCTGCACATCAAACTTAGATAATAGTATAATGCCTCAAGCATATGGACAAATATTGGAATATACAATGAAAAATGCTACTTGCTAATTTGAACATGTGAATAATGAATTGCATACCTGCCATGAATATTAGGAAAAAGGAGATATTTAGCAATCGCATTGATCAATGTAACTGAGCCCCAAGGCCTCGTCAAGGCATATCTCTATATTGGGGTCCCTAGCTCTGTGACCCTAACTGTGTGTCATCTCATTGCAATTAAAAACTGCTATGGGTGGAGAGGGGTAACTAAGGACTTTCTTATATAGGAGATGGAAAAAACATGGCCGAAAGGGGCGGAGCTGTGTTCACATTCAGAAAAAAACTACATATAACTGAATAGGATAACTGAAGTGAGCACTAATATATATATTATGAGTGCAAGCCAAAAATTACATACTATATACGGATAAGGCTGCACATCAAACTTAGATAATAGTATAATGCCTCAAGCATATGGACAAATATTGGAATATACAATGAAAAATGCTACTTGCTAATTTGAACATGTGAATAATGAATTGCATACCTGCCATGAATATTAGGAAAAAGGAGATATTTAGCAATCGCATTGATCAATGTAACTGAGCCCCAAGGCCTCGTCAAGGCATATCTCTATATTGGGGTTCCTAGCTCTGTGACCCTAACTGTGTGTCATCTCATTGCAATTAAAAACTGCTATGGGTGGAGAGGGGTAACTAAGGACTTTCTTATATAGGAGATGGAAAAAACATGGCCGAAAGGGGCGGAGCTGTGTTCACATTCAGAAAAAAACTACATATAACTGAATAGGATAACTGAAGTGAGCACTAATATATATATTATGAGTGCAAGCCAAAAATTACATACTATATACTGATAAGGCTGCACATCAAACTTAGATAATAGTATAATGCCTCAAGCATATGGACAAATATTGGAATATACAATGAAAAATGCTACTTGCTAATTTGAACATGTGAATAATGAATTGCATACCTGCCATGAATATTAGGAAAAAGGAGATATTTAGCAATCGCATTGATCAATGTAACTGAGCCCCAAGGCCTCGTCAAGGCATATCTCTATATTGGGGTCCCTAGCTCTGTGACCCTAACTGTGTGTCATCTCATTGCAATTAAAAACTGCTATGGGTGGAGAGGGGTAACTAAGGACTTTCTTATATAGGAGATGGAAAAAACATGGCCGAAAGGGGCGGAGCTGTGTTCACATTCAGAAAAAAACTACATATAACTGAATAGGATAACTGAAGTGAGCACTAATATATATATTTATTATGAGTGCAAGCCAAAAATTACATACTATATACGGATAAGGCTGCACATCAAACTTAGATAATAGTATAATGCCTCAAGCATATGGACAAATATTGGAATATACAATGAAAAATGCTACTTGCTAATTTGAACATGTGAATAATGAATTGCATACCTGCCATGAATATTAGGAAAAAGGAGATATTTAGCAATCGCATTGATCAATGTAACTGAGCCCCAAGGCCTCGTCAAGGCATATCTCTATATTGGGGTCCCTAGCTCTGTGACCCTAACTGTGTGTCATCTCATTGCAATTAAAAACTGCTATGGGTGGAGAGGGGTAACTAAGGACTTTCTTATATAGGAGATGGAAAAAACATGGCCGAAAGGGGCGGAGCTGTGTTCACATTCAGAAAAAAACTACATATAACTGAATAGGATAACTGAAGTGAGCACTAATATATATATTATGAGTGCAAGCCAAAAATTACATACTATATACGGATAAGGCTGCACATCAAACTTAGATAATAGTATAATGCCTCAAGCATATGGACAAATATTGGAATATACAATGAAAAATGCTACTTGCTAATTTGAACATGTGAATAATGAATTGCATACCTGCCATGAATATTAGGAAAAAGGAGATATTTAGCAATCGCATTGATCAATGTAACTGAGCCCCAAGGCCTCGTCAAGGCATATCTCTATATTGGGGTCCCTAGCTCTGTGACCCTAACTGTGTGTCATCTCATTGCAATTAAAAACTGCTATGGGTGGAGAGGGGTAACTAAGGACTTTCTTATATAGGAGATGGAAAAAACATGGCCGAAAGGGGCGGAGCTGTGTTCACATTCAGAAAAAAACTACATATAACTGAATAGGATAACTGAAGTGAGCACTAATATATATATTTATTATGAGTGCAAGCCAAAAATTACATACTATATACGGATAAGGCTGCACATCAAACTTAGATAATAGTATAATGCCTCAAGCATATGGACAAATATTGGAATATACAATGAAAAATGCTACTTGCTAATTTGAACATGTGAATAATGAATTGCATACCTGCCATGAATATTAGGAAAAAGGAGATATTTAGCAATCGCATTGATCAATGTAACTGAGCCCCAAGGCCTCGTCAAGGCATATCTCTATATTGGGGTCCCTAGCTCTGTGACCCTAACTGTGTGTCATCTCATTGCAATTAAAAACTGCTATGGGTGGAGAGGGGTAACTAAGGACTTTCTTATATAGGAGATGGAAAAAACATGGCCGAAAGGGGCGGAGCTGTGTTCACATTCAGAAAAAAACTACATATAACTGAATAGGATAACTGAAGTGAGCACTAATATATATATCATGAGTGCAAGCCAAAAATTACATACTATATACGGATAAGGCTGCACATCAAACTTAGATAATAGTATAATGCCTCAAGCATATGGACAAATATTGGAATATACAATGAAAAATGCTACTTGCTAATTTGAACATGTGAATAATGAATTGCATACCTGCCATGAATATTAGGAAAAAGGAGATATTTAGCAATCGCATTGATCAATGTAACTGAGCCCCAAGGCCTCGTCAAGGCATATCTCTATATTGGGGTCCCTAGCTCTGTACCCTAACTGTGTGTCATCTCATTGCAATTAAAAACTGCTATGGGTGGAGAGGGGTAACTAAGGACTTTCTTATATAGGAGATGGAAAAAACATGGCCGAAAGGGGCGGAGCTGTGTTCACATTCAGAAAAAAACTACATATAACTGAATAGGATAACTGAAGTGAGCACTAATATATATATTTATTTATATTTATTTATATTATGAGTGCAAGCCAAAAATTACATACTATATACGGATAAGGCTGCACATCAAACTTAGATAATAGTATAATGCCTCAAGCATATGGACAAATATTGGAATATACAATGAAAAATGCTACTTGCTAATTTGAACATGTGAATAATGAATTGCATACCTGCCATGAATATTAGGAAAAAGGAGATATTTAGCAATCGCATTGATCAATGTAACTGAGCCCCAAGGCCTCGTCAAGGCATATCTCTATATTGGGGTCCCTAGCTCTGTGACCCTAACTGTGTGTCATCTCATTGCAATTAAAAACTGCTATGGGTGGAGAGGGGTAACTAAGGACTTTCTTATATAGGAGATGGAAAAAACATGGCCGAAAGGGGCGGAGCTGTGTTCACATTCAGAAAAAAACTACATATAACTGAATAGGATAACTGAAGTGAGCACTAATATATATATTATGAGTGCAAGCCAAAAATTACATACTATATACGGATAAGGCTGCACATCAAACTTAGATAATAGTATAATGCCTCAAGCATATGGACAAATATTGGAATATACAATGAAAAATGCTACTTGCTAATTTGAACATGTGAATAATGAATTGCATACCTGCCATGAATATTAGGAAAAAGGAGATATTTAGCAATCGCATTGATCAATGTAACTGAGCCCCAAGGCCTCGTCAAGGCATATCTCTATATTGGGGTCCCTAGCTCTGTGACCCTAACTGTGTGTCATCTCATTGCAATTAAAAACTGCTATGGGTGGAGAGGGGTAACTAAGGACTTTCTTATATAGGAGATGGAAAAAACATGGCCGAAAGGGGCGGAGCTGTGTTCACATTCAGAAAAAAACTACATATAACTGAATAGGATAACTGAAGTGAGCACTAATATATATATTTATTATGAGTGCAAGCCAAAAATTACATACTATATACGGATAAGGCTGCACATCAAACTTAGATAATAGTATAATGCCTCAAGCATATGGACAAATATTGGAATATACAATGAAAAATGCTACTTGCTAATTTGAACATGTGAATAATGAATTGCATACCTGCCATGAATATTAGGAAAAAGGAGATATTTAGCAATCGCATTGATCAATGTAACTGAGCCCCAAGGCCTCGTCAAGGCATATCTCTATATTGGGGTCCCTAGCTCTGTGACCCTAACTGTGTGTCATCTCATTGCAATTAAAAACTGCTATGGGTGGAGAGGGGTAACTAAGGACTTTCTTATATAGGAGATGGAAAAAACATGGCCGAAAGGGGCGGAGCTGTGTTCACATTCAGAAAAAAACTACATATAACTGAATAGGATAACTGAAGTGAGCACTAATATATATATCATGAGTGCAAGCCAAAAATTACATACTATATACGGATAAGGCTGCACATCAAACTTAGATAATAGTATAATGCCTCAAGCATATGGACAAATATTGGAATATACAATGAAAAATGCTACTTGCTAATTTGAACATGTGAATAATGAATTGCATACCTGCCATGAATATTAGGAAAAAGGAGATATTTAGCAATCGCATTGATCAATGTAACTGAGCCCCAAGGCCTCGTCAAGGCATATCTCTATATTGGGGTCCCTAGCTCTGTGACCCTAACTGTGTGTCATCTCATTGCAATTAAAAACTGCTATGGGTGGAGAGGGGTAACTAAGGACTTTCTTATATAGGAGATGGAAAAAACATGGCCGAAAGGGGCGGAGCTGTGTTCACATTCAGAAAAAAACTACATATAACTGAATAGGATAACTGAAGTGAGCACTAATATATATATTTATTTATATTTATTTATATTATGAGTGCAAGCCAAAAATTACATACTATATACGGATAAGGCTGCACATCAAACTTAGATAATAGTATAATGCCTCAAGCATATGGACAAATATTGGAATATACAATGAAAAATGCTACTTGCTAATTTGAACATGTGAATAATGAATTGCATACCTGCCATGAATATTAGGAAAAAGGAGATATTTAGCAATCGCATTGATCAATGTAACTGAGCCCCAAGGCCTCGTCAAGGCATATCTCTATATTGGGGTCCCTAGCTCTGTGACCCTAACTGTGTGTCATCTCATTGCAATTAAAAACTGCTATGGGTGGAGAGGGGTAACTAAGGACTTTCTTATATAGGAGATGGAAAAAACATGGCCGAAAGGGGCGGAGCTGTGTTCACATTCAGAAAAAAACTACATATAACTGAATAGGATAACTGAAGTGAGCACTAATATATATATTTATTTATATTTATTCATATTATGAGTGCAAGCCAAAAATTACATACTATATACGGATAAGGCTGCACATCAAACTTAGATAATAGTATAATGCCTCAAGCATATGGACAAATATTGGAATATACAATGAAAAATGCTACTTGCTAATTTGAACATGTGAATAATGAATTGCATACCTGCCATGAATATTAGGAAAAAGGAGATATTTAGCAATCGCATTGATCAATGTAACTGAGCCCCAAGGCCTCGTCAAGGCATATCTCTATATTGGGGTCCCTAGCTCTGTGACCCTAACTGTGTGTCATCTCATTGCAATTAAAAACTGCTATGGGTGGAGAGGGGTAACTAAGGACTTTCTTATATAGGAGATGGAAAAAACATGGCCGAAAGGGGCGGAGCTGTGTTCACATTCAGAAAAAAACTACATATAACTGAATAGGATAACTGAAGTGAGCACTAATATATATATTTATTTATATTTATTTTTTTTTATGAGTGCAAGCCAAAAATTACATACTATATACGGATAAGGCTGCACATCAAACTTAGATAATAGTATAATGCCTCAAGCATATGGACAAATATTGGAATATACAATGAAAAATGCTACTTGCTAATTTGAACATGTGAATAATGAATTGCATACCTGCCATGAATATTAGGAAAAAGGAGATATTTAGCAATCGCATTGATCAATGTAACTGAGCCCCAAGGCCTTGTCAAGGCATATCTCTATATTGGGGTCCCTAGCTCTGTGACCCTAACTGTGTGTCATCTCATTGCAATTAAAAACTGCTATGGGTGGAGAGGGGTAACTAAGGACTTTCTTATATAGGAGATGGAAAAAACATGGCCGAAAGGGGCGGAGCTGTGTTCACATTCAGAAAAAAACTACATATAACTGAATAGGATAACTGAAGTGAGCACTAATATATATATTATGAGTGCAAGCCAAAAATTACATACTATATACGGATAAGGCTGCACATCAAACTTAGATAATAGTATAATGCCTCAAGCATATGGACAAATATTGGAATATACAATGTAAAATGCTACTTGCTAATTTGAACATGTGAATAATGAATTGCATACCTGCCATGAATATTAGGAAAAAGGAGATATTTAGCAATCGCATTGATCAATGTAACTGAGCCCCAAGGCCTCGTCAAGGCATATCTCTATATTGGGGTCCCTAGCTCTGTGACCCTAACTGTGTGTCATCTCATTGCAATTAAAAACTGCTATGGGTGGAGAGGGGTAACTAAGGACTTTCTTATATAGGAGATGGAAAAAACATGGCCGAAAGGGGCGGAGCTGTGTTCACATTCAGAAAAAAACTACATATAACTGAATAGGATAACTGAAGTGAGCACTAATATATATATTATGAGTGCAAGCCAAAAATTACATACTATATACGGATAAGGCTGCACATCAAACTTAGATAATAGTATAATGCCTCAAGCATATGGACAAATATTGGAATATACAATGAAAAATGTTACTTGCTAATTTGAACATGTGAATAATGAATTGCATACCTGCCATGAATATTAGGAAAAAGGAGATATTTAGCAATCGCATTGATCAATGTAACTGAGCCCCAAGGCCTCGTCAAGGCATATCTCTATATTGGGGTCCCTAGCTCTGTGACCCTAACTGTGTGTCATCTCATTGCAATTAAAAACTGCTATGGGTGGAGAGGGGTAACTAAGGACTTTCTTATATAGGAGATGGGAAAAACATGGCTGAAAGGGTTCGGAGCTGTGTTCACATTCAGAAAAAAACTACATATAACTGAATAGGATAACTGAAGTGAGCACTAATATATATATTTATTATGAGTGCAAGCCAAAAATTACATACTATATACGGATAAGGCTGCACATCAAACTTAGATAATAGTATAATGCCTCAAGCATATGGACAAATATTGGAATATACAATGAAAAATGCTACTTGCTAATTTGAACATGTGAATAATGAATTGCATACCTGCCATGAATATTAGGAAAAAGGAGATATTTAGCAATCGCATTGATCAATGTAACTGAGCCCCAAGGCCTCGTCAAGGCATATCTCTATATTGGGGTCCCTAGCTCTGTGACCCTAACTGTGTGTCATCTCATTGCAATTAAAAACTGCTATGGGTGGAGAGGGGTAACTAAGGACTTTCTTATATAGGAGATGGAAAAAACATGGCCGAAAGGGGCGGAGCTGTGTTCACATTCAGAAAAAAACTACATATAACTGAATAGGATAACTGAAGTGAGCACTAATATATATATCATGAGTGCAAGCCAAAAATTACATACTATATACGGATAAGGCTGCACATCAAACTTAGATAATAGTATAATGCCTCAAGCATATGGACAAATATTGGAATATACAATGAAAAATGCTACTTGCTAATTTGAACATGTGAATAATGAATTGCATACCTGCCATGAATATTAGGAAAAAGGAGATATTTAGCAATCGCATTGATCAATGTAACTGAGCCCCAAGGCCTCGTCAAGGCATATCTCTATATTGGGGTCCCTAGCTCTGTGACCCTAACTGTGTGTCATCTCATTGCAATTAAAAACTGCTATGGGTGGAGAGGGGTAACTAAGGACTTTCTTATATAGGAGATGGAAAAAACATGGCCGAAAGGGGCGGAGCTGTGTTCACATTCAGAAAAAAACTACATATAACTGAATAGGATAACTGAAGTGAGCACTAATATATATATTTATTTATATTTATTTATATTATGAGTGCAAGCCAAAAATTACATACTATATACGGATAAGGCTGCACATCAAACTTAGATAATAGTATAATGCCTCAAGCATATGGACAAATATTGGAATATACAATGAAAAATGCTACTTGCTAATTTGAACATGTGAATAATGAATTGCATACCTGCCATGAATATTAGGAAAAAGGAGATATTTAGCAATCGCATTGATCAATGTAACTGAGCCCCAAGGCCTCGTCAAGGCATATCTCTATATTGGGGTCCCTAGCTCTGTGACCCTAACTGTGTGTCATCTCATTGCAATTAAAAACTGCTATGGGTGGAGAGGGGTAACTAAGGACTTTCTTATATAGGAGATGGAAAAAACATGGCCGAAAGGGGCGGAGCTGTGTTCACATTCAGAAAAAAACTACATATAACTGAATAGGATAACTGAAGTGAGCACTAATATATATATTTATTTATATTTATTTATATTATGAGTGCAAGCCAAAAATTACATACTATATACGGATAAGGCTGCACATCAAACTTAGATAATAGTATAATGCCTCAAGCATATGGACAAATATTGGAATATACAATGAAAAATGCTACTTGCTAATTTGAACATGTGAATAATGAATTGCATACCTGCCATGAATATTAGGAAAAAGGAGATATTTAGCAATCGCATTGATCAATGTAACTGAGCCCCAAGGCCTCGTCAAGGCATATCTCTATATTGGGGTCCCTAGCTCTGTGACCCTAACTGTGTGTCATCTCATTGCAATTAAAAACTGCTATGGGTGGAGAGGGGTAACTAAGGACTTTCTTATATAGGAGATGGAAAAAACATGGCCGAAAGGGGCGGAGCTGTGTTCACATTCAGAAAAAAACTACATATAACTGAATAGGATAACTGAAGTGAGCACTAATATATATATTTATTTATATTTATTTATATTATGAGTGCAAGCCAAAAATTACATACTATATACGGATAAGGCTGCACATCAAACTTAGATAATAGTATAATGCCTCAAGCATATGGACAAATATTGGAATATACAATGAAAAATGCTACTTGCTAATTTGAACATGTGAATAATGAATTGCATACCTGCCATGAATATTAGGAAAAAGGAGATATTTAGCAATCGCATTGATCAATGTAACTGAGCCCCAAGGCCTCGTCAAGGCATATCTCTATATTGGGGTCCCTAGCTCTGTGACCCTAACTGTGTGTCATCTCATTGCAATTAAAAACTGCTATGGGTGGAGAGGGGTAACTAAGGACTTTCTTATATAGGAGATGGAAAAAACATGGCCGAAAGGGGCGGAGCTGTGTTCACATTCAGAAAAAAACTACATATAACTGAATAGGATAACTGAAGTGAGCACTAATATATATATTTATTTATATTTATTTTTTTTTATGAGTGCAAGCCAAAAATTACATACTATATACGGATAAGGCTGCACATCAAACTTAGATAATAGTATAATGCCTCAAGCATATGGACAAATATTGGAATATACAATGAAAAATGCTACTTGCTAATTTGAACATGTGAATAATGAATTGCATACCTGCCATGAATATTAGGAAAAAGGAGATATTTAGCAATCGCATTGATCAATGTAACTGAGCCCCAAGGCCTTGTCAAGGCATATCTCTATATTGGGGTCCCTAGCTCTGTGACCCTAACTGTGTGTCATCTCATTGCAATTAAAAACTGCTATGGGTGGAGAGGGGTAACTAAGGACTTTCTTATATAGGAGATGGAAAAAACATGGCCGAAAGGGGCGGAGCTGTGTTCACATTCAGAAAAAAACTACATATAACTGAATAGGATAACTGAAGTGAGCACTAATATATATATTATGAGTGCAAGCCAAAAATTACATACTATATACGGATAAGGCTGCACATCAAACTTAGATAATAGTATAATGCCTCAAGCATATGGACAAATATTGGAATATACAATGTAAAATGCTACTTGCTAATTTGAACATGTGAATAATGAATTGCATACCTGCCATGAATATTAGGAAAAAGGAGATATTTAGCAATCGCATTGATCAATGTAACTGAGCCCCAAGGCCTCGTCAAGGCATATCTCTATATTGGGGTCCCTAGCTCTGTGACCCTAACTGTGTGTCATCTCATTGCAATTAAAAACTGCTATGGGTGGAGAGGGGTAACTAAGGACTTTCTTATATAGGAGATGGAAAAAACATGGCCGAAAGGGGCGGAGCTGTGTTCACATTCAGAAAAAAACTACATATAACTGAATAGGATAACTGAAGTGAGCACTAATATATATATTATGAGTGCAAGCCAAAAATTACATACTATATACGGATAAGGCTGCACATCAAACTTAGATAATAGTATAATGCCTCAAGCATATGGACAAATATTGGAATATACAATGAAAAATGCTACTTGCTAATTTGAACATGTGAATAATGAATTGCATACCTGCCATGAATATTAGGAAAAAGGAGATATTTAGCAATCGCATTGATCAATGTAACTGAGCCCCAAGGCCTCGTCAAGGCATATCTCTATATTGGGGTCCCTAGCTCTGTGACCCTAACTGTGTGTCATCTCATTGCAATTAAAAACTGCTATGGGTGGAGAGGGGTAACTAAGGACTTTCTTATATAGGCGATGGAAAAAACATGGCCGAAAGGGGCGGAGCTGTGTTCACATTCAGAAAAAAACTACATATAACTGAATAGGATAACTGAAGTGAGCACTAATATATATATTATGAGTGCAAGCCAAAAATTACATACTATATACGGATAAGGCTGCACATCAAACTTAGATAATAGTATAATGCCTCAAGCATATGGACAAATATTGGAATATACAATGAAAAATGCTACTTGCTAATTTGAACAAGTGAATAAAGAATTGCATACCTGTCATGAATATTAGGAAAAAGGAGATATTTAGCAATCGCATTGATCAATGTAACTGAGCCCCAAGGCCTCGTCAAGGCATATCTCTATATTGGGGTCCCTAGCTCTGTGACCCTAACTGTGTGTCATCTCATTGCAATTAAAAACTGCTATGGGTGGAGAGGGGTAACTAAGGACTTTCTTATATAGGAGATGGAAAAAACATGGCCGAAAGGGGCGGAGCTGTGTTCACATTCAGAAAAAAACTACATATAACTGAATAGGATAACTGAAGTGAGCACTAATATATATATTTATTATGAGTGCAAGCCAAAAATTACATACTATATACGGATAAGGCTGCACATCAAACTTAGATAATAGTATAATGCCTCAAGCATATGGACAAATATTGGAATATACAATGAAAAATGCTACTTGCTAATTTGAACATGTGAATAATGAATTGCATACCTGCCATGAATATTAGGAAAAAGGAGATATTTAGCAATCGCATTGATCAATGTAACTGAGCCCCAAGGCCTCGTCAAGGCATATCTCTATATTGGGGTCCCTAGCTCTGTGACCCTAACTGTGTGTCATCTCATTGCAATTAAAAACTGCTATGGGTGGAGAGGGGTAACTAAGGACTTTCTTATATAGGAGATGGAAAAAACATGGCCGAAAGGGGCGGAGCTGTGTTCACATTCAGAAAAAAACTACATATAACTGAATAGGATAACTGAAGTGAGCACTAATATATATATTTTATGAGTGCAAGCCAAAAAGTACATACTATATACGGATAAGGCTGCACATCAAACTTAGATAATAGTATAATGCCTCAAGCATATGGACAAATATTGGAATATACAATGAAAAATGCTACTTGCTAATTTGAACATGTGAATAATGAATTGCATACCTGCCATGAATATTAGGAAAAAGGAGATATTTAGCAATCGCATTGATCAATGTAACTGAGCCCCAAGGCCTCGTCAAGGCATATCTCTATATTGGGGTCGCTAGCTCTGTGACCCTAACTGTGTGTCATCTCATTGCAATTAAAAACTGCTATGGGTGGAGAGGGGTAACTAAGGACTTTCTTATATAGGAGATGGAAAAAACATGGCCGAAAGGGGCGGAGCTGTGTTCACATTCAGAAAAAAACTACATATAACTGAATAGGATAACTGAAGTGAGCACTAATATATATATCATGAGTGCAAGCCAAAAATTACATACTATATACGGATAAGGCTGCACATCAAACTTAGATAATAGTATAATGCCTCAAGCATATGGACAAATATTGGAATATACAATGAAAAATGCTACTTGCTAATTTGAACATGTGAATAATGAATTGCATACCTGCCATGAATATTAGGAAAAAGGAGATATTTAGCAATCGCATTGATCAATGTAACTGAGCCCCAAGGCCTCGTCAAGGCATATCTCTATATTGGGGTCCCTAGCTCTGTGACCCTAACTGTGTGTCATCTCATTGCAATTAAAAACTGCTATGGGTGGAGAGGGGTAACTAAGGACTTTCTTATATAGGAGATGGAAAAAACATGGCCGAAAGGGGCGGAGCTGTGTTCACATTCAGAAAAAAACTACATATAACTGAATAGGATAACTGAAGTGAGCACTAATATATATATTTATTTATATTTATTTATATTATGAGTGCAAGCCAAAAATTACATACTATATACGGATAAGGCTGCACATCAAACTTAGATAATAGTATAATGCCTCAAGCATATGGACAAATATTGGAATATACAATGAAAAATGCTACTTGCTAATTTGAACATGTGAATAATGAATTGCATACCTGCCATGAATATTAGGAAAAAGGAGATATTTAGCAATCGCATTGATCAATGTAACTGAGCCCCAAGGCCTCGTCAAGGCATATCTCTATATTGGGGTCCCTAGCTCTGTGACCCTAACTGTGTGTCATCTCATTGCAATTAAAAACTGCTATGGGTGGAGAGGGGTAACTAAGGACTTTCTTATATAGGAGATGGAAAAAACATGGCCGAAAGGGGCGGAGCTGTGTTCACATTCAGAAAAAAACTACATATAACTGAATAGGATAACTGAAGTGAGCACTAATATATATATTTATTTATATTTATTTATATTATGAGTGCAAGCCAAAAATTACATACTATATACGGATAAGGCTGCACATCAAACTTAGATAATAGTATAATGCCTCAAGCATATGGACAAATATTGGAATATACAATGAAAAATGCTACTTGCTAATTTGAACATGTGAATAATGAATTGCATACCTGCCATGAATATTAGGAAAAAGGAGATATTTAGCAATCGCATTGATCAATGTAACTGAGCCCCAAGGCCTCGTCAAGGCATATCTCTATATTGGGGTCCCTAGCTCTGTGACCCTAACTGTGTGTCATCTCATTGCAATTAAAAACTGCTATGGGTGGAGAGGGGTAACTAAGGACTTTCTTATATAGGAGATGGAAAAAACATGGCCGAAAGGGGCGGAGCTGTGTTCACATTCAGAAAAAAACTACATATAACTGAATAGGATAACTGAAGTGAGCACTAATATATATATTTATTTATATTTATTTTTTATTCATGGCAGGTATGCAATTCATTATTCACATGTTCAAATTAGCAAGTAGCATTTTTCATTGTATATTCCAATATTTGTCCATATGCTTGAGGCATTATACTATTATCTAAGTTTGATGTGCAGCCTTATCCGTATATAGTATGTAATTTTTGGCTTGCACTCATAATATATATATTAGTGCTCACTTCAGTTATCCTATTCAGTTATATGTAGTTTTTTTCTGAATGTGAACACAGCTCCGCCCCTTTCGGCCATGTTTTTTCCATCTCCTATATAAGAAAGTCCTTAGTTACCCCTCTCCACCCATAGCAGTTTTTAATTGCAATGAGATGACACACAGTTAGGGTCACAGAGCTAGGGACCCCAATATAGAGATATGCCTTGACGAGGCCTTGGGGCTCAGTTACATTGATCAATGCGATTGCTAAATATCTCCTTTTTCCTAATATTCATGGCAGGTATGCAATTCATTATTCACATGTTCAAATTAGCAAGTAGCATTTTTCATTGTATATTCCAATATTTGTCCATATGCTTGAGGCATTATACTATTATCTAAGTTTGATGTGCAGCCTTATCCGTATATAGTATGTAATTTTTGGCTTGCACTCATAATATATATATTAGTGCTCACTTCAGTTATCCTATTCAGTTATATGTAGTTTTTTTCTGAATGTGAACACAGCTCCGCCCCTTTCGGCCATGTTTTTTCCATCTCCTATATAAGAAAGTCCTTAGTTACCCCTCTCCACCCATAGCAGTTTTTAATTGCAATGAGATGACACACAGTTAGGGTCACAGAGCTAGGGACCCCAATATAGAGATATGCCTTGACGAGGCCTTGGGGCTCAGTTACATTGATCAATGCGATTGCTAAATATCTCCTTTTTCCTAATATTCATGGCAGGTATGCAATTCATTATTCACATGTTCAAATTAGCAAGTAGCATTTTTCATTGTATATTCCAATATTTGTCCATATGCTTGAGGCATTATACTATTATCTAAGTTTGATGTGCAGCCTTATCCGTATATAGTATGTACTTTTTGGCTTGCACTCATAATATATATATTAGTGCTCACTTCAGTTATCCTATTCAGTTATATGTAGTTTTTTTCTGAATGTGAACACAGCTCCGCCCCTTTCGGCCATGTTTTTTCCATCTCCTATATAAGAAAGTCCTTAGTTACCCCTCTCCACCCATAGCAGTTTTTAATTGCAATGAGATGACACACAGTTAGGGTCACAGAGCTAGGAACCCCAATATAGAGATATGCCTTGACGAGGCCTTGGGGCTCAGTTACATTGATCAATGCGATTGCTAAATATCTCCTTTTTCCTAATATTCATGGCAGGTATGCAATTCATTATTCACATGTTCAAATTAGCAAGTAGCATTTTTCATTGTATATTCCAATATTTGTCCATATGCTTGAGGCATTATACTATTATCTAAGTTTGATGTGCAGCCTTATCCGTATATAGTATGTAATTTTTGGCTTGCACTCATAATATAAATAAATATAAATAAATATATATATTAGTGCTCACTTCAGTTATCCTATTCAGTTATATGTAGTTTTTTTCTGAATGTGAACACAGCTCCGCCCCTTTCGGCCATGTTTTTTCCATCTCCTATATAAGAAAGTCCTTAGTTACCCCTCTCCACCCATAGCAGTTTTTAATTGCAATGAGATGACACACAGTTAGGGTCACAGAGCTAGGGACCCCAATATAGAGATATGCCTTGACGAGGCCTTGGGGCTCAGTTACATTGATCAATGCGATTGCTAAATATCTCCTTTTTCCTAATATTCATGGCAGGTATGCAATTCATTATTCACATGTTCAAATTAGCAAGTAGCATTTTTCATTGTATATTCCAATATTTGTCCATATGCTTGAGGCATTATACTATTATCTAAGTTTGATGTGCAGCCTTATCCGTATATAGTATGTAATTTTTGGCTTGCACTCATAATATAAATAAATATAAATAAATATATATATTAGTGCTCACTTCAGTTATCCTATTCAGTTATATGTAGTTTTTTTCTGAATGTGAACACAGCTCCGCCCCTTTCGGCCATGTTTTTTCCATCTCCTATATAAGAAAGTCCTTAGTTACCCCTCTCCACCCATAGAAGTTTTTAATTGCAATGAGATGACACACAGTTAGGGTCACAGAGCTAGGGACCCCAATATAGAGATATGCCTTGACGAGGCCTTGGGGCTCAGTTACATTGATCAATGCGATTGCTAAATATCTCCTTTTTCCTAATATTCATGGCAGGTATGCAATTCATTATTCACATGTTCAAATTAGCAAGTAGCATTTTTCATTGTATATTCCAATATTTGTCCATATGCTTGAGGCATTATACTATTATCTAAGTTTGATGTGCAGCCTTATCCGTATATAGTATGTAATTTTTGGCTTGCACTCATAATATATATATTAGTGCTCACTTCAGTTATCCTATTCAGTTATATGTAGTTTTTTTCTGAATGTGAACACAGCTCTGCCCCTTTCGGCCTTTTTTTTCCCTCTCCTATATAAGAAAGTCCTTAGTTACCCCTCTCCACCCATAGCAGTTTTTAATTGCAATGAGATGACACACAGTTAGGGTCACAGAGCTAGGGACCCCAATATAGAGATATGCCTTGACGAGGCCTTGGGGCTCAGTTACATTGATCAATGCAATTGCTAAATATCTCCTTTTTCCTAATATTCATGGCAGGTATGCAATTCATTATTCACATGTTCAAATTAGCAAGTAGCATTTTTCATTGTATATTCCAATATTTGTCCATATGCTTGAGGCATTATACTATTATCTAAGTTTGATGTGCAGCCTTATCCGTATATAGTATGTAATTTTTGGCTTGCACTCATAATATATATATTAGTGCTCACTTCAGTTATCCTATTCAGTTATATGTAGTTTTTTTCTGAATGTGAACACAGCTCCGCCCCTTTCGGCCATGTTTTTTCCATCTCCTATATAAGAAAGTCCTTAGTTACCCCTCTCCACCCATAGCAGTTTTTAATTGCAATGAGATGACACACAGTTAGGGTCACAGAGCTAGGGACCCCAATATAGAGATATGCCTTGACGAGGCCTTGGGGCTCAGTTACATTGATCAATGCGATTGCTAAATATCTCCTTTTTCCTAATATTCATGGCAGGTATGCAATTCATTATTCACATGTTCAAATTAGCAAGTAGCATTTTTCATTGTATATTCCAATATTTGTCCATATGCTTGAGGCATTATACTATTATCTAAGTTTGATGTGCAGCCTTATCCGTATATAGTATGTAATTTTTGGCTTGCACTCATAATATATATATTAGTGCTCACTTCAGTTATCCTATTCAGTTATATGTAGTTTTTTTCTGAATGTGAACACAGCTCCGCCCCTTTCGGCCATGTTTTTTCCATCTCCTATATAAGAAAGTCCTTAGTTACCCCTCTCCACCCATAGCAGTTTTTAATTGCAATGAGATGACACACAGTTAGGGTCACAGAGCTAGGGACCCCAATATAGAGATATGCCTTGACGAGGCCTTGGGGCTCAGTTACATTGATCAATGCGATTGCTAAATATCTCCTTTTTCCTAATATTCATGGCAGGTATGCAATTCATTATTCACATGTTCAAATTAGCAAGTAGCATTTTTCATTGTATATTCCAATATTTGTCCATATGCTTGAGGCATTATACTATTATCTAAGTTTGATGTGCAGCCTTATCCGTATATAGTATGTACTTTTTGGCTTGCACTCATAATATATATATTAGTGCTCACTTCAGTTATCCTATTCAGTTATATGTAGTTTTTTTCTGAATGTGAACACAGCTCCGCCCCTTTCGGCCATGTTTTTTCCATCTCCTATATAAGAAAGTCCTTAGTTACCCCTCTCCACCCATAGCAGTTTTTAATTGCAATGAGATGACACACAGTTAGGGTCACAGAGCTAGGGACCCCAATATAGAGATATGCCTTGACGAGGCCTTGGGGCTCAGTTACATTGATCAATGCGATTGCTAAATATCTCCTTTTTCCTAATATTCATGGCAGGTATGCAATTCATTATTCACATGTTCAAATTAGCAAGTAGCATTTTTCATTGTATATTCCAATATTTGTCCATATGCTTGAGGCATTATACTATTATCTAAGTTTGATGTGCAGCCTTATCCGTATATAGTATGTAATTTTTGGCTTGCACTCATAATATATATATTAGTGCTCACTTCAGTTATCCTATTCAGTTATATGTAGTTTTTTTCTGAATGTGAACACAGCTCCGCCCCTTTCGGCCATGTTTTTTCCATCTCCTATATAAGAAAGTCCTTAGTTACCCCTCTCCACCCATAGCAGTTTTTAATTGCAATGAGATGACACACAGTTAGGGTCACAGAGCTAGGGACCCCAATATAGAGATATGCCTTGACGAGGCCTTGGGGCTCAGTTACATTGATCAATGCGATTGCTAAATATCTCCTTTTTCCTAATATTCATGGCAGGTATGCAATTCATTATTCACATGTTCAAATTAGCAAGTAGCATTTTTCATTGTATATTCCAATATTTGTCCATATGCTTGAGGCATTATACTATTATCTAAGTTTGATGTGCAGCCTTATCCGTATATAGTATGTACTTTTTGGCTTGCACTCATAATATATATATTAGTGCTCACTTCAGTTATCCTATTCAGTTATATGTAGTTTTTTTCTGAATGTGAACACAGCTCCGCCCCTTTCGGCCATGTTTTTTCCATCTCCTATATAAGAAAGTCCTTAGTTACCCCTCTCCACCCATAGCAGTTTTTAATTGCAATGAGATGACACACAGTTAGGGTCACAGAGCTAGGGACCCCAATATAGAGATATGCCTTGACGAGGCCTTGGGGCTCAGTTACATTGATCAATGCGATTGCTAAATATCTCCTTTTTCCTAATATTCATGGCAGGTATGCAATTCATTATTCACATGTTCAAATTAGCAAGTAGCATTTTTCATTGTATATTCCAATATTTGTCCATATGCTTGAGGCATTATACTATTATCTAAGTTTGATGTGCAGCCTTATCCGTATATAGTATGTAATTTTTGGCTTGCACTCATAATATATATATTAGTGCTCACTTCAGTTATCCTATTCAGTTATATGTAGTTTTTTTCTGAATGTGAACACAGCTCCGCCCCTTTCGGCCATGTTTTTTCCATCTCCTATATAAGAAAGTCCTTAGTTACCCCTCTCCACCCATAGCAGTTTTTAATTGCAATGAGATGACACACAGTTAGGGTCACAGAGCTAGGGACCCCAATATAGAGATATGCCTTGACGAGGCCTTGGGGCTCAGTTACATTGATCAATGCGATTGCTAAATATCTCCTTTTTCCTAATATTCATGGCAGGTATGCAATTCATTATTCACATGTTCAAATTAGCAAGTAGCATTTTTCATTGTATATTCCAATATTTGTCCATATGCTTGAGGCATTATACTATTATCTAAGTTTGATGTGCAGCCTTATCCGTATATAGTATGTAATTTTTGGCTTGCACTCATAATATATATATTAGTGCTCACTTCAGTTATCCTATTCAGTTATATGTAGTTTTTTTCTGAATGTGAACACAGCTCCGCCCCTTTCGGCCATGTTTTTTCCATCTCCAATATAAGAAAGTCCTTAGTTACCCCTCTCCACCCATAGCAGTTTTTAATTGCAATGAGATGACACACAGTTAGGGTCACAGAGCTAGGGACCCCAATATAGAGATATGCCTTGACGAGGCCTTGGGGCTCAGTTACATTGATCAATGCGATTGCTAAATATCTCCTTTTTCCTAATATTCATGGCAGGTATGCAATTCATTATTCACATGTTCAAATTAGCAAGTAGCATTTTTCATTGTATATTCCAATATTTGTCCATATGCTTGAGGCATTATACTATTATCTAAGTTTGATGTGCAGCCTTATCCGTATATAGTATGTAATTTTTGGCTTGCACTCATAATATATATATTAGTGCTCACTTCAGTTATCCTATTCAGTTATATGTAGTTTTTTTCTGAATGTGAACACAGCTCCGCCCCTTTCGGCCATGTTTTTTCCATCTCCTATATAAGAAAGTCCTTAGTTACCCCTCTCCACCCATAGCAGTTTTTAATTGCAATGAGATGACACACAGTTAGGGTCACAGAGCTAGGGACCCCAATATAGAGATATGCCTTGACGAGGCCTTGGGGCTCAGTTACATTGATCAATGCGATTGCTAAATATCTCCTTTTTCCTAATATTCATGGCAGGTATGCAATTCATTATTCACATGTTCAAATTAGCAAGTAGCATTTTTCATTGTATATTCCAATATTTGTCCATATGCTTGAGGCATTATACTATTATCTAAGTTTGATGTGCAGCCTTATCCGTATATAGTATGTAATTTTTGGCTTGCACTCATAATATATATATTAGTGCTCACTTCAGTTATCCTATTCAGTTATATGTAGTTTTTTTCTGAATGTGAACACAGCTCCGCCCCTTTCGGCCATGTTTTTTCCATCTCCTATATAAGAAAGTCCTTAGTTACCCCTCTCCACCCATAGCAGTTTTTAATTGCAATGAGATGACACACAGTTAGGGTCACAGAGCTAGGGACCCCAATATAGAGATATGCCTTGACGAGGCCTTGGGGCTCAGTTACATTGATCAATGCGATTGCTAAATATCTCCTTTTTCCTAATATTCATGGCAGGTATGCAATTCATTATTCACATGTTCAAATTAGCAAGTAGCATTTTTCATTGTATATTCCAATATTTGTCCATATGCTTGAGGCATTATACTATTATCTAAGTTTGATGTGCAGCCTTATCCGTATATGGTGTGTGTGTGTATACTGTGCAGTGAAATAAATAATTAAATAATTTTAAAAAATGGCGTGCGGTCCCCCCAATTTTAATACCAGCCAGATAAAGCCATACGGCTGAAGGCTGGTATTCTCAGGATGGGGAGCTCCACGTTATGGGGAGCCCCCCAGCCTAACAATATCAGTCAGCAGCCGCCCAGAATTGCCGCATACATTATATGCGACAGTTCTGGGACAGTACCCGGCTCTTCCCGATTTGCCCTGGTGCGTTGGCAAATCGGGGTAATAAGGAGTTATTGGCAGCCCATAGCTGCCACTAAATCCTAGATTAATCATGTCAGGCGTCTCCCCGAGATTCCTTCCATGATTAATCTGTAAATTACAGTTAAAAAACACACACACACGAAAAATCCTTTATTAGAAATAAAAAACACTAACAAAGTCCCTCATCACCAATTTATTAACCCCGACAAACCCTCCATGTCCGGCGTAATCCACGGACCTCCAGCGTCGCATCCAGCTGTGCTGCATGAAGGTGACAGGAGCTGCAGAATACACCGCCGCTCCGGTCAGCTTCACACAGCAACTGTACAGCACGAGTATCGCGAAATTACTCGGTACCCGCCGAGTAGCCCGAGTACAGTGATACTTGTGCGAGTACCGAGTAGTAACAAGCATACTCGCTCATCACTACTGATGACGCTATAATCAGCGTCACTATATCGATTTTATGCATGCCAATTCACACACTTGTGACTGAGGACAGCAAATCTTTGACTCTGGGAATCCTGGAACGCATGAGCCAATAAGAAAAAACCAAGGCCGCAGCCAATATTTAAAGGGAACCAGTAGTTTAGGACCAAAAAGAAATTCCCAAAATCTTGTTGATTATAGTTCAATAAAATATTTTGGTATGACTGTATACTTTTTCGACTTACTAATTTATTAAAGTTTTGTTTCCCTGGACAATATTGACACAACCCTCCCCTTTATATGTTATACTCGTACTGTGGGGTTAATAAATTAAACTAAATTTTCTATAACTTTTTGGGGATTTTTACAATCTAGCTATATTTTCTAGACATTGGTTTTGAGGGACTTACATAATTTGGGCCCGTCTCTATATAAATCTTTCTCTGTCTTATGGCTTATATATTTAGGAGTTGTCATTGTGCATCTATACTTCTCAGTTCTGGAGCATATATATATTACAATATATTACAATTATTATTGCTGGCAGTATGTGTTAGATCCGTATCAGGTATCAGTATATTTCTTTAGTGTAGTTACGGTATCTGCGGTGATTTAGGGCTAGAGCGTATTTACGTCCCATTTCGGTTTAGTCTACTTTCGGGTTACTGGGATATGTGATTCACGTCCTAGTATATGCCGGTAATGGTATCTGACTGGTGGAGCGCAATAACCTTCACCACATCCCGTGGGCGGCGTCACAAACTGAAACACGGCTCCGGCCGTACACCTACGTCCCCACACCGCCAACCCCTTTTTGATCGGAGTGACCGCAGGACCCCAGGGTCCGGAGACCCGCGAGCCACCCACTGAAGGTCAGGACCCGAGCGTCTCGGTTGCCGAGCACGGGGCGGCACACTAACAGGGAGAAACGTCTGATCATGAGGATCTGATGCACTTTGGCCAGATAAGTCATACTATTATGTTGACAACCTTTATTATCCGGTTATTTTAATTCACTTTGTGTGCACATATTAGGGTAGTGTAGAGCGATCTAGGGTACTCTAGGGTTTCCCGTCGGTGAATGGGTGCGCCACAACTCTAGGTCGTCATACCCTCCATTGCTAGGTAGGGTGACTTTAGGGGTAAAATAGGGATAATCCCCCCCCCCCGGTAACTATTTGTTTAATTGTCCCTACACTATTAGGGTGAGTGTTACACTTTAGTAAATTGTTTATTATTATACCTTTTAAATGTCATATTAAAGGTTATATTTTATGGGAATTTGTTTTTGGTCCTGGAACACATGAGCCAATACATGCTGTTGCAAGGATTCTGACCAGTGGTGATTACTGGGTGGTGACCCTGCTGGCCCAACACTGAGAAGACAATGTAGCATCACTACTTTCACTACTGGAGCAGGATCTAAAAATGTGCAAATATAAGTCCAAGCTGTGCAACTCTGTACTTATGGCATTTTCACTAAACATCGTGGAACAACAAGGCGGCATAGTAGGGGCATCAGTGAAGCGGTTGGAGAGGAGAATGATCCTGGCTGTGGCAATCAGAATGGAGGGGAGAGTTTAGTAGTAGGGAGACCAATTAGCCAATAAGTTAAGAATTACAGTAATCCAGGCGAGAATGAATAAGAGCGACAGTAAACGATTTTGCAGTCAACGGTAAGAAAAGGTCAAATTCTAGAGATGGTTTGAAGGCGAGGTAACATGAATGAGTGAGTGAAAGAATGTGGGGAGCGAAGGAGAGATCGGAGTCAAATTTAACCCCGAGATATCGGGCGTGCTGCTGGGGAGTAATGGTAGAACCACACACAGAAATGGTAATATTGGGTTTGTGGAGGTTGGTAGAGGGAGGAAACATGAGAAGTTCAGTTTTTGACAGGTTCAGTTTTAGATAGAGGGTGGACATGATGTTGGAGACAGCGGCCAGACTAAATATGTCACATTGAAAACAAAATAAGTAAAGGGTTTGATGCCTCCTTCTCCAAAATTATAGGTCTCTGGCCTTAATTTTTTTTTGCAAAACTACCTCTCGCCACTTCTCACCTGGGTACGTGGCCTTAACTTTTTGAGAAAGATACCTCTCATCACTTCTCACCATGGTCTGTGGCCTTAATTTTTGGGAAAACATTTTTGGACAAAACCTCCTCTGGCAACAGTTCTCACCAGAGTCTGTGGTTTAAATTTTTTTTAAAGAAATTCTTCTCACCACTTCTCACCAGGGTATGTGGCTTTAATTTTTTGGAAAAAAAATACCTCTCGCCATTTCTAACCAGTGTCTGCGGCCTTAATTTTTTGAAAAAAACTACCTTTTGCCACTACTCACCAGGGTCTATGGCCTTATGACGCGCCCACGGGGTCTGTGGATTTGCTCGTCACAGGGCCGGTGTAAGTAGTAGGATGGAATGTAGTGGGTGTGTAGTGGGATGTCACAGCGGCCAGGCCCGATTCTGTGACCCCGGCGGTGTCAATAAATGGGGAGATGGTAGTTTTTCGTGACGCCACCTGTGGTGTGCAGCTATGATATGGGAGCCGCCACTGCCAGATGTTCTTCCTGAGGGCAGATGGTAGGGCAGCTAGGTTGGTACAGCTCTCCACAGGCAGAGCTTGGGCCCACAGTGAGATTGGGAGTAGTAATCCACTCTAATAAAGGAGCGCGGGGCGCAGGAAGGATCAGATCACACAGCAGTTGCAGCTTAAGTTCTTTACTCACCTTTGGACTGCTGGACACCGCTGTGATGGTCTCCAGCCGATTCCGGATAGTTTGGAGGCCAGAACTGGTGTTTCTGTCTGTGAGTCCTTCCTCCCAGCGCTGTGTGGTGTGAGTCTCTGCCGCCTGAAGCCATGCGGGGACCCGAGTTCTTTTGGTCACGACTCCTGGCTCTATGTGCTGCTGTGCCCTAAGCACTTTGGGTGGGCCAGAAGGCTTGAAATCCTCTGCCCAGCGGATTCTGCTGGTGGGACGTGAAGTGTCCACCAGCCTAGGACTCGGCTCCCTTTGGTGGGCGCTTGGTCCTGAGGGACCTATGGCACAGCTTTACCCTCAGCGACCGTGTTCTCCTACGTCTCACTTGTTTCATGTCTTTGCTAGACTGTCTGAGTGTGTGTCTGTCGCCTTGCTCCCCTGTGTCCAGCTCCTCCCCCCGGATTCCTGAACTAGTGAGCAGAGGGTCCACTACATTAGTGATGGCCACCCTCCAATGACTCTACCCGAGCCCAGTCCCAGTGAGAGGGCATCTAATTGTGTATGGTGGATTGTGGTGGTTTACCGGCAATGACCTCCTCCGTACCTGGGATGAATACTGCACCTCTGGTGAGGTGCAGTACCCTGTGGCGACTGAAGCCTCAGGGGCACCACACTAACGTTTTGGGAAAAACCACCTCTGATCACTTCTCACCAGGCTCTGGAGCCTTAATTTTTTTGAAAAAAAATACCTCTAGCCATTTCTTATCAATCTGCCGCTGGGTCTGTGACTGATTTTTTTTTTAAAAAAGTAGTCACTGTGCACCAGATGTTGCAGGCTTAATCTGTTACAAACCTGTTACTGTGCTGTAGCAGGTACAATGTTACGGAGCTCTGAAAACCATCTGCATTACAGCACTGTACAAATGTGTTGGATGTAGGGCAATCTTGGCTCTGAGGGTCAACCGGGTAAAGAGGCTGTTTAAATACATTTTTTTAAATAAGTTTTCTGAATAGGGGGAAAGGAATGTAAAAATTTTAAACTGCTATACACCTCCAGCTGATGATGGCTTGTTGTTGCCTCGTGTCAGCTTGACTAACGAGCAAATCCTTGCTGCAGTGACTGCCAAGTGATCGCCAAGTTCCCTTGACTGTTACCAGTGCTGATTACTGGGTGGCCACTCTGCTGGATGCCTGCTACTATGTCAAGGTTCCATAGCTACTTCCATCACTGTTACATGGCCGAGTCCCTTCTTCATCATGGCCACAGTGCCACCAAACTCAAAAATGGAAACAGTCTTATTCCATTACTCAAAGCTGTCATATTCAGACATAGCTACCTGCTTTGAACAATAATTTGTAAAAATAAATGCTTCGGATTACTGGGATAGACACGATCGGCATGGGTGAGCAGCTTCAAGTCTAAAAAATAAAGTGTTCAAAGCAAGAAGGCCTGCGGAGGCACCATCACATGTCTCAACGCTGGCAGGAAACTAGCCAGGTCTTTCACCGGGAAGGAACAACCACGGGAAGAGCAGTCTCCAGTCAAGGAGACCACCTATGCCAAACATGGTATCCATCCACAGACAGCCGTTTCGGGGTATTTGCCCCTCATCAGTGTGGAGTAGGAATCTGGCTAGTGGGAGCATTGCCTAGTAAAAGACTATGTGAGCAAGGATGGTTGACCTTAGGGAGATCAACATCCACCACTGCGGAGACACCATCACATGTTTCTCAACGCAGTGATTCTAGAGCAATGCCCCCTGGGTAATATTCAAAGCAAGAAGGCCTGCGGAGACACCATCACATGTCTCAACGCTGGCAGGAAACTAGCCAGGTCTTTCACCGGGAAGGAACAACCATGGGAAGAGCAGTCTCCAGTCAAGGAGACCACCTATGCCAAACATGGTATCCATCCACAGACAGTCGTTTCGGGGTATTTGCTCCTCATCAGTGTGGAGTAGGAATCTGGCTAGTGGGAGCATTGCCTAGTAAAAGACTATGTGAGCAAGGATGGTTGACCTTGGGGAGATCAACATCCACCACTGCGGAGACACCATCACGTGTTTCTCAACGCAGTGATTCTAGAGCAATGCCCCCTGGGTAATATTCAAAGCAAGAAGGCCTGCGGAGACACCATCACATGTCTCAACGCTGGCAGGAAACTAGCCAGGTCTTTCACCGGGAAGGAACAACCACGGGAAGAGCAGTCTCCAGTCAAGGAGACCACCTATGCCAAACATGGTATCCATCCACAGACAGCCGTTTCGGGGTATTTGCCCCTCATCAGTGTGGAGTAGGAATCTGGCTAGAGGGAGCATTGCCTAGTAAAAGACTAGGAGACTTGATCTCCCTAAGGTCAACCATCCTTGCTCACATAAAAAATAATGTGTACAGCATGCCTTGCTGTATGAATATCTCTGAAACTTCATACGGAATTGCATCCCACAGCTTTGTATAGAGGTCCAAAATAGCAGTGTACAGATAGCGTAAACTATTAGCTCAATCTACCAAAAAACAGTGTGTACATCATGCCTTATTGTGTGAATATCACAGAAACTTCATACTGTGTTGCATCGTGCAGCATTGCATAGCCACCAAAAACAGCAGTGTACAGGAAATGTAATCTGTTAGTGGCCACAGTACCACCAAACCCCAAAATGGAAACAGAGTCTTAGGGGTACTTTGCACGTTGCGATATCGCTAATGCGATATCGTCGGGGTCAAATCGAAAGTGACGCCGGTAGCAACGTCGCAATGTGTAAAGCCTAGATGCGCCGATAAACGATCGCAAAAGCGTCGTAAATCGGTGATCTGTGTAGTGTCGGACATTTTCATAATGTCGCACCAATAGGAGATACGATGTTGTTCCTCGTTCCTGCGGCAGCACACATCGCTGTGTGTGAAGCCGCAGGAGCGAGGATCATCTCCTTACCTGCGTCCACCGCCAATGCGGAAGGAAGGAGGTGGGCGGGATGTTTACGTCCCGCTCATCTCCGCCCCTCCGCTTCTATTGGCCGCCTGCCGTGTGACGTCGATGTGACGCCACACGACCCGCCCCCTTAGGAATGAGGCGGGTCGCTGGCCAGAGCAACGTCGCAGGGCAAGTAAGTGCGTGTGAAGCTGCCGTAGCGATAATGTTCGCTACGGCAGCTATCACAAGATATCGCATGTGCGACGGGGGCGGGTACTATCGCGCTCGGCATAGCTATCATCGGCTAGCGATGTCGCAGCGTGCAAAGTACCCCGTAGTCCATTATTCAAAACTGTTTTATATTCAGACATAGCTGCCTCCTTTTGAACAATATTTTTTTCAAAATAAATGCTTTGGATTCCTGAGACAGACACTGAGCAGCATGAGTGAGCCATTTCAAGTCTAAATAGCTGGGACTAGCAGTAGCAAGTATAGCTGGCAGACTACAGCTTGATCACAAATCCAAGTACAAACTTTTTAACTGCAACAGCTCTACTGTATGCCACGGGAGTTGAAAATTAGGCATTGTAGGGGGAACTTGGAAACCAGGCTCTCTAGGGGACTGTTTTAAAGCTTGTTGTTATGAGAGGGTACTCTTCCAATGTTGGATATGATGATCAAATATGTAATCAGGGTTGGCAAGGTGTAGTGCTCCTTTGGTGAAAACTGTTTTAGTGCATGTCCTAACACCACTGAGTATTGGTGCACATTTCTCTTTCTGTGTTTCCTCCTACTACTGCTCCGCTTCATCCACCTCCTCCTCATCCGGTCAGCATAACACCTGCACTACCCAACTCAGCTCAGCATAGCCAGGTGCAAACAACAGTAGGCTGCTCTAAGACTCAGCTGTTGGGAGTTGAAATTCCCAATTGAGCTGGAGCTGTGGACGGACTCCGTATGGGTCTTTTAAAAATTGTTGCTCTGTGCGTCAAATTTGCCTATCTTGACTGTGCGGGTGAATCGGGAATACAGACTACGTAGGGGAAATTTGCTAAACTTGTTGCTGTGTGGGGGAAATCTGGCAATTTTGACTGTGTCGGTGAACTGGGAATACAAGCTCTGTAAGGACTCTTTTTTAAATTGTTGGTCTGTGGAGAATCTCTGAACTCCATCTCTGTGGGGTCACTGTTAAAATGTTTAGATTCTTCATTTACTTAATGTGTAACTATAATTGCTATGGTCACAGAAGCCCTTTAAGTCAATTAACCATCCACATTTGTTTGCAGGGCAATTGTTCTGCTCTTAGTTTCATTTAGGTTACTTTTGCAGTGCACTAGCCCTTACTACAATCAATTTACAGCTAAGAACTTGGGCCCCAAATTGACTTGTATGGGGTTCATTGTTTCAAGGTCAAGTTTGGTTACCGAACACAATTTTTTTTAGGGGAGGGTCTGTGCTAGCTTGCAAACACAAATATCCACTGATTCACTCATCACTATTTACTTGTCTAGTAGTTCCACTCCTAAATAATGATAAAAGATTGTTTTCTAGGTAAATTGAAGTCCTTCCTTCTAAATGTTGACAGCCATGGATATAGTGTAAATGGGGCTAACAGATCAAGAAATTGAAGGAATTGTCAAGTTTGATAGCCTAATGATAAAGTGCAAATAGAGAATCTCTTAAGCTTTTATTTTTTTCCCTCAGTCATCAGAAAGAAACAAGTTCCTCACCTAGGAAAACCTGTGAAAGGGGTTTGTGTGTATCTCTACCACCTTATCCAACAGGCAAGTTGGGCTTTTTTCACTGTTTGAGGTATCTAATATGTACATACATTGACTCCAGTTGGGTACTCTATTGGCAGGTCTAGTACATTTACAAAAGTCTTTTACAACCTAGGAGACCTGGGGCATCATACTGGGATCCATCTAAGCCAAACAGAATATTACGAAGAATAATTGTACCCTACTTCATCCTCAGGCAAGTTCCATTTAGGACTTTAACACTAGAACTACTGAGGTAGTCATTTTGACTACTTTGCACCATGTATTTCTATATAGGTGTCACGAGTCCAGTAGTTCTAGTGTTAAATTCCAAATTTAGCATAATAGAACTTTAGGGTGTTTTACACGCTGCAACATCGCTAGCGATTGCTAGTGATGTCGAGTGCGATAGCACCGACCCCCGTCGTTCATGCGACATTTGGTGCTCGCTGCCGTAGCGAACATTATCGCTACGGCAGCGTCTCATGCACATACCTTGTCAGCGACGTCGCTGTGATCGCCGAACAATCCCTCCCTCAAAGGGAAGGTGCGTTCGGCGTCATAGCGACTTCACTGCGGCATCACTAAGCGGCCGACCAATAGAAGCAGAGGGGCGGAGATGAGCGGGACGTAACATCCCACCTACCTCCTTCCTTCCGCATTACCGGTGGACGCAGGTAAGGAGATGTTCGTCGTTCCTGCGGTGTCACACATAGCGGTGTCACACATTTTCTCTCTCCATACAGCAAGAAAAGCGAAATTACCATTTTAGTCTGCTGCCAGGTATTGATTTGCTGTCTAAGAATGTCAATATAGTTATGCGAAGATTTCCATTCAGATTTATTTTACCCTATTGTGAACCTTTTCAAAACCTTTAAGGAATTGTTAATACTGAAAACAAGGACTGCTCAGGAGAACATTAACCATTCTTATAACTACAACAATTTTAACTGATTCCAATTCTTTTAAGGCCCTACTAACTTTTATAATAACACTTAAAAATTTGAGGATAATAAATAGCGATGAGCAGAAATACTCGGCACTTTTTGTTACTTGTGTGAATTATTAAGGTATTTACGATATCTGTTACTACAACCCCTGGCAAAAATTATGGACTCACTTGCCTCTGAGGATGTTCATTCAGTTGTTTACTTTGGTTTAAAAAAAGCAGATCACAGACATGGCACAAAACTAAAGTCATTTCAAATGGCAACTTTCTGGCTTTAAGAAACAATAAAAAAAAATCATGAAAATATAATGTGCTAGCCAGTAACTGTTACTTTTCAAAACCAAATAGGAGGAAAAATTATGGAATTACTCCTTGTCCCCTCATTAACCCTTATAAATGTGCACTGCTTCCCGCACCCACCCTCTGTGCGAGCGTCTGTGATTGGTTGAAGTCCTGCTCCCACCCTCTGTAGGTGTTTGTGTTTTGTGGAGTGTAAAAATAAATAACTGGAAAAAATGATGTAAGGTCCCCCATATATTGGTAGACAGTGTACATAGAGCAGATGACATCAGGCTGCAGCCACCAGCTCTGCACATTATCTTGACTGTGTATCAAAATATGAGAGACTCCATGCGGCTTTTTAAATATTTATTTTAAATAAATAAATAATTTTAAAAAACGGTCTGCGACCCCCCCCCCCCAATTTTGATATCCAGCCAAGATAAAGCAGACAGCTGGGGGCTGGTATTCTCAGCATGGGTAGGCCCATGGTTACTTGGCCACTCCAACCTAAAAGTAGCGGTCCACAGCTGCCCCAAAATTGTTGCATTCATTAGATGCGACAATTCCCGCGCTTTACCCTGCTCATCCCGATTGCCCTACTTCAGTGGAAATCAGGCTAATAAAAAGGGTAATGACAGTTGTGATTTGTCAAAAAATTACAGATGTCATCAAGCTCGAGGTTAGTAATGAGGATTAGTCTATGAGACCGCCATAACTATCTCTGTAAGTAAACGAAATAAACACAAATACATAAAAATAATTTTATTTTACAAAAAAAGAAACACACTCTTTCATCAATTTATTAAACTTAAAAACACCCCCGCTTATCTGTCGTAATCCACACAAGGTCCCACGATGATCCCAGCTCTGCTACATCCAGAAGCTCCCGTGATGGAAAACATGACCACTCACTGCAGCTCCTGGGACACACTGAGGATAGCAGGAGACTCGGCTGTCAGAAACAGTGATGTCAGTCAGGTCACCTGAGGTCACAGCCGGGTTCCCAAGGTACCCAGTGTGACCGCCAGTGAACTCGCTGGTGGATTTCCAGACTGCTGGATTTTGGGATACAGCGACACAAAAGTCCAGCAATCTGTCAGTCAGGTCATCAAATGTTACAGTGAGGGCTCCCGCTACCCTTAGTTAAAGATGAAACCACTGGGCAAGGGAGCCCAAATCCTGTAGTGGGCTCGAGACGTAGGTCACATGGGTAGAGTGAGAGGAGAAGTGATGGAGCTGGTGGAGGTGTGGTCCCTGCGGCTCACAGCAGGGGTGGTAATATGACAGTGGTGGCGGTGGCACCAAACCCTGTCTCTCCCCCCACACCTGGGCATGATGCAGGGGCATGACGTTGCAGTAGGGGAGCACATGCCTCAACTGGAGTTATGGTTTTGGGGGATGGTGGGTTCCCTCCTGCACAAGTGGGGGGCAGAGTGCCAGCAACCTAAAAAATAAGGTTAAAGTGGACGTATGGCTCTTGGGGGCTAAGTGTGTGGGTGCAGCAGCTGCGGTGCCTGAAAAGAGTGCCCAACCCACTGACAAGAACTATGCAGCTGCCCCTGGAGTGAAGATGGAGGTTGGCGGGTCTGCAGCCATTAATTTTGGGGCTGCAGATGGTGATGTAAATATTGTACATAGTGTAAATATGGGGAGTGGGGCTGGGACGTGTTAGGGCCAGGTGGACGGGGAGACCCAGGAGGTGGATCCACTGGGCTGAACACCTCACCGAGGGCAAGGTGCCCGGTAGCCGGAGCACTAGCAGGACAGTCCGTTTAGAGGAGTGGTTTAAAGAAGTCCCTGGGACCACGGGGTCTCTGATGGTAGTCCGGGTGACGGAGCTCAGGTTCGGAGGCCGAGATGTCGTCACGCAGAGTCCGGAACCAATGGAGCGAGAAGACGGGTCACCACAGGGATCGGAGATGGCAGGAACTGACGGGATGGCAGGCCGTCACCGTTCGGGGTTCGGGTATCGTCAGGACCGGTTAGCGAGGCAGGAGCGGCTCTACGAGAGAGATAGGTGAGTATATCACAGACACAAGGAGACCTGACTCCTAGCTTAGAAAACACGAAGAACAGGCCCCGCCCACTTGGAAAGGATCCCCCTATATACCCAGTACCTGATCCTTCAATATCCTGTTGGAGGACACTGGCCCTTTAAGAAAGGGTCAATGACCGCGCGCGTGCCCTAATGCGCATGCGCGAGGCCCGGGTGCCAGAAGCCAGGGCAGGGAGCGGTGAACAGGAGGCAGGGGAGCCGGCCTGGAGCAGAGCTGCCGACGGGCGCCGGGAGCGGGGACCGAGCCGCCTGGGGACCGCAGGTGATGGGGGCTGGAGGCTGTGGAGCGGGGGACGCCTGACAGAGGAGCCGGGGAGCGTGACAGGACGCAACCCGCCTTGGCACAAGGGCTTGAAGGAGGGAATGATGAATGAGGCTGTGTCTGGTGGTGAGATGAACATAGTGATGGTGAATGAGAGGGTTGAAGAGGTGGATGCTGGAGTAACTGCATGTATAGAAGGTGCGGGAGTGACTGCTGGAGTAATGGATGCTGGAGTGATTGCCAGGAGTGTTGCAGGTGGAGTGGGTGCTGGGAGTGGTAGTGGTGGTGAGGTTGCTGGTGGAGTGGTAGCAAAAGTGATGGGTTCTGTTGCCCTACAGGTAGCAGTGGCCAGCCCAGGCGTGCGCAGTTACACAGTATATGCTCTGAATATGGATGAGGAATTCATTAATTTAGGGGAAGGAGTGGTCGATTTGTCCTTTTGGACAAATAGACACGGTCTGGCGGCCTTCCAAGATGGAAGGGTTGAGACAGTGCAGTCTCTGCTAACCTTGGAGCAATATGGTCCCAGTAAGAACATGATTGTTTCCTCTAGGTAGGCGATGGGCCGTGCACTCCAGATTGTAGGAACACAGTGGCGAGCATCTTGGTGGGTATGGTCTATAGTGGCCATGATATATATGCGCCGATACAGCCTTTCTTTGTTATGGGCAGGTGATCCAGGTACCCGAAAAGCTGTTTGATGAATTTGGGTTTTGGTCAAGGGCATGGAACTTTATGGTAAATTTAAATGTTTCAGGAAATACCATTACCCACATTCCCTCCTTGACATTCATAGGTAGAGATCAGATCATCCTAAGGTCTGCCACCAGTGCGGTAGCCCCCCACACTTTAGTGTGGGGCATAACGTGGTTAAATGTGCTTTGTGTGGGGCTCATGTCCATCTTGACACAACTTGCAAGGACAATAGGTGTAACCTGTGTGGGGATCTTGGTCACTCGCTCAGCCGCTGTCCTGGTTCTTTCTCCAATGTGGTCTAGAATCTGGCAGGGGCGAACCAAGGCACAGGAGGTGGGGGTCCAACCCTGCTGGTGAAGAGACAAGTAGAGGTCAAGGAAACAGGGGTCAGTAAAGAGAAAGGGGTTTCCGAACCCTGCAGGGGTCCCTGCTCCCAAACCCTGGGCGGAGAGGCTTGCAACTGAGGTTTCACACAGTGAGTTGGATGAGAAGATCAGGAGATTGGAAAGGGAGGAGGGGACACAGCCTCGCAATTTTCCTCCTTTGAGGGTCTGATTGAGGATGCGAAAGGAAAGGCAACAGAAAAAGTATATAAGTAAAAGGAAGGGCAAGAGTAAGAAAAGCAAGACCCCAGGGGTCCCTGGCCATAGCACTTTTAGTGCTGTTCTGGGAGGCATTGGAGCAGGGTAGGGCAGGCAGGGAGGGGTTTATACTGTCTCTGGATCAGGCAAAACCTTTGACTGGGTTATTCATGAGTACCTCTGGTCCGTGGTGCTGCGGTATGGTCTGCCGGGGGTCTGGATGAAGGTATTGTATGGTGGGGCTCAGCGTTTCCCAGTGGTGAATGGTTGGATTGGGATACCTTTCGTGGTCGGGCCCAGTGTTTGTCAGGATTGTCCTCTATGCCCAATGCTGTATGCGTTTGCAGTCGACCCCTTTATTAGAAGGATAGATCATGGACCATTGGCAGAGGTATGTGATGCCCTGGGCAAGCCAGGGGTCAAAGGTCATGACACCACCACACACCCCACATTCCCTGCAGGAACACCAAGGTCAGAACACAAAACCCTTGTTGCCTTCCTCCAGGGGCTGATGTCCACACCAGGGGGTGGGCCAGGAGGTTGGCTCCACCCACCGAGGAGTTCACAGCCCTGGAGGCGGGAAAAACCAGGAGATTAGTTGCAGATGAGTCTGAGAGTAGAAGTGAAGTGGTAGAGGAGCAAGAGAGAGGCGTTAAGGTGGAAGAGAAAGTGACAGCTAAGAACCTGAAGTTGGTCCGGGTGTGTGCCCCGGACTGAGACAGCAAGGTTGGCAGACGGCGGTGACCGTTTGCAGGAGAGGCTGATCGGAGGTTGCCGAAAGGACCATGGACGGGTGGTGGCCCGGCGGTACCGGAGCGGTATACGAAGAGAAGCCAGCACCATTGGCAGGGGCCTTTCGGATCCCGGCAAGGCTAGGAGTCGCCGTGAATTTGCCAAATCCATCAGTGAAGGGGACCTCCTGGGTCTCCCAACAGCCAAAGTCCTGATTGAAGGCAACCGTCCAACCATATTGGAGAGACACCGCCACCGCCAGGGGACCAGTTTCTCAGGGCCAGCGCCTGCGGGCAAGAGAGGGGCTCCTCTGGCTCATATTCAAGCTGGGGAGCGGGTTACCGGTGGGAATCCATCGCTACCAACAACCGTATCTAGGTGCAGGAAAGAGACAGTCACCGCTAACTTGCAGGGAACATCAACACCGCAGCCGTCCGAGGGAGCCGTCCAACCAGCCGCTTGTTTACCGTGAACTGTGTCATCATCCTTGGGCTGAGTGAGTACCTCCGTGCCGTGCGGCACCGCGCTGCCCCTGCGCCCCTGCACCTCAACAGGCCCCATAACCCGCCTGTCAACCATCCTAACTCTCCATCATCGGGCCCCGGGACCACCAACCCCCCTACCCACGGAGGGGAGGGCCAACATCTAGCTGCTCCATACCATCACTCCCGGGATCCCCATACAGAGCAGCGGTGGTGTCCACACAATCATCACAACTGTGGGTGGCGTCACGGACAATAAATCCCCCAAACCAAACCCCTTTTCACTCACGGGCGAGGAGCGTCGCTCGCGTCCCCGGGATCTGGCACATCGCTCGAGCCACCGAGCAGCAGAGGCCGCAGCAGCAGCGGCAGCCGGACCCGAGCAGAGGGAGAGCGCGGCGTCCCCTCCTCCGCCCACGCCAACTTGGCCGTCACGAACAGGATCTTACCGCTCTGCCGTCTGGTAGAGGTGCGCCTTGTTACCGCCGGAGGTGTCCGGCCGCAAAATTTCAGAAGCCGCCATCTTTGGCGCGAAAAGTACCCGCTCGAGCGTCTTCTCGAGTAGTGGAGGCGCGAAGGCCAAAACCCCGCCCAGATAGAGGAGGGTCCGGAAAAAGGCTAAGGGGGACGAAATGGCGACTGGACGCATGTAGCCGCGGCTATAAGAGCAGGGACGCCAGGACTCTGCAGCCATCTTGTTCCTGGGAGAGGCCGTCAGCAACATGTGGATGCCGTCCCGAAGCACCGTAGCCCCCGTGCCGGGAACCGCGGCGTGGGTGGAGATCCGGACCGCGCAGCTCTACCAGAGGCTGCAGGTCAAGATGCAGCTCCTCATGGAGGAGTGGGAGACCAACATGGCGGATGTCATAGCGACCGTGCGGAGACGTGAGGAGGAAGCTGCGGAAGAGAGGGTGAGTGACCCACGCCCCGATGCCCTTGAAGGGCCGGTCATCGCGGCTGCGGGACCTGGTCTAAACCCTCTCACCCTGCTACCTCCCTCGCCACCTGTCCCGGAAGCCGTGACCCCGCCACTAGGCCCGCTTCCACCGCAACCAGTAGCGATACCCAGCATGCCCGCCCCGGCGGGCCGACCTGCAGCCGGAGCCGGTAGCCGCCCGGAGGTACTACCCTGGAAAACCCCGAAGCCCGAACCAGAGGCGGCCCCCGAGAAGTTCCCCGAGCCGGAGCCGACAGCCCGCTCCGTACCGAAGGCCCAGCAGAGGAAAGCCCCTGTGCCCATCCCCCACACCTCGGCTGAGGTTGCGCCGGGTTGCCGCTACAAGGTGGCGTCCAAGGCCAAGTCACCGCGGGACCTGCTGCCCAGATCAACAGTAGTGGGAAGCGTCCGAGAGGTCTCGCGGGGCCCGACCCGTGCACCGGAGCTCGCAGCAGCGCCGTACTGGGACAGGGAGCCGGTACCGTTGGGCCTGGAAATCGAGGAGAGGGAAAGAAAGAAGGCGGAGATGGTGGCCCGTACGATCCGGGAGAAGAAGAGCCCAAGACAAGCTACCTTCCGTGTCCGGGGCCCGTTGTATGAAGGGCAGGTGAGGCGGTTTGATGTCCGCCGGGGCTATGGATTCATTTATGAACCGGGCCTGGAGGTCGAAGTGTTCATAGCCCGGCGGGATGTGAATGCCTTCTCCCGGAGGAGCACCCAGGTCGTAACCTGATGCCGGGCGACTTGGTTCAGTACACCCGGCACTGTGGGGAGAGGGGGTGGTTTGCGCTGGATGCAAAGTTGAGGGGCAGCCAGGAGGCCCTTGTGAACGCTGCACCCCTTCCCCAAGCTGATGCCGAGAACTCTGAGTGATGGCAGCGGAGCACTGTTGCACAATCCCCGTTGGGACCACGTGTGTGTTGAAAGTTTTAAGTTTGCAAGTTGAAAATGAAAGTAAATGATTACCGAACAGTAACCTGATTGTCAGCACCATGATTGAACCGGCCGTTGCCGGCACCGTTGTCCCCGTGTGGACCATCCACATTTTATGCATAGAAACTCCTATAAACAGGCCCGAGAACTTGCAGGGCAACCACAAACATTAGTGGCATGTAAATAAAATATGTTTGTTGCAGCACCGTTACCGCCTCCGGAGAGGCAGGTTGGAGGGAGGGCCCGCAGTGGAGCAGGCTGGGGCCCAGCCACCACCGGAACCGGTGGCTACCCTCTGGAGGGGAAGGACAGATCCCGCTCGGCTAATTTGATTCAGGACTGGGGTCAAGGGGTGCTGCCTGTTTCTTAGAGGCAGCATCAGGGCCAGGTTACTTGGGTGGGAGAGAGCGGCAGCAGCAACCGTTTACCATGTTACCGTAACATTTAAGAAAAAGTGCCTCCCGCTGTGGGATGATGTTACTATACTTGTATGTCTTGTTTTTTTATCTTTTTCAGAAAAATAAAACCGGTGTTGGACGGGCAGCCCAAGGACAGTCTGCGTTTTGCTAAGGGGGAATGTGACGCCCTGGGCAAGCCAGGGGTCACAGGTCATGACACCACCACACACCCCACATTCCCTGCAGGAACACCAAGGTCAGAACACAAAACCCTTGTTGCCTTCCTCCAGGGGCTGATGTCCACACTAGGGGGTGGGCCAGGCGGTTGGCTCCGCCCACCGAGAAGTTCACAGCCCTGGAGGCGGGAAAAACCAGGAGATTAGTTGCAGATGAGTTTGAGAGTAGAAGTGAAGTGGTAGAGGAGCAAGAGAGAGGCGTTAAGGTGGAAGAGAAAGTGACAGTTAAGAACCTGAAGTTGGTCCGGGTGTGTGCCCCGGACTGAGACAGCAAGGTTGGCAGACGGCGGTGACCGTTTGCAGGAGAGGCTGATCGGAGGTTGCCGAAAGGATCATGGACGGGTGGTGGCCCGGCGGTACCGGAGCGGTATACGAAGAGAAGCCAGCACCATTGGCAGGGGCCTTTCGGATCCCGGCAAGGCTAGGAGTCGCCGTGAATTTGCCAAATCCGTTAGTGAAGGGGACCTCCTGGGTCTCCCAACAGCCAAAGTCCCGATTGAAGGCAACCGTCCAACCATATTGGAGAGACACCGCCACCGCCAGGGCACGAGTTTCTCAGGGCCAGTGCCTGCGGGCAAGAGAGGGGCTCCTCCGGCTCATATCCAAGCTGGGGAGTGGGTTACCAGTGGGAATCCATCGCTACCAACAACCATATCTAGGTGCAGGAAAGAGACAGTCACCGCTAACTTGCAGGGAACATCAACACCGCAGCCGTCCGAGGGAGCCGTCCAACCAGCCGCTTGTTTACCGTGAACAGTGTCATCATCCTTGAGCTGAGTGAGTACCTCCGTGCCGTGCGGCACCGCGCTGCCCCTGCGCCCCTGCACCTCAACAGGCCCCATAACCCGCCTGTCAACCATCCTAACTCTCCATCATCGGGCCCCGGGACCACCAACCCCCCTACCCACGGAGGGGAGGGCCAACATCTAGCTGCTCCATACCATCACTCCCGGGATCCCCATACAGAGCAGCGGTGGTGTCCACACAATCACCACAACCGTGGGTGGCGTCACGGACAATAAATCCCCCAAACCAAACCCCTTTTCACTCACGGGCGAGGAGCGTCGCTCGAGTCCCCGGGATCCGGCACATCACTTGAGCCACCGAGCAGCAGAGGCCGCAGCAGCGGCAGCCGAACCCGAGCAGAGGGAGAGCGCGGCGTCCCCTCCTCCGCCCGCGACAACTACAAATGGGCAGCCCTGGCACAAGTCAGGATCTGGAGGTGGGGTTAAGGTTATTGAACTCGAAGAGGGTCCCCATGAAGTTTTGGAACTGGACTTGGTGCTGCTTCCATGGTAAGCTATATGTGAGAGACAACCTACAGTACAGGGACTCCGATGACAGGAATTATCCTTGAGAGAGTTGTGCTGCTGCGTTAAAAAGCATGGAACACTTCCTGCTACGATGTCCCTTTAATATAGAGGTTTACAAGAGGGTGTGTGTTGTGGCATCAGAACCAGGAATAGTGAATGTAAATAATGGTAGTGAAAATTTGTATGAAAGGAGTCAGGCGGGTAAGGAATATGTTTTATTAAATGCTATTATGTGTTATGCTTTAAGTTATTGTATTTTTTGTTTATTTCAGGTTATATATGATTGTTTTGGTTTTTGGTAATGTATATCCTACTTTTATAATAAAATAAAATCTCAGTAAGTATACTGCTTTAATCCCAGTAATACTCTGACAATATTATTACCAGGAACGAAATGTGGGTCAGAAATGCATCCAGGCATCTTCCCTGTGATGTTCCGATTTAGTTTCAGCACTTTTCTATCCATTGGAACATTTTTAGAGACCTACTTCCAAGGTCCTCCAGAAAATTATTTGAGTATCCCTTTGAATTGCATTCAGTTCAGTATTCGATACAAATACACAATTAACAGAAATTATTTTGCTCAAATCAGAACCCGACTATTTGACTATTCTCCCATCTCTAATAATAAAGGCTTTAAAGGCTTACTATAAGGCTATGTACACACTAGAAAAATGATTTTTCTTAAGAAATTTCTTAAGAAATTTCTTGAGAGTGAAGGATTAGCGCACCTGCGTTAAAAAATGCACCAATAACGCAGGTGCGTTTTTGGTGCAGTTTTTTTCATGTTGTTCCTTGCGTTTTTTAATGCCTTTACAGCAATAAAGCACATTGAAAATGAAAAAAAAAATAGATAATACAGAGATAGATATATGATAGATAGTTAGAGGGATAGATAGATAGATAAATAGATAGATATAGATAGATAATAGTTATTTAGGGGAATAGATAGATAGTTAGATAGATTATAGAGGGATAGATAGATATAGATAATAGATAGAGGGATATAGATAGATAATAGATATTTAGGGGTATAGATAGATAATAGATAGCTAGATAATAGATAGATATTTAGGGGGATAGATAGATTAGATAGATAGATAAGATAGATAATAGATAGATAAAATAGATAGATAATATATAGATAAGATAGAAAGATAGATAATAGATAGATAATATAGAAAGATAGATAATAGATAGATAATATAGATAGATAGTTATAGATAGATAATAGATATGTCGCGGGCGGGGAGGGTGCCGTTGCTGCTGGTCGCTCGCCAACGCTCGGGTCCGGCGCTGCTGCAGCTGCTCGAGCAGTGGGCCGGATCCGGGGACTCGAGCGGTGCTCCTCGCCAGTGAATGAAAGGGGTGGTTGGTTTGGGGAATTTAGTCCGTGACGCCACCCACGGGTTGTGGTGAAGATGGGCACCACCGCTGCTAGTGACGGGGATCCCGGGAGCGATGGTAGGGAGCAGCTGGGATGTTGTTTTCCCCCTCCGTGGGTAGGGGTCGGTGGTCCCGGGGCCCGGTGGTGTGACGGGGAGGCAGGGTTGGTGAGGTGTAGGGTTGCAGGGACAGCGCGGCGCGGTGCCGGATGGCACGGGTGTACTCACTCAGTAAGAGATGCACAAAGTCCTTGGTAAACCAAACGGCTGGATGGATGGGTCTGGCAGCCGGCTGCAGTGTCTCTCCCCGGACAGGTGATGGCGGCTGTCTTTCCCTGCACCTTGATATACTTGTTTGACTACTATGGATCCCCAACGGTAGTCCGCTCCCCGGTGTATGGATGCCGGAGGAGCCCGTTTGCCCGCAGGCGCTGGCCCTTGGGTCTCTAGCCTTAGGCGGTAGCTGTATACCCTCACGGTGTGGGCGGTTGCCTTCTATCGGGTCTTTGGCTGTTAGGAAACCCCTGGGGTTCCGGTCACACTCGGATTTGACTATTGTCGGCGGCTCCAAGCCTGGTCGGGGTCCGATAGCCCTGCCTGTGTGTGCTGGCTTCACTTCGCTCCCCGGTCGGTACCGGCGGGCCAATGCCCGACCCCGGTCCTACGGTTCCGCGTTGCTTCACCACTCCTGCAGACGGCCACAACCATCTACCAACCTTGCTGTCAGTGCCTGGGCCACAAACCCAGACACCCAAGTGTCCACTCCTCACTCTTCAAACTTCAACACTAAACTGGCACTTTTCCCGCCTCCAGGCCTGTGAACTCCTCGGTGGGTGGGGCCAACCGCTTGGCTCCGCCCCACCTGGTGTGGACATCAGACCCTGGAGGGAGGCAACAAGGGTTTTGTTTGGCTAATGTTATTGTCTAATGGGGGTGGGGGTGTTTGTGTGTTATCTGTGACGACCTGGCTAGTCCAGGGCGCCACAGATACATAGATAGATAGGTGAGAAATGTCCTGGAGTCACCTCTGCACCTCGCTCAGGGAGCCGCATTAAGCACTCGCTCACTGACCCGTGGAGAACTGTCAGACGTGGCTGGAGCAGGGCTGGAAGCGCTGTGGGACATCGGTGTGGATTACATCGGAGCTGTGTTTGGGAGGGGTTAATACACTGGAGAAAGAGGGGCTTTTGTCTTTTATTCAAAATAAAGGATTTTTCGGTGTGTGTGAGTGTTTCTTTACTTTCACTGTCAGATTAGTGACGGCGTGTCATAGACGCTGCCATCACTAATCTTGGACTTAGCGGCAGCTATTAGTCGCCATTAACTCCATATTACCTGGATTGCCCCCACATCACGGCATCTGGAAGAGCTGGTAGCATAATGGATGCGACAGTCCCGGGGTAGCTGCGGGCTGATATTCTCGGCTGTGAGAGGGGCCATTAACCCTGTCGCTCGCTCTCCCCAGCCTGAGAATACCGGGCCGCTGCTGTGTGTTTACCTGGCTGGAAGGTAAAAATACAGCGGAGCACGCGCTTTTTTTTTCTCTTCTTCTTCCTCTTCCTGTCCTAGTGACATCACTTCCCTGCAAAACGCAGTGCAGGGAAGTACACCATGTCCGGAAAACGCGAAATAATGCTGGAATAACGCAGGTATAACGCAGGAATAACACAGGAATAACGCACATCACTTGCTACCTGTGTTATTCCTGCGCTATTTCATGATTACATTACAGTCAATGGAGTGAAATAACGCAGTTAGCTGCAGAAAACAAGTGACATGCTCAATCTTTTTCTTAAGAAAATCTACTGAAAGAATTAAGAAAAAAACGCAGTGTGCACACAGCTATTTTTTTTCCCATAGGTTTTGCTGGGGAATGTGCAGAAAGGTTACAAAAATTTGTCAAGAAATTTCTGCAGCAAAAACGGACCAAAAATGCAGGTAAAAAAACGCAGTGTGTGAACATAGCCTAAAGGTGCACTATTCCTGGTTGACTGACAGCTCTAAAACAGCGTCCATTGACAATCTTTGCACTAGCTACTTTCATTTGTAAGTCTCAGTGGAACTTTCAATATTAAACCTTATACAGGGATCTGGACTTACACAAAGACCCCTGGGTTACATCCATGGACTGAATGCTGGCTGGTAGAATGAGCTCGAAGCTGAGGGTCATATTAGCTGATTCAAAACCAGAGAGAACTAAAACTAAGGCAGAACAAGGTTAAAAAAATTTAAGTCTGCAACAAAATATAACATGCAGGATTAAGGATACAGAGTTACAGGGACTCAACCAAGGTCAGGTTTAAGCTATAACTGGTATATATTTATTTAAATATTAATGAACCTAACTGATGGCACCCAGAAATAATTTACTTACAACAGATATCAGGTCTCTACAGAAGCACAGGTTGATTAACAGGTGGGACGAGTTTAAGCTACACTAAAGTTAACACTGAAACACGATTGAGTCGCCCAACGGAATCCTCAGGGAAAATTCTGTCCTACCTTCTGACAGGGCAGACACAGTAGGACTATGGTAAAACACAGATATGACAGTATCCCCTTTTAAGAAGGCCCTCTGGACTATTATAACCAGGCTTATCAGAGAATAAAGGCCCCGTTACATGCTACGATTTATCTGACAATCTCAGTAGCGATGTGACACGCCCAGATCATAGTTGCGATTTGCCGAGATCGCACATAGGTCGTTTAGCAGCGGTCACACGTACACATCTCACAAACGACGCAACATCGTTCAGCGATATTTTGTTTGACTAAGGCGGTCGTGTGGATGTTGTTCGTCGTTGGCAGGGTGTCAAACGTAGCAATATGTCTGCTGTCTTCCAAACGACAAACAATATTTTGAAACTGAACGACGAGTCAACGATCAACGATTTTCAACTTATTTGCGATCACTCGGAGTCGCACGTAGGTGTCACACGAAACGACGTCGCTAACGATGACGGAAGTGCGTCACGGAAACCGTGACCCCGACGACATATCATCAGATAAATCGTAGCGTGTAACGGGGCCTTTGCAGTTTACATTTCCTCATTAAGTTAACTGGAATGTTGCTCTCATCTTGAATGCAAGATCTTTACGATGGACTGCAACCTCTCTTATACACAAGATACTGTACCGATCCTCTCACCAGGAATCAAGAATTTTTTATACTTCATATTCTGGAATACCTTTACGCAATGCAGGAAGTATTGTTTGCAGAAGTCTTTACACTTTATGCCTTACTAGGGTTCTCACAGACTTTATAAAAGACTAGCTGTACTACCCGGCTTCGCCCGGGTTAATAACTGCTGTTAACAAAATAGAATGTATTAACAAAAATGTATTCTGCACACAAAAACCACTAAACAGATAGAAATGTAATTATTAAATTGTTGCCTATATTAACAAATCAGAGCTCAGATTAATTAACTGTAGCAAAATAGAAGCTGAGCTGTGATTGGTTGCTATTGGCAGCGTGATAAATCTCCAGGCAACAGAAAGCCCTCCCACTGACAGTATATATTAGCTCACACATACACATATAGACAGGTCATGTGACTGACAGCTGCCGCATTTCCTATGTGGTAAATTTGTTGTTCTTGTAGTTTGGCTGCTTATTAATCAGATTTCGATTTTTGAAGGATAATACCAGACTTGTGTGTGTTTTATTGCGATTATGTGGTGAGATTGGTGTATGTGTGAAATGTGTGCTGAGTAGAGATGAGCGAACCGATCCCGGTTCGGCTCGAGGCCGGTTCGCCGAACGGGGGTCCCGTTCGAGTTCGGTTCGTCGAACGTTCGACGAACCGAACTAGAACCTATAGGCTATAATGGGAGGCAATCACAAACACATAAAAATGCATGATAAATGTACACAAACAGTTAATAAACATTGCCATAACACTTACCGGTCCTCGCGATCCCTTCTGCACTCTGTCTCCTGCCGCTATTCCATCCGATGATCGCTGAATCCTCCCGGTGACCTGCACTGCCAGCAGAGATGCAGGACCTATCGTGACGTCAAAATAGCCATGTGACCAGTCACGTGGCTATTATCTCATTGGCTACAGACTGGTCACATGACTATGACACGTCATGTAGGACCTGCGAGTGCATCTCTCCGGTACACGGTGCACATATGTGTATCGCCGTATACCGGCGACATGCTCTAGCACACGGTTGACTCCCCATTCCGTTAGGGACCGGCTGACACAGCCGGTCATTAACGGAGATCACCGTTGCCATAGCAACGCAGTTAGCGGTGACGTCACCGCTAACCGCGGCTCCGAGAGCACCGTTGCTATGGTAACGCGTCTGTCAGCGTTACCGCTGTTACCGCTGACAGCCAGCACTGATCACTCACGGAGTGAAGGCTGCACGCTGCTTCCCAATTGTAGTGATGATTGTAGTGAGGATGAGGTTCCCCAGCCCCAAGAGATGAGCTGGTGAATCTCATCCTCACTACAATCGTCACTACTACTACACTAGTGAGGATTGTAGTGAGGATGAGGTTCCCCAGCCCCAAGTGATGAGCTGGTGAACCTCATCCTTCCTCACTACAATCATCACTACTACTACACTAGAAAGAAAGAAGACAGAAGAGCAGGATCGTGGAGGGCTGACAGGGGGTAATAAAGATGGAGTCTCTAATGTGTCTGTGTATTTATTTCTTTTAAAGTATTTTTTCTCTGTGTGGTGTTTTTTTTAACCCTTTATTGGAGATTCTTAATGGCCGGGTCAAACGTGCCTGACATTAAGAATCTCTGGCTTAATACTGGCTAGTAAAACAAAGACAGTATTAACTCATGATTACCCAACAAGCCACCCGGCTCCAGGGCTGTTGGAAGAGTTGGATACAGCGCCAGATGATGGCGCTTCTATGAGAGCGCCATTTTCTGGGACGGCTGCGGACTGAAATCCGCAGCAGAGGCGCCCAGAAACCTCGGGCTAACCTGTGCTGCGGAATCCAATCCCCAGCTGCCTAGTTGTACCCGGCTGGACACAAAAATGGGGCGAAGCCCACGTCATTTGTTTTTTAATTATTTCATGAAATAAGTGAAATAATTAAAAAAAAACGGGCTTCCCTATATTTTTGGTTCCCAGCCGGGTACAAATAGGCAACTGGGGGTTGGAGGCAGCCCGTGGCTGCCTGCTGTACCTGGCTAGCATACAAAAATATGGCGAAGCCCACATCATTTTTTTGGTGGGCAAAAAAATTCTGCATACAGTCCTGGATGGAGTATTCTGAGCCTTGTAGTTCTGCAGCTGCTGTCTGCTCTTCTCCATACAGACAGACAGCAGCTGCAGAACTACAAGGCTCAGCATACTCCATCCAGGACTGTATGCAGAAGTTTTTTGCCCCCTGAAAAAATTATGTGGGCTTCGCCATATTTTTGTATGCTAGCCAGGTACAGCAGGCAGGTACGGCTGCCCCCAACCCCCAGTTGCCTATTTGTACCCGGCTGGGAACCAAAAATAAAGGGAAGCCCTTTTTTTCATTATTTCATGAATTTCATGAAATAATTAGAAAACAAATGACGTAGGCTTCGCCCCATTTTTGTGTCCAGCCAGGTACAACTAGGCAGCTGGGGATTGGAATCCGCAGCACAGGTTGGCCTGAGCTTTCTGGGCCCCACTGCTGCGAATTGCAGTCTGCAGCCGCCTCAGAAAATGGCATTTTCATAGAAGCACCATCTTCTGGCGCTGTATCCAACTCTTCCACCACCTGCCTGCTATACCTGGCTAGCATACAAAAATATGGCGAAGCTCACGTCCTTTTTTTGTAGTTTTATGGCAAAAAAAATAAAAAATGCTTCCCTGGATTTTCCATTGCCAGTGAAGGTAACACCAAGCAGTGGGGGTTAGCAGCCAGTAGCTGCTTGGATTACCCTTAGCTAGCAATACAAAAAATGCAGCGGGAGCCCATATATATTTTTTTTAATTATTTATTTAAATAACTAAAAATAAAATGGGCTTCCCTGTATTTTGATTGCTGGACATCACAGTGCTGTGTAAATCTTTAAAAAAATGACGTAGCGCTCCGCGGTATTTTTTATTCTCAGCGCAGATAAAGCAGACAGCTATGGGTTGCCACCCCCATCTGCCTGCCGTTACCTTGGTTGGCAATCAAAATACAGTGAAGCCCATTAACTTTTTCTATTTAAAAAATAGTTAAAAAAAAAATGACGTTGGGTCCCCCCATTTTTGATAGCCAGCTAGGGTAAAGCAGATGGCTGTAGCCTGAAAACCACAGCTGGCAGCTTTACCGTGGTTGGGGATCAAATGTGGAGGTCCCCTCAGGCTCTTTTTTTATAATTATTTTATAAATATTAATAATTACACAATAAAAGTAGGGTCCCCCCCAAATTGGATCACCAGCCAAGGTAAAGCGGACAGCTGTGGTCTGGTATTCTCAGGGTGGGAAGGTCCATAGTTATTGGGCCTTCACATCCTAAAAATAGCAGGCTGCAGGCACCCCAGACGTGGCGCATCCACTAGATGCGTCAATCCTGGCGCTTCACCCCAGCTCATCCCGTGCCCTGGTGCAGTGACAAACGGGGTAATAAATCGGGTTGATACTAGCTGTAAAGTAACCTGAGATCAAGACCAGCAGTTTGTGATGTCATGGCGTCTATTAGATACTCAACATCATAAACTGTCAGTACTAACAAAAAAAAAAAAATCGACAAAAGAAATTTATTTGAAAAAACAGTCCCCAAAACATTTCCTCTTTCACCAATTTATTGTAAGAAAAAAAATAAAAGGGTCCCACGACAACTCTGGACCGTCTAGAATATGGGGGGGAGACACTCAGGGAACGTATCCCCCATTTTCTAGGAGTGCGGACCCTTCATGTGAGGAGTGTGGGTGCAATGAATCTGCACTCACTCTCCCCGGGTCCACAGCAGCAGAGTCCATGTCGTAATGGTTGCTACCAAAGCTGCAATGCCCTGCTCATGAGGTAAGGGCATGCCTAATCAGGAGAACTACTGTAGAGGAAGCTCTGCTCACTGGTATATAGGTGCTCAGAGGTAATTATAGATAAAATTAGTGAGTAACCTCGGCACTCTAAATCTCCCAGACTAAGTCAGTAAGTCACAACGGATAGTAATGCAAAATCACTCTTTATTGGTCCGTATTAAGAAAAAAAATTTTTTCATAAGCATATATGTTTTTGTCCAAAACAAGTTACAAATGACGTTTCGGCCTAAACCTTCGTCAGATTGGACTTATCTGCATGTAATCATGAAAAATGACAATAATCAGTATCACATAAGAGTGAGAGAACAATAACATAAACTCGAACAATGTAGAGGTACAATTGGGATGCAGCAAAAAAATTGCAACACAGCAAGAAATGAAACACATGATACAAATGTCATAATACAGTACAAGGACAATATAGTAATGACAAATATTGGGTCAGAGTAGACTTAGACAGCTCTGGTACGAAAGAGATGTCAATCATAAAGTAACATGTGCAGTAGGTGTAGAGCTACAGTATGCATGGCAGAGCTAATGGGTAGACCGACCATAGAAAAAGAACTGAGAAAAAGTGGAGAAAAAGTGGAGAAAAAAATGGAGAAAAAGTGGAGAAAAAGTGGAGAAAAAGTGGAGAAAAAGTGGAGAAAAAAATGGAGAAAAAGTGGAGAAAAAGTGGAGAAAAAAATGGAGAAAAAATGGAGAAAAAGTGGAGAAAAAGTGGAGAAAAAGTGGAGAAAAAAATGGAGAAAAAGTGGAGAAAAAGTGGAGAAAAAGTGGAGAAAAAAATGGAGAAAAAGTGGAGAAAAAATGGAGAAAAAAATGGAGATAAAATGGAGAAAAAGTGGAGAAAAAGTGGAGAATAAGTGGAGAAAAAGTGGAGAAAAAGTGGAGAAAAAATGGAGAAAAAGTGGAGAAAAAGTGGAGAAAAAAATGGAGAAAAAGTGGAGAAAAAGTGGAGAAAAAGTGGAGAAAAAGTGGAGAAGAAAATGGAGAAAAAGTGGTGAAAAAGTGGAGAAAAAGTGGAGAAAAAATTGGAGAAAAAGTGGAGAAAAAGTGGAGAAACAAAATGGAGAAAAAATGGAGAAAAAGTGGAGAAAAAGTGGAGAAAAAGTGGAGAAAAAGTGGAGAAAAAATGGAGAAAAAGTGGAGAAAAAGTGGAGAAAAAGTAGAGAAAAAGTGGAGAAAAAGTGGAGAAAAAAAATGGAGAAAAAGTGGAGAAAAAGTGGAGAAAAAGTGGAGAAAAAAATGGAGAAAAAGTGGAGAAAAAGTGGAGAAAAAGTGGAGAAAAAGTGGAGAAAAAATGGAGAAAAAAATGGAGAAAAAGTGGAGAAAAAGTGGAGAAAAAGTGGAGAAAAAAAATGGAGAAAAAGTGGAGAAAAAGTGGAGAAAAAGTGGAGGAAAAAGTGGAGAAAAAGTGGAGAAAAAGTGGAGAAAAAGTGGAGAAAAAAGTGGAGAAAAAGTGGAGAAAAAGTGGAGAAAAAGTGGAGAAAAAAATGGAGAAAAAGTGGAGAAAAAGTGAAGAAAAAGTGGATTTAAAAGTGGGGAAAAAGTGGATTTAAAAGTGGAGAAAAAGTAGAGAAAAAGTGGAGAAAAAGTGGACCAAAAATGGAGAAAAAATGGAGAAAAAAATGGAGAAAAAGTGGAGAAAAAGTGGAGAAAAAATGAAGAAAAAAATGTAGAAAAAGTGGAGAAAAAATAGAGAATAAGTGGAGAAAAAATGGAGAAAAAGTGGAGAAAAAGTGGAGAAAAAGTGGAGAAAAAATGGAGAAAAAATGGAGAAATAATGGAGAAAAAAATGGAGAAAATGTGGAGAAAAAGTGGAGAAAAAATGGAGAAAAAAATGTAGAAAAAGTGGAGAAAAAATGGAGAAAAAAATGGAGGAAAAAATGGAGAAAAAGTGGAGAAAAAGTGGAGAAAAAGTGGAGAAAAGTGGAGAAAAAGTGGAGAAAAAAATGGAGAAAAAGTGGAGAAAAAGTGGAGAAAAAGTGGAGAAAAAATGGAGAAAAAAATGGAGAAAAAGTGGAGAAAAAGTGGAGAAAAAGTGGAGAAAAAAATGGAGAAAAAGTGGAGAAAAAGTGGAGAAAAAGTGGAGAAAAAGTGGAGAAAAAGTGGAGAAAAAAATGGAGAAAAAGTGGAGAAAAAGTGGAGGAAAAAGTGGAGAAAAAGTGGAGAAAAAGTGGAGAAAAAAATGGAGAAAAAGTGGAGAAAAAGTGGAGAAAAAATGGAGAAAAAAATGTAGAAAAAGTGGAGAAAAAATGGAGAATAAGTGGAGAAAAAATGGAGAAAAAGTGGAGAAAAAGTGGAGAAAAAGTGGAGAAAAAAATGTAGAAAAAGTGGAGAAAAAATGGAGAATAAGTGGAGAAAAAATGGAGAAAAAGTGTAGAAAAAGTGGAGAAAAAATGGAGAAAAAATGGAGAAAAAAATGGAGAAAAAGTGGAGAAAAAGTGGAGAAAAAATGGAGAAAAAAATGTAGAAAAAGTGGAGAAAAAATGGAGAAAAAAATGGAGAAAAAGTGGAGAAAAAGTGGAGAAAAAGTGGAGAAAAAAAATGGAGAAAAAGTGGAGAAAAAGTGGAGAAAAAGTGGAGGAAAAAGTGGAGAAAAAGTGGAGAAAAAGTGGAGAAAAAGTGGAGAAAAAAGTGGAGAAAAAGTGTAGAAAAAGTGGAGAAAAAGTGGAGAAAAAAATGGAGAAAAAGTGGAGAAAAAGTGAAGAAAAAGTGGAGAAAAAGTGGGGAAAAAGTGGATTTAAAAGTGGAGAAAAAGTAGAGAAAAAGTGGAGAAAAAGTGGACCAAAAATGGAGAAAAAATGGAGAAAAAAATGGAGAAAAAGTGGAGAAAAAGTGGAGAAAAAATGAAGAAAAAAATGTAGAAAAAGTGGAGAAAAAATAGAGAATAAGTGGAGAAAATATGGAGAAAAAGTGGAGAAAAAGTGGAGAAAAAGTGGAGAAAAAATGGAGAAAAAATGGAGAAATAATGGAGAAAAAAATGGAGAAAAAGTGGAGAAAAAGTGGAGAAAAAATGGAGAAAAAAATGTAGAAAAAGTGGAGAAAAAATGGAGAAAAAAATGGAGGAAAAAATGGAGAAAAAGTGGAGAAAAAGTGGAGAAAAAGTGGAGAAAAAGTGGAGAAAAGTGGAGAAAAAGTGGAGAAAAAAATGGAGAAAAAGTGGAGAAAAAGTGGAGAAAAAGTGGAGAAAAAATGGAGAAAAAAATGGAGAAAAAGTGGAGAAAAAGTGGAGAAAAAGTGGAGAAAAAGTAGAGAAAAAATGGAGAAAAAGTGGAGAAAAAGTGGAGAAAAAGTGGAGAAAAAGTGGAGAAAAAATGGAGAAAAAGTGGAGAAAAAGTGGAGAAAAAGTTAAGAAAAAAATGGAGAAAAAGTGGAGAAAAAGTGGAGAAAAAGTGGAGAAAAAATGGAGAAAAAAATGGAGAAAAAGTGGAGAAAAAGTGGAGAAAAAGTGGAGAAAAAAAATGGAGAAAAAGTGAAGAAAAAGTGGAGAAAAAGTGGAGAAAAAGTGGAGGAAAAAGTGGAGAAAAAGTGGAGAAAAAGTGGAGAAAAAGTGGAGAAAAAAGTGGAGAAAAAGTGGAGAAAAAAATGGAGAAAAAGTGGAGAAAAAGTGGAGGAAAAAGTGGAGAAAAAGTGGAGAAAAAGTGGAGAAAAAAATGGAGAAAAAGTGGAGAAAAAGTGGAGAAAAAATGGAGAAAAAAATGTAGAAAAAGTGGAGAAAAAATGGAGAATAAGTGGAGAAAAAATGGACAAAAAGTGGAGAAACAGTGGAGAAAAAGTGGAGAAAAAAATGTAGAAAAAGTGGAGAAAAAATGGAGAATAAGTGGAGAAAAAATGGAGAAAAAAATGGAGAAAAAGTGGAGAAAAAGTGGAGAAAAAGTGGAGAAAAAGTGGAGAGGAAAATGGAGAAAAAATGGTGAAAAAGTGGAGAAAAAGTGGAGAAAAAGTGGAGAAAAAGTGGAGAAAAAGTGGAGAAAAAATGGAGAAAAAATGGAGAAATAATGGAGAAAAAAATGGAGAAAAAGTGGAGAAAAAGTGGAGAAAAAATGGAGAAAAAAATGTAGAAAAAGTGGAGAAAAAATGGAGAAAAAAATGTAGAAAAAGTGGAGAAAAAATGGAGAAAAAAATGGGGGAAAAAATGGAGAAAAAGTGGAGAAAAAGTGGAGAAAAAGTGGAGAAAAAGTGGAGAAAAGTGGAGAAAAAGTGGAGAAAAAAATGGAGAAAAAGTGGAGAAAAAGTGGAGAAAAAGTGGAGAAAAAATGGAGAAAAAAATGGAGAAAAAGTGGAGAAAAAGTGGAGAAAAAGTGGAGAAAAAGTAGAGAAAAAAATGGAGAAAAAGTGGAGAAAAAGTGGAGAAAAAGTGGAGAAAAAGTGGAGAAAAAATGGAGAAAAAGTGGAGAAAAAGTGGAGAAAAAGTTAAGAAAAAAATGGAGAAAAAGTGGAGAAAAAGTGGAGAAAAAGTGGAGAAAAAGTGGAGAAAAAATGGAGAAAAAAATGGAGAAAAAGTGGAGAAAAAGTGGAGAAAAAGTGGAGAAAAAAAATGGAGAAAAAGTGAAGAAAAAGTGGAGAAAAAGTGGAGAAAAAGTGGAGGAAAAAGTGGAGAAAAAGTGGAGAAAAAGTGGAGAAAAAGTGGAGAAAAAAGTGGAGAAAAAGTGGAGAAAAAAATGGAGAAAAAGTGGAGAAAAAGTGGAGGAAAAAGTGGAGAAAAAGTGGAGAAAAAGTGGAGAAAAAAATGGAGAAAAAGTGGAGAAAAAGTGGAGAAAAAATGGAGAAAAAAATGTAGAAAAAGTGGAGAAAAAATGGAGAATAAGTGGAGAAAAAATGGACAAAAAGTGGAGAAACAGTGGAGAAAAAGTGGAGAAAAAAATGTAGAAAAAGTGGAGAAAAAATGGAGAAAAAGTGGAGAAAAAGTGGAGAAAAAATGGAGAAAAAATGGAGAAAAAAATGGAGAAAAAGTGGAGAAAAAGTGGAGAAAAAATGGAGAAAAAAATGTAGAAAAAGTGGAGAAAAAATGGAGAAAAAAATGGAGAAAAAAATGGAGAAAAAGTGGAGAAAAAGTGGAGAAAAAGTGGAGAAAAAGTGGAGAGGAAAATGGAGAAAAAATGGTGAAAAAGTGGAGAAAAAGTGGAGAAAAAATTGGAGAAAAAGTGGAGAAACAAAATGGAGAAAAAATGGAGAAAAAGTGGAGAAAAAGTGGAGAAAAGTGGAGAAAAAGTGGAGAAAAAAATGGAGAAAAAGTGGAGAAAAAGTGGAGAAAAAGTGGAGAAAAAGTGGAGAAAAAAATGGAGAAAAAGTGGAGAAAAAGTGGAGAAAATGTGGAAAAAAAATGGAGAAAAAAATGGAGAAAAAGTGGAGAAAAAGTGGAGAAAAAGTGGAGAAAAAAAATGGAGAAAAAGTGGAGAAAAAGTGGAGAAAAAGTGGAGAAAAAGTGGAGAAAAAAATGGAGAAAAAGTGGAGAAAAAGTGGAGAAAAAGTGGAGAAAAAATGGAGAAAAAATGGAGAAAAAAATGGAGAAAAAGTGGAGAAAAAGTGGAGAAAAAATGGAGAAAAAAATGTAGAAAAAGTGGAGAAAAAATGGAGAAAAAAATGGAGAAAAAAATGGAGAAAAAGTGGAGAAAAAGTGGAGAAAAAGTGGAGAAAAAGTGGAGAAGAAAATGGAGAAAAAATGTTGAAAAAGTGGAGAAAAAGTGGAGAAAAAATTGGAGAAAAAGTGGAGAAACAAAATGGAGAAAAAATGGAGAAAAAGTGAAGAAAAAGTGGAGAAAAAGTGGAGAAAAAGTGGAGAAAAAATGGAGAAAAAAATGGAGAAAAAGTGGAGAAAAAGTGGAGAAAAAGTGGAGAAAAAGTGTAGAAAAAATGGAGAAAAAGTGGAGAAACTTTGGAGAAAAAGTGGAGAAAAAAATGGAGAAAAAGTGTAGAAAAAGTGGAGAAAAAGTGGAGAAAAAGTGGAGAAAAAAATGGAGAAACTTTGGAGAAAAAGTGGAGAAAAAGTGGAGAAAAAGTGGAGAAAAAGTGGAGAAAAAAATGGAGAAAAAGTGGAGAAAAAGTGAAGAAAAAGTGGAGAAAAAGTGGAGAAAAAGTGGATTTAAAAGTGGAGAAAAAGTGGAGAAAAAATGAAGAAAAAGTGGACCAAAAATGGAGAAAAAATGGAGAAAAAAATGGAGAAAAAGTGGAGAAAAAGTGGAGAAAAAATGGAGAAAAAGTGGAGAAAAAGTGGAGAAAAAGTGGAGAAAAAAATGGAGAAAAAGTGGAGAAAAAGTGGAGAAAAAGTGGAGAAAAGTGGAGAAAAAGTGGAGAAAAAAATGGAGAAAAAGTGGAGAAAAAGTGGAGAAAAAGTGGAGAAAAAGTGGAGAAAAAAATGGAGAAAAAGTGGAGAAAAAGTGGAGAAAATGTGGAAAAAAAATGGAGAAAAAAATGGAGAAAAAGTGGAGAAAAAGTGGAGAAAAAGTGGAGAAAAAAAATGGAGAAAAAGTGGAGAAAAAGTGGAGAAAAAGTGGAGAAAAAGTGGAGAAAAAAATGGAGAAAAAGTGGAGAAAAAGTGGAGAAAAAGTGGAGAAAAAATGGAGAAAAAATGGAGAAAAAAATGGAGAAAAAGTGGAGAAAAAGTGGAGAAAAAATGGAGAAAAAAATGTAGAAAAAGTGGAGAAAAAATGGAGAAAAAAATGGAGAAAAAAATGGAGAAAAAGTGGAGAAAAAGTGGAGAAAAAGTGGAGAAAAAGTGGAGAAGAAAATGGAGAAAAAATGTTGAAAAAGTGGAGAAAAAGTGGAGAAAAAATTGGAGAAAAAGTGGAGAAACAAAATGGAGAAAAAATGGAGAAAAAGTGAAGAAAAAGTGGAGAAAAAGTGGAGAAAAAGTGGAGAAAAAATGGAGAAAAAAATGGAGAAAAAGTGGAGAAAAAGTGGAGAAAAAGTGGAGAAAAAGTGGAGAAAAAAAATGGAGAAAAAGTGGAGAAAAAGTGGAGAAAAAGTGGAGAAAAAAATGGAGAAAAAGTGTAGAAAAAGTGGAGAAAAAGTGGAGAAAAAGTGGAGAAAAAAATGGAGAAACTTTGGAGAAAAAGTGGAGAAAAAGTGGAGAAAAAGTGGAGAAAAAGTGGAGAAAAAATAGAGAAAAAAATGGAGAAAAAGTGGAGAAAAAAAATGGAGAAAAAGTGGAGAAAAAGTGGAGAAAAAGTGGAGGAAAAAGTGGAGAAAAAGTGGAGAAAAAGTGGAGAAAAAAGTGGAGAAAAAGTGGAGAAAAAGTGGAGAAAAAAATGGAGAAAAAGTGGAGAAAAAGTGAAGAAAAAGTGGAGAAAAAGTGGAGAAAAAGTGGATTTAAAAGTGGAGAAAAAGTGGAGAAAAAATGAAGAAAAAGTGGACCAAAAATGGAGAAAAAATGGAGAAAAAAATGGAGAAAAAGTGGAGAAAAAGTGGAGAAAAAATGGAGAAAAAGTGGAGAAAAAGTGGAGAAAAAGTGGAGAAAAAAATGGAGAAAAAGTGGAGAAAAAGTGGAGAAAAAGTGGAGAAAAAGTGGAGAAAAAATGGAGAAAAAGTGGAGAAAAAGTGGAGAAAAAGTGGAGAAAAAAATGGAGAAAAAGTGGAGAAAAAGTGGAGAAAAAGTGGAGAAAAAGTGGAGAAAAAATGGAGAAAAAAATGGAGAAAAAGTGGAGAAAAAGTGGAGAAAAAGTGGAGAAAAAAATGGAGAAAAAGTGAAGAAAAAGTGGAGAAAAAGTGGAGAAAAAAATGTAGAAAAAGTGGAGAAAAAATGGAGAAAAAAATGGAGGAAAAAATGGAGAAAAAGTGGAGAAAAAGTGGAGAAAAAGTGGAGAAAAAGTGGAGAAAAGTGGAGAAAAAGTGGAGAAAAAAATGGAGAAAAAGTGGAGAAAAAGTGGAGAAAAAGTGGAGAAAAAATGGAGAAAAAAATGGAGAAAAAGTGGAGAAAAAGTGGAGAAAAAGTGGAGAAAAAATGGAGAAAAAAATGGAGAAAAAGTGGAGAAAAAGTGGAGAAAAAGTGGAGAAAAAAAATGGAGAAAAAGTGGAGAAAAAGTGGAGAAAAAGTGGAGAAAAAAATGGAGAAAAAGTGGAGAAAAAGTGGAGAAAAAGTGGAGAAAAAATGGAGAAAAAATGGAGAAAAAAATGGAGAAAAAGTGGAGAAAAAGTGGAGAAAAAATGGAGAAAAAAATGTAGAAAAAGTGGAGAAAAAATGGAGAAAAAAATGGAGAAAAAAATGGAGAAAAAGTGGAGAAAAAGTGGAGAAAAAGTGGAGAAAAAGTGGAGAAGAAAATGGAGAAAAAATGTTGAAAAAGTGGAGAAAAAGTGGAGAAAAAATTGGAGAAAAAGTGGAGAAACAAAATGGAGAAAAAATGGAGAAAAAGTGAAGAAAAAGTGGAGAAAAAGTGGAGAAAAAGTGGAGAAAAAATGGAGAAAAAAATGGAGAAAAAGTGGAGAAAAAGTGGAGAAAAAGTGGAGAAAAAGTGGAGAAAAAAAATGGAGAAAAAGTGGAGAAACTTTGGAGAAAAAGTGGAGAAAAAAATGGAGAAAAAGTGGAGAAAAAGTGGAGAAAAAGTGGAGAAAAAGTGGAGAAAAAAATGGAGAAACTTTGGAGAAAAAGTGGAGAAAAAGTGGAGAAAAAGTGGAGAAAAAGTGGAGAAAAAAATGGAGAAAAAGTGGAGAAAAAGTGAAGAAAAAGTGGAGAAAAAGTGGAGAAAAAGTGGATTTAAAAGTGGAGAAAAAGTGGAGAAAAAATGAAGAAAAAGTGGACCAAAAATGGAGAAAAAATGGAGAAAAAAATGGAGAAAAAGTGGAGAAAAAGTGGAGAAAAAGTGGAGAAAAAAGTGGAGAAAAGTGGAGAAAAAGTGGAGAAAAAAATGGAGAAAAAGTGGAGAAAAAGTGGAGAAAAAGTGGAGAAAAAGTGGAGAAAAAAATGGAGAAAAAGTGGAGAAAAAGTGGAGAAAATGTGGAAAAAAAATGGAGAAAAAAATGGAGAAAAAGTGGAGAAAAAGTGGAGAAAAAGTGGAGAAAAAAAATGGAGAAAAAGTGGAGAAAAAGTGGAGAAAAAGTGGAGAAAAAAATGGAGAAAAAGTGGAGAAAAAGTGGAGAAAAAGTGGAGAAAAAATGGAGAAAAAATGGAGAAAAAAATGGAGAAAAAGTGGAGAAAAAGTGGAGAAAAAATGGAGAAAAAAATGTAGAAAAAGTGGAGAAAAAATGGAGAAAAAAATGGAGAAAAAAATGGAGAAAAAGTGGAGAAAAAGTGGAGAAAAAGTGGAGAAAAAGTGGAGAAGAAAATGGAGAAAAAATGTTGAAAAAGTGGAGAAAAAGTGGAGAAAAAATTGGAGAAAAAGTGGAGAAACAAAATGGAGAAAAAATGGAGAAAAAGTGAAGAAAAAGTGGAGAAAAAGTGGAGAAAAAGTGGAGAAAAAATGGAGAAAAAAATGGAGAAAAAGTGGAGAAAAAGTGGAGAAAAAGTGGAGAAAAAGTGGAGAAAAAAAATGGAGAAAAAGTGGAGAAACTTTGGAGAAAAAGTGGAGAAAAAAATGGAGAAAAAGTGGAGAAAAAGTGGAGAAAAAGTGGAGAAAAAGTGGAGAAAAAAATGGAGAAACTTTGGAGAAAAAGTGGAGAAAAAGTGGAGAAAAAGTGGAGAAAAAGTGGAGAAAAAAATGGAGAAAAAGTGGAGAAAAAGTGAAGAAAAAGTGGAGAAAAAGTGGAGAAAAAGTGGATTTAAAAGTGGAGAAAAAGTGGAGAAAAAATGAAGAAAAAGTGGACCAAAAATGGAGAAAAAATGGAGAAAAAAATGGAGAAAAAGTGGAGAAAAAGTGGAGAAAAAATGGAGAAAAAGTGGAGAAAAAGTGGAGAAAAAGTGGAGAAAAAAATGGAGAAAAAGTGGAGAAAAAGTGGAGAAAAAGTGGAGAAAAGTGGAGAAAAAGTGGAGAAAAAAATGGAGAAAAAGTGGAGAAAAAGTGGAGAAAAAGTGGAGAAAAAGTGGAGAAAAAAATGGAGAAAAAGTGGAGAAAAAGTGGAGAAAATGTGGAAAAAAAATGGAGAAAAAAATGGAGAAAAAGTGGAGAAAAAGTGGAGAAAAAGTGGAGAAAAAAAATGGAGAAAAAGTGGAGAAAAAGTGGAGAAAAAGTGGAGAAAAAGTGGAGAAAAAAATGGAGAAAAAGTGGAGAAAAAGTGGAGAAAAAGTGGAGAAAAAATGGAGAAAAAATGGAGAAAAAAATGGAGAAAAAGTGGAGAAAAAGTGGAGAAAAAATGGAGAAAAAAATGTAGAAAAAGTGGAGAAAAAATGGAGAAAAAAATGGAGAAAAAAATGGAGAAAAAGTGGAGAAAAAGTGGAGAAAAAGTGGAGAAAAAGTGGAGAAGAAAATGGAGAAAAAATGTTGAAAAAGTGGAGAAAAAGTGGAGAAAAAATTGGAGAAAAAGTGGAGAAACAAAATGGAGAAAAAATGGAGAAAAAGTGAAGAAAAAGTGGAGAAAAAGTGGAGAAAAAGTGGAGAAAAAATGGAGAAAAAAATGGAGAAAAAGTGGAGAAAAAGTGGAGAAAAAGTGGAGAAAAAGTGGAGAAAAAAAATGGAGAAAAAGTGGAGAAAAAGTGGAGAAAAAGTGGAGAAAAAAATGGAGAAAAAGTGTAGAAAAAGTGGAGAAAAAGTGGAGAAAAAGTGGAGAAAAAAATGGAGAAACTTTGGAGAAAAAGTGGAGAAAAAGTGGAGAAAAAGTGGAGAAAAAGTGGAGAAAAAATAGAGAAAAAAATGGAGAAAAAGTGGAGAAAAAAAATGGAGAAAAAGTGGAGAAAAAGTGGAGAAAAAGTGGAGGAAAAAGTGGAGAAAAAGTGGAGAAAAAGTGGAGAAAAAAGTGGAGAAAAAGTGGAGAAAAAGTGGAGAAAAAAATGGAGAAAAAGTGGAGAAAAAGTGGAGAAAAAGTGGAGAAAAAATGGAGAAAAAATGGAGAAAAAAATGGAGAAAAAGTGGAGAAAAAGTGGAGAAAAAATGGAGAAAAAAATGTAGAAAAAGTGAAGAAAAAATGGAGAAAAAAATGGAGAAAAAAATGGAGAAAAAGTGGAGAAAAAGTGGAGAAAAAGTGGAGAAAAAGTGGAGAAGAAAATGGAGAAAAAATGTTGAAAAAGTGGAGAAAAAGTGGAGAAAAAATTGGAGAAAAAGTGGAGAAACAAAATGGAGAAAAAATGGAGAAAAAGTGAAGAAAAAGTGGAGAAAAAGTGGAGAAAAAGTGGAGAAAAAATGGAGAAAAAAATGGAGAAAAAGTGGAGAAAAAGTGGAGAAAAAGTGGAGAAAAAGTGTAGAAAAAAAATGGAGAAAAAGTGGAGAAACTTTGGAGAAAAAGTGGAGAAAAAAATGGAGAAAAAGTGTAGAAAAAGTGGAGAAAAAGTGGAGAAAAAGTGGAGAAAAAAATGGAGAAACTTTGGAGAAAAAGTGGAGAAAAAGTGGAGAAAAAGTGGAGAAAAAGTGGAGAAAAAAATGGAGAAAAAGTGGAGAAAAAGTGAAGAAAAAGTGGAGAAAAAGTGGAGAAAAAGTGGATTTAAAAGTGGAGAAAAAGTGGAGAAAAAATGAAGAAAAAGTGGACCAAAAATGGAGAAAAAATGGAGAAAAAAATGGAGAAAAAGTGGAGAAAAAGTGGAGAAAAAATGGAGAAAAAGTGGAGAAAAAGTGGAGAAAAAGTGGAGAAAAAAATGGAGAAAAAGTGGAGAAAAAGTGGAGAAAAAGTGGATGAAAAGTGGAGAAAAAGTGGTGAAATATAATGGAGAAAAAGTGTGAGAAAAAGTGAGAAAAAGTGGGAGAAAAAGTGAGGAGAAAAAAATGGAGAAAAAGTGAGAGAAAAAGAGTGGAGTAAAATGTGGGAAAAAATATGCGAAGAAAAAAAATGGAAAAGTGGAGAAAAAGTGGAGAAAAAAAATGGAGAAAAAGTGGAGAAAAAGTGGAGAAAAAGTGGAGAAAAAGTGGAGAAAAAAATGGAGAAAAAGTGGAGAAAAAGTGGAGAAAAAGTGGAGAAAAAATGGAGAAAAAATGGAGAAAAAAATGGAGAAAAAGTGGAGAAAAAGTGGAGAAAAAATGGAGAAAAAAATGTAGAAAAAGTGGAGAAAAAATGGAGAAAAAAATGGAGAAAAAAATGGAGAAAAAGTGGAGAAAAAGTGGAGAAAAAGTGGAGAAAAAGTGGAGAAGAAAATGGAGAAAAAATGTTGAAAAAGTGGAGAAAAAGTGGAGAAAAAATTGGAGAAAAAGTGGAGAAACAAAATGGAGAAAAAATGGAGAAAAAGTGAAGAAAAAGTGGAGAAAAAGTGGAGAAAAAGTGGAGAAAAAATGGAGAAAAAAATGGAGAAAAAGTGGAGAAAAAGTGGAGAAAAAGTGGAGAAAAAGTGGAGAAAAAAAATGGAGAAAAAGTGGAGAAAAAGTGGAGAAAAAGTGGAGAAAAAAATGGAGAAAAAGTGTAGAAAAAGTGGAGAAAAAGTGGAGAAAAAGTGGAGAAAAAAATGGAGAAACTTTGGAGAAAAAGTGGAGAAAAAGTGGAGAAAAAGTGGAGAAAAAGTGGAGAAAAAATAGAGAAAAAAATGGAGAAAAAGTGGAGAAAAAAAATGGAGAAAAAGTGGAGAAAAAGTGGAGAAAAAGTGGAGGAAAAAGTGGAGAAAAAGTGGAGAAAAAGTGGAGAAAAAAGTGGAGAAAAAGTGGAGAAAAAGTGGAGAAAAAAATGGAGAAAAAGTGGAGAAAAAGTGAAGAAAAAGTGGAGAAAAAGTGGAGAAAAAGTGGATTTAAAAGTGGAGAAAAAGTGGAGAAAAAATGAAGAAAAAGTGGACCAAAAATGGAGAAAAAATGGAGAAAAAAATGGAGAAAAAGTGGAGAAAAAGTGGAGAAAAAATGGAGAAAAAGTGGAGAAAAAGTGGAGAAAAAGTGGAGAAAAAAATGGAGAAAAAGTGGAGAAAAAGTGGAGAAAAAGTGGAGAAAAAGTGGAGAAAAAATGGAGAAAAAGTGGAGAAAAAGTGGAGAAAAAGTGGAGAAAAAAATGGAGAAAAAGTGGAGAAAAAGTGGAGAAAAAGTGGAGAAAAAGTGGAGAAAAAATGGAGAAAAAAATGGAGAAAAAGTGGAGAAAAAGTGGAGAAAAAGTGGAGAAAAAAATGGAGAAAAAGTGAAGAAAAAGTGGAGAAAAAGTGGAGAAAAAGTGGAGGAAAAAGTGGAGAAAAAGTGGAGAAAAAGTGGAGAAAAAGTGGAGAAAAAGTGGAGAAAAAAGTGGAGAAAAAGTGGAGAAAAAAATGGAGAAAAAGTGGCGAAAAAGTGGAGGAAAAAGTGGAGAAAAAGTGGAGAAAAAGTGGAGAAAAAAATGGAGAAAAAGTGGAGAAAAAGTGGAGAAAAAATGGAGAAAAAAATGTAGAAAAAGTGGAGAAAAAATGGAGAATAAGTGGAGAAAAAATGGAGAAAAAGTGGAGAAACAGTGGAGAAAAAGTGGAGAAAAAAATGTAGAAAAAGTGGAGAAAAAATGGAGAATAAGTGGAGAAAAAATGGAGAAAAAGTGGAGAAAAAGTGGAGAAAAAATGGAGAAAAAATGGAGAAAAAAATGGAGAAAAAGTGGAGAAAAAGTGGAGAAAAAATGGAGAAAAAAATGTAGAAAAAGTGGAGAAAAAATGGAGAAAAAAATGGAGAAAAAAATGGAGAAAAAGTGGAGAAAAAGTGGAGAAAAAGTGGAGAAAAAGTGGAGAGGAAAATGGAGAAAAAGTGGAGAAAAAGTGAAGAAAAAGTGGAGAAAAAGTGGAGAAAAAGTGGATTTAAAAGTGGAGAAAAAGTGGAGAAAAAATGAAGAAAAAGTGGACCAAAAATGGAGAAAAAATGGAGAAAAAAATGGAGAAAAAGTGGAGAAAAAGTGGAGAAAAAATGGAGAAAAAGTGGAGAAAAAGTGGAGAAAAAGTGGAGAAAAAAATGGAGAAAAAGTGGAGAAAAAGTGGAGAAAAAGTGGAGAAAAAATGGAGAAAAAGTGGAGAAAAAGGGGAGAAAAAGTGGAGAAAAAAATGGAGAAAAAGTGGAGAAAAAGTGGAGTAAAAGTGGAGAAAAAATGGAGAAAAAAATGGAGAAAAAGTGGAGAAAAAGTGGAGAAAAAGTGGAGAAAAAATGGAGAAAAAAATGTAGAAAAAGTGGAGAAAAAATGGAGAAAAAAATGGAGAAAAAAATGGAGAAAAAGTGGAGAAAAAGTGGAGAAAAAGTGGAGAAAAAGTGGAGAGGAAAATGGAGAAAAAGTGGAGAAAAAGTGAAGAAAAAGTGGAGAAAAAGTGGAGAAAAAGTGGATTTAAAAGTGGAGAAAAAGTGGAGAAAAAATGAAGAAAAAGTGGACCAAAAATGGAGAAAAAATGGAGAAAAAAATGGAGAAAAAGTGGAGAAAAAGTGGAGAAAAAATGGAGAAAAAGTGGAGAAAAAGTGGAGAAAAAGTGGAGAAAAAAATGGAGAAAAAGTGGAGAAAAAGTGGAGAAAAAGTGGAGAAAAAATGGAGAAAAAGTGGAGAAAAAGGGGAGAAAAAGTGGAGAAAAAAATGGAGAAAAAGTGGAGAAAAAGTGGAGTAAAAGTGGAGAAAAAATGGAGAAAAAAATGGAGAAAAAGTGGAGAAAAAGTGGAGAAAAAGTGGAGAAAAAAATGGAGAAAAAGTGAAGAAAAAGTGGAGAAAAAGTGGAGAAAAAGTGGAGGAAAAAGTGGAGAAAAAGTGGAGAAAAAGTGGAGAAAAAGTGGAGAAAAAGTGGAGAAAAAAGTGGAGAAAAAGTGGAGAAAAAAATGGAGAAAAAGTGGCGAAAAAGTGGAGGAAAAAGTGGAGAAAAAGTGGAGAAAAAGTGGAGAAAAAAATGGAGAAAAAGTGGAGAAAAAGTGGAGAAAAAATGGAGAAAAAAATTTAGAAAAAGTGGAGAAAAAATGGAGAATAAGTGGAGAAAAAATGGAGAAAAAGTGGAGAAACAGTGGAGAAAAAGTGGAGAAAAAAATGTAGAAAAAGTGGAGAAAAAATGGAGAATAAGTGGAGAAAAAATGGAGAAAAAGTGGAGAAAAAGTGGAGAAAAAATGGAGAAAAAATGGAGAAAAAAATGGAGAAAAAGTGGAGAAAAAGTGGAGAAAAAATGGAGAAAAAAATGTAGAAAAAGTGGAGAAAAAATGGAGAAAAAAATGGAGAAAAAAATGGAGAAAAAGTGGAGAAAAAGTGGAGAAAAAGTGGAGAAAAAGTGGAGAGGAAAATGGAGAAAAAATGGTGAAAAAGTGGAGAAAAAGTGGAGAAAAAATTGGAGAAAAAGTGGAGAAACAAAATGGAGAAAAAATGGAGAAAAAGTGGAGAAAAAGTGGAGAAAAGTGGAGAAAAAATGGAGAAAAAGTGGAGAAAAAGTGGAGAAAAGTGGAGAAAAAGTGGAGAAAAAAATGGAGAAAAAGTGGAGAAAAAGTGGAGAAAAAGTGGAGAAAAAAATGGAGAAAAAGTGGAGAAAAAGTGGAAAAAAAATGGAGAAAAAAATGGAGAAAAAGTGGAGAAAAAGTGGAGAAAAAGTGGAGAAAAAAAATGGAGAAAAAGTGGAGAAAAAGTAGAGAAAAAGTGGAGAAAAAGTGGAGAAAAAAATGGAGAAAAAGTGGAGAAAAAGTGGAGAAAAAGTGGAGAAAAAATGGAGAAAAAATGGAGAAAAAAATGGAGAAAAAGTGGAGAAAAAGTGGAGAAAAAATGGAGAAAAAAATGTAGAAAAAGTGGAGAAAAAATGGAGAAAAAAATGGAGAAAAAAATGGAGAAAAAGTGGAGAAAAAGTGGAGAAAAAGTGGAGAAAAAGTGGAGAAGAAAATGGAGAAAAAATGTTGAAAAAGTGGAGAAAAAGTGGAGAAAAAATTGGAGAAAAAGTGGAGAAACAAAATGGAGAAAAAATGGAGAAAAAGTGAAGAAAAAGTGGAGAAAAAGTGGAGAAAAAGTGGAGAAAAAAATGGAGAAAAAGTGGAGAAAAAGTGGAGAAAAAGTGGAGAAAAAATGGAGAAAAAAATGGAGAAAAAGTGGAGAAAAAGTGGAGAAAAAGTGGAGAAAAAGTGGAGAAAAAAAATTTAGAAAAAGTGGAGAAAAAGTGGAGAAAAAGTGGAGAAAAAAATGGAGAAAAAGTGTAGAAAAAGTGGAGAAAAAGTGGAGAAAAAGTGGAGAAAAAAATGGAGAAACTTTGGAGAAAAAGTGGAGAAAAAGTGGAGAAAAAGTGGAGAAAAAGTGGAGAAAAAATAGAGAAAAAAATGGAGAAACAGTGGAGAAAAAAAATGGAGAAAAAGTGGAGAAAAAGTGGAGAAAAAGTGGAGGAAAAAGTGGAGAAAAAGTGGAGAAAAAGTGGAGAAAAAAGTGGAGAAAAAGTGGAGAAAAAGTGGAGAAAAAAATGGAGAAAAAGTGGAGAAAAAGTGAAGAAAAAGTGGAGAAAAAGTGGAGAAAAAGTGGATTTAAAAGTGGAGAAAAAGTGGAGAAAAAATGAAGAAAAAGTGGACCAAAAATGGAGAAAAAATGGAGAAAAAAATGGAGAAAAAGTGGAGAAAAAGTGGAGAAAAAATGGAGAAAAAGTGGAGAAAAAGTGGAGAAAAAGTGGAGAAAAAAATGGAGAAAAAGTGGAGAAAAAGTGGAGAAAAAGTGGAGAAAAAGTGGAGAAAAAAATGGAGAAAAAGTGGAGAAAAAGTGGAGAAAAAGTGGAGAAAAAGTGGAGAAAAAAATGGAGAAAAAGTGGAGAAAAAGTGGAGAAAAAGTGGAGAAAAAAAATGGAGAAAAAGTGAAGAAAAAGTGGAGAAAAGTGGAGAAAAAGTGGAGGAAAAAGTGGAGAAAAAGTGGAGAAAAAGTGGAGAAAAAGTGGAGAAAAAAGTGGAGAAAAAGTGGAGAAAAAGTGGAGAAAAAAATGGAGAAAAAGTGGAGAAAAAGTGAAGAAAAAGTGGAGAAAAAGTGGAGAAAAAGTGGAGGAAAAAGTGGAGAAAAAGTGGAGAAAAAGTGGAGAAAAAAATGGAGAAAAAGTGGAGAAAAAGTGGAGAAAAAATGGAGAAAAAAATGTAGAAAAAGTGGAGAAAGAATGGAGAATAAGTGGAGAGAAAATGGAGAAAAAGTGGAGAAAAAGTGGAGAAAAAGTGGAGAAAAATATGTAGAAAAAGTGGAGAAAAAATGGAGAATAAGTGGAGAAAAAATGGAGAAAAAGTGGAGAAAAAGTGGAGAAAAAATGGAGAAAAAATGGAGAAAAAAATGGAGAAAAAGTGGAGAAAAAGTGGAGAAAAAATGGAGAAAAAAATGTAGAAAAAGTGGAGAAAAAATGGAGAAAAAAATGGAGAAAAAAATGGAGAAAAAGTGGAGAAAAAGTGGAGAAAAAGTGGAGAAAAAGTGGAGAAGAAAATGGAGAAAAAATGGTGAAAAAGTGGAGAAAAAGTGGAGAAAAAGTGGAGAAAAAGTGGAGAAAAAGTGGAGAAAAAATGGAGAAAAAAATGGAGAAAAAGTGGAGAAAAAGTGAAAAAAAAAAATGGAGAAAAAGTGGAGAAAAAGTGGAGAAAAAGTGGAGAAAAAGTGGAGGAAAAAGTGGAGAAAAAGTGGAGAAAAAGTGGAGAAAAAGTGGAGAAAACGTGGAGAAAAAAGTGGAGAAAAAGTGGAGAAAAAGTGGAGAAAAAAATGGAGAAAAAGTGGAGAAAAAGTGAAGAAAAAGTGGAGAAAAAGTGGAGAAAAAGTGGAGGAAAAAGTGGAGAAAAAGTGGAGAAAAAGTGGACCAAAAATGGAGAAAAAATGGAGAAAAAAATGGAGAAAAAGTGGAGAAAAAATGGAGAACAAAATGTAGAAAAAGTGGAGAAAAAATGGAGAATAAGTGGAGAAAAAATGGAGAAAAAGTGGAGAAAAAGTGGAGAAAAAGTGGAGAAAAAATGGAGAAAAAAATGGAGAAAAAGTGGAGAAAAAGTGGAGAAAAAGTGGAGAAAAAATGGAGAAAAAAATGGAGAAAAAGTGGAGAAAAAGTGGAGAAAAAGTGGAGAAAAAAGTGGAGAAAAAGTGGAGAAAAAGTGGAGAAAAAGTGGAGAAAAAGTGGAGAAAAAAATGGAGAAAAAGTGGAGAAAAAGTGGAGAAAAAGTGGAGAAAAAAATGGAGAAAAAGTGGAGAAAAAGTGGAGAAAAAGTGGAGAAAAAGTGGAGAAAAAATGGAGAAAAAAATGGAGAAAAAGTGGAGAAAAAAAATGGAGAAAAAGTGGAGAAAAAGTGGAGAAAAAGTGGAGAAAAAGTGGAGGAAAAAGTGGAGAAAAAGTGGAGAAAAAGTGGAGAAAAAGTGGAGAAAACGTGGAGAAAAAAGTGGAGAAAAAGTGGAGAAAAAGTGGAGAAAAAAATGGAGAAAAAGTGGAGAAAAAGTGAAGAAAAAGTGGAGAAAAAGTGGAGAAAAAGTGGAGGAAAAAGTGGAGAAAAAGTGGAGAAAAAGTGGACCAAAAATGGAGAAAAAATGGAGAAAAAAATGGAGAAAAAGTGGAGAAAAAGTGGAGAAAAAATGGAGAACAAAATGTAGAAAAAGTGGAGAAAAAATGGAGAATAAGTGGAGAAAAAATGGAGAAAAAGTGGAGAAAAAGTGGAGAAAAAGTGGAGAAAAAATGGAGAAAAAATGGAGAAAAAAATGGAGAAAAAGTGGAGAAAAAGTGGAGAAAAAATGGAGAAAAAAATGTAGAAAAAGTGGAGAAAAAATGGAGAAAAAAATGGAGGAAAAAATGGAGAAAAAGTGGAGAAAAAGTGGAGAATAAGTGGAGAAAAAGTGGAGAAAAAATGGAGAATAAGTGGAGAAAAAGTGGAGAAAAAGTGGAGAAAAAGTGGAGAAAAAATGGAGAAAAAAATGTAGAAAAAGTGGAGAAAAAATGGAGAAAAAAATGGAGAAAAAAAATGGAGAAAAAGTGGAGAAAAAGTGGAGAAAAAGTGGAGAAAAAGTGGAGAAAAAAATGTAGAAAAAGTGGAGAAAAAATGTAGAAAAAGTGGAGAAAAAATGGAGAAAAAGTGGAGAAAAAGTGGAGCACCCTTTGGTGCCTTTCATGTGGCACTAAGGGGTGCTTAGCTTTGTATTTAGCCAAAAAAATGAAAAAACAAATGACGTAGGGTTCCCCCTAGTTTTGTAGCCAGCTAGGGTAAAGCAGACGGCTGCAGCCTGCAGACCACAGCTGGCAACCTCACCTTAGCTGGTAATCCAAAACTGAGGGCACCTCACGCTGTTATTTTAAATTAAATAAATAATTAAAAAAAAAACACGTAGGGGTCCCCCAAAATTGGATCACCAGCCAAGGTAAAGCAGACAGCTGGGGCCTGATATTCTCAGACTAGGGAGGTCCATGGTTATTGGACTCTCCCCAGCCTAAAAATAGCAGGCCGCAGCCGCCCCAGAAGTGGCGCATCCATTAGATGCGCCAATCCTGGTGCTTCGCCCCAGCTCATCCCGCGCCCTGGTGCGGTGGAATACGGGGTAATATATGGGGTTAATACCAGATGTGTAATGTCACCTGGCATCAAGCCCTGGGGTTGGTGAGGTCAGGCGTCTATCAGATACCCGACATCACCAACCCAGTCAGTAATAAAATAAATAGACGACAAACACATTTTTATTTGACAAAACACTCCCCAAAACATTCCCTCTTTAACCAATTTATTAGAATGAAAAACAAATCCAGGTCTGGTGTAATCCAAGGGGTTACCATGACGATCCACACTGTCCCAGTCAATGAAGAGCAGGATGTTCCCCATTGGCTGGGAGAGCAATGCAGTGACCTGAGCTAACATCAATGGGTCAGCCCAGGTCACTGCAGGGGATGACAAGTGCTGCTGTCAGCAAAGTACATTACCTGCGCTGATCTCCAGCACACTGACAGCCCCTGTTACTGAGTTCAATGACCGGCGCCTTCACAGCCAAATATCGCGAGAGGCCCGTGACGTCAGCGCTAGTCAGTCTCGGGTCGGAAGCGAGAGGTGATGTGACAAGCGGCGGCCATGGAGGACAGTGACAGCGCTGAGGTCGGGATGGCGGGACTTCATCACCGCAGGTAAGCCGAGCGGGACCATGTGTGTGTGTGTGTGTGTGTGTGTGTGTGTGTGTGTATGTATATGTGTACATGCCGCGGGCAGGAGGGGGCGGAGCGAGCTGAGCGGGGAAGTGTCAGCTTCCTGCACACGTAACTAAGATAAACATCGGGTTACTAACCAAAGCGCTTTGATTGGATACCCGTTGTTTATCTTGGTTACCAGCTTGTGGCAGGCTGCCAGCGATGGCTCCTGCACACTGTAGCTGTAAAAAGCCCTGCTTTTTGCTGCTAGAACCGTTCTCGAACGTATCTAGAACTATCGAGCTTTTGCAAAAAGCTCGAGTTCTAGTTCGATCTCGAACAGCCCCCAAAATCACTCGAGCTTAGAACTGGAGAACCACGAACCGCGAACCGCGCTCAACTCTAGTGCTGAGGGTGGTATATGTGTTCAAGTACGTGGTAGTGTGTGGCGCATTGTGTGTGTGTGTTCATATCCCCGAGTGTGGCGAGTATCCCATGTCGGGGCCCCACCTTAGCAACTGTACGGTATATACTCTTTGGCGCCATTGCTCTCATTCTTTAAGTCCCCCTTGTTCACATCTGGCAGCTGTCAATTTGCCCCCAACAATTTTCGTTTCACTTTTTCCCCATTATGTAGATAGGGGCAAAATTGATTGGTAAATTGGAACGCGCGGGGTTAAAATTTCGCCTCACAACATAGCACCCGGCGCTGCCCGGGATAGTAACTGTCTCTGTTTCTCTCCCATTCTCTGTCTGTCTCCCCCTCTGTATATATGTCTCTGTCTCTCTTTGTCTGTCTCTTTCCCTGACTGTCTGTCTCTTTCTCCGTCTGTCTCAATCTCTTTCCCTGTCTGTCTATCTATCTCTTTCCCTGTCTGTCTATCTATCTCTGTCACTTTCCCTGTCTGTCTCTTTCCCTGTCTGTCTCTTTCCCTCTCTTTCCCTGTCTGTCTCTTTCCCTGTCAGTCTGTTTCTTTGTCTGTGTCTGTCTCTTTGTGTCTGTCTCTTACCCTGTCTATGTCTGTTTCTTATCCTGTCTGTGTCTGCCTCTTTCCCTGGCTGTGTCTGTCTCTTTCCCTGGCTGCATTGTGACACGTCAACATTCCATATAAGGGCGTGGCTCTGTGTCTGTCTCTTTCTCTGGCTGCATTGTGACACACCAACATTCCATATAAGGGCGTGGCCGCGCATTCTTCTGAAGTTCTGGCTGCACTGTGGCTCCCAGCTCCATTCACTTTAAAGGAGGCAGGTATTTTGTTGAATAACTGTTAAAATTTCCCCTCAAAACATAGCCTATGACGCTCTTGGGGTCCAGAAGTGTTAGTGTGCAAAATTTTGTGGCTGTAGCTGCGACGGTGCGGATGCCAATCCCGGACATACATACACACATAGACACACACATACACACATTCAGCTTTATATATTAGATAAGCTTTCATTTTTATATGGAGAATTACCCTCTGAAGTGTCTAGCTTAGAGGAAAAAGAAACAAAATGAGGATAATACCTAAGATTAGAAAAGATGAGAGAAGTTTTGATGGACTGTTAGTGATGAAAAAAGAAAACCACCTTCTCATGTAATATGTAGACTGCAGTATCCAAGTGGTGTGGAAGCACGGAATCACACCACTGCTGGGTGTGAAGGATGAAGGAAAATGTTGCACCTTCCAATGAGATGGAGTAAAATCAGTAGTTTATTTGAACATTTTTTTATAACAAGTGTGGCACCCATGAGGCTTCTGTCGCCACAGAGGTACTGCACCTCATACAGAGGTGTGGTATCCCATCCCAGGGTAAGGAGGGGGTCATCCACCAGTTCACATGACACACTGATCAAAATTACACATTGCAAAATTAATTTGTCTCCACAACTGGCTCTTCTTGCTCCAGACATAGACCTAATTCCTCCTACTTTTAGGCCTAATGCTATTCACATATTTCTTGTTACGAAGAATGCTATAGCTGCCAACTAGAGAAAAACTACATTACCTTCCATAACAGACATTATTGGTAAAGTATCCATTCATAACTATTTTGAAATATGTCATGCTACTGTAAACAAAACTTTCTCTTCCTATTACCGTAGATGGCAGCCTTGGACAGAAGTTTTTCCTCGTCCTTTCTAAGCACCTCTTCTCTTCAATGTTTTCTCTTTACTTTTTCTTTTCTTCTTACTTTATCCCCTCTCTCTTCCCCCTTTTTATTATTATTTATTTGTGGGCTTTGTTTATGTTTCCTTATGTTTAATGCATTATCAGAAATCAACATTTTAAGCTCTTTCAGCTATGTTTAAGAATACTCCCTGATCATCCATTCCCTTCCTCTTCTACCCCTTCCCTATTAAAGTTTTTCCCATCCCCTTACCCCTTTCCATAACCTACCCACTCTTTCCTTGGGAATCTGCTTTATGGAAAGAATTTTTTTGCTTTAATTCATCTGCTAATGATTCCTTCTATTTCCTGTATTATTTCCCCTGTACAATTTAATAAAAATATCTGGAACATATGGCACACTCACACAGACAGTCTCATCACAACACTCCACTAAACCGTGGTTAGGGCCTAGTGCAGCTGGACTTGTATAGGGGTTAACACTGTCTCTGAAACCAGCCTGGGGGTGGAGCATAGTGGGTGAGGTGTCGGAGGTGAGTGGGCGGAGTTAAGTTTGAAAGTTGACAGGGTCAGTCAGTTAGTTGGTGGTGAGAAGGCGACCGGAGCATAGAGACCCAGGGGTACTGCTCGCCCCGGGTGACACAGAAGAAGGGATCCTAAAGACACAGGAGTGCGGGAACCACCCGTGGGTTTGCTCCACTGAACACTGGGTGGAAGGATCTGGTCGCAAACGGGGTCCCAGTCCATAGACTAGGAAAAGACTTCAGGACTTTCTAGCAACACCGGAGGCCAGGATGGCGATACGCACCTTTGGGCCACAAACAGCACACAAATCCACTGGAAGGGGGAGAAGCAGGCAGAAAATCCTTTGAAGGTCCTCAGCCCCTGGCTTAGGACACTGTGTGCGGAGGCGCGGGACAGGAGGGCGAGAGTCAGCACAATAGAGACGACCAGGAAAGGCACAACTGAGGGGTGCACCGGGATTGACCTCTGACCTGCCTGGGATCGACAGAGGCCCATCACCAGGAATCCCAGCATACCGTGGGAGAACTAAGCTGGATGTCAACTTGGAACTGGTGCAGTGAGTAAAGGACTGTTGTTGCAAAGCCCCTGGTGTCATCTCCATTCCTGCCGCGTCTCCCTCATCATCATAGACGTTTGAAAATTCAACGGTTGCCCTGGAGTCCTGCTCTATTTGTGGGAAGCAAGATCCCCTTAGCTGCATCATCAACATCTGCGCCAGGAAACATGCAGCGCAGTGGGGGACCACGTAGCCGCAAAACCACAGGTGGCGTCACGAATTTTATTCCATTGTAAATATAATCATCATCCTCTTTATTCAAAGACACCGCCAGGGTCACAGAGTCGGGCCCCACCACCGGTGATGTCCCTGGACTAGTCCAATTCAGTTCCAAAAATCACCTAAGGCCTTGGGGCTGGGCATCTCACATGCACAAAAAGAATCATAATAGGTTCATATTGGAAAAGGAAAAGAAAAAAGGGTTATAAAATCATAATCAGATAAGTTTAGATAGCCAGGGCTGCCACTAGGAATTTCAGGGTCCCATACTGGCAAAATTTTGGGGCCCCCATGAGACTCCACCCAGACTCCACCCCAGCTCCGCCTACACCCCTCAAACCTTTTTGGAAAAACGTGTGTGTGTGTGTGTATACAGTGCCTTGTGAAAGTATTTGGCCCCCATGAATTTTTCAAACTTTTCCCACATTTCAGGCATCAAACATAAAGATAACAATTTTAATGTTATGGTGAAGAATCAACAACAAGTGGGACACAATTGTGAAGGTGAATGAAATTTATTGAGCCGATGTTTGTGTTTGCGATCTGACTGTGTGTGCGATCCGATGTTTGTGTGTGAGTGTGAGTGTGTGTGTGTGTGTGTGAGAGCTGATGTGTGCGGGTGTGTGATCACTGCAGGTCCTCTGCTTGGCGTCTGGTGAGTGTGATTGCCGGGTGCCGCTGTGTATAATGAAGTGTCCTGCAGTATCTATATCTTTTTTAGATGCACAGACACTTCATTATTGATCCGGGACTAGGGCTTATTTTCGGGGGAGGGCTTATATTTAAGCCTTTCTCCGAAAATGCTGAAAATCCCTGCTAGGGCTTATTTTTGGGGGAGGTCTTATTTTTGGAAAAACACAGTATATATACATATATAATCGCGTAAACTGTGTGTGTCCATATGTAAGGCGAATGTGTGTTAGACCAAACTCAGAGGAGAGTCAAGAACCCACTTCATTGTGTTCATACTAGATCCAAACAGGTCAGAATTAAGGGAATCGAAGCCTCAACCCATGAAGCCACCAGAGAGTGTATTAGTAACTTTCAAAAAGGTGACCCCTACATTACCAAAGGGGAACAAAGGTAACAGTAATATGCCGTGCTGTGACGTTGCCATGGGCTCGAATGCAGCACCCACTTTTGCTAACTTAGTATTGGGGCTTTTTGAGATGCAATACATCTACTCATCTGAACTATTCAAACATGTAGTGGTTTACAAGAGATATATAGATGACTTGTTTATCATCTGGGATAATGCTGAAAATAATTATTTATTGTTTTTAGAGGGCATAAAAAATAACACCTGGGGCTTAAGGGGGCTTTACACAGTAGCGATATTGCTAGCAATTTGTAGCGATAGCGAGCGTGTATGTGCCCGCCCCTGTCGTGCATGCGATTGTTTGTGATCGCTGCCGTAGCGAACATTATCGCTACGGCAGCATCACACATACTTACCTGGTCGGCGGCGTCGCTGTGACTGCCGAACAATCCTTCCTTCAATGGGGAGGGACGTTCGGCATCACAGCGACGTCACCGCAACGTCACTAAGCGGCCGGCCAATCAAAGCGGAGGGGCGGAGATGAGCAGGACGTAACATCCCGCCCACCTCCTTCCTTCCGCATTGTGGCAGGCAGCAGGTAAGGAGACGTTCCTCGCTCCTGCAGTGTCACACATAGCGATGTGTGCTTCCGCATGAGCGATGAACCACCTGGATAAACAACCCTTACCGATTTTTGAGTTTGGGATGACCTCTCCATGGTGAACGATTTTCACCATTTTTGAGGTCGCTTAAGGTCGCTGGTCAGTGTCACACGCTGCGATATCGTTAATGACGCCGGATATGCGTCACTAACAACTTGACCCCGACGATCAAACATTAACGATATTGTAGCGTGTAAAGCCCCCTTTAGAGTTTTCACCGACAGTGGATCAAACTTCTATTGACTTTTTGGATCTGCCCATTTCACACACTAATGGCTCCATCCGCACGAAAATGTTTTTCAAACAAGTAGACAGCAACAGGTATATTAATTTCACTAGTAACCATTATGACAAGTGGCTGCTCAATGTCCCCAAAAACCAATACCAAAGAATTAGGAGGAACTGTACTTTAGATAAGGATTTCAAGGATCAAGCTTTGATCCTAAAAGAGAGATTCCTAGACAAAAAATATCCTCTGACTATTATAAAAAAAAAGCCTATCAAGCCAATAGGCACCAGAAACAAAATGATTCTTCTAATATAGTTGGCATCTCAGGTAAAAAGGCTGTTCCCGATAATAAGTTTGCTTCAAATTTCCTCACCACTTTTAGTTGTGATGGGGAGACTATTAGGGGGATATTAAGGAAACACTGGTTTGTATTACACAATGACCCTTATCTTAAAGATGTGTTACCCACTCATCCAGGGACTACATTTCGCAGAGCCTCCAACCTAAAGAATTATTTGGCCCCTAGTAGACTGAGGAGTAGAGTTGAGCGCGGTTCGCGATTCTCCAGTTCGCGGTTCGAGTGATTTTGGGGGCTGTTCTAGATCGAACTAGAACTCGAGCTTTTTGCTAAAGTTCGATAGTTCTAGTTACATTCGAGAACGGTTCTAGCAGCAAAAAGCAGGGCTTTTTAAAGCTACAGTGTGCAGGAGCCATCACTGGCAGCCTGCCAGAAGCTGGTAACCAAGATAAACATCGGGTATCCAAGCAAAGCGCTTTGGTTAGTAACCCGATATTTATCCTTATTACGTGTGCAGGAAGCCGACACTTCCCCGCTCAGCTCGCTCCGCCCCCTCCTGCATGCGGCATGTACACATACATACATACACACACTCATATTCACCTGTCCCCAGCCATGCAGTCCACGACACTGACGTCCTCAGTGCCACATGACCCCGCTAGGCTCCACCCACTTCGCACTCCGCCGCCAGCACACATGGCTCCGCCCACCTGGCACTCTGCACAGATGGTCCCGCTAGGCTCCGCCCACCTGACACTCTGCACACATGGTCCCGCTAGGCTCCGCCCACCTGGCACTCTGCACACCTAGCACTCTGCACACATTACCCCGCTAGGCTCTGCCCACCTGGCACTCTGAAGTCCCGAGCTCAGCACTGTCACTGTCCTCCATGGCCGCCGCTTGTCACATCACCTTCTCTCGCTTCCGACCCGAGACTGACTAGCGGTGACGTCACGGGCCTCTTGCGATACTTGGCTGTGAAGGTCATTGAACTCAGTGACAGGTGCTGTCAGCAGTGCAGGAGATCAGTGCAGGTAATGTACCTCGCTGAAAGCAGCACTTGTCATCCCCTGCAGTGACCTCGGCTGACCCATTGATGTTAGCTCAAGTCACTGCATTGCTCTCCCAGCCAATGGGGAACATCCTGCTCTTCATTGACTGGGACAGTGTGGATCGTCATGGCAACCCCTTGGATTACACCAGACCTGGATTTGTTTTTCTTTCTAATAAATTGGTTAAAGAGGGAATGTATTGGGGAGTGTTTTTTCAAATAAAAATGTGTTTGTCGTCTATTTTTTTTTATTACTGACTGGGTTGGTGATGTCGGGTATCTGATAGATGCCTGACCTCACCAACCCCAGGGCTTGATGCCAGGTGACATTACACATCTGGTATTAACCCCGTATATTACCCCGTATTCCACCGCACCAGGGCACGGGATGAGCTGGGGCGAAGCACCAGGATTGGCGCATCTAATGGATGCGCCACTTCTGGGGCGGCCTGCTATTTTTAGGCTGGGGAGAGTCCAATAACCATGGACCTCCCTAGTCTGAGAATATCAGACCCCAGCTGTCTGCTTTACCTTAGCTGGTGATCCAATTTTGGGGGGACCCCTAAGTGTTTTTTTTTTTTTAATTATTTATTTAATTTAAAATAACAGCGTGGGGTGCCCTCAGTTTTGGATTACCAGCCAAGGTGAGGCTGCCAGCTGTGGTCTGCAGGCTGCAGCCGTCTGCTTTACCGTAGCTGGCTACAAAAATAGGGGAAACCCCACGTCATTTTTTTTTTCATTTTTTTGGCTAAATACAAAGCTAACCACCCCTTAGTGTTACATGAAAGGCACCAAAGGGTGCAAAATTACAAAATGCAGGAGAGTGGGACATTATGTGTCTTTCTGCCATTATAATGACAGAAAAGACTGATATGAAGTGTACAAGCACAAGAAAATCACCAGAGCGCTCTACGCTGTGAAAAGCAGTAGAAAATGGCACTGGAGTGAACATGTGACCGTCTCATGTAGGTTGAAGCTATGGATCCTGGGTAAATTTATGTATTTTCCCTCCTTCAGTTTTTTTGCAGTACACAAAAATAACGGAAGGCACACGGATGACAAACAGATGACATACGGACCGTCTACGGAACGGAAACGGATGCCACACGGATGCACCCGTGAAAAAAAACGGACTGTTTTTTGCAGACCACAAAAATGGATCGGTCGTGTTAATGTAGCCTTATTCTGATCTGCCGTTTATAAACAGCAGGCAGAAATAAGTGAATAGCGCGCCCCAGTGTCAGAAAATCTCCGGGTTTCAGGGGGTAGCTGAGACCCTGGAGATCATGATTCAGGACGGTTTTTCCGGTCCCCGCTCACGTGATCACAGGTATACACCGTATACCGATGATCACGTTACAGTAAATGACAGTGTCGGTAAAAAATTATTTATCTCCCATCTGGCATGAACAAACATGATAAATCTCCACCCCGGTCCCCTCCGGTCCCCCGGTGTCACCAAAGTGCCCCCCCTGATGCCCTCCCAGAAATCCAAGATGGCCGCACGCACAGCAGCGCGCCGGCCGCATTCACCCTACTCTTCTGATTTCTGTCGCATGTGCCATAACACATGCGACAGAAAACTTCTCCCCAGGCCCTGCCAGGTCACCCCCTATAACCCCACTGGTGTTCCCCGGTGTCCCACAATATCTGTGCAGCGTTGATCCCCCCACGGCCCTCTCCTTCACAATAGACGCTGCCGCATGCACAGAGTGGCTGTCAGCTCAGCTTCCTGTGTTCAGACACAGTGAGTGGTGGTTATGCATCTGTAAGCTAAATGGGCGGCACGGTGGTTCAGTGGTTAGCACTGCAGTCTTACAGCACTGAGGTCACCATCTGCAAGGAGTTTGTATGTTCTCCTCGTGTTTGCGTGGATTTCCTCTGGGTACTCTGGTTTCCTCCCACACTCCAAAGACATACAGCACTATGGAATTAATAACGCTATATAAATGAATAAATTATTATTATTACTGCAATGCCCTGCTCATGAGGTAAGGAACATAATTGATCAGGAGAGCTATATACTACATTTCCAAATGGAGGGATTTGCTTTTATAGTTACCCTGCTGAACGACTACCAAACATGAGAGTCCATTATACGCCAAAAGAAAATACATCTAAATAACGAGCTCTGTTGTTAAGTATTCATTCAGCTGGATAACTGGACTTAAAGGGGTATTCCATCTCCAAGATCCTATCCCCAATATATAGTAGGTGGAATAGCAATAATATCAGCAAATACCAATATTTGGAAATGTAGAATAGTTCTCCTGATTAGGCATGCCCTTACCTCATGAGCAGGGCATTGCAGCTTTGGTAACAACTATTACGACATGGACTCTGCTGCTGTGGACCCGGGGAGAGTGAGTGCAGATTCATTGCACCCACACTCCTCACATGAAGGGTCTGCACTCCTAGAAAATGGGGGATACGTTCCCTGAGTGTCTCCCCCCCATATTCTAGATGGTCCAGAGTCGTCGTGGGACCCCTTTATTTTTTTTCTTAGAATAAATTGGTGAAAGAGGGAATGTTTTGGGGACTGTTTTTTCAAGTAAATTTCTTTTGTCGATTTTTTTTTGTTAGTACTGACAGTTTATGATGTTGGGTATCTAATAGACGCCATAACATCACAAACTGCTGGGCTTGATCTCAGGTGACTTTACAGCTAGTATCAACCCGATTTATTACCCCGTTTGCCACTGCACCAGGGCACGGGATGAGCTGGGGTGAAGCGCCAGGATTGGCGCATCTAGTGGATGCGCCACGTCTGGGGTGCCTGCGGCCTGCTATTTTTAGGCTGTGAAGGCCCAATAACTATGGACCTTCCCACCCTGAGAATACCAGACCACAGCTGTCCGCTTTACCTTGGCTGGTGATCCAATTTGGGGGGGACCCTACTTTTTTTGTGTAATTATTAATATTTATAAAATAATTATAAAAAAGAGCCTGAGGGGACCTCCACATTTGATCCCCAACCACGGTAAAGCTGCCAGCTGTGGTTTTCAGGCTACAGCCGTCTGCTTTACCCTAGCTGGCTATCAAAAATGGGGGGACCCAACGTCATTTTTTTTTTAACTATTTTTTAAATAGAAAAAATTAATGGGCTTCCCTGTATTTTGATTGCCAACCAAGGTAACGGCAGGCAGATGGGGGTGGCAACCCATAGCTGTCTGCTTTATCTGCGCTGAGAATCAAAAATACCGCGGAGCGCTACGTCATTTTTTTAAAGATTTATTTTTACAGCACTGTGATGTCCAGCAATCAAAATACAGGGAAGCCCATTTTATTTTTAGTTATTTAAATAAATAATTAAAAAAAATATATATGGGCTCCCGCTGCATTTTTTGTATTGCTAGCTAAGGGTAATCCAAGCAGCTACTGGCTGCTAACCCCCACTGCTTGGTGTTACCTTCACTGGCAATGGAAAATCCAGGGAAGCATTTTTTATTTTTTTTGCCAAAAAACTACAAAAAAAGGACGTAAGCTTCGCCATATTTTGTATGCTAGCCAGGTATAGCAGGCAGGTGCTGGAAGAGTTGGATACAGCGCCAGAAGATGGCGCTTCTATGAAAGTGCCATTTTCTGAGGCGGCTGCAGACTGCAATTCGCAGCAGTGGGGCCCAGAAAGCTCAGGACAACCTGTGCTGCGGATTCCAATCCCCAGCTGCCTAGTTGTACCTGGCTGGACACAAAAATGGGGAGAAGCCTACGTCATTTGTTTTCTAATTATTTCATGAAATTCATGAAATAATGAAAAAAAGGGCTTCCCTTTATTTTTGGTTCCCAGCCGGGTACAAATAGGCAACTAGGGGTTGGGGGCAGCCGTACCTGCCTGCTGTACCTGGCTAGCATACAAAAATATGGCGAAGCCCACATAATTTTTTCAGGGGGCAAAAAACTTCTGCATACAGTCCTGGATGGAGTATGCTGAGCCTTGTAGTTCTGCAGCTGCTGTCTGTCTGTATGGAGAAGAGCAGACAGCAGCTGCAGAACTACAAGGCTCAGCATACTCCATCCAGGACTGTATGCAGAAGTTTTTTGCCCACCAAAAAAAATGACGTGGGCTTCACCATATTTTTGTATGCTAGCCAGGTACAGCAGGCAGCCACGGGCTGCCTCCAACCCCCAGTTGCCTATTTGTACCCGTCTGGGAACCAAAAATATAGGGAAGCCCGTTTTTTTTAATTATTTCATGAAATAATTAAAAAACAAATGATGTGGGCTTCGCCCTATTTTTGTGTCCAGCCGGGTTTAACTAGGCATCTGTGGATTGGAATCCACAGCACAGGTTTGCCCGAGGTTTCTGGGCACCTCTGCTGCGAATTGCAGTCCGCAGCCGCCCCAGAAAATGGCGCTTTCATAGAAGCGCCATCATCTGGCACTGTATCCAACTCTTCCAACAGCCCTGAAGCCGGGTGGCTTGCTGGGTAGTAATGAGTTAATACTAGCTTTGTTTTACTAGCTAGTATTAGGCCAGAGATTCTTAATGTCAGGCACGTTTGACCCGGCCATTAAGAATCTCCAATAAAGGGTTAAAAAAAAGACACCACACAGAGAAAAAATACTTTAATAGAAATAAATACACAGACACATTAGAGACTCCATCTTTATTACCCCCTGTCAGCCCTCCACGATCCATGGTCTTCTGTCTTTCTCGTTCAACAAATGCAGCTCTGCTCCATCCCTGCTGCATGGGGGAAGACGCTGCTTCCCGTGCAGCCTTCACTCCGTGAGAGATCAGTACTGCTGGCTGTTAGCGGTAACAGCGGTAACGCTGACAGACACGTTACCATAGCAACGGTGCTCCGATCATGTGATTCCCGGAGCCGCGGTTAGCGGAGACATCACCGCTAACTGCGTTGCTATGGCAACGTTGATCTCCGTTAATGACCGGCTGTGTCAGCCGGTACCTAACGGAACAGGGAGTCGACCGTGTGCTAGAGCATGTCGCCGGTACACGGCGATACACAAATGTGCACCGTGTGCCGGAGAGTGCAATGACAGGACCTAGGACAGGACATGACGTCAAAGCCATGTGACCAGTCTGTAGCCAATGAGAAAATAGCCACGTGACTGGTCACATGGCTATTTTGACGACGTCACGGAAGGTCCTGTCAGTGCTGGTTATCGGGAGGACGCAGCGATCATCGGAAGGAATAGTGACAGGAGACAGAGTGCAGGACGCATCGCGGGCACCGGTAAGTGTTATGGCAATGTTTATTAACTGTATGTGTACATTTATAATGCGTTTTTATGTGTTTGTGATTGCCTCCCATTATTTCCTATTGGTTCGAGTTCGGTTCGTCGAACGTTCGCCGAACCGAACTCGAACGGGACCTCGGTTCGGCGAACCGAGCTCGAGCCGAACCGCGGCTGGTTCGCTCATCTCTACTGAGGAGTTCCTCTAGTGTTATCAGCACTAATAAACCAATGGGTTCCTATAGATGTCTTGCTAAAAACTGCTTGTGCTGTAGATCCATCCAGCATGGAAGGGTCAGTTTTGGGTTAGCCCCGGGAAATATGGAGTTTCTAATACAGGGACACCATACATGTCAATCTATGTTATTTATTTGATTGAATGTGATTGTAGTAAGCGTTATATAGGTAGAATCATTCAAGCCCTGCACAATAGAATTAATTTCCACAGGCATAATATTAAGGTGGGATACATGCTCCATGGGTTATCCCGACACACCACTTTATGTCACAATAGGAAAATCAAATTAAACGTCACTCCAATCGAGCAGATACCTCCACATAGTCCTGACAGGATGGAAACTCTGAATAAAAAAGAAACCTATTGGATATACAAACTTGACACCTTAAAACCTCGGGACCTCAATGAGGTTACTGATTTATTTCATTAATTTCATGTTCAGTATGTTTTTATCTTTTATCCATTTATGAGGGGAGTTTTTATCTCTGTATCTTCCCCGGTTTCATTTTATAATTATTTATATGTAGGGTTTTATCCTGAACATATATATATATATATATATATATATATATATATATATATTTTTTATTGTATATTACTTTTAAAATTTTCTTGTCGGGGGTCTGATATATCTTGTATACTATTTTTATTGTGTTTTTTTATATGTCATTTTTATTTAGGTCTAGATATACTGTATGTGTTATATATCATAAGTTTCTTTTTCTCGTTCCCGTTTTGTCACCCCCTGGACTGACCCCCCCACCGTCAGCTGTTTTAAAGTTTTCTGGGGGTTTTTTGCCAGTTTCAGCACACCACTGTTATGTTATATATATGTTTTTTTCATATATATTTTTTTATATTCACTTGTGTATATATGTATAGGTATGTATATACTTATTATTATTTATTTTTATAATATTATTTTTATTTCATTTTGTGTATATATTGATTTATGTATATATCTATATATATAATTGCCTTATTCTGTCTGTATGTCTGTCTTGCTCCAAAATTGTGTCCTTACGGTGACAAACAGCGGATTGGCCGCTGGGCTCGCCATGGCCTCGCCCCCCCGCACGGATTGGCCGCTCGCCTCGCCTCGCCTCCGCCCCCTCGCACGGATTGGCCTCTCACCCCGGCCCCCTGCACACATTGGCAACTCGGCCACGCCCCGCCCCCCTCACGCATTGCATGCTCGCTCTGGCCCCGCACCCCACACGCATTCCCCGAACCGACTCCCAGGTGAGTGCTGTACCCCCGGGAGCCCACATTAGCGCACGCCGGCGTACGCTGGTGTGGGCTCCCGTGCGGGCGGGGGGCGGGGTATGCTGGTAACCATGGAACACATAGAGTAATATTGTAGCATGGTTACCAGCGTACACCGGCTCCCAGGTGAGCACATCAAGGTCCTGCAGCGGCGGAACACACACACACGCACACACATAAGAACAGACACACACACATCAGATCACACTCACTCTCACACACACCTCACACACACATTAGATCCCATCCACACACTCACAACATCCCGTGATATCGCTTGCTTCTCGCTTCCTTCCAGGACCTGCCGGAGGATCACATGGCCGGAAGCATGTGGTATCTCCGGATGTTGTGATTGTGTGAGCGCGTATGTGCGATATCGTCAGTGTGTGTGTGCGTGTATGCGATCGGATGTGTGTGAGTGTGTTCTGATGTGTGAGTGTGTGTGTGTGAGTGTATGCGATCGGATCTGTGAGTGTCGGCAGAGGAGCACGGCATGCAGCACAGCTGCTGGGACCGCCCACCGGTGGGCACAGGGAGAAGTGGGGTGTGTGTGTGAGTGTATGCGATCAGATGTGTGCGTGTATACTGTCTGATGTGTGACTGTGGAGCACGATGGGGGGTGCACAGTATGGGGGATGGAGCACGATGGGGAGTGCGCAGCATGGGGGATGGAGCATGATGGGGAGTGCGCAGCATGGGGGATGGAGCACGATGGGGAGTGCGCAGCATGGGGGATGGAGCACGATGGGGAGTGCGCAGCATGGGGGATGGAGCACGATGGGAGGTGCGCAGCATGGGGGATGGAGCACGATGGGGGCTGCGCAGCATGGGGGATGGAGCACGATGGGGAGTGCACAGCATGGGGGATGGAGCACGATGGGGGGTGCGCAGCATGGGGGATGGAGCACGATGGGGGGTGCACAGCATGGGGGATGGAGCACGATGAGGGGTGCGCAGCATGGGGGATGGAGCGCAATGGGGGTGCGCAGCATGGGGGATGGAGCACGATGGGGGGTGTGCAGCATGGGGGATGGAGCACGATGGGGGGTGCGCATCATGGGGGATGGAGCACGATCGGGGGTGCGCAGCATGGGGGATGGAGCACGATGGGGAGTGCGTATTATGGGGGATGGAGCACGATGGGGAGTGCGCAGCATGGGGGATGGAGCACGATGGGGAGTGTGCAGCATGGGGGATGGAGCACGATGGGGAGTGCGCAGCATGGGGGATAGAGCACGATGGGGAGTGCGCAGCATGGGGGATGGAGCACGATGGGGAGTGCGCAGCATGGGGGATGGAGCACGATGGGGAGTGTGCAGCATGGGGGATGGAGCACGATGGGGGGTGCGCAGCATGGGGGATGGAGCACGATGGGGAGTGCACAGCATGGGGGATGGAGCACGATGGGGGGTGTGCAGCATGGGGGATGGAGCACGATGGGGAGTGCACAGCATGGGGGATGGAGCACGATGGGGGGTGCGCAGCATGGGGGATAGAGCACGATGGGGAGTGCGCAGCATGGGGGATGGAGCACGATGGGGAGTGCGCAGCATGGGGGATGGAGCACGATGGGGAGTGTGCAGCATGGGGGATGGAGCACGATGGGGGGTGCGCAGCATGGGGGATGGAGCACGATGGGGAGTGCACAGCATGGGGGATGGAGCACGATGGGGGGTGTGCAGCATGGGGGATGGAGCGCGATGGGGGGTGCGCAGCATGGGGGATGGAGCACGATGGGGGGTGCGCAGCATGGGGGATGGAGCACGATGGGGGGGTGCGCAGCATGGGGGATGGAGCACGATGGGGGGTGCACAGCATGGGGTTTGGAGCATGATAGGGGGTGCGCAGCATGGGGGATGGAGCATGATGGGGGGTGCGCAGCATGGGGGATGGAGCACGATGGGGGGTGCACACCTCCCCCCAAAACACACACACACACCGCCACACATGCACTGCACAACACACCACACACACTGGGAACCACAAACACTGCCCTACACAGACACCCACACACACACAACACCCAACACACAAACACCGCGGCACACACAAATATACGCACATACCGCAAAACACACACATTGCACAAAACATACCTCCCCACAAAACACACACACACACCCCACACCAACCGCGCAACACACACACAACGCTACAGACACACAGCGCTGTACAAACAACGCAACACACAAACAACACCGCTCTCACCCCCCGGCACACCCAGACAACACCCAGAACATGTACAGTGCCCTAAACAAACACTTGGTAACTACACACAACAACATCTATATATATATATATATATATAACAAAAATCATACATTAACTACACAATACGTAAATTCTAGAATACCCGATGCGTAGAATCGGGCCACCTTCTAGTATATATATATTTGCATATGGGCACATTCTTTTGTTTTTTAGTTTGATTTTTAGATCACCACAATCACTGTTCCAGGGTGGACAGTGTACACTGGTCTTGTGGGTTCTGGACTTTATATTGCTCCGCCTGGAGTAGTGGGATCTACCTCCTCACTATTGTATAAATCAGTAACAGGTTCACTCCTTTCCCCGTGTTCGTTTTGTCTATTGATGATCACTAGTTTTTCTACACTATTTTATCCCTCTATAGGGGTTTTCCATCATCCACTTTATTTATTATTTATTATTTTTTCTTCTTTCGTCTCTAATATGATCCTGTTTCTTGATCATTAAGGCTTTTCTGCCTGCACTGCTACCTACACCTGTGTTTTATTCCTGACTCTTCCATGGTGTATTATATTACCAATGCAGGCTCTTGCTAAGTTTCCTTATGGCCACGCATGCGCGGTGCTCTTGTTCCCACGGTCCTGAACTCTTTTAACCTGTCTGGTTCGGATACATATCTTTGGCACACGCGCTGATCGCTTTTACTCCACGCTCCTGTCCTTTAGTGAACTGCTTTCATGTTTCTATGGTAAGGAGCGACTTCTGTTTGCTCCGGCGTTTTCACATCTGCTTTTCGGCATATTACTGTTACCTACGTTCCCCTTTGGTAATGTAGGAGTCATCTTTTTGAAACTTACCAATACACTCTCTGGTGGCTTCATGGGTTGAGGCTTCGATTCCCTTAATTCTGACCCGTTCTGATCTAGTATGAACACAATGAAGTGGGTTCTTGACTCTCCTCTGAGTTTGGTCTAACACACATTCGCCTTACATATGGACACACACATTTTACGCGATTATATATGTATATATACATGTAAAATCTCTTTTTCCTTTTATTCACTCCAATGAAAGACACGGATCTTTTTATACAGTTTTATTATTTTTTTCTCTTTTTTACCACAATTATTGGTTGTTGCATCAGGGTCACCATCTGATTGATGATACTTGATGTTTTATTGTTCACCTTGAAGTTTCATTTATTATGTCACAGTTGACAACGTGGCACCCTTTCCCGCCTGTTTTTTTCACAGGAGGGGTGGTCCTATGATGTCACTCACTATGTCTATTTATTGTATGTTCTGTCCCACTGGGATAGATTTGATGTTATTCTTGTACCTGACGGTCCTGAGGAAGGGGGCAGGTGCTCCTGAAACGCGTAGACCTATATGAAAATAAAGAGACATTGATCTGATCTTCTGAACAAGTGATCATTTGGCACGGCAATTGAACACCTCTCTCTACTTCTTTCTGTTATCTGCCGTTTGGGTGGCTGCAGCCGGTGATCGATTTGTACATGCAATTATAGTGGTTGTGACTCTCACAACTACATTTGGTGAGTGACATTACTCCCCCCTCCCCACCCCGCACATATTGGGGTAAGACCCTAATTGCGCTTTTTTCCACAGCCTCTTTCTATAAGTTTTTGTGGAAATGCAAGTCCAAGGAAAGCCTATCAACTCTAAAGGCCCTGTCACACACAGAGATAAATCTGCGGCAGATCTGTGGTTGCAGTGAAATTGTGGCCTTCAGTGCCAGGTTTGTGGCTGTGTACAAATGGAACAATATGTCCATGATTTCACTGCAACCACAGATCTGCCAAAGATTTATCTCTGTGTGTAACGGGGCCTTAAGTCTAAAAACATTATTTTAGTCTGACTAAAAAACTGGTAAAATGGAGATTAAAATGATTATTATTGACATAACTAAGCAAAGAGGTATGTTAAACACAAGACCCTCCCAAACAAGTATTAAATCATCTATGTATCTGGCACACCACTTTATATGTTGTGCAAAATTGTTCGAAAGATTGAAAATAAAGCACTTCCCACCATGCCATGACCAAATTGGCCACAGAGTCTTAAAGATATCCTGCAATATGTTGTACAAGGGATTAGAGAGAAAGAACCATCCATTCCCCAGATGTTTTCCTAAGGACTCTATGCCCAATACAGCTGAATACATTTGAAGTGGGATAGTGGCCTTATGAGTTTTGGGGTTATTATAAGTGAGAAAAATTGTGTAGGATCCCTAGACAGGGGGTATAAATGTTTCTATTCTCAAGTAACTGCTCTATAGAAAACACATAATCTATGTTATTCATAATAACCACTGATTCCCCCTTATTGGACATTTGGATCATAATGTCATTCCTATCAAATAATGAGTTTATAACAAGGGTCTGATTTAAACAAAAGACTGACAGCACTCCCAAAACTGCAGTGTAAACAGCTGCATAGCTAAACATGACATAAAATGACAAAAGAGACAGTTGGAATCTGAAATGCTGAAGTATGAAAACCATGAATGTATGAATATAGATCTGCATTACTGATAAGGGAAATCTAAGAAAAAAATGAAATATTTAGCATACAAAAACGTCCATTTTTATATTTGCCCAGTAGCCATATCAAGAAAATGTCCATTTTTATATTTGCCCAGTAGCCATATGAAGGCATACCTCGTATACTGGGTACCTACTATTAACTGATTTAGTTAGGTTAGATCTTAATGAAATGGAACATTACGATTGCTGCAGCATTTTAAGGTCCCTTTTAATGTTTTCTTGGAATTTGTCCATTGATGGGGGTCTGCATTTGGACTGGATAAAAATGGGGATTTTTTGTTGAAAACAATTTAAAGTTATTAGTTTCCTGCATATCGGAAACAGAGGTACTTAAATCTTTGAGACACAACAAGCTCATTTATTCCTTAAAATCTTCATTCTTAAATTCATTTGGTGCACAGTCTTGGTAATTTTCAAGTTTAGGTGTGTTATCAGACCAAAAATGTCCCAAAGAAACCAATTTAAGTTCTTCAGGGTTGAAAAATATAAAGACTATTGTTAGTATTTGAAAAATTCAAGCTCTTTGAAAAAATATTGATTTTATGTACAGAAAAAGGGGTGGACAAAGGATTGATGACATTAGTATTTACGGTTGATTCTGGCTTCGCAAACATCTGCCAGTGCTGATATCGTCGAGCAGAGTGTTTTTTTACCACCCCTTCTTTTTATTTTGTTCCTTTGATGATGTCCGAGATTTTTTCTAATAGTTACATTGCGATTTATTTGAAGTGTAACTTCTATCAGAAAAATCCGCATCACAAGATTCAATGTCTGAAAAAGAAAAAGTCACTTGGCTTTTTTTTTGTGATTTCTGAAATCTGGGATATTTCTAGAATGTTGTTCCAAAATAGATTTTGATCATTTAGGAGATCTCTCTGCAACACCATTCATAAATTTGATATTTTTGGTAATCAAAAGTATCATGGCTGAATTTATTTTTTTTTATGTTCAACAATTTGATCTCCAAATCCTAAATTTTATTTTTTAGATTCTTTTGAAATTTATTGAAGTCTTCAGTGGTCATATGGGATTGAACTGGATTCATGTCGGTAACAAAGTCTGCTTCGCTCCTGGTGATCTCCTGATTGTACTATTCAACAATTAATTACCTAATTTTAAAAGCTTCAATCCTATAGTATGCTATTCTAATCTGAAACAAACGTTTCTGAGCAAGCCATGGTTGGGCTCTTCTTAATGCAGAGACCTCCAGGGAATTTTTTTATGTATTTTTTAAATATCACCTGATCCCACCAAATGCGGGTGTCACTCAAGGTTAGTTTCTTATTTTCATGCAACAGTTTTCATATGTCAGGTCATATAGTAACATTGGAAACATTGTGAAGTAGTTGTGTGGCACGTTCCTGTCTTGACATATTGCCCATATTTAAGAAGGGTTAGGTTTATAAACCAGACAATAATGTACCACTCCAATAATGTGCACAAAATAGAAAAAGGGAAGCCAGGTAGCAGTCTTTTTCAGAGGAGTCTGCTAACATTGAACACAGATGAAAACTTTGAAACTACCCCCAGTGATCGTTTAATCATGCCCACGGCATTGGTGATAGAAAATCTAGATCTATTTTGATTAGCAAAAAATCTTTTTCATCCACAAGAGATGTTTCATATAAACCCAGATTTCTGGTATTGTTAAAAAGAGTGTTTTCATTTTAATGTATACTGCATTGGTCCTTTTTTGTAACTTTTTGTACCTATTTGTAACTATTTACATAACTGCTACTGTGTAATATTGTCATTTTGGGACTTCTGTTTTCAGACTTCTGTATAGGGCTATTCACATTGGTTATATGTTTGAGGGCTGATTATCATAATTAGCTATCAACCCTTTTGCCTTCTTCTTTTCTTTGTCTGAAACAATATCAGTCTTTATGGTGTCTAGCTCAGGGTTTTTTTCTTATGTTTTGTCACTTTGTGTTGTACACTCCTGACAGAAGTGTTTAAACACCCTTTTTTTTTGCTCCTGACTTTTGCTTTCCCTCATTGTTATTGCACTCTTCATTTCCCCTTCTGGTTCTTTTTGTATTTATTTACAATTATCTAGAACTCTGAAAATGGACTTTTGCAGGAGCATTTTTAACTTTGTTCCTCTGTGGTTAAACATTTCCAAATTTGGTCTGTGTGGGTGAACTTTGAAAACAGGTTCTGTGGGGGCACTTTTACCATTGGGGCTCTGTGGGGCACCTGTGTTGGCATTTGTCTTTCACTTCACTCTCTTGTAGATCATCAAGCAGTCTGAGCCCAAGTCATGCAGCAGTCACTTCAGCTTTTTGATAATTCCACTGGTTGGGGTTCCGTGGACTAGCTACCTGGCCCTGCCCCAAAAGTAGAAGAGATCGAGTGCATTAATTCACCATCAATTGTGTTTGAAGATGAGTATGTGGCAGGGCTAGTTCACACAGTTAGCAGACCACTGCAGCACATCTCTGATGATGTTGTCGAAACACAGGTGCCAACTGCTGTGGCTTTATGCAGACCAGCAAAGAGGGCAGGGGTGAGGATTGGGTGGGAGATTGGTACAGGGGATGATTATATTCTAGTCCCCACTTGGATTCAAAGCATTCTGAGTGACAGGTGTAGTTCTGAGGAAGAAGCAATGGTCCTGCTGACCCGGCAGTAAAGCAAAAGTCCCAGTACATCAGCTGATACTACCCACCATGCCGATGTACTGAGCATATGAAAATCAGCAAACAGCAAAATAGAACCAGAGTGCTATGCCCTTATTACTAGCTGGAGTATTCAGGTATAGCTGTCTGCATTGAACAATATTTTTACAAAGTAAAGGCTTCAGTTCTTCTGGACACTCAGTCAACAGCTTTGGGAAGGCACCCTGTTATGGATGGTGTTTCTGTTGGCTTGGTTGCTGCTGGTTGTGAAGAGGTTAAAGGGAACCAAACATCAGCATTTTCCTATATAAGGTTCAGCCAGTGCAGTGCTGGCACTATCAGGCACATTGTGTACATACCATTAGTGGGCAGCTCGGGTGTTTAGACTGTGAAATTCAACTTTATAAAGTTTGAAAATTCATGCACTTTTTGATTGACGTGTGCACCTTTGCTGCTACTGTCCAGGCGGGTTATATACGTGTATCCCTGCCCCCCCATTGCCTGTTCCTCCCTCCCACTGGCCGTATGTAAATTTCTAATCTTCAGGTACACGGCGTCGGAGTTGGCGCCTGCGCATAGCGCTCATCTCCGGCGCCATGTTTCTGAAGCCCACAGTATTATGGTGCATGAGAGGGCGGTGCATGAGAGGGCGGCGCATCCGCCCTCGCTTCTTCAGATCTGTTATGACCGCGGGAGCGCGCGCGGTCACAACAGGACTGGAGCACAGCTGATCTTACCCTGATTAGCTGCAGCAGACGTCTGCTACGATATCGTCTGCTGCAGCTAATCGGTAAGGTCAGCTGTTTTCCAGTCCTGTTGTGACCGCGCGCGCTCCCGCGGCCACAACAGATCTGAGGAAGCGAGGGCGCATGCGCCGCCCTCTCATGCACCATAATACTGTGGGCTTCAGAATCAGAAACATGGCGCTAAATCTGACGCCGTGTAACTGAAGATTAGAAATTTACATACGGCCAGAGGGAGGGAGGAACAGGCGGGGGGCGGGGATACACGTGCATAACCCGCCCGGACATTAGCAGAGAGGTGCACACGTCAATGAAAAAGTGCATGAATTTTCAAACTTTATAAAGTTGAATTTCACAGCCTAAGCACTCGAGCTGCCCACTAATGGTATGTACACAATGTGTGCCTGATAGTGCCACTACTGCACTGGCTGCACCCTATATAGGAAAATGCTGATGTTTGGTTCCCTTTAAGATGCTTCCTCAGGATGTTTCTGGGCTCCCTCTAGTGGCCAGTGCTGGGAGTGTGTCAGTTTCTTTTCTTGTCAATAAGACAGATGCAGAGCCTGGCTCTAATCCCAGTGGTCCAATCATGCCCAGCATGACACAGTGACGTCACACGGCAGGCGGCCAATAGAAGCAGAGGGGCGGAGATGAGCAGGATATAAACATCCCGCCCACCTCCTTCCTTCCGCATAACCGGCGTGAGCCACAGGACGCAGATGTTACTCGCTCCTGCGGCTTCACACACAGCGATGTGTGCTGCTACAGGGACGAGGAACAACATCGTAACATCGGTCCTTCTGAAATTATGGAAATGACTGACGCTACACCAATGATACGATTTTGATGCTTTTGCGCTCGTTAATCATATCAGAAACGATTTACACATTCCGATATCGACAGCGACGCCGGATGTGCGTCACTTTCGATTTGACCCCACCGACATCGCACCTGCGATGTCATAGTGTGCGAAGTACCCCTTAGTGAAAAAAAATGCATAGTGGAGTTTTTTCTGTCTGTCTGAACATTGTTCTTTTTTTCCGCTCAAATATGCGTTTATGTTCCATTGTGTTACCACTGATGATCTTTATCAAAAGATAATTGCTGAGAACCCCAGTAAAGGCTTTTTTCCATAATGTTTTGCACATTCACTTTTTATTGTATTTAGTATTCTACTTCTATGTACTGCTCATTATTAGTCGTGTTGGACATTGAATATTTTTCTGCCTATGGCAGTTGTTACTAAGCCATTTTTCTGACAACCTCATTGGATGCTAATCCTGTCTGGTGTTTTGCACAAGAGTTCCCTGATGTAGTGAGTGGAGGATCGTGGAGGGAATTTTGAACATCAGGAGTTGGCATATATTAGGGTTTTTGCTGGCTGCACTCAGAGATCTATCCTATCCTTTAGTGTCTTAATTAGCAGGGCTTCTCTTTGCTCAAGTCTGTTCCTAACCAACTGTGTATTGTTTGCTTCTTATATCATCGTCAATATATGTTGGGGGCTTTAACTATCTCGTTGGGGCTGCTCTGAGGCAAGTTAGCATTCCTTTCTTCATCTTTGAGGCTTGCTAATTTCTTAGGCGTTGACGAGGCATCTAAGTAGAGTAGGCACACGCCACTGCTATTTCTAGGTGTGTATATATAGTCAGGGGGGGTGCTGCCAGTTAGTTTCCAACCACTCTTGTGCTCTATTTTTGGAGTTTACCTGTTTTTTTCCTCCTGGACTATTGGGGTTGTAGCTCATAGTTCTGGGTTGCCTCTTTCCTTGGATTGGGAAGGAGTTTACCCTTGAATAGGATATTTATGGGAATATCAGTGGTTTCCTGACTATATCAGCACCCCAAGGCAAAAATGCTGGGATTGGTGGTAACAAGCCTCACGACTGACCACCAGCTTGACCCTAATCCAACTACAAGCTTTTTAACTGCAGCAGCTGGAGCACTACTGGTGGTGAAATGTTGGTTCTGTGAGGGAACTGGGAATATAAGCAGTATAATAATCTGCTGACTGGGCACTCTCTCTGTATATAAACCGTGTAATACTTTTTGCAGAGTGCAAAGAATGAGAAGAGCATCAATAAAAAGATGTTGCTATGGTACTGCTGATGTTGGAGCTGCTGCAGGGAGAGAACATGGTCGATTTGTGCCTGCTATGCACCTAAATGAAACACCTTCCTCTGGTTCATGCAGGTGACAGCACGTTCTGCATAATTTCATAGGCCAGAGTCCTGCAGTATGAATGGTGAGGCCAGAACAAGTAGAGTTCGTTTTAGATTGGATGGCTGAGAATGCCTCCATTTCCTTTGATTGGACTACCACCAGGGACCCACTTAATCATGGCCCCAGTTCCGACAAACAACAAAATACAACCAAAGTCCTATTCCATGATTCCTAGCTAGAGTATTCAGACATGGCTGGTTGCATTGAAAAAATATTTTTTCAAAGTAAATTCTTCAGGCCTACGGGACACTCAGTCAACAGCATCAAAGAGGTGCCCCAAGGCAAAGGGGCTGAGACTGGCAGTAGCAAGCCTTGCAACAGCTAGAGTGTACTGAAGCTGAAATTTTGTTTCTGTGGGAGAACTGTGAAAATAGACAGTATAATATTCTGGGAAATCTCTCTCTGTATACAGGCCATGCAATACTCTGCACGAATTTTATTCCATTGTAAATATAATCATCATCCTCTTTATTCAAAGACACCGCCAGGGTCACAGAGTCGGGCCCCACCACCGGTGATGTCCCTGGACTAGTCCAATTCAGTTCCAAAAATCACCTAAGGCCTTGGGGCTGGGCATCTCACATGCACAAAAAGAATCATAATAGGTTCATATTGGAAAAGGAAAAGAAAAAAGGGTTATAAAATCATAATCAGATAAGTTTAGATAGCCAGGGCTGCCACTAGGAATTTCAGGGTCCCATACTGGCAAAATTTTGGGGCCCCCATGAGACTCCACCCAGACTCCACCCCAGCTCCGCCTACACCCCTCAAACCTTTTTGGAAAAACGTGTGTGTGTGTGTGTATACAGTGCCTTGTGAAAGTATTTGGCCCCCATGAATTTTTCAAACTTTTCCCACATTTCAGGCATCAAACATAAAGATAACAATTTTAATGTTATGGTGAAGAATCAACAACAAGTGGGACACAATTGTGAAGGTGAATGAAATTTATTGAGCCGATGTTTGTGTTTGCGATCTGACTGTGTGTGCGATCCGATGTTTGTGTGTGAGTGTGAGTGTGTGTGTGTGTGTGTGAGAGCTGATGTGTGCGGGTGTGTGATCACTGCAGGTCCTCTGCTTGGCGTCTGGTGAGTGTGATTGCCGGGTGCCGCTGTGTATAATGAAGTGTCCTGCAGTATCTATATCTTTTTTAGATGCACAGACACTTCATTATTGATCCGGGACTAGGGCTTATTTTCGGGGGAGGGCTTATATTTAAGCCTTTCTCCGAAAATGCTGAAAATCCCTGCTAGGGCTTATTTTTGGGGGAGGTCTTATTTTTGGAAAAACACAGTATATATACATATATAATCGCGTAAACTGTGTGTGTCCATATGTAAGGCGAATGTGTGTTAGACCAAACTCAGAGGAGAGTCAAGAACCCACTTCATTGTGTTCATACTAGATCCAAACGGGTCAGAATTAAGGGAATCGAAGCCTCAACCCATGAAGCCACCAGAGAGTGTATTAGTAACTTTCAAAAAGGTGACCCCTACATTACCAAAGGGGAACAAAGGTAACAGTAATATGCCGTGCTGTGACGTTGCCATGGGCTCGAATGCAGCACCCACTTTTGCTAACTTAGTATTGGGGCTTTTTGAGATGCAATACATCTACTCATCTGAACTATTCAAACATGTAGTGGTTTACAAGAGATATATAGATGACTTGTTTATCATCTGGGATAATGCTGAAAATAATTATTTATTGTTTTTAGAGGGCATAAAAAATAACACCTGGGGCTTAAGGGGGCTTTACACAGTAGCGATATTGCTAGCAATTTGTAGCGATAGCGAGCGTGTATGTGCCCGCCCCTGTCGTGCATGCGATTGTTTGTGATCGCTGCCGTAGCGAACATTATCGCTACGGCAGCATCACACATACTTACCTGGTCGGCGGCGTCGCTGTGACTGCCGAACAATCCTTCCTTCAATGGGGAGGGACGTTCGGCATCACAGCGACGTCACCGCAACGTCACTAAGCGGCCGGCCAATCAAAGCGGAGGGGCGGAGATGAGCAGGACGTAACATCCCGCCCACCTCCTTCCTTCCGCATTGTGGCAGGCAGCAGGTAAGGAGACGTTCCTCGCTCCTGCAGTGTCACACATAGCGATGTGTGCTTCCGCATGAGCGATGAACCACCTGGATAAACAACCCTTACCGATTTTTGAGTTTGGGATGACCTCTCCATGGTGAACGATTTTCACCATTTTTGAGGTCGCTTAAGGTCGCTGGTCAGTGTCACACGCTGCGATATCGTTAATGACGCCGGATATGCGTCACTAACAACTTGACCCCGACGATCAAACATTAACGATATCGTAGCGTGTAAAGCCCCCTTTAGAGTTTTCACCGACAGTGGATCAAACTTCTATTGACTTTTTGGATCTGCCCATTTCACACACTAATGGCTCCATCCGCACGAAAATGTTTTTCAAACAAGTAGACAGCAACAGGTATATTAATTTCACTAGTAACCATTATGACAAGTGGCTGCTCAATGTCCCCAAAAACCAATACCAAAGAATTAGGAGGAACTGTACTTTAGATAAGGATTTCAAGGATCAAGCTTTGATCCTAAAAGAGAGATTCCTAGACAAAAAATATCCTCTGACTATTATAAAAAAAAAGCCTATCAAGCCAATAGGCACCAGAAACAAAATGATTCTTCTAATATAGTTGGCATCTCAGGTAAAAAGGCTATTCCCGATAATAAGTTTGCTTCAAATTTCCTCACCACTTTTAGTTGTGATGGGGAGACTATTAGGGGGATATTAAGGAAACACTGGTTTGTATTACACAATGACCCTTATCTTAAAGATGTGTTACCCACTCATCCAGGGACTACATTTCGCAGAGCCTCCAACCTAAAGAATTATTTGGCCCCTAGTAGACTGAGGAGTAGAGTTGAGCGCGGTTCGCGATTCTCCAGTTCGCGGTTCGAGTGATTTTGGGGGCTGTTCTAGATCGAACTAGAACTCGAGCTTTTTGCTAAAGTTCGATAGTTCTAGTTACATTCGAGAACGGTTCTAGCAGCAAAAAGCAGGGCTTTTTACAGCTACAGTGTGCAGGAGCCATCACTGGCAGCCTGCCAGAAGCTGGTAACCAAGATAAACATCGGGTATCCAAGCAAAGCGCTTTGGTTAGTAACCCGATATTTATCCTTATTACGTGTGCAGGAAGCCGACACTTCCCCGCTCAGCTCGCTCCGCCCCCTCCTGCATGCGGCATGTACACATACATACATACACACACTCATATTCACCTGTCCCCAGCCATGCAGTCCACGACACTGACGTCCTCAGCGCCACATGACCCCGCTAGGCTCCACCCACTTCGCACTCCGCCGCCAGCACACATGGCTCCGCCCACCTGGCACTCTGCACAGATGGTCCCGCTAGGCTCCGCCCACCTGACACTCTACACACATGGTCCCACTAGGCTCCGCCCACCTGGCACTCTGCACACCTAGCACTCTGCACACATTACCCCGCTAGGCTCTGCCCACCTGGCACTCTGAAGTCCCGAGCTCAGCACTGTCACTGTCCTCCATGGCCGCCGCTTGTCACATCACCTTCTCTCGCTTCCGACCCGAGACTGACTAGCGGTGACGTCACGGGCCTCTTGCGATACTTGGCTGTGAAGGTCATTGAACTCAGTGACAGGTGCTGTCAGCAGTGCAGGAGATCAGTGCAGGTAATGTACCTCGCTGAAAGCAGCACTTGTCATCCCCTGCAGTGACCTCGGCTGACCCATTGATGTTAGCTCAAGTCACTGCATTGCTCTCCCAGCCAATGGGGAACATCCTGCTCTTCATTGACTGGGACAGTGTGGATCGTCATGGCAACCCCTTGGATTACACCAGACCTGGATTTGTTTTTCTTTCTAATAAATTGGTTAAAGAGGGAATGTATTGGGGAGTGTTTTTTCAAATAAAAATGTGTTTGTCGTCTATTTTTTTTTATTACTGACTGGGTTGGTGATGTCGGGTATCTGATAGATGCCTGACCTCACCAACCCCAGGGCTTGATGCCAGGTGACATTACACATCTGGTATTAACCCCGTATATTACCCCGTATTCCACCGCACCAGGGCACGGGATGAGCTGGGGCGAAGCACCAGGATTGGCGCATCTAATGGATGCGCCACTTCTGGGGCGGCCTGCTATTTTTAGGCTGGGGAGAGTCCAATAACCATGGACCTCCCTAGTCTGAGAATATCAGACCCCAGCTGTCTGCTTTACCTTAGCTGGTGATCCAATTTTGGGGGGACCCCTAAGTGTTTTTTTTTTTTTAATTATTTATTTAATTTAAAATAACAGCGTGGGGTGCCCTCAGTTTTGGATTACCAGCCAAGGTGAGGCTGCCAGCTGTGGTCTGCAGGCTGCAGCCGTCTGCTTTACCGTAGCTGGCTACAAAAATAGGGGAAACCCCACGTCATTTTTTTTTTCATTTTTTTGGCTAAATACAAAGCTAACCTCCCCTTAGTGTTACATGAAAGGCACCAAAGGGTGCAAAATTACAAAATGCAGGAGAGTGGGACATTATGTGTCTTTCTGCCATTATAATGACAGAAAAGACTGATATGAAGTGTACAAGCACAAGAAAATCACCAGAGCGCTCTACGCTGTGAAAAGCAGTAGAAAATGGCACTGGAGTGAACATGTGACCGTCTCATGTAGGTTGAAGCTATGGATCCTGGGTAAATTTATGTATTTTCCCTCCTTCAGTTTTTTTGCAGTACACAAAAATAACGGAAGGCACACGGATGACAAACAGATGACATACGGACCGTCTACGGAACGGAAACGGATGCCACACGGATGCACCCGTGAAAAAAAACGGACTGTTTTTTGCAGACCACAAAAATGGATCGGTCGTGTTAATGTAGCCTTATTCTGATCTGCCGTTTATAAACAGCAGGCAGAAATAAGTGAATAGCGCGCCCCAGTGTCAGAAAATCTCCGGGTTTCAGGGGGTAGCTGAGACCCTGGAGATCATGATTCAGGACGGTTTTTCCGGTCCCCGCTCACGTGATCACAGGTATACACCGTATACCGATGATCACGTTACAGTAAATGACAGTGTCGGTAAAAAATTATTTATCTCCCATCTGGCATGAACAAACATGATAAATCTCCACCCCGGTCCCCTCCGGTCCCCCGGTGTCACCAAAGTGCCCCCCCTGATGCCCTCCCAGAAATCCAAGATGGCCGCACGCACAGCAGCGCGCCGGCCGCATTCACCCTACTCTTCTGATTTCTGTCGCATGTGCCATAACACATGCGACAGAAAACTTCTCCCCAGGCCCTGCCAGGTCACCCCCTATAACCCCACCGGTGTTCCTCGGTGTCCCACAGTATCTGTGCAGCGTTGATCCCCCCACGGCCCTCTCCTTCACAATAGACGCTGCCGCATGCACAGAGTGGCTGTCAGCTCAGCTTCCTGTGTTCAGACACAGTGAGTGGTGGTTATGCATCTGTAAGCTAAATGGGCGGCACGGTGGTTCAGTGGTTAGCACTGCAGTCTTACAGCACTGAGGTCACCATCTGCAAGGAGTTTGTATGTTCTCCTCGTGTTTGCGTGGATTTCCTCTGGGTACTCTGGTTTCCTCCCACACTCCAAAGACATACAGCACTATGGAATTAATAACGCTATATAAATGAATAAATTATTATTATTACTGCAATGCCCTGCTCATGAGGTAAGGAACATAATTGATCAGGAGAGATATATACTACATTTCCAAATGGAGGGATTTGCTTTTATAGTTACCCTGCTGAACGACTACCAAACATGAGAGTCCATTATACGCCAAAAGAAAATACATCTAAATAACGAGCTCTGTTGTTAAGTATTCATTCAGCTGGATAACTGGACTTAAAGGGGTATTCCATCTCCAAGATCCTATCCCCAATATATAGTAGGTGGAATAGCAATAATATCAGCAAATACCAATATTTGGAAATGTAGAATAGTTCTCCTGATTAGGCATGCCCTTACCTCATGAGCAGGGCATTGCAGCTTTGGTAACAACTATTACGACATGGACTCTGCTGCTGTGGACCCGGGGAGAGTGAGTGCAGATTCATTGCACCCACACTCCTCACATGAAGGGTCTGCACTCCTAGAAAATGGGGGATACGTTCCCTGAGTGTCTCCCCCCATATTCTAGATGGTCCAGAGTCGTCGTGGGACCCCTTTATTTTTTTTCTTAGAATAAATTGGTGAAAGAGGGAATGTTTTGGGGACTGTTTTTTCAAGTAAATTTCTTTTGTCGATTTTTTTTTGTTAGTACTGACAGTTTATGATGTTGGGTATCTAATAGACGCCATAACATCACAAACTGCTGGGCTTGATCTCAGGTGACTTTACAGCTAGTATCAACCCGATTTATTACCCCGTTTGCCACTGCACCAGGGCACGGGATGAGCTGGGGTGAAGCGCCAGGATTGGCGCATCTAGTGGATGCGCCACGTCTGGGGTGCCTGCGGCCTGCTATTTTTAGGCTGTGAAGGCCCAATAACTATGGACCTTCCCACCCTGAGAATACCAGACCACAGCTGTCCGCTTTACCTTGGCTGGTGATCCAATTTGGGGGGGACCCTACTTTTTTTGTGTAATTATTAATATTTATAAAATAATTATAAAAAAGAGCCTGAGGGGACCTCCACATTTGATCCCCAACCACGGTAAAGCTGCCAGCTGTGGTTTTCAGGCTACAGCCGTCTGCTTTACCCTAGCTGGCTATCAAAAATGGGGGGACCCAACGTCATTTTTTTTTTAACTATTTTTTAAATAGAAAAAATTAATGGGCTTCCCTGTATTTTGATTGCCAACCAAGGTAACGGCAGGCAGATGGGGGTGGCAACCCATAGCTGTCTGCTTTATCTGCGCTGAGAATCAAAAATACCGCGGAGCGCTACGTCATTTTTTTAAAGATTTATTTTTACAGCACTGTGATGTCCAGCAATCAAAATACAGGGAAGCCCATTTTATTTTTAGTTATTTAAATAAATAATTAAAAAAAATATATATGGGCTCCCGCTGCATTTTTTGTATTGCTAGCTAAGGGTAATCCAAGCAGCTACTGGCTGCTAACCCCCACTGCTTGGTGTTACCTTCACTGGCAATGGAAAATCCAGGGAAGCATTTTTTATTTTTTTTGCCAAAAAACTACAAAAAAAGGACGTGAGCTTCGCCATATTTTGTATGCTAGCCAGGTATAGCAGGCAGGTGCTGGAAGAGTTGGATACAGCGCCAGAAGATGGCGCTTCTATGAAAGTGCCATTTTCTGAGGCGGCTGCAGACTGCAATTCGCAGCAGTGGGGCCCAGAAAGCTCAGGACAACCTGTGCTGCGGATTCCAATCCCCAGCTGCCTAGTTGTACCTGGCTGGACACAAAAATGGGGAGAAGCCTACGTCATTTGTTTTCTAATTATTTCATGAAATTCATGAAATAATGAAAAAAAGGGCTTCCCTTTATTTTTGGTTCCCAGCCGGGTACAAATAGGCAACTAGGGGTTGGGGGCAGCCGTACCTGCCTGCTGTACCTGGCTAGCATACAAAAATATGGCGAAGCCCACATAATTTTTTCAGGGGGCAAAAAACTTCTGCATACAGTCCTGGATGGAGTATGCTGAGCCTTGTAGTTCTGCAGCTGCTGTCTGTCTGTATGGAGAAGAGCAGACAGCAGCTGCAGAACTACAAGGCTCAGCATACTCCATCCAGGACTGTATGCAGAAGTTTTTTGCCCACCAAAAAAAATGACGTGGGCTTCACCATATTTTTGTATGCTAGCCAGGTACAGCAGGCAGCCACGGGCTCCCTCCAACCCCCAGTTGCCTATTTGTACCCGGCTGGGAACCAAAAATATAGGGAAGCCCGTTTTTTTTAATTATTTCATGAAATAATTAAAAAACAAATGATGTGGGCTTCGCCCTATTTTTGTGTCCAGCCGGGTTTAACTAGGCATCTGTGGATTGGAATCCACAGCACAGGTTAGCCCGAGGTTTCTGGGCACCTCTGCTGCGAATTGCAGTCCGCAGCCGCCCCAGAAAATGGCGCTTTCATAGAAGCGCCATCATCTGGCACTGTATCCAACTCTTCCAACAGCCCTGAAGCCGGGTGGCTTGCTGGGTAGTAATGAGTTAATACTAGCTTTGTTTTACTAGCTAGTATTAAGCCAGAGATTCTTAATGTCAGGCACGTTTGACCCGGCCATTAAGAATCTCCAATAAAGGGTTAAAAAAAAGACACCACACAGAGAAAAAATACTTTAATAGAAATAAATACACAGACACATTAGAGACTCCATCTTTATTACCCCCTGTCAGCCCTCCACGATCCATGGTCTTCTGTCTTTCTCGTTCAACAAATGCAGCTCTGCTCCATCCCTGCTGCATGGGGGAAGACGCTGCTTCCCGTGCAGCCTTCACTCCGTGAGAGATCAGTACTGCTGGCTGTTAGCGGTAACAGCGGTAACGCTGACAGACACGTTACCATAGCAACGGTGCTCCGATCATGTGATTCCCGGAACCGCGGTTAGCGGTGACATCACCGCTAACTGCGTTGCTATGGCAACGTTGATCTCCGTTAATGACCGGCTGTGTCAGCCGGTACCTAACGGAACAGGGAGTCGACCGTGTGCTAGAGCATGTCGCCGGTACACGGCGATACACAAATGTGCACCGTGTGCCGGAGAGTGCAATGACAGGACCTAGGACAGGACATGACGTCAAAGCCATGTGACCAGTCTGTAGCCAATGAGAAAATAGCCACGTGACTGGTCACATGGCTATTTTGACGACGTCACGGAAGGTCCTGTCAGTGCTGGTTATCGGGAGGACGCAGCGATCATCGGAAGGAATAGTGACAGGAGACAGAGTGCAGGACGCATCGCGGGCACCGGTAAGTGTTATGGCAATGTTTATTAACTGTATGTGTACATTTATAATGCGTTTTTATGTGTTTGTGATTGCCTCCCATTATTTCCTATTGGTTCGAGTTCGGTTCGTCGAACGTTCGCCGAACCGAACTCGAACGGGACCTCGGTTCGGCGAACCGAGCTCGAGCCGAACCGCGGCTGGTTCGCTCATCTCTACTGAGGAGTTCCTCTAGTGTTATCAGCACTAATAAACCAATGGGCTCCTATAGATGTCTTGCTAAAAACTGCTTGTGCTGTAGATCCATCCAGCATGGAAGGGTCAGTTTTGGGTTAGCCCCGGGAAATATGGAGTTTCTAATACAGGGACACCATGCATGTCAATCTATGTTATTTATTTGATTGAATGTGATTGTAGTAAGCGTTATATAGGTAGAATCATTCAAGCCCTGCACAATAGAATTAATTTCCACAGGCATAATATTAAGGTGGGATACATGCTCCATGGGTTATCCCGACACACCACTTTATGTCACAATAGGAAAATCAAATTAAACGTCACTCCAATCGAGCAGATACCTCCACATAGTCCTGACAGGATGGAAACTCTGAATAAAAAAGAAACCTATTGGATATACAAACTTGACACCTTAAAACCTCGGGACCTCAATGAGGTTACTGATTTATTTCATTAATTTCATGTTCAGTATGTTTTTATCTTTTATCCATTTATGAGGGGAGTTTTTATCTCTGTATCTTCCCCGGTTTCATTTTATAATTATTTATATGTAGGGTTTTATCCTGAACATATATATATATATATATATATATATATATATATATATATATATATATTTTTTATTTATTGTATATTACTTTTAAAATTTTCTTGTCGGGGGTCTGATATATCTTGTATACTATTTTTATTGTGTTTTTTTATATGTCATTTTTATTTAGGTCTAGATATACTGTATGTGTTATATATCATAAGTTTCTTTTTCTCGTTCCCGTTTTGTCACCCCCTGGACTGACCCCCCACCGTCAGCTGTTTTAAAGTTTTCTGGGGGTTTTTTGCCAGTTTCAGCACACCACTGTTATGTTATATATATGTTTTTTTCATATATATTTTTTTATATTCACTTGTGTATATATGTATAGGTATGTATATACTTATTATTATTATTTATTTTTATAATATTATTTTTATTTCATTTTGTGTATATATTGATTTATGTATATATCTATATATATAATTGCCTTATTCTGTCTGTATGTCTGTCTTGCTCCAAAATTGTGTCCTTACGGTGACAAACAGCGGATTGGCCGCTGGGCTCGCCATGGCCTCGCCCCCCCGCACGGATTGGCCGCTCGCCTCGCCTCGCCTCCGCCCCCTCGCACGGATTGGCCTCTCACCCCGGCCCCCTGCACACATTGGCAACTCGGCCACGCCCCGCCCCCCTCACGCATTGCATGCTCGCTCTGGCCCCGCACCCCGCACGCATTCCCCGAACCGACTCCCAGGTGAGTGCTGTACCCCCGGGAGCCCACATTAGCGCACGCCGGCGTACGCTGGTGTGGGCTCCCGTGCGGGCGGGGGGCGGGGTATGCTGGTAACCATGGAACACATCGAGTAATATTGTAGCATGGTTACCAGCGTACACCGGCTCCCAGGTGAGCACATCAAGGTCCTGCAGCGGCGGAACACACACACACACGCACACACATAAGAACAGACACACACACATCAGATCACACTCACTCTCACACACACCTCACACACACATTAGATCCCATCCACACACTCACAACATCCCGTGATATCGCTTGCTTCTCGCTTCCTTCCAGGACCTGCCGGAGGATCACATGGCCGGAAGCATGTGGTATCTCCGGATGTTGTGATTGTGTGAGCGCGTATGTGCGATATCGTCAGTGTGTGTGTGCGTGTATGCGATCGGATGTGTGTGAGTGTGTTCTGATGTGTGAGTGTGTGTGTGTGTGAGTGTATGCGATCGGATCTGTGAGTGTCGGCAGAGGAGCACGGCATGCAGCACAGCTGCTGGGACCGCCCACCGGTGGGCACAGGGAGAAGTGGGGTGTGTGTGTGAGTGTATGCGATCAGATGTGTGCGTGTATACTGTCTGATGTGTGACTGTGGAGCACGATGGGGGGTGCACAGTATGGGGGATGGAGCACGATGGGGAGTGCGCAGCATGGGGGATGGAGCATGATGGGGAGTGCGCAGCATGGGGGATGGAGCACGATGGGGAGTGCGCAGCATGGGGGATGGAGCACAATGGGGAGTGCGCAGCATGGGGGATGGAGCACGATGGGAGGTGCGCAGCATGGGGGATGGAGCACGATGGGGGCTGCGCAGCATGGGGGATGGAGCACGATGGGGAGTGCACAGCATGGGGGATGGAGCACGATGGGGGGTGCGCAGCATGGGGGATGGAGCACGATGGGGGGTGCACAGCATGGGGGATGGAGCACGATGAGGGGTGCGCAGCATGGGGGATGGAGCGCAATGGGGGGTGCGCATCATGGGGGATGGAGCACGATCGGGGGTGCGCAGCATGGGGGATGGAGCACGATGGGGAGTGCGTATTATGGGGGATGGAGCACGATGGGGAGTGCGCAGCATGGGGGATGGAGCACGATGGGGAGTGTGCAGCATGGGGGATGGAGCACGATGGGAGGTGCACAGCATGGGGGATGGAGCACGATGGGGAGTGCACAGCATGGGGGATGGAGCACGATGAGGAGTGCGCAGCATGGGGGATAGAGCACGATGGGGAGTGCGCAGCATGGGGGATGGAGCACGATGGGGAGTGCGCAGCATGGGGGATGGAACACGATGGGGAGTGCGCAGCATGGGGGATGGAGCACGATGGGGGGTGCGCAGCATGGGGGATGGAGCACGATGGGGAGTGCACAGCATGGGGGATGGAGCACGATGGGGGGTGTGCAGCATGGGGGATGGAGCGCGATGGGGGGTGCGCAGCATGGGGGATGGAGCACGATGGGGGGTGCGCAGCATGGGGGATGGAGCACGATGGGGGGGTGCGCAGCATGGGGGATGGAGCACGATGGGGGGTGCACAGCATGGGGTTTGGAGCATGATAGGGGGTGCGCAGCATGGGGGATGGAGCATGATGGGGGGTGCGCAGCATGGGGGATGGAGCACGATGGGGGGTGCACACCTCCCCCCAAAACACACACACACACCGCCACACATGCACTGCACAACACACCACACACACTGGGAACCACAAACACTGCCCTACACAGACACCCACACACACACAACACCCAACACACAAACACCGCGGCACACACAAATATACGCACATACCGCAAAACACACACATTGCACAAAACATACCTCCCCACAAAACACACACACACACCCCACACCAACCGCGCAACACACACACAACGCTACAGACACACAGCGCTGTACAAACAACGCAACACACAAACAACACCGCTCTCACCCCCCGGCACACCCAGACAACACCCAGAACATGTACAGTGCCCTAAACAAACACTTGGTAACTACACACAACAACATCTATATATATATATATATATATATATATAACAAAAATCATACATTAACTACACAATACGTAAATTCTAGAATACCCGATGCGTAGAATCGGGCCACCTTCTAGTATATATATATTTGCATATGGGCACATTCTTTTGTTTTTTAGTTTGATTTTTAGATCACCACAATCACTGTTCCAGGGTGGACAGTGTACACTGGTCTTGTGGGTTCTGGACTTTATATTGCTCCGCCTGGAGTAGTGGGATCTACCTCCTCACTATTGTATAAATCAGTAACAGGTTCACTCCTTTCCCCGTGTTCGTTTTGTCTATTGATGATCACTAGTTTTTCTACACTATTTTATCCCTCTATAGGGGTTTTCCATCATCCACTTTATTTATTATTTATTATTTTTTCTTCTTTCGTCTCTAATATGATCCTGTTTCTTGATCATTAAGGCTTTTCTGCCTGCACTGCTACCTACACCTGTGTTTTATTCCTGACTCTTCCATGGTGTATTATATTACCAATGCAGGCTCTTGCTAAGTTTCCTTATGGCCACGCATGCGCGGTGCTCTTGTTCCCACGGTCCTGAACTCTTTTAACCTGTCTGGTTCGGATACATATCTTTGGCACACGCGCTGATCGCTTTTACTCCACGCTCCTGTCCTTTAGTGAACTGCTTTCATGTTTCTATGGTAAGGAGCGACTTCTGTTTGCTCCGGCGTTTTCACATCTGCTTTTCGGCATATTACTGTTACCTACGTTCCCCTTTGGTAATGTAGGAGTCATCTTTTTGAAACTTACCAATACACTCTCTGGTGGCTTCATGGGTTGAGGCTTCGATTCCCTTAATTCTGACCCGTTCTGATCTAGTATGAACACAATGAAGTGGGTTCTTGACTCTCCTCTGAGTTTGGTCTAACACACATTCGCCTTACATATGGACACACACATTTTACGCGATTATATATGTATATATACATGTAAAATCTCTTTTTCCTTTTATTCACTCCAATGAAAGACACGGATCTTTTTATACAGTTTTATTATTTTTTTCTCTTTTTTACCACAATTATTGGTTGTTGCATCAGGGTCACCATCTGATTGATGATACTTGATGTTTTATTGTTCACCTTGAAGTTTCATTTATTATGTCACAGTTGACAACGTGGCACCCTTTCCCGCCTGTTTTTTTCACAGGAGGGGTGGTCCTATGATGTCACTCACTATGTCTATTTATTGTATGTTCTGTCCCACTGGGATAGATTTGATGTTATTCTTGTACCTGACGGTCCTGAGGAAGGGGGCAGGTGCTCCTGAAACGCGTAGACCTATATGAAAATAAAGAGACATTGATCTGATCTTCTGAACAAGTGATCATTTGGCACGGCAATTGAACACCTCTCTCTACTTCTTTCTGTTATCTGCCGTTTGGGTGGCTGCAGCCGGTGATCGATTTGTACATGCAATTATAGTGGTTGTGACTCTCACAACTACATTTGGTGAGTGACATTACTCCCCCCTCCCCACCCCGCACATATTGGGGTAAGACCCTAATTGCGCTTTTTTCCACAGCCTCTTTCTATAAGTTTTTGTGGAAATGCAAGTCCAAGGAAAGCCTATCAACTCTAAAGGCCCTGTCACACACAGAGATAAATCTGCGGCAGATCTGTGGTTGCAGTGAAATTGTGGCCTTCAGTGCCAGGTTTGTGGCTGTGTACAAATGGAACAATATGTCCATGATTTCACTGCAACCACAGATCTGCCAAAGATTTATCTCTGTGTGTAACGGGGCCTTAAGTCTAAAAACATTATTTTAGTCTGACTAAAAAACTGGTAAAATGGAGATTAAAATGATTATTATTGACATAACTAAGCAAAGAGGTATGTTAAACACAAGACCCTCCCAAACAAGTATTAAATCATCTATGTATCTGGCACACCACTTTATATGTTGTGCAAAATTGTTCGAAAGATTGAAAATAAAGCACTTCCCACCATGCCATGACCAAATTGGCCACAGAGTCTTAAAGATATCCTGCAATATGTTGTACAAGGGATTAGAGAGAAAGAACCATCCATTCCCCAGATGTTTTCCTAAGGACTCTATGCCCAATACAGCTGAATACATTTGAAGTGGGATAGTGGCCTTATGAGTTTTGGGGTTATTATAAGTGAGAAAAATTGTGTAGGATCCCTAGACAGGGGGTATAAATGTTTCTATTCTCAAGTAACTGCTCTATAGAAAACACATAATCTATGTTATTCATAATAACCACTGATTCCCCCTTATTGGACATTTGGATCATAATGTCATTCCTATCAAATAATGAGTTTATAACAAGGGTCTGATTTAAACAAAAGACTGACAGCACTCCCAAAACTGCAGTGTAAACAGCTGCATAGCTAAACATGACATAAAATGACAAAAGAGACAGTTGGAATCTGAAATGCTGAAGTATGAAAACCATGAATGTATGAATATAGATCTGCATTACTGATAAGGGAAATCTAAGAAAAAAATGAAATATTTAGCATACAAAAACGTCCATTTTTATATTTGCCCAGTAGCCATATCAAGAAAATGTCCATTTTTATATTTGCCCAGTAGCCATATGAAGGCATACCTCGTATACTGGGTACCTACTATTAACTGATTTAGTTAGGTTAGATCTTAATGAAATGGAACATTACGATTGCTGCAGCATTTTAAGGTCCCTTTTAATGTTTTCTTGGAATTTGTCCATTGATGGGGGTCTGCATTTGGACTGGATAAAAATGGGGATTTTTTGTTGAAAACAATTTAAAGTTATTAGTTTCCTGCATATCGGAAACAGAGGTACTTAAATCTTTGAGACACAACAAGCTCATTTATTCCTTAAAATCTTCATTCTTAAATTCATTTGGTGCACAGTCTTGGTAATTTTCAAGTTTAGGTGTGTTATCAGACCAAAAATGTCCCAAAGAAACCAATTTAAGTTCTTCAGGGTTGAAAAATATAAAGACTATTGTTAGTATTTGAAAAATTCAAGCTCTTTGAAAAAATATTGATTTTATGTACAGAAAAAGGGGTGGACAAAGGATTGATGACATTAGTATTTACGGTTGATTCTGGCTTCGCAAACATCTGCCAGTGCTGATATCGTCGAGCAGAGTGTTTTTTTACCACCCCTTCTTTTTATTTTGTTCCTTTGATGATGTCCGAGATTTTTTCTAATAGTTACATTGCGATTTATTTGAAGTGTAACTTCTATCAGAAAAATCCGCATCACAAGATTCAATGTCTGAAAAAGAAAAAGTCACTTGGCTTTTTTTTTGTGATTTCTGAAATCTGGGATGTTTCTAGAATGTTGTTCCAAAATAGATTTTGATCATTTAGGAGATCTCTCTGCAACACCATTCATAAATTTGATATTTTTGGTAATCAAAAGTATCATGGCTGAATTTATTTTTTTTTATGTTCAACAATTTGATCTCCAAATCCTAAATTTTATTTTTTAGATTCTTTTGAAATTTATTGAAGTCTTCAGTGGTCATATGGGATTGAACTGGATTCATGTGGGTAACAAAGTCTGCTTTGCTCCTGGTGATCTCCTGATTGTACTATTCAACAATTAATTACCTAATTTTAAAAGCTTCAATCCTATAGTATGCTATTCTAATCTGAAACAAACGTTTCTGAGCAAGCCATAGTTGGGCTCTTCTTAATGCAGAGACCTCTAGGGAATTTTTTTATGTAATTTTTAAATATCACCTGATCCCACCAAATGCGGGTGTCACTCAAGGTTAGTTTCTTAATTTCATGCAACAGTTTTCATGTCAGGTCATATAGTAACATTGGAAACATTGTGAAGTAGTTGTGTGGCACGTTCCTGTCTTGATATATTGCCCATATTTAAGAAGGGTTAGCTTTATAAACCAGACAATAATGTACCACTCCAATAATGTGCACAAAATAGAAAAAGGGAAGCCAGGTAGCAGTCTTTTTCAGAGGAGTCTGCTAACATTGAACACAGATGAAAACTTCGAAACTACCCCCAGTGATCGTTTAATCATGCCCACGGCATTGTTGATAGAAAATCTAGATCTATTTTGATTAGCAAAAAATCTTTTTCATCCACAAGAGATGTTTCATATAAACCCAGATTGCTGGTATTGTTAAAAAGAGTGTATCTGTCCTTAGAATTGTCTCTCTAGGCAGTCTTTTATTGACGAGACTCTATAATCACCACATTCAAATACATTTCAAACATGGTTGCAGATTATTAATTATTGATAGGTGGGTTGCAGATTATTAATTATTGATAGGGTGAGTGTTATGTTTTCATTTTAATGTATACTGCATTGGTCCTTTTTTGTAACTTTTTGTACCTATTTGTAACTATTTACATAACTGCTACTCTGAAAAAAAGGAGCCAGCACGATCTGAAAATGGCATGCATCATATAAAAAGTGAAAATTCACAGATTTATTCCAACTGTACTATAATAAAAAAATGAGATTTTTAGCAAATAATTGATCAATTTTTTGAGCCACCCCTGCCAACGTCACGGCAAATCTCAATAGGGCGGTCCTACTCTATATTCTGTATTTCATGTGCCATGCGGCCTCCTAGATAAAGTTAAAAGCAGAACCATAATGGAGCACACATACCTGTAATCTGTATATAGCCGCTTCCATGTTGCAAAAAAGGCAATTGTGGATAGAGACCAGCCCAGGTCCCAGCATGTGGAGCAAGCTCTACACATACCAGGACTATATCAGAACTGACCCTCCCAGTGCCAGACTGCAACCATTGATAAAGGCGGACCAGATCCAAGAATGGTGCTTAATTAGCATTGCCTGTGGAAAGGGGTGAGGTAACTGAATCTGAACAGCTACCAACAGGAGAAATACATTGCAAACCAAAATCAGGCGTGCATGGTATGGTGATGGTCAGTCACCAGAAATTGTAGCATAACTACAGTCATAACAGAGAAAAAGGAGCCAGCACGATCTGAAATTGGCATGCATCATATAAAAAGTGAAAATTCACAGATTTATTCCAACTGTACTATAATAAAAAAATGAGATTTTTAGCAAATAATTGATCAATTTTTTGAGCCACCCCTGCCAACGTCACGGCAAATCTCAATAGGGGGGTCCTACTCTATATTCTATATTTCATGTGCCATGCGGCTACAAATGTCTGGTGGCTGGTCACCACCATGCTATGCACGCCTGATCTTGGTTTGCAATATATTCCTCCTGTTGGTAGCTGTACACATTCAGTTGCCTCACCCTTTCCACAGGCATTGCTAATTAAGCACCATACTTGGATCTGGTCCGCCTTTATCAATGGTTGCTGTCTGGCACTGGGAGGGTCAGTTCTGATATAGTCCTGGTATGTGTAGAGCTTGCTCCACATGCTGGGACCTGGGCTGGCCTCTATCCACAATTGCCTCTTTTGCAACATAGAAGCGGTTATATATACAGGTTACAGGTATGTGTGCTCCATTATGGTTCTGCTTTTAACTTTATCTAGGAGGCCGCATGGCACATGAAATACAGAATATAGAGTAGGACCCCCCTATTGAGATTTGCCGTGACGTTGGCAGGGGTGGCTCAAAGAATTGATCAATTATTTGCTAAAAATCTCATTTATATTACAGTACAGTTGGAATAAATCTGTGAATTTGCACCTTTTATATGATGCATGCCATTTTCAGATCGTGCTGGCTCCCCTCTCTCTCTGTTTGGTTGTAGTTATGCTACAAATGTCTGGTGGCTGGTCACCACCATGCTATGCACGCCTGATCTTGGTTTGCAATATATTCCTCCTGTTGGTAGCTGTACACATTCAGTTGCCTCACCCTTTCCACAGGCATTGCTAATTAAGCACCATACTTGGATCTGGTCCGCCTTTATCAATGGTTGCTGTCTGGCACTGGGAGGGTCAGTTCTGATATAGTCCTGGTATGTGTAGAGCTTGCTCCACATGCTGGGACCTGGGCTGGCCTCTATCCACAATTGCCTCTTTTGCAACATAGAAGCGGTTATATATACAGGTTACAGGTATGTGTGCTCCATTATGGTTCTGCTTTTAACTTTATCTAGGGGGCCCCATGGCACATGAAATACAGAATATAGAGTAGGACCCCCCTATTGAGATTTGCCGTGACGTTGGCAGGGGTGGCTCAAAGAATTGATCAATTATTTGCTAAAAATCTCATTTATATCACAGTACAGTTGGAATAAGTCTGTGAATTTGCACCTTTTATGTGATGCATGCCATTTTCAGATCGTGCTGGCTCCCCTCTATAACTGCTACTCTGTAATATTGTCATTTTGGGACTTCTGTTTTCAGACTTCTGTATAGGGCTATTCACATTGGTTATATGTTTGAGAGCTGATTATCATAATTAGCTATCAACCCTTTTGCCTTCTTCTTTTCTTTGTCTGAAACAATATCAGTCTTTATGGTGTCTAGCGCAGGGTTTTTTTCTTATGTTTTGTCACTTTGTGTTGTACACTCCTGACAGAAGTGTTTAAACACCCTTTTTTTTTTTGCTCCTGACTTTTGCTTTCCCTCATTGTTATTGCACTCTTCATTTCCCCTTCTGGTTCTTTTTGTATTTATTTACAATTATCTAGAACTCTGAAAATGGACTTTTGCTGGAGCATTTTTAACTTTGTTCCTCTGTGGTTAAACATTTCCAAATTTGGTCTGTGTGGGTGAACTTTGAAAACAGGTTCTGTGGGGGCACTTTTACCATTGGGGCTCTGTGGGGCACCTGTGTTGGCATCTGTCTTCCACTTCACTCTCTTGTAGATCATCAAGCAGTCTGAGCCCAAGTCATGCAGCAGTCACTTCAGCTTTTTGATAATTCCACTGGTTGGGGTTCCGTGGACTAGCTACCTGGCCCTGCCCCAAAAGTAGAAGAGATCGAGTGCATTAATTCACCATCAATTGTGTTTGAAGATGAGTATGTGGCAGGGCTAGTTCACACAGTTAGCAGACCTCTGCAGCACATCTCTGATGATGTTGTCGAAACACAGGTGCCAACTGCTGTGGCTTTATGCAGACCAGCAAAGAGGGCAGGGGTGAGGATTGGGTGGGATATTGGTACATGGGATGATGATATTCTAGTCCCCACTTGGATTCAAAGCATTCTGAGTGACAGGTATAGTTCTGAGGAAGAAGCAATGGTCCTGCTGACCCGGCAGTAAAGCAAAAGTCCCAGTACATCAGCTGATACTACCCACCATGCCGATGTACTGAGCATATGAAAACCAGCAAACAGCAAAATAGAACCAGAGTGCTATGCCCTTATTACTAGCTGGAGTATTCAGGTATAGCTGTCTGCATTGAACAATATTTTTACAAAGTAAAGGCTTCAGTTCTTCTGGACACTCAGTCAACAGCTTTGGGAAGGCACCCTATTATGGATGGTGTTTCTGTTGGCTTGGTTGCTGCTGGTTGTGAAGAGGTTAAAGGGAACCAAACATCAGCATTTTCCTATATAAGGTGCAGCCAGTGCAGTGCTGGCACTATCAGGCACATTGTGTACATACCATTAGTGGGCAGCTCAGGTGTTTAGGCTGTGAAATTCAACTTTATAAAGTTTGAAAATTCATGCACTTTTTGATTGACGTGTGCACCTTTGCTGCTACTGTCCAGGCGGGTTATATACACGTGTATCCCCGCCCCCCCATTCCCTGTTCCTCCCTCCCTCTGGCCATATGTAAATTTCTAATCTTCAGGTACACGGCATCGGAGTTGGCGCCTGCGCATAGCGCTCATCTCCGGCGCCATGTTTCTGAAGCCCACAGTATTATGGTGCATGAGAGGGCGGTGTATGAGAGGGCGGCGCATGCGCCCTCGCTTCTTCAGATCTGTTATGACCGCGGGAGCGCGCACGGTCACAACAGGACTGGAGCACAGCTGATCTTACCCTGATTAGCTGCAGCAGACGTCTGCTACGATATCGTCTGCTGCAGCTAATCGGTAAGGTCAGCTGTTTTCCAGTCCTGTTGTGACCGCGCGCGCTCCCGCGGCCACAACAGATCTGAGGAAGTGAGGGCGCATGCGCCGCCCTCTCATGCACCATAATACTGTGGGCTTCAGAATCAGAAACATGGCGCCGGAGATGAGCGTTATGCGCAGGCGCTAAATCTGACGCCGTGTAACTGAAGATTAGAAATTTACATACGGCCAGAGGGAGGGAGGAACAGGCGGGGGGGCGGGGATACACGTGCATAACCCGCCCGGACATTAGCAGAGAGGTGCACACGTCAATGAAAAAGTGCATGAATTTTTAAACATTATAAAGTTGAATTTCACAGCCTAAACACTCGAGCTGCCCACTAATGGTATGTACACAATGTGTGCCTGATAGTGCCAGTACTGCACTGGCTGCACCTTATATAGGAAAATGCTGATGTTTGGTTCCCTTTAAGATGCTTCCTGAGGATGTTTCTGGGCTCCTTCTAGTGGCCAGTGCTGGGAGTGTGTCAGTTTCTTTTCTTGTCAATAAGACAGATGCAGAGCCTGGCTCTAATCCCAGTGGTCCAATCATGCCCAGCCCTTGTGTATAAAAGAATGGATTCGGCCTCAAACTGACACCGGTGATATAGTGTCCTGTGTAATAACTGCAGTGAACTATCTGCAGTGAACATGTCTTGATTGAACACCAGGTCCTCCTGTCATGTCAGCCGTGTGCCTGTGACCCACTGGATATTTCCCCAGTGTGCTCCAGCTGTTTTTTCCCTTGGAAATCTCCAGTGCTGTCTTCTTTTTGGATGCAATGTTTGCCTTTTTTCCTAGTCATCTTGATCTTGCTTTTTGGAGCTTGGGATAAATTCTTTGTCTTTTTTCCTGTGACTGAATGTTTTTATGCATTTTTCTCTTGTGTGCAATGTTTATTTGATTTTGTTTCAATTTATTTTGAAATGCTATGGAAACTGTTCATTCTTAGGGGTACTTTGCACACTACGACATCGCAAGCCGATGCTCGCGATGCCGAGTGCGATAGTCCCTGCCCCCGTCGCAGCTGCGATCTCTTGTGATAGCTGCCGTAGCGAACATTATCGCTACGGCAGCTTCACATGGACTTACCTGCCCTGCGACGTCGTTCTGGCCGGTGACCCGCCTCCTTCCTAAGGGGGTGGGTCGTGCGGCGTCACAGTGACGTCACACGGCAGGCGGCCAATAGAAGCGGAGGGGCGGAGATGAGCGGGATATAAATATCCCGCCCACCTCCTTCCTTCCGCATAACCGGTGTGAGCCACAGGACGCAGATGTTCCTCGCTCCTGCGGCTTCACACACAGCGATGTGTGCTGCTACAGGGACGAAGAACAACATCGTAACATTGGTCCTTCTGAAATTATGGAAATGACCGACGCTACACCGATGATACGATTTTGATGCTTTTGCGCTCGTTAATCATATCAGAAACGATTTACACTTTCCGATATCGACAGCGACGCCGGATGTGCGTCACTTTCAATTTGACCCCACCGACATCGCACCTGCGATGTCATAGTGTGCGAAGTACCCCTTAGTGAAAAAAATGCATAGTGGAGTTTTTTCTGTCTGTCTGAACATTGTTCTTTTTTTCCGCTCAAATATGCGTTTATGTTCCATTGTGTTACCACTGATGATCTTTATCAAAAGATAATTGCTGAGAACCCCAGTAAAGGCTTTTTTCCATAATGTTTTGCACATTCACTTTTTGTTGTATTTAGTATTCTACTTCTATGTACTGCTCATTATTAGTCGTGTTGGACATTGAATATTTTTCTGCCTATGGCAGTTGTTACTAAGCCATTTTTCTGACAACCTCATTGGATGCTAATCCTGTCTGGTGTTTTGCACAAGAGTTCCCTGATGTAGTGGGTGGAGGATCATGGAGGGAATTTTGAACATCAGGAGTTGGCATATATTAGGGTTTTTGCTGGCTGTACTCAGAGATCTATCCTATCCTTTAGTGTCTTAATTAGCAGGGCTTCTATTTGCTCAAGTCTGTTCCTAACCAACTGTGTATTGTTTGCTTCTTATATCATCGTCAATATATGTTGGGGGCTTTAACTATCTCATTGGGGCTGCTCTGAGGCAAGTTAGCATTCCTTTCTTCATTTTTGAGGCTTGCTAATTTCTTAGGCGTTGACGAGGCATCTAAGTAGAGTAGGCACACGCCACTGCTATTTCTAGGTGTGTATATATAGTCAGGGGGGGTGCTGCCAGTTAGTTTCCAACCACTCTTGTGCTCTATTTTTGGAGTTTACCTGTTTTTTTCCTCCTGGACTATTGGGGTTGTAGCTCATAGTTCTGGGTTGCCTCTTTCCTTGGATTGGGAAGGAGTTTACCCTTGAATAGGATATTTATGGGAATATCAGTGGTCTCCTGACTATATCAGCACCCCAAGGCAAAAATGCTGGGATTGGTGGTAACAAGCCTCACGACTGACCACCAGCTTGACCCTAATCCAACTACAAGCTTTTTAACTGCAGCAGCTGGAGTATGCACTACTGGTGGTGAAATTTTGGTTCTGTGAGGGAACTGGGAATATAAGCAGTATAATAATTTGCTGGCTGGGCACTCTCTCTGTATATAAACCGTGTAATACTTTTTGCAGAGTGCAAAGAATGAGAAGAGCATCAATAAAAAGATGTTGCTATGGTGCTGCTGATGTTGGAGCTGCTGCAGGGAGAGAACGTGGTCGATTTGTGCCTGCTATGCACCTAAATGAAACACCTTCCTCTGGTTCATGCAGGTGACAGCACGTTCTGCATAATTTCATAGGCCAGAGTCCTGCAGTATGAATGGTGAGGCCAGAACAAGTAGAGTTTGTTTTAGATTGGATGGCTGAGAATGCCTCCATTTCCTTTGATTGGACTACCACCAGGGACCCACTTAATCATGGCCCCAGTTCCGACAAACAACAAAATACAACCAAAGTCCTATTCCATGATTCCTAGCTAGAGTATTCAGACATGGCTGGTTGCATTGAAAAAATATTTTTTCAAAGTAAATTCTTCAGGCCTACGGGACACTCAGTCAACAGCATCAGGGAGGTGCCCCAAGGCAAAGGGGCTGAGACTGGCAGTAGCAAGCCTTGCAGCAGCTAGAGTGTACTGAAGCTGAAATTTTGTTTCTGTGGGAGAACTGTGAAAATAGACAGTATAATATTCTGGGAAATCTCTCTCTGTATACAGGCCATGCAATACTCTGCACTCTTTCAGGGTGCAAAGAATGAGGAAAGCATCAAATAGGAGATGTGACTGTGTTGCTGCTGCTGGTCGTTGTAGAGCTGCAACAGGGAGAGGAAGTGTTCAAACAAGGGACTGTTACGTGCCCAAATGACACACCTTTCTCTGGTGCATGCATGTGACAGGCTATTTTGCTTAACCTTCTCTGGCCTTTCAGGACACTTGGGAACAAGGCCTCCTTAAGTGTTCCAACATTCTGATAAATATGCTATTGGAGCACGATAGGACCCTTCTAGCTACCACCAAAACTAATATTAAAGATCTGGAGGCAAAACTCAGTAGATTAGACAACCAAACGGGGGTCCCAGCATTCCAGAGCAAGCTCAAGGAATCCATGGATCGGTATGAGCAAGAAATCATTGATAAAAACGCAAAAAATTCCAGAAGGACTGCACGGATTTTTACAATAAAACTATCTTTAAATAGAAACACAGAGGCAACACTCGCAACATCAAATTTGCTAGGACCTTTTCTACCAACCAAGAGGGATACACTGGCTCGAGGGATGCCAGTTCCAGTGATTTTTTTTATCCACAACCGGCAGCAATCAAGACACAGGACCAGACGAGGTGGTCGCAACAGGGGCCTTCATAAGAAAAACAACCAGAACTTGCAAAAAGGTGAATTATTACAGACACGGCACGAGGCCGAAACAACGGACTTAGGGACCCCCTCAGACATGGCTACTCAGGATGGTGGCGACACTTTGCAGGTAATTAACCTTTCTGATTGTGTTTTGCCCCCCCCATGAAATTTCTGTTCTGAAGAAAGGACTCACCTTTTCTCCAACGCATGGCTTGGATAAGTTTACTCTGATCAAAGACATATCTTTTTTGTAGGCGTTTAACTCTCTAAGTTCTCCAAGTTCTTTACAAAAAGCCGGAGGTCATCGATTCATTGGAACCAGATGAACAACAAGTCTTTCGTGACTTGCTGGAATTGTTGCAGGAGAACGATAATGATACCAGCAATGTGGCACCCTGGCCTAGCCAGGTCGTCACAGATAACACACAAACACCCCCACCCCCATTAGACAGGGACACCAGCCAAACAAAAACCCTTGTTGCCTCCCTCCAGTGTCTGATGTCCACACCAGGTGGGGCGGAGCCAAGCGGTTGGCCCCACCCACCGAGGAGTTCACAGGCCTGGAGTTGGGAAAAGTGACAGAAAAGTTCAGGAGTTCGAAGAGTGAGGAGTAAACACTTTGGTGTCTGGGTTTGTGGCCCAGGCACTGACAGCAAGGTTGGCAGACGGTGGTGGCCGTCTGCAGGAGTGATGGAGCAATGCGAAACCGTAGGTCCGGGGTTGGGCGACGGCCCGCCGGTACCGACCGGGGAGCGAAGTGAAGCCAGCACACACAGGCAGGGCCATCGGACCCCGACCAGGCTTGGAGCCGACGACAATAGTCAGATCCGAATGTGACTGGAACCCCAGGGGTTTCACAACAGCAAAGTCCCGATTGAAGGCAACAGCCCACACCATGAGGGTATACAGCTACCGCCTAAGGCTAGAGACCCAAGGGCCAGCGCCTGCGGGCAAACGGGCTCCTCCGGTACCCATACACCGGGGAGCGGACTACCGTTGGGAATCCATAGTAGTCAGAAGGAGAACATCAAGGTGCAGGGAAAGACAGCCACCATCATATGTCCGGGGAGAAACACTGCAGCCGGCTGCGGGACCCGTCCATCCAGCCGTTTGGTTTACCGAGGACTTTGTACCTTTCTTGCTGAGATAGTACACCCGTGCCATCCGGCACCGCGCCGCGCTGTCCCTGCAACCCTGCACCTCGCCAACCCTGCCTCCCCGTCACAACATCATCGGGCCCCGGGACCACAGACCCCTACCCACGGAGGGGGAAAACAACATCCCAGCTGCTCCTTACCATCGCTCCCATGATCCCTGTCATCAGCAGCGGTGGTGCCTATCTTCACCACGACCCGTGGGTGGCGTCACGGACTAAATTCCCCAAACCAACCACCCCTTTCACTCACGGGCGAGGAGCGCCGCTCGAGACTCCGGATCTGGCCCACCGCTCGAGCCACCGAGCAGCCATCGCAGCAGCGCCAGACCCGAGAATTAGCGAGAGCGCAGCAGCGGCGCCGTCCTCCCCGCCCACGATAACTTGGCATCACAAACAGGATTGAACCCCTCTACTTACCAGTAGAAGTGCGCCTTGTGCTCTCCACCGGCGGTGTCCGGCCAAAAATTTTGAAGCGCCGCCATCTTGGCGCAAAAATCTCCCGCTCGAGCATCTTCTCCGAGCAGGGAAGGCGTGAAGGCGAAGCCCCGCCCCCAACAAATGGAAGTGCTGAAGAGTACCAAGGGGGCGCGAGAGTGTGTCCGCCTGATGTAGCCGAGGCTATAAAAGCGGGGACGCCAGGACTCTGCAAGCAATTGGTTCCTGGAACACGGCTACGCAAGATCTCCCATCTGTCCGGCACCGCGGAAGTCTCCGAGCCCACGCTAGGAACAGCGGCGTGGGTGGAAGCCCGGACCGCACAGCTGTGCTGCCGCCTTCAAGCCCAGGTCCGGTTCCAGATGGAGCGCTGGGTGGCTGAGATGGAGGAAGTGGCGGCGGTCGTGTGGAGACGTGAGGTGGAGACAGAGTTGGAGGAGCGGGTAAGCGACCCATGCCCCTATGTCCGAGAAGGACCGGCCGCTGCGGCTGAGGGGCCCGGCCTGTGCCCGCTCACCCTCCTGCTTCCCCCGCCATCCGTACCGGCTGCTGTCGCCCCTCCGCTCGGTCCACTACCCCCAACACCGGTAGCGGAATCCAACCCGTCCTCCCTAGAGGACCAGCCTGGGGGCATTGTTCGGGAACGGCCTGTGTCCCTCTTGCTACCGTGGAAGGCCCCGCGGGAAGTAGCCATCCGAGACAAGGAGCCATTGGCCCCGGAAGTGGCCGCACCTGAAGCCGTCCCGGCTCCGGCAGTCCGCCCGGCCGTGGAAGAACCGGCCGCTGCTGGCCCGAAGGCTCAACCGGTGAGGTCAGCTAACCCTGAGTCCACCGCCTCAGCTGAGGGTGCGCCGGGCCGCAACTGCAAAGCCGCAGTCCAGGCCATGTCACTGCCGGACCCCCACCAATGAGAACCGGTAGTGATCGGTTTGGGTGCGGTCCAGCGGGGCTCGACCCAGGCGCAGGGGTCTGCCAACGCCCCATACTGGGACAGGGAACCAAACCCGTTGGGCCGGGACATTGCCGCCAGACAGCAGCTGAGGGCCGAAGTGATGGCGGGGGTGATCAGGGAGAAGGATGCACTCCGTCATGCCACCTTTCGGGTGCGGGGCCTGGTGTACGAGGGTCAAGTCCGCCAGCTCGACCAATGGAGGGGGTTTGGCTTCATCTATGAGCCGGGCCTGGAGACCGAAGTATTCGTGGCCCACCGTGATGTCAATTCACACCTCCCCACGGGCCATCCAAGTCGTGATTTATTGCCGGGCGACCTAGTGACTTATACCCGCCACTGCGGAGAGAGGGGCTGGTTCGCCCTGGATGTAAAGCAGAGGAAGAGCCGCAGTGAGCAGATGCGGCCCCATCCCCCTTCTCCACCAAGCCGTCCGGATGTGGAGCAGGAAGAGGTCCTGGAGGAGTATGACCTTAAGTAGTGGCAGCGGTTCGTTGTTGCAAGCAGTTGTCTCCCGTTGGGACCCTCAGCAGTGTGATTGAATGACTTTAATGAACCGTGACCTTCACCTGATTATCTGTCTGATTATTCCGGCCGTTGCCGGCAAGTTGTCCCCGGAGGGACCCTGTGTGCTTTTACCCCCCCCCCCCTTCCTGCATGAGAGACTACTCATGGACATGGCCGAGAACTGGCAGGCCACCCACGAACTTGTGGGCTTGTAAATAAGTTGAGGGGTGATATTCCGTCGGAGCCGCCTCCGGAGAGGCAGATTGGAGGAAGGGCCCGCAGCAGAGCAGGCTGGGGCCCGGCCACCACCAGGACTGGTGGCCATCCTCTGGGGGTCAGGGGTCCCCCAAGGACGTGGGATCCCCTGAAGTGACAACCGGGTGCGAGTAACCGTTCCCGCTCGGGCAGCCTGAACCTGGACTGGGGTCAAGGGGTGCTGCCCACTTCTTAGGGGCAGCATCAGGGCTAGGTTGCTTGGGTGGGAGAGCGGAAGACATCCGTCCGTCCGTCTGTCATTATTAAAAATGTTATATATGTGCAACGTTTAAGTGTCCTCACAAGAAATGCTTATATGTTTGAAAATGTTTACGTGTTATTTATATTTTTACAGTTTTTAAAGAGAAAAATAAAACCGGTGATGGATGGGCAGCCCGCGGACGGTCTGCATTTCACCAAGGGGGAATGTGGCGCCCTGGCCTAGCCAGGTCGTCACAGATAACACACAAACACCCCCACCCCCATTAGACAGGGACACCAGCCAAACAAAAACCCTTGTTGCCTCCCTCCAGTGTCTGATGTCCACACCAGATTGGGTGGAGCCAAGCGGTTGGCCCCCCCACCGAGGAGTTCACAGGCCTGGAGGCGGGAAAAGTGACAGAACAGTTCAGGAGTTTGAAGAGTGAGGAGTAAACACTTTGGTGTCTGGGTTTGTGGCCCAGGCACTGACAGCAAGGTTGGCAGACGGTGGTGGCCGTCTGCAAGAGTGGTGGAGCAACGCGGAACCATAGGACCGGGGTCGGGCGACGGCCCGTCAGTACCAACCGGGGAGCGAAGTGAAGCCAGCACACACAGGCAGGGCCATCGGACCCTGACCAGGCTTGGAGCCGCCGACAATAGTCAGATCCAAATGTGACTGGAACCCCTGGGGTTTCACAACAGCAAAGTCCCGATTGAAGGCAACAGCCCACACCGTGAGGGTATACAGCTACCGCCTAAGACTAGAGACCCAAGGGCCAGCGCCTGCGGGCAAAAGGGCTCCTCCGGTACCCATACACCGGGGAGCGGACTACCGTTGGGAATCCATAGGACCCGTCCATCCAGCCGTTTGGTTTACCGAGGACTTTGTACCTTTCTTGCTGAGTGAGTACACCCGTGCCATCCGGCACCTCGACGCGCTGTCCCTGCAACCCTGCACCTCGCCAACCCTGCCTCCCCGTCACAACATCATCGGGCACCGGGACCACCGACCCCTACCCACGGAGGGGGGAAAACAACATCCCAGCTGCTCCTTACCATCGCTCCCGGGATCCCCATCATCAGCAGCAGTGGTGCCTATCTTCACCACGACCCGTGGGTGGCGTCACGGACTAAATTCCCCAAACCAACCACCCCTTTCACTCACGGGCAAGGAGCGCCGCTCGAGTCCCCGGATCCGGCCCACCGCTCGAGCCACCGAGCAGCCATCGCAGCAGCGCCGGACCCGAGCGTTAGCGAGAGCGCAGCAGCGGCGGCGTCCTCCCCGCCCGCGACAGCAGGGGAAAGTTTCCCCATAAGAACAAATCTTGTGTCACTCCTTCATTTTCCATTGTACCAGCAATCAAACTGTTTTTTTAATTGGTTAAGACTGACTTTTTGGAGCTAACAGCCGGCAATCCAAGGGCCCCTAATCTTACCATCCAAGAGAAAAAGGCCATCAGTAACCTTAAGACCAACAGTAACCTGGTTATTAAGGAGAGAGAGGAAGGGTTCAAGCAAGTGACTGTTACGTGCTCAAATGACACACCTTCCTTTGGTGCATGCATGTGACAGGCTATTTTGCTTAATTTTGTAGATCAGAGTGCCACTGTATGAATGCTGAGGCCAAAACACATAGTGGCAGTTTTTGATTGGATAGGTGAGAGTACCTCCAGGTTTTTTTTGTCTTGTCGACCACTTGGTCCCCTCTTAATTATGGCCCTACCTGGTCTTATATAAATGTGTAAATGCAATGCTTGGCACAGTAAAGTTCAGGGAGAGTTGATGTAGGAGGGACAGCTTAGATTAGAGCAGGTACATTATATAGGCAAGGTTTTACACTTGCACCCTTTAGTTCCTATCATGTGGCACTAAAGGGTGCTTTTAGGCTGGTTTAATTTAACAAATAAATATTTTTTAAAAAATGGCTTGAGGTACTCACTTATTTGAAAACCAGGCAAAGTAAAGCAGACAGCTGTGGGTAGGTATTATCAGGCTGGTTCTTCCCAGCCTAAAAATTGCAGCCTGCAGCTGCCCCAAAATAGTCACATTCATTAGTTGTGCCAATTCTGGAGCGTTGCCACAACTCTTAAAACTCAAATAAGAAAACTACATCCGACCTATATATGCAAAATATCAAATTTTATTGTAAATGATATACCCAAATGTAAAAACATATATGTCTCATATGGAACATAAAGAGGCAAACAAACTCCCACTAAATCCCCAGTGCAAAACGTTCAAGAACAAATATCACAAAAGGGTCAAAAAAATTATATCGAGATATATAAATATACCTATGCATAAGACATGCAATGAAGATCATACAAATATTGAAATATGCACCCAACAAAAATGCTGGTACCAAATAAGACATATGACCAAAAATAAGGGACCTCAAAAAAAGGAAGAACAGGTGAGAAGGAAATAGGGGGAATAGGATTGTGGATTACGTCGTTTCTTTGTGGAAACATTTTTAAAATAAATTGCTGAATAGAGGAAAATGTAGGAGAGTTTTTATTCAAACAAACTATTTTTTGTGTGTGCTTTTTTAACTTTATACTTACAGGGATAGTTATTTTAGTGTCTACTCTCCATTAATAACTGCAGGGTTTGATGCCAGCCAACATTACACAGCTAACATCAACCCAATTAACCTATTACCATGATTTCCACTGCAATCCATTATATTTGTTACTTAAATTGAGTGGGCCTGAGCGTCAGACCCACTTGATTCGATGAACGAGCACTCAAGCATTTTAGTGCTCACTCCTCACTAAAATTGACCCAAAGGGGCTAAATGCAAATGCACATCCCAATTTTCAGATTTAAACTTTTAAAATATTTAGAAAACCATGTATCATGTCCTTTACAGTCACAAATACTTGTATTTTTAATTTTGTGGGTGAAAAAAATGTGACAAAGTTGACGGGTATGAACACTTTTTCACTGCACTGAAAATATATACTATCCTAAACATTGAAATTGCATCCCCAAGATGGAAAAGTCATGAAATTATGGAAAATTACAGAATCATTAGATGTGTTAATAATATGTAGGTTATAGGTGTGATTTTCCGATACAGGTCTGCTGACTATTGCTGTTTTTATTATTCATTCATTATCGGATCATCACCTGATGTGTCTATTATCTGTGGATTTCCCCTGTTTTTAAAGTATAATTAAAAGTTAAATTTTAATATTTACCCTGCTAATTTCACAGCCACCAATTGTGCAAGTTCTCCCACTTAAAAAGATGAGAGGCCTGTAATTGACACCATAGGTAGACCCCAATTATGAGAGACAAAATGAGAAAACAAATCCAGAAAATCAGACAATGCGTTCCATAACCCAAGAATATTTACTGTATTTATATAAACTTATTAGAACAATACAAAATAATGTACTGTATTCATATAAAATTATTACAGTACACTAATACAAAATACTGTATAGGAGAAAACATAAAACAGATTAAACTGCACTTTAGCTTACAATAAAATTGTTGGTGTGCGGAAGGTACAATACAAGCAATGTGCTGTACTGGTTAGCAGAAAAAAAGTACAATACTATATTCACAAATGCAAATTGATAGGCATACCATATAGTATATACTGTACTGTACAATGGTATACTGTATACAGTATGTAAGGGGGTGGTCGAGCCCCCCGTGAGAAGAAACCCCCCAGAAGACATAACATGGTTCTAAAACGTGTTTATTAATCTTTATAGTATTTTATAAGGATGTATTAGAGTTTTATGCATATTGTACTGCATAAGATGTAGCAGAGTACAGAATGTTACTATGTAGAGGTGTAGCAGTATTGAAGATGTAATGTACAGTATGTGTATTGGTATAAGGTGTAATGTTATGTAGTATATGATGAATAATGCTTAATAAGGTATTATTAGTGTTATAGGTGCAGGTGAAAAGTTAAATCTGCCCGGTGACAGACCGGTGACAGCTGGGATTCTAGGATTAGCCAATAGCGAAATAGCTACTGCTGAGGGCGAGAAACGGTGCTGTGGAAACGTCAGTTAGGGCCTAGCCTGCGACAGGAACAGACGTCAGGTCTGACGAGAAGCAGAGCCACATGATATGGGTGACAAGAAAAGAGGGAGACCACTACATAGAATAGTGTGACCAATGCAAAGAAGGAACGACTGACAGAGAATGACAAGTCTGGTGCAAGACAGAGCGGGACAAGGAACGACGTGAGTGTCTTAAGCAGGTGTCCCTAAGGCGTCTTGAGTAGCTTATAGTTCGGTCCAGCCATATTGGCAAAATCTCTCTAAGAGGGAAAAGACGTGGAACTGCTTGAGGAGGAGAAAGTCGTCAAAGGACTGTGATGTGATACTACGCTGGGTAGTGAAGGGAAGAAAAGGACTTATGGAGGCTGGAACAACTGAACTGAAGGTTGTATGTTCCTCTGTGACACTGAAATATGTAAGAAGATTTATGTCCACTATCTAATGTACATTGGTGTTGACAAGTTTATGTTCAGTAAAATGACATTTTTTATGAACTTGTGGTCTCCCTCAATGAGCTGTGTACCATCTGGTCCTGGCCAGCCCAAACCATCGGCAACATGTGGCCTGCAAAGGCGTATCACCTCCAGAATGCAACACCACACACCCAGCCAGGACTTCCATTTTCATGTAGCGTGCCGGGGTGCGGCAGACAAATACCTCGCCCACGACTACCACCCCGTGCCACGTTACACTTGGTGTAGTCGGCAGGATTGGATCATCATGCTTGAAAATGGGGAGAATGAGCCCCCAGTGAGAGACTTTGATGTTGCCACGGGGTCAGGAGGACTGAGCTTGGCGACCCTGAAGGTAAGAATGCGCTCAAGAGACTATGTGGTATTTGAGGAGCCCTGTACTATGGCAGCCGGCTTCATGGAAACAACAATGGCGGGAAGTCATGGCACCGAAAAGAGGAAAATATTGACTTACCATGAGCGGAGCCAGTGGTCCAGGCGAGAAGATGTGGACCGCCCAAAGAGGGGAGATGCCCTCCCCAGAAGACCACGTGGTGTGCGCTGGAAAATGAAGCTCTTCCGGAGGAGGAACACCACATCAACTTGAGGTGAGATCCTTACTGTGGAACGCTTTTTGTGTCGGTCCATGTTAAAGGGACCGACCCCTAGGTTGGACTGAGCACTTAAACAGGTGCTGCAGGAAATTTGTGTGTTAAACAGTTTGTAACGTTTAAGAAAATTTGCCCAGGGAGAGGACTCACATGTGATTTGAGCGCCCTGTGATCTACAGTTGGAAATGTTAAAGAAAGACTGTGCCCGAGAAGTGGGTGATACTGAACTTTGTATGGACTCTCCCCGAGACTGTTCAAGTATTCATGGAACAGTGTTATAATAATAATAATAATAATAATTTTATTCATTTATATAGCGCTATTAATTCCACAGCGCTTTACATACATCAGGGTGTTATATATTAATGTCTGGGACATTTGGACATTTTCCTTGGTGTTTTCCTACGAAAGACCAGGATCTCCCAGGAAGGAATCCGGGCGGAAAATCCAGGACTTGTTGAAATGTTTTGAAAACTGTATATATATTGCATCTGTGAACATTTTTGCTTTGTGATGTCTTCCAGGTCTGGACCTTGCCGGGACAGCTAAGGTCAAAGAGGGGAGGTATGTAAGGGGGTGGTCGAGCCCCCGTGAGAAGAAACCCCCCAGAAGACATAACATGGTTCTAAAACGTGTTTATTAATTTTTATTTTATAAGGATATATGAGTTTTATGCATATTGTAATGTATAAGATGTAGCAGAGTACAGAATGTTACTATGTAGAGGTGTAGCAGTCTTGAAGATGAAATGTACAGTATGTGTATTGGTATAAGGTGTAATGTTACGTAGTATATAATGAATAATGCTTAATAAGGTATTATTAGTGTTATAGGTGCAGGTGAAAAGTTAAATCTGCCCGGTGACAGACAGGTGACAGCTTGGATTCTAGGATTAGCCAATAGCGAAAGAGCTACTGCTGAGGGCGATAAACGGTTGCTGTGGAAACGTCAGTTAGGGCCTAGCCTGTGACAGGAACAGACGTCAGGTCTGAGGAGACCTTGTAAAGCTGTAGGGGAAAAAAGCGCAATAGGGTCTTACCCGGTATGAGGGTAGAGAGATAGAAAGAGACACACTCACCTGGTAGGGTTGTTCCAGTCACAACACCCTATGGTCGCATGTGAGTGATTATAGTGGTTTAGCAGCGGCCCCGGGGAGCAGTTAAAAAATAAATCAAATGGAATGAAACCGGTTTAAATGCCGCGCTAGAAACCACAGATGCTGTAGATAAAAAGATTTTCTTTATTTCATAATTCTACGCGTTTCAAAGGCATCTCCGCCTCCTTCTTCTATGATTTTTGTTCCTGAAGAAGGAGGCGGAGATGCCTTTGAAACGCGTAGGTCTGAGGAGAAGCAGAGATGCATGATATGGGTGACAAGAAAAGAGGGAGACCATGACATAGAATAGTGTGACCAAGGAAAAGAAGGAACAACTGACAGAGAATGACAAGTCTGGTGCAAGACAGAACAGGACAAGGAACGACGTGAGTGTCTTAAGCAGGTGTCCCTGAGGCGTCTTGAGTACCTTATAGCTCGGTCCAGCCATATTGGCAAAATCTCTCTAAGGCTATGTCCGCACGTTGCTTTTTACCTGCTTTTTACCTGCTTTTTTGCTGCTTTTTCAACTGCAGCGTTTAATGCCAAAATGGTTGTGTTCTGCTTTTCAAGCAAAGTCTATGGGAATTTGGGTTTCTTGTCCACACTATTCTGTTCAAACTGCAGCCTTTTTGTTGCAGAACTTTGGTCAAAAACTCTGCTTTGCAGGGCAAAACCCAAATGGCAAAAACAATTGACATGTCAGTTGTTTTTGCCATTTGGGTTTTGCCCTGCAAAGCTGAGTTTTTGACCAAAGTTCTGCAACAAAAAGGCTGCAGTTTGAACAGAATAGTGTGGACAAGAAACCCAAATTCCCATAGACTTTGCTTGAAATGCTGAACACAACCATTTTGGCATTAAACGCTGCAGTTGAAAAAGCAGCAAAAAAGCAGGTAAAAAGCAACGTGCGGACATAGTCTTAGAGGGAAAAGACGTGGAACTGCTTGAGGAGGAGAAAGTCTTTTAAGGACTGTGATGTGATACTAAACTGGGTAGTGAAGGGAAGAAAAGGACTTATGGAGGTTGGAACAACTGAACGGAAGGTTGTATGCTCCTCTGTGACACTGAAACATGTAAGAAGATTTATGTCTACTATCTAATGTACATTGGTGTTGACAAGTTTATGTTCAGTAAAATGACATTTTTTATGAACTTGTGGTCTCCCTCAATGAGCTGTGTACCATCTGGTCCTGGCCAGCCCAAACCATCGGCAACATGTGGCCTGCAAAGGCGTATCGCCTCCAGAATGCAACACCACACACCCAGCCAGGACTTCCATTTTCATGTAGCGTGCCGGGGTGCGGCAGACAAATACCTCGCCCACGACTACCACCCCGTGCCACGTTACACAGTACATATGTACAGAAGGTTACCTCCAGAGCACGTCAGAAGTGTGCACGGTGAGTATTTGCTCTTATTTCAAAGCATTGCTCTTAAACCAAGCTACACATTTTTAAAAAACTTAGCTTTAAACGCTCTCAAACCAAGTTACTCTTAAGGCCGCTTTACACACTGCGATATCAGTACCGATATTACCATCGTGCATACCCGCCCCCATCGGTTGTGCGACACGGACAAATCTCTGCCCGTGTCGCACAATATCGCCCGGACCCGTCACACTACTTACCTTCCCTGCGACGTCGCTGTGACCGGAGAACCGCCTCCTTTTAAAGGGGGCGATTCGTTCAGCGTCACAGCAACGTCACAGCAGCGTCACTGACCCGCCGCCCAATAGAAGCGGAGGGGTGGAGATGAGCGGGACGAACATCCCGCCCACCTCCTTCCTTCCGCATTGTGGCCGGGAGGCAGGTAAGGAGAGGTTCCTCGTTCCTGCGGTGTCACACGGAGCAATGTGTGCTGTCGCAGGAACGAGGAACAACTTTGTTACTGCTGCAGTAACGATATTTGAGAATAGACCCCCATTGCGCCGATGAGCGATTTTGCACGTTGTTGCGACAATGCAAAATTGCTCATAGGTGTCACATGCAATGGCATCGCTAAAGCGACCGAATGTGCATCACAAAATCCGTGACCCCAACGAGATCGCTGTAGCGATCTCGTCGCATGTCAAGCCCGCTTTGATCCAAGGTTCCATTGTAAATCTGAATGTGATATTTTATTTTACTCAGGGGCGCACATGTAATCTGTGCAAACTCTGAAGCTGCACTGTGGCCCAAGAGGTAAGGGGAGCCATTTCTACCTCTATAGCAGGTGGAATAGTGCATTATGATGCGCTGTTGGATTGTGAAAGGCCCATATATTGTTCATGCACAGGAGCCTCTTCTATCTGTGTCCTCTCCTGATGTTCCTTAATTAAACTTGGTATCATTTGTCAAAATAAATAATATATCCTTTAAAAGCTCATGTGGATCACTTATATTTTATACATCCACAGGATGAAATAGAATTTATATTCCAATTAAACGTGATAGCAGTTAAATTAAGAAGAAAAAAATGTTGTGCAATATGTGAATGTTGTTTTTAAGTGTCTCTGGAGGGAAAGTTATCACAGCATAAGTAGGACATGAAAAAGGCACAGGATTGAAATAAATGTGCCAAACTACTGTTGGCTGCAGAGAAATGTGTTGATGCTGCCACAAAAAAGTTATTTACTTGAAACAATTATAATGTTATTATTTACAACATTCTATTATTAAGGATTAAGTGGGTACTCATTAGGTTTGCTACCTTCTCAAACCACTGGTGATAGCTGATATCTACAGTCTAGCTGTGACTGTCAGTGGCTACCCTTCAAGCTGAGATGCCATGTTACTAGTGATGGGTGGACTCGCAGATAACCTGGACTGGTGGGTCTAACCAGGTTTAAAAAAAACCATTTCCGGCCCAGAGTTGATCCCAGGTAACTGGCTGGACACCAGTCCCCATAGAGCTCTATGGGGACCAGAATCCGGCGATTAAAATTGTTGCTAGAAGGGATAGGGGATAGAAACATGCGGATTGTACTTACCGAGTCTCCGGCAGAGCTGTAACTGCTTCCAGGCCGCTCTTTGACTTTTTGGGCCACTCATTACCTTCACTGTATATGCACTGCTTTCCCTGGCCAGTGGTGTCTGCGATTTAGCCCATCACTGATTTTCTGCCTTATGAATTAACTTGCAGCATCGCATGCGTTTTATCCACACTTGGATTTATTATAGAAAGTTTTTTCCATATTGTGCTGTAGACTATTATCACATAATTTTTTCCTTTTACCTACAATATGCCATGCCCGCTCTCCTTAGCAGGAACATATATGCGTTTTGCAAACAGCGAGCACCTTACGTATTGATTGGAGTTATTGATCTCCGCTTTCTTGCGCTACTATATGTGCACATGAACAATTATAATGATTATTCAGGTCGAGGTACTCCTATTTATAACTAGTGCCTTATTATAACGCGGGTATGAATTATTATCATAAAATTATCTACAGATATCTCCATTCACATGCATGTGCTATATACTGTCTAATATGCGTTTAAATATATTTATCTTAGACTCCGCGATCCTAAATTTTTGATATAGCAGCATTGACTCAATATATTATCTGCATGCATCCGTGTCCCTCATAGGAATGTGTTTGTTCGATGTTTGTGTATTTCTTGTATTTTTTCAGAAATATTATTAAAATAATTTTGCATGAATCTCTTGTATCCATTGTTTTATATAATAATGGTTTGTTGAGTAAATTAACGATGAAGTGTCATGCACTCGTGCTGTTTGGGACTAACATAATTAGAGATGAGCGAACCGGTCGCGGTTCGGCTCGAGGTTGGTTCGCCGAACGGACCTCCCGTTCGAGTTCGGTTCGTCGAACGTTCGACGAACCGAACTCGAACTGCATAGGAAACAATGGCAGGCAATCACAAACACAGAAAAACACCTAGAAAACACCCTCAAAGTTGTCCAAAAGGTCACAAACAACTCACAACACATGGGAAAGTGACAAGGACATATACTCATGCGAAAACAAAAGAGCTGGACAAGGAAAAAGAGGAGGACACACAGATATATGAGTATATGCAAGGAAACATCGATTCCATTAATGTGCAACTTGAGCCCTGCTCATTCTTGGCTTCCAATCTTGATAAATTGCCTGAGCTCGCCACGTACGTCTTGGGGATCTTGTCGTGTCCTGCAGCCAGCGTTCTCTCGGAACCTGTCTTCAGTGCTGCTGTGGGTCTGCTGGCAGATAAGCACACGTGTCTGTCCACTGACAATGTGGACATGGCTCTCAGAGGACTTTTCTTCCCCTGGGTCAGCCAGGGGACGGGAAAGGCACGCGTATTTTTGAGAGTGCTTCATGCAAAGCATCTTTTTCTTTTTCAAAAGGGAGCTCAACCGATGCCAGTCAAGTGGGGTGTGTGTGGCCCAGTGAGTGGCAACCAGGGAGACTGTGGTTGGAGTCCCCTCGCTGTGTCTCTAAAAGAACCAAGATGAACAAGTCATGGCTCTCAGAGGACTTTTCTTCCCCTGGGTCAGCCAGGGGACGGGAAAGGCACGCGTATTTTTGAGAGTGCTTCATGCAAAGCATCTTTTTCTTTTTCAAAAGGGGGCTCAACCGATGCCAGTCAAGTGGGGTGTGTGTGGCCCAGTTAGTGGAAACGAGGGAGACTGTGGTTGGAGTCCCCTCGCTGTGTCTCTAAAAGAACCAAGATGAACAAGTCATGGCTCTCAGAGGACTTTTCTTCCCCTGGGTCAGCCAGGGGACGGGAAAGGCACGCGTATTTTTGAGAGTGCTTCATGCAAAGCATCTTTTTCTTTTTCAAAAGGGAGCTCAACCGATGCCAGTCAAGTGGGGTGTGTGTGGCCCAGTGAGTGGAAACGAGGGAGACTGTGGTGGGAGTCCCCTCGCTGTGTCTCTAAAAGAACCAAGATGAACAAGTCATGGCTCTCAGAGGACTTTTCTTCCCCTGGGTCAGCCAGGGGACGGGAAAGGCACGCGTATTTTTGAGAGTGCTTCATGCAAAGCATCTTTTTCTTTTTCAAAAGGGAGCTCAACCGATGCCAGTCAAGTGGGGTGTGTGTGGCCCAGTGAGTGGAAACGAGGGAGACTGTGGTTGGAGTCCCCTCGCTGTGTCTCTAAAAGAACCAAGATGAACAAGTCATGGCTCTCAGAGGACTTTTCTTCCCCTGGGTCAGCCAGGGGACGGGAAAGGCACGCGTATTTTTGAGAGTGCTTCATGCAAAGCATCTTTTTCTTTTTCAAAAGGGAGCTCAACCGATGCCAGTCAAGTGGGGTGTGTGTGGCCCAGTGAGTGGAAACGAGGGAGACTGTGGTTGGAGTCCCCTCGCTGTGTCTCTAAAAGAACCAAGATGAACAAGTCATGGCTCTCAGAGGACTTTTCTTCCCCTGGGTCAGCCAGGGGACGGGAAAGGCACGCGTATTTTTGAGAGTGCTTCATGCAAAGCATCTTTTTCTTTTTCAAAAGGGAGCTCAACCGATGCCAGTCAAGTGGGGTGTGTGTGGCCCAGTGAGTGGCAACCAGGGAGACTGTGGTTGGAGTCCCCTCGCTGTGTCTCTAAAAGAACCAAGATGAACAAGTCATGGCTCTCAGAGGACTTTTCTTCCCCTGGGTCAGCCAGGGGACGGGAAAGGCACGCGTATTTTTGAGAGTGCTTCATGCAAAGCATCTTTTTCTTTTTCAAAAGGGAGCTCAACCGATGCCAGTCAAGTGGGGTGTGTGTGGCCCAGTGAGTGGCAACCAGGGAGACTGTGGTTGGAGTCCCCTCGCTGTGTCTCTAAAAGAACCAAGATGAACAAGTCATGGCTCTCAGAGGACTTTTCTTCCCCTGGGTCAGCCAGGGGACGGGAAAGGCACGCGTATTTTTGAGAGTGCTTCATGCAAAGCATCTTTTTCTTTTTCAAAAGGGAGCTCAACCGATGCCAGTCAAGTGGGGTGTGTGTGGCCCAGTGAGTGGCAACGAGGGAGACTGTGGTTGGAGTCCCCTCGCTGTGTCTCTAAAAGAACCAAGATGAACAAGTCATGGCTCTCAGAGGACTTTTCTTCCCCTGGGTCAGCCAGGGGACGGGAAAGGCACGCGTATTTTTGAGAGTGCTTCATGCAAAGCATCTTTTTCTTTTTCAAAAGGGAGCTCAACCGATGCCAGTCAAGTGGGGTGTGTGTGGCCCAGTGAGTGGCAACCAGGGAGACTGTGGTTGGAGTCCCCTCGCTGTGTCTCTAAAAGAACCAAGATGAACAAGTCATGGCTCTCAGAGGACTTTTCTTCCCCTGGGTCAGCCAGGGGACGGGAAAGGCACGCGTATTTTTGAGAGTGCTTCATGCAAAGCATCTTTTTCTTTTTCAAAAGGGAGCTCAACCGATGCCAGTCAAGTGGGGTGTGTGTGGCCCAGTGAGTGGAAACGAGGGAGACTGTGGTTGGAGTCCCCTCGCTGTGTCTCTAAAAGAACCAAGATGAACAAGTCATGGCTCTCAGAGGACTTTTCTTCCCCTGGGTCAGCCAGGGGACGGGAAAGGCACGCGTATTTTTGAGAGTGCTTCATGCAAAGCATCTTTTTCTTTTTCAAAAGGGAGCTCAACCGATGCCAGTCAAGTGGGGTGTGTGTGGCCCAGTGAGTGGAAACGAGGGAGACTGTGGTTGGAGTCCCCTCGCTGTGTTATACATGCTTTTAGAAGGGCATGACATGGCTTGGAGGTTGACTTTCATAAAATGCAAACTGTTGGCTACCAAAATGCTGCCTTTCCAACAACTGTGGTTATAGGCAATGAGGAACATACTGATGAAGATGAGACGCAGATACCCGATTGGGATGACAACTTAAATATTCGGTCAGGGCAAGAAGAGGCTCGGTCTGAGGGGGAGGGGAGTGCAAACACAACAATTGATGATGAAGTTCTAGATCCCACCTACTGTCAACCCCCAGTCAGGCACTCGAGGAGGTCAACAGAGGCGGTGGAGGAGGATGCAACCGACGACGAAATTACCTTGCGCCTTCCTGGACAGAGTCGGAGCACTGGTAGCACGTCTACAACTGCATCCTCAGCCACCACTCTGCCTATGAGCATTATTCGGGGTGCATCAACAGGTCGCATGGCCTCTAAGCCTTGCCTAGCCTGTTCCTTTTTTGACATAGAAAAAGATCGCCCAAATCATGTGATATGTAAAATTTGTCATGATTCTCTTAGTAGAGGTCAAAACCTCAGCAGTTTGACAACTTCTTCCATGAATCGTCACATGAATAAATATCATAGGTCCCGGTGGGAAGCTCACTGTGCTGCAATGCGGCCTAGCGGAGCGAACCATCCACCGCCCGCCCCTTCCAGTGCATCCGCGCGCTCTTCATCTTCTAGGACTGTGGGGACAGCTGTCACACCTGTTTTTCCACGCAAAACTTCCACCACTGTAACCGCAACAGGCAGTTTGCTTGGTAGGTCGTCAGTTGGTTTGGAAGGGGAAACAAGTGAGTGTGTACAGCTCTCTCAGACATCGATAGCACCTACGTTGGATGAAGGCAACATCATGTCTCCGCCTGCACTTTCCTCACAAACCTGCATTTTTCCAGGGACACCCTACTCAACACAGTCTACACACAGCAGCCAGATCTCTGTCCCTCAGATGTGGTCAAATAAAAGGCCACTTCCTCCGACCCATGACAAAGCTAAGAGGTTGACTCTATCCCTCTGTAAGCTGTTGGCTACCGAAATGCTGCCTTTCCGCCTAGTGGACACACAGGATTTTAGAGACCTTATGTCTGTCGCTGTGCCCCAGTACCAGATGCCTAGTCGCCACTACTTCTCTAAGAAAGGTGTGCCCGCGCTACACCAGCATGTCGCACACAACATCACCGCTTCCTTGAGAAACTCTGTGTGTGAACGGGTGCATTTCACCACCGATACTTGGACCAGTAAGCATGGACAGGGACGTTACATGTCGCTGACTGGGCACTGGGTAACTATGTTGATAGATGGTGAAGGGTCTGCTGCACAAGTCTTGCCGTCCCCACGACTTGTGTGTCAATCCTCTGTCTGTCCAAGTTCCGCCACTGCTTCTGCATCCTCCACCTCATCTGGGTCCTCCACCTCCGCCCCAAGCCTGCCTGGTCAGGCCACCAGCGTTCTCACTGCGCAGAAGGAATCACGCACCCCTCATTACTATGCTGGCAGCAGAGCGCAACGGCATCAGGCGGTCTTTAGCTTGACATGTCTTGGGAATAAGAGTCACACAGCTGAGGAGTTGTGGTCAGCTCTGCGGTCCGAGTTTAATAAATGGTTGTCTCCACTCAACCTGCAGCCTGGTAAGGCCGTGTGCGACAATGCTGCAAACCTGGGTGCGGCCCTTTGCCTGGGCAAGGTGACACACGTGCCTTGTATGGCTCACGTGTTGAACCTTGTTGTCCAGCAATTTTTAACACACTATCCCGGCCTAGATGGCCTTCTGACCAGGGCACGTAAACTGTCTGCAGTGCTCACTTCCGCCGTTCAACCGCCGCAGCTGAGCGACTTGCATCGCTCCAGAAGTCTTTCGGCCTGCCGGTTCATCGCCTGAAATGCGATGTGGCGACACGCTGGAATTCAACTCTCCACATGTTACAGCGACTGTGGCAGCACCGGCGAGCCCTGGTGCAATACGTCATGATGTATAGCCTGGGCCAACGAGATGCAGAAGTGGGGCAGATCACCCTGATGGAGTGATCTCAGATCAAGGACCTATGCACCGTTCTGCACAGTTTCGACATGGCGACGAATATGTTTAGCGCTGACAATGCCATTATCAGCATGACGATTACAGTCATTTACATGCTGGAGCACACGCTAAACACTATTCGGAGTCAGGGGGTGGGACAACAGGAAGGGGAGGAACTACAGGAGGATTCATATGCGCAAGACACAACAACATCACCAAGGTCCAGACGTTCATCATCACCAACGCGGCAGGCATGGGACCATGGGGGACAGGGATCAACAAGGGCGCATGGTAGCAGGCGAGATGTTGAGGAAGGTGCAGGAGGACATGAAGATATGGAGGACGAACTGTCCATGGACATGGAAGACTCAGCGGATGAGGGAGACCTTGGTCAAAATTCAGTTGAAAGAGGTTGGGGGGAGATGTCAGAGGAAGAAAGAACGGTTAGCACCTCTATGCCACAAACACAGCGTGGACTTGGTCCGCATGGCTGCGCAAGACACATGAGTGCCTTCTTGTTGCACTACCTCCAACATGACCCTCGGATTGTCAAAATTAGAAGTGATGATGACTACTGGCTTGCCACACTATTAGATCCCCGGGACAAGTCCAAATTTTGTGACATAATTCCACCCATAGAAAGGGACGCACGTATGCTGGAGTATCAGCATAAGATGTTACTCGATCTTAGCTCGGCTTTTACACCAAACAACCGTGCAGGTGAAGGGAGTGATTCTCCCAGTTGTAACTTGACAAACATGGGACGGCATCGTCATCTTCAACAGTCTACCCGTACCAGTAGGACCGTATCTGGTGCTGGTAACAGCAATTTTATGGAATATTTTCATAATTTTTTTAGACCCTCCTTTGCAAGGCCACCAGAGACAACAAGTCTGACACATAGTCAACGGATGGAGAGGATGATACAGGAGTATCTCCAAATGAACATCGATGCAATGACTTTGCAAATGGAGCCTTGCTCCTTTTGGGCTTCAAATCTAGAAAAATTGACAGAGCTCTCCAGTTACGCCTTGGAGATTTTGTCGTGTGCAGCTGCCAGCGTTGTCTCTGAACGTGTCTTCTTCAGTGCTGCTGGGTGTGTGCTGACAGATAAGCGCACGCGTCTGTCCAGTGACAATGTGGACACACTGACGTTCATCAAAATGAACAAGTCATGGATCCAGAAGGAATTTACTACCCCTGTGTCAGCCTGGGGAGAGTAAATGCTTGTGGATTTGGAATGTGCTTGATGCAAATCAAAACATCCTGTTTGCAACTAGGGCACAAGTGCTGCCACTGATGGGGTGTCTGTGTGCCCAATGTTGGGAAAAAAGGTAGACTCCGCTTGGAGTAACCCTTGCTTGATGTGTTTTTTAAAAATGATACAAGATGAACAGATCTGAAGGCAAGATGAAGGCAACATCATGTCTCCGCCTGCACTTTTCTCACAAACCTGCATTTTTCCAGGGACACCCTACTCAACACCGTCTACAGACAGCAGCCAGATCTCTTTCCCTCAGATGTGGTCAAATAAAAGGCCACTTACTGCGACCCATGACAAAGCTAAGTGGTTGACTCTATCCCTCTGTAAGCTGTTGGCTACCGAAATGCTGCCTTTACGCGTAGTGGACACACAGGATTTTACAGACCTTATGTCTGTCGCTGTGCCCCAGTACCACATGCCCAATCACCACTGCTTCTCCAAGAAAAGCATGCCCGCGCTACACCAGCATGTCGCACACAACATCACCACTTCCTTGAGAAAATCTGTGTGCGACAGGGTGCATTTCAACACAGATACTTGGACCAGTAAGCATAGACAGGGTCATTACATGTCACTGACTGGGCACTGGCAAACTATGGTGAGAGATGGAGAAGGGTCTGCTGTACAAGTCTTGCCGTCCCCACGAGTTGTTTCAATCCTTGTTCTGTATGTAGAAGTTAATACACTGCTTCTGCCTCTTCAACCTCGTGTGGGTCCTCTACCTTGGCGCAAACCCTGTGTGGTCAGGCCACCCTTCCTTGCAACTGCGCACAAGGACTACCACACACCTCCTTACTATGCTGGCAGCAGAGCTCAATGCCATCAGGCGGTCAAAGCTTTACTTTGAAATGTATGGGAAATGTGAGTCACACCGCTATTAAAGAGAATAGTAGTCAGGCAGGGTCAAAACATTAATTGAGGAACAGGAACAGAATGGGACGGCCAGGAAAGAATCAGAAAACAAGCAGAGTTGAAATGCGTATCGGCCAACAAGGTACATAAACAGCAAGCAGGAAAAGTAGTCAGGTAACAAGCACACAAAATCATAAAACTGAACTGGGGGTAAAATTAACCAGAGGTTCATAGCTATGTCTGGCAGTGGTCTGCAGACAGGATGGGCATAAAAAAGGGTGTGGTGTCTTCCCATTGGTTGTAGCTGAATGATGGTATTTCATCTGTGAGATACCCACCAGCTACATTCAGCCAGAGATTCTGCATCTGTCAAGGTAATGCAGCCCAGTGGGTGAGCATAACCTGCGTCCACCTGCGCCGCTGGCATCGACTACTCTCACATCATCAGCACTATTCATGAAAGGAACACGTTGTCACCTGGCAACCGGAGTACAAATTGACGGAGCGGACTACGTTGGTGACTTAACAGCCGTGTGCGGCAATGATGCAAACCTGGCTGCGGGCCATCCTCAGGGCAATGTGACACACGTGCCTTTTAGGGCTCACGTGTTGAACCGAATTCGCCAGCAATTTTTAAAACACCATCACGGCCTACATGGCCTTGTGCAGTGGGCACGCTCGCTATGTGCTCACTTCCATCGTGCGCACACAGCAGCTCAACAACTTTCATCACTCCGGAAGTCTTAGGGTCTGGCAGTTAAACGCCGTAAATGCGATGTTTCGACACGCAGGAATTGGAATCTGCACATGTTGCAGCGTGTGTGGCAGCACCGCAGAGCCCTGCTGAAATACGGTAAGACATATAGCCTGGGATAACTTGATCCAGAGGTGGTGCAGATCACGCTGCTGGAGTGGTGTCAGATCAAGGACCTATGCACCCTGCTACACAGTTTTGAAATGTCGACGAAGATGTTTAGCACTGGCAATGTCATTCTCAGCGTGACAATTCTGGTCATCTACATGATGGAGCACACTGTAATTATTATTCTGAGTCAGGTGTTGGGACAAGAGGAAGGGGAGGAAGTACAGGAGGAGTCATATGCGGAAGGGATAACAAGATCTACGAGGTCCAGATGGTCAGCGGCACCTATGCGGCATTCATGGTGAGGGAGAGGGATTAACAAGGGCGCATAGTATCAGCAAAAAGTGTTGATGAAAGTGCAGGAGCCCATGAAGAAATGGAGGACGAACTGGCGATGGGCATGGAAGACTCAGCAGATGAGTGAGAGCTTGCTCACATTTCGGTTGTGCGAGGTTGTGGGTAGAGGGCAGAGGAAGGATGCACGATTCTCACCTCTCTGCCACCAACACACCAAGGACTTGGTCCTCCTGGATGCACAAGACACATGAGCGCCTTCTTGCTGCACTACCTACATGACCCTCGGATTGTATGAATTTGAACTAATCCTGAATACTGGGTTGCCACACTGTTAGATCCCCGGTACAAGACAAAATTTGGCGAACTAATTCCTGCCATAGAAATAGACGCACGTATACAGGAGTATCTGCAGAATGTGGTACGCAATCTTAGATCTACTTGTCCACTAAACACCAGTGCTGCACAGAGTGAATCTCAACGCTTTGTCATGGATAGGAGGAAATGGTCTTTTACTTGTCCACATCGGAGGGACCGAGGGATGGCTGCTGTGCTGAGATGGCGTTGAGTACGGTGTCCCTGCACAGTTGCACTTTTGGTCATATCCCAAAATGAGTTGAAAAAGGACAGATGCTGTTGGAAAGGGGAACAGGTGTGTTGGAAAGGGGAAAAAAGTTTTGGTCCGTGGATTTGGTGGTTAAGCAACTGTAACATTTGCTGAAGAAACAACATCTGTTACAGTGGGACTGGCAGATTTGGATAAAGTGGTATATAATCTGTGACCGCTATATAACGAAAATTAATAAGAAAAGAAAGAGAAAGGTATATATCCCCATCAGCAGTCAGTGTCCACCGTGCTCCCAGTTGGAAAAGGAGAGGTTGGCAACTTGAAGGTTTGGTGGAGGATACAGAGCTGTGTGGCTATGAAACTAATAGTAGCCTGAACCGAGTTAGACGCCATTCGGATCTGGAGACTGTGAGCCCTGTTAGCGTCACAGGGTCCACATGCCCACCCAGCCCAGGAACTCCCTGTTAACAACACAGGGGCCATTGAGTACGCTGACCGTGTGCGTAGGGGCCACACCTGTGGACAGCAGGCGCATCAGCAGCAGCAGGCCTGTTAATGCCACTGGGCTGCACAAGCAGGACTGTTAGGACAGGAGCTGGTCTTAACCGTTCTGCGTTACCAACTGTGGTGGTGGCCTGCATCCACCACCCGATCCCTGCCTACCTCTGGCCTAAAGCCGCAATGGGTTCAACACATGGAGGTGTGCTCTTTCGGAGCATAATAGAAGACTGCGCACCTCCTTGTTGGCTCCAGCCCCTTTTATAACCTGGGTCCGCCTCAAACCAGGGTGAACCACAATGCACCTCCTGGAGACAAAAGTAGAGTGACACGTCATGAGTGGCATAACTAGCGTCCTATTTGGAAACGCAACTTCAATGATGACCTCATGGCTGCCATGACCCAAACACCTCACCAGTCATCGTCTGAGCATCAATAATGCGGTGACAAGTCATAGGTGTGGGCCTCTGCAAGCCATTTGGGAGGACACCTGATGCCCTGTGGTCTATATGGGACCCCCACATCAGGGCCAGGGCCAAAGAGTTCATTACCGGACCTAGTCTCTGATGCAGGAAGTGCCTGAGCATGCTCAGTAGCATGAAATACAGTCTCTGAAAAAAGACTATCAGCTTTAGCATGGTGTCTATGCCCAAAACAGGACTTAGACCCGGCACGGAATGCAAGCACCTGTGCAAAGAGGCTTTTCACACTTAGTGTGGGAGCATGCGCTGTATCCCGAAATGAAAACTTAGCGTCAGGAATGGCACAGTCAGGCTGAGCATACTCACTAGGCGAAACACTGTAATTATGCTGCAGCTGGGGTACATCGGCACACGCATGCGCACTAGCTGCCTCTCCACACTTAGACGTGGAGGGGAAATTTGTCTTGGAGATGCTGTCTATGAACAGAAGGAAAAGCTAAAGGAAGCCTGACTTTCTATCCCTCCGAATTATGAAATGCAGCAATGAATTCCATGAGTTTGCTATAACATTAGCGTAGCAAAATGTGCATGAGGGTGTGATGTAGAGGTGCTAGAAATAGCTTGTCACCAGTGGGGCACTAATGGAATACAACAGCCAGTTCTATGATGCCACAAAATGGCAGTATTTTGTGCTATCATTATAGCTTATTAAAAACAGAGCACGAGGTTGTCATGCAGAGGTGCTGCACATAGATTTGCAGTAGTGTGAATTGACAAAAGTACAATAGCCACGTTTAGGATACAACTAGGTACAGTGAGTGTTTGCTAGTAAAATTGCTTAGTTTAAAAAAGTTGTAGTGTGCAATGCAGGCAGACGTGCTATGCAAATGTCTTTGCACTAGTGGGACTATAGCAAAGTCCAATAGCCACGTATAGGATGCCACTAGGTACACTGACTGTTTGCTAGTATAATGGCTTCGTTATAATTTGTTGGAGTGTGCAACGCAGGCAGATGCGCTCTGCAAATGTCTTGGCACTAGTGGGACTATAGCAAAGTCCAATAGCCACGTATAGGATGCCACTAGGTACACTGACTGTTTGCTAGTATAATGGCTGAGTTTAAAAAAGTTAGAGTGTGCAATGCAGGCAGACGTGCTGCAAATAACGTTCCAATACTGTGAATTGACAAAAGTACAATAGCCACGTATAGGATGCCACTAGGTACACTGACTGTTTGCTAGTATAATGGCTGAGTTTAAAAAAGTTAGAGTGTGCAATGCAGGCAGACGTGCTGCAAATAACGTTCCAATACTGTGAATTGACAAAAGTACAATAGCCACGTTTAGGATGCCACTAGGTACACTGACTGTTTGGTAGTATAATGGCTGAGTTTAAAAAAGTTAGAGTGTGCAATGCAGGCAGACGTGCTGCAAATAACGTTCCAATACTGTGAATTGACAAAAGTACAATAGCCACGTTTAGGATACAACTAGGTACAGTGAGTGTTTGCTAGTATAATGGCTGAGTTTAAAAAAGTTGGAGTGTGCAATGCAGGCAGATGTGCTCTGCAAATGTCTTAGCACTAGTGGGACTATAGCAAAGTCCAATAGCCACGTATAGGATGCCACTAGGTACACTGAGTGTGTGCTAGTATAATGGCTTCGTTATAATTTGTTGGAGTGTGCAACGCAGGCAGATGCGCTCTGCAAATGTCTTGGCACTAGTGGGACTATAGCAAAGTCCAATAGCCACGTATAGGATGCCACTAGGTACACTGAGTGTTTGCTAGTATAATGGCTTCGTTATATTTAGTTGGAGTGTGCAACGCAGGCAGATGCGCTCTGCAAATGTCTTGGCACTAGTGGGACTATAGCAAAGTCCAATAGCCACGTATAGGATGCCACTAGGTACACTGAGTGTTTGCTAGTATAATGGCTTCGTTATAATTAGTTGGAGTGTGCAACGCAGGCAGATGCGCTCTGCAAATGTCTTGGCACTAGTGGGACTATAGCAAAGTCCAATAGCCACGTATAGGATGCCACTAGGTACACTGAGTGTTTGCTAGTATAATGGCTTCGTTATAATTATTTGGAGTGTGCAACGCAGGCAGATGCGCTCTGCAAATGTCTTGGCCCTAGTGGGACTATAGCAAAGTCCAATAGCCACGTATAGGATGCCACTAGGTACACTGAGTGTTTGCTAGTATAATGGCTTAGTTATAATGAGTTGGAGTGTGCAACGCAGGCAGATGCGCTCTGCAAATGTCTTGGCACTAGTGGGACTATAGCAAAGTCCAATAGCCACGTATAGGATGCCACTAGGTACACTGAGTGTTTGCTAGTATAATGGCTTCGTTATAATTAGTTGGAGTGTGCAACGCAGGCAGATGCGCTCTGCAAATGTCTTGGCCCTAGTGGGACTATAGCAAAGTCCAATAGCCACGTATAGGATGCCACTAGGTACACTGAGTGTTTGCTAGTATAATGGCTTCGTTATAATTTGTTGGAGTGTGCAACGCAGGCAGATGCGCTCTGCAAATGTCTTGGCACTAGTGGGACTATAGCAAAGTCCAATAGCCACGTATAGGATGCCACTAGGTACACTGAGTGTTTGCTAGTATAATGGCTTCGTTATAATTTGTTGGAGTGTGCAACGCAGGCAGATGCGCTCTGCAAATGTCTTGGCACTAGTGGGACTATAGCAAAGTCCAATAGCCACGTATAGGATGCCACTAGGTACACTGAGTGTTTGCTAGTATAATGGCTTAGTTATAATGAGTTGGAGTGTGCAACGCAGGCAGATGCGCTCTGCAAATGTCTTGGCACTAGTGGGACTATAGCAAAGTCCAATAGCCACGTATAGGATGCCACTAGGTACACTGAGTGTTTGCTAGTATAATGGCTTCGTTATAATTAGTTGGAGTGTGCAACGCAGGCAGATGCGCTCTGCAAATGTCTTGGCCCTAGTGGGACTATAGCAAAGTCCAATAGCCACGTATAGGATGCCACTAGGTACACTGAGTGTTTGCTAGTATAATGGCTTCGTTATAATTTGTTGGAGTGTGCAACGCAGGCAGATGCGCTCTGCAAATGTCTTGGCACTAGTGGGACTATAGCAAAGTCCAATAGCCACGTATAGGATGCCACTAGGTACACTGAGTGTTTGCTAGTATAATGGCTTCGTTATAATGAGTTGGAGTGTGCAACGCAGGCAGATGCGCTCTGCAAATGTCTTGGCACTAGTGGGACTATAGCAAAGTCCAATAGCCACGTATAGGATGCCACTAGGTACACTGAGTGTTTGCTAGTATAATGGCTTCGTTATAATTAGTTGGAGTGTGCAACGCAGGCAGATGCGCTCTGCAAATGTCTTGGCCCTAGTGGGACTATAGCAAAGTCCAATAGCCACGTATAGGATGCCACTAGGTACACTGAGTGTTTGCTAGTATAATGGCTTAGTTATAATGAGTTGGAGTGTGCAACGCAGGCAGATGCGCTCTGCAAATGTCTTGGCACTAGTGGGACTATAGCAAAGTCCAATAGCCACGTATAGGATGCCACTAGGTACACTGAGTGTTTGCTAGTATAATGGCTTCGTTATAATTTGTTGGAGTGTGCAACGCAGGCAGATGCACTCTGCAAATGTCTTGGCACTAGTGGGACTATAGCAAAGTCCAATAGCCACGTATAGGATGCCACTAGGTACACTGAGTGTTTGCTAGTATAATGGCTTAGTTATAATGAGTTGGAGTGTGCAACGCAGGCAGATGCGCTCTGCAAATGTCTTGGCACTAGTGGGACTATAGCAAAGTCCAATAGCCACGTATAGGATGCCACTAGGTACACTGAGTGTTTGCTAGTATAATGGCTTAGTTATAATGAGTTGGAGTGTGCAACGCAGGCAGATGCGCTCTGCAAATGTCTTGGCACTAGTGGGACTATAGCAAAGTCCAATAGCCACGTATAGGATGCCACTAGGTACACTGAGTGTTTGCTAGTATAATGGCTTCGTTATAATTTGTTGGAGTGTGCAACGCAGGCAGATGCGCTCTGCAAATGTCTTGGCACTAGTGGGACTATAGCAAAGTCCAATAGCCACGTATAGGATGCCACTAGGTACACTGAGTGTTTGCTAGTATAATGGCTTCGTTATAATTAGTTGGAGTGTGCAACGCAGGCAGATGCGCTCTGCAAATGTCTTGGCACTAGTGGGACTATAGCAAAGTCCAATAGCCACGTATAGGATGCCACTAGGTACACTGAGTGTTTGCTAGTATAATGGCTGAGTTTAAAAAACTTGGAGTGTGCAATGCAGGCAGATGTGCTCTGCAAATGTCTTTGCACTAGTGGGACTATAGCAAAGTCCAATAGCCACAGATAGGATGCCACTAGGTACACTGAGTGTTTGCTAGTATAATGGCTTACTTAGAATGAGTTGGAGTGTGCAGAGGACAAGAGGGTACAGTGGCAGGATTGTGGTGCTCTGGGTAGAGGAATGGAAGCCTGCCTTTCTATTCCCTCCTAATGGTGAAATGCAGGGAGGAAATCCCTGACCTGGGCTACACAGACGCTGTTGCTGTTTGCAGGACCTGTCACCTATGGCTCTCTGACCCTGCCGGTACGAGCCCTTAAAAGGACTGCTAGAATGTGCTCTCCCTAAGCTGTCTAACGCTGTGTATGCAGCGCATACAGCTGTATCGGCGATAGGACAAAGGACGGAACTGCGACAGTGATGTCTGACACCAAAGACGCAGAAGGCAGATAATGGCGATCGTGAAGAAAATGTCCGGTTTTATAATGCAGGGACATGTGACATGCAGATCCTATCACACATGCCGTTGCTTCTCTGCCTCAAAGTCCACTTAGGTGTGTGTGTGTCTGTGATTGGCTGACATGCTGGCCAGCCCCACAAGACGCGCGCGCTTAGGGAAGGAAGACAAGAAAAAAAAAAAAAAAATGGCGATCGCCATTATAGAAACAGCAGTGATCTGAAGGCGCTGTTCACGCACACTATACACTGAAATGTCATAATAGTTTGATTCACAGAGTGACTTACACTATTACAGCAGAAACCAAGCTAAGATTTAGCTGTTTTTTGGCTGCTAGAACCGTTCTCGAACGTTTCTAGAACTATCGAGCTTTTGCAAAAAGCTCGAGTTCTAGTTCGATCTAGAACATGCCCCAAAATCACTCGAGCCTAGAACTGGAGAACCACGAACCACGAACCGCGCTCAACTCTAAACATAATACTAAATGTTTACTGGGTGCACGTGCGGTAAGTAATTTGTGACAACCTTTAGTATTGTTGTGGAACATACACTTGTTACATTCAACCATTAAAAGGGTTGTAAATCCTTAATCTTTTTTGGTTGTTTTACTTACTTTTTACTTTTTTTCCCCTCCAAGTTATTCCTACCATTGGCAAAAAATGCCATAAAAGCTTATTAGTTTTGCGTCCAAAAGTGATCACCTGCAAGAGGCCGCTGTATTCGGTTAGAATGTACGGGAATAATATTGGACTACTACAAAAAGACGTGTGTAAAAACGGTATGATTTTAAGAACACGCTTTGTGAGGTAGACAGTTGATTTTAAATGTATGGATTATGAAGATTTGTCATTTGCATTTAAAAAAAGAAATAAAAAAATGATGCCTTTCCTGCCTGTGACACACACACAGTTTTCTGGATTCTACTTTAATAGCAAATTTTGAACACAGGATATTAAACTGGCCTCATGGTTTGCAATAGAAGTATGTGAAGAGTTAAAAAAATACTGTTTTTCAGAAACTGCATATCACAGATTAATGCATTCACAAAATCTCACTAGCTATTCAGGTACAGAACCTCCCTTACTCACCTGAATCTGGGGAATTATTATTCACAGAATTGCTACCAGTCCCATTTTCAATGTGCTTTATTACTAGTGCAGTAGTACGTTGTACAATACAATACAGTTTTGCCCATTTTCTGTCCCTATTTGGAATGATCTGTGCCTTCTGACCTCTGCCCATACACTGTTAAAGCATAAAACGGCATTGATTGTTAGGCCCTTAAGGCTTGTGATACTCCTCCTGATTGGCTGTGCTAAACCATGTGATGGGACAGCTGCAAGGCATTGTAAGGAAACTCGCCTGGCCTGATGTTGTAACCCCGCTCTGTGAATCTTCGGCAGTGTGAGAAATGGTAGTGAGGATTGTTTGGGACTTGTCAACGCAAATTGAACTGCAAACCGTGGAGACCTGCAGATTTCTGTAAATTGAACTTAGGCTGGATTCACACAATGGTATGGCATTCGATGTGAGAGCATCGGATGTGATAAGCTATTGACCTTCGGCTCCTGCTCTGCTGGCAGAATGACCAAGTGTCATGTGACTGTGATATGATCCTACGATCAGATCACAGCTGCGGAGGTGAGGGAGGAATTAATCTCCCCATCTCTTCTACTGATAGCTGATGTGATTATCTCACTGCACTTGGATGTCATCTGAGTACAGTCCGATGTTTCCCTCGCAGCCTTAGACTTATATGAGTACAAATGCAACATCTCTCGATGACAATCACAGCGTGCTGTGATTTTTCGCTCATCCAGAATCTGGATGAGAAAAAAAGCTGACCATCTGCTCTCCCTGATTAAATAACATTGGTCCGAGTGCAATGCGAGATTTTCTTGCATTGCACTCGTCCGAGTCATACTCTTGTTTGAGCGTACCCTAATGATGAGTTACTTTGCTTGCTTAACAACAGATGTCAGTACACACTATGATACAAAATGCAAATTTAATATGGCTAATAATTACATACAATATTTACATTTAAAATTAAATCAGTAACTTAATAATTGAATACATGACACACTCTCTATTTTGCTTTACTTATACATCAAAAATCTCAAAAACAATTTTTTTCTGGTGGATCCATAACTTTATTCTAAACTTACAGATGCACTACAATGTTTATTAATACATGAATACAATAAAAACTTTAACACTCATTGCTGTGATAAAACTCCCACAGTTCATCCAATTTATGTCTTCCCATAAATATGCTTAGAATTCTTAAATGGAAATTAAGCGCTAATGTCATTAGTGTAATCAAAGGCTTTCATTTTAATTTATCAACCCGTAGTAAGACGAAAAGCTCCCATGATGATTTTCAACATAATCCTTTTGTAAAAAATAGAGTCAGCACTTATGAATGACATTGTGATAATGTTACCATTATAAATTCTGACAATGTTTGTCTATGTTCAATGATTTATTTCAAATCTTGTGAGCAGAACTAAATCAAAGAATACATGACATCTCTGTAGTGTTCTAATACGAAACCATAATTACATAATCAGAGCTTGAAAACAGAGGGACAACTTTTGTACAACTCTGTTCGAGCTCTTTTTTTACATAAACAGATATTTTAACTGCACAATAGTATTAAAGCTATTACCACAATTTCAAGAGGCTGAATTCATTACAGCTAGCTAGAGAAAACATACACTAATAAGTATGGTAATGTCATGCGCTGTCCAGATCCACTCTCACGGAATACAACAACAGCATCGGACACTGTTCACATTGCAGAGTCTGACCTGGTTTCTCTTAGATGCTCAACTCTGCCGGTCATCAGCTGAGTTGTTACCACTGCTCCCAGTCGTGCAGGAGTTGATCCTTTTTGGAGCAGTGTGTGACTCTTCTTAGAGTAAGGTTGCTGATTACCATCCACAGCTGGTCCCTCCCTATTTAAGGCCTCTCTCACACATCCGTGAAAAACCACGCACGTTTTTCACGGACATGTCAGAGGTGCGTTTTGCCCTCCATGACCCGTGTTTATGGGCTACGTGTGTTCTCCGTGTGTTATCCATGATAACACATGGAGAACGGGAACTTTCAACTCCCCTGTCCCTGGCGTCGCTGTCCATGGTGCTGATCTTCGGTCTCCGGCCCTGCCGACTCCCCGCTGCTGCTGCTTCCGGCCGCAGTGAAGTGAATATTCAATGAGCATAATGTGCGGCGGTCGGAAGCAAGTGAAAGCAGCGGCAGAGACAGGAAGGCTGGAGAAGGTGAGTAAAGGTTTTTTTTTTCTCTCACAGACACATGTCTTCTCTCCGGTGCGTGTCACACGGAACACATCCATGTGGTCCGTTTGCATTACGTGTGACACGTTTGCGTTCTGTGTGACACCCGTGATGCCGTGAGAGAAAACGGACATGTCGGCGTGAGAAACACAGTGACACACGTAAGTATGGAACGGACACATGTTCCATGCGCAAATACTTACGTGTGTCAAAAACCATAGGAATACCTAGGTCTACGTGTGGACGTGTCTCCGGTACGTGAGAAAACTGCCAAACACGTACCAGAGGCACGTACGTGTGAAGGGGGCCATAGGCTGGGAAGTTTATAAGGATGTCACCAAAGAAAGCATCTGCTGCTGCGAAAATATGGTGCCCTTAGTGATCCTTTTTGGTGACCTGCGATCTGTTGCTTGTGTGGATTGGACGTTTCTCTTGGTGTGCCTTATGTCAGCCCTTATATTTTATTTCCCCTTGTGCATTTATTTTCTTCCCTTTGTGGTTATTTGCAGTGTGAGCAAGTTTCAGTTCTTCCCCTTGTCCGTATCATTTGGGGAGGGGGGTTATCATGGTGTGACCTATTCACGCCGTGGTGGGAGGGGGTTCAGGGAAGTTAGGCCAGGGTCCTGAATAGGAGATTATGGATTTGCTGTGGGTCCTGACCTCAATACTGTTAGGGCCAGGTGGACGGGCAGACCCAGGAGGTGGATCCACTGGGCTGAACACCTCACCGAGGGCAAGGTGCCCGGTAGCCGGAGCACTAGCAGGACAGTCCGTGTAGAGGAGTGGAGTAAAGACGTCCCTGGGACCACGGGGTCCCTGATGGTAGTCCGGGTGACGGAGCTCAGGTTCGGAGGCCGAGATATCGTCAGGCAGAGTCCGGAACCAATGGAGCGAGAAGACGGGTCACCACAGGGATCGGAGATGGCAGGAGCTGACGGGATGGCAGGCCGTCACCGTTCGGGGTTCGGGTATCGTCAGGACCGGTTGGCGAGGCAGGGTCGGCTCTACGAGAGAGATAGGTGAGTATATCACAGACACAAGGAGACCTGACTCCTAGCTTAGAAAACACGAAGAACAGGCCCCGCCCACTTGGAAAGGATCCCCCTATATACCCAGTACCTGATCCTTCAATATCCTGTTGGAGGACACTGGCCCTTTAAGAAAGGGTCAATGACCGCGCACCCTAATGCGCATGCGCGAGGCCCGGGTGCCAGAAGCCAGGGCAGGGAGCGGTGAACAGGAGGCAGGGGAGCCGGCCTGGAGCAGAGCTGCCGACGGGCGCCGGGAGCGGGGACCGAGCCGCCTGGGGAGCGCAGGTGATGGGGGCTGAAGGCTGTGGAGCGGGGGACGCCTGATAGAGGAGCCGGGGAGCGAGGCAGGGAAGCCGGGGAGCGTGGCAGGTGAGCCGGGGAGCGAGGCAGGGGAGCCGGGAAGCAAGGCAGGGGACCCGAGGAGCGTGACAGTACCCCCCCCACGCCCCCCTCCCTGCAACCGGGACAGGAAGGCACGTATCAGAGGAGTACCCACATTCTCCCGGGGTTCCCAGGACCTATCCTCAGGACCATACCCCGCCCAGTCCACCAGGAAGAACTGTCGGCCTCGTACGGTTTTCATGGCCACGATATCCCTTACCGCATAGATGTCATCATCAGCAATAGGAGGAGGAGCAGAACTGGCAGCAGCGGAGAAGGGACCAAGGACAACCGGCTTGAGCAGGGAGACGTGGAAGGAGTTGGGTATTCTCATCGTGGCCGGGAGCTGCAGCTTGTAGGAGACCTCATTTATTTTGCTGATGACCTTAAACGGCCCGATGTAGCGAGGACCCAGCTTGTATGATGGTAGCTTCAATCGGACGTACTTGGAAGCAAGCCAGACCAGATCTCCTGGAGAGAAACACGGGGGATCCAGACGCCTTTTGTCTGCGTGTCTCTTCATCCGCAGGGAAGCACGTCCAAGGGACGTCTTGACAGAGTCCCAAATTGTAGAAAAGTCACGGACTACAGCATCAGCAGCAGGGACATCCGAGGAAGAGGATACAGGTAATGGGACGGAAGGCTGAAGACCGTAAACGACATGGAAGGGAGAGCTGGAGGAGGACTCACTGACGTGGTGGTTATGGGAGAATTCAGCCCAAGGAAGAAGCGTGGACCAGTCGTCATGATGGGCGTTGACGTAGTGATGTAAGAAGGAGGTCAAGATCTGATTGACTCGTTCCACTTGGCCATTCGACTGAGGATGGTAGGCTGAAGAAAAGTCCAGAGTCACTCCCAGATGTTTGCAGAGAGCCCTCCAGAAGCGGGAGGTAAACTGAGTTCCTCTGTCGGACACAATGTGTGATGGAAAGCCATGCAACCGGAAGATGTGCTGTATGTAAGCGTCAGCGAGTTCCTGGGCAGAGGGCAGTCCAGCCATAGGGACGAAATGAGCCATTTTGGAGAACCGATACACCACGACCCATATGACTGTGTGTCCGGAGGACAGGGGCAAGTCCGTAATAAAGTCCATCGCAATGTGTTGCCACGGAACGGAGGGTATAGGCAGAGGCAGAAGACGACCATATGGCAGGTGTTTGGGCGTCTTGTTCCTGGCACAAGAGGAGCAGGCTGAGACAAAAGAAGCGACGTCCGTGCGAAGGGATGGCCACCAGTAGTGACGTACAATCGTACTCCATGTTTTCGTCTGACCAGCATGGCCGGCTATTTTTGAGGCATGGCCCCAGTGCAACACTTTTTTCCTGTCAGTCTCAGAGACATAGGTCTTCCCAGGTGGTATCTGGGCCAGGGTGACAGGAGCCACCGGAATGATCTTACTAGGACAGATGATGGGCTGGGATGTCTCCTCCTCCTGCTCCATGGGCATGAATGACCTGGACAAGGCATCTGCTCTTACATTCTTGTCCGCGGGTCGAAAATGGAGCTGGAAATCGAACCTGGCAAAGAACAAGGACCATATGGCCTGCCGTGGGTTCAGTCGCTGAGCGGACCGCAGGTATTCCAGGTTCTTGTGGTCCGTGTAAATGATCACAGGGTACACTGCTCCCTCCAGAAGGTAGCGCCATTCCTCCAGAGCCAGTTTGACTGCCAATAGCTCTCGGTCACTGATGGTGTAGTTGCGTTCAGGCGCTGAGAAGCTCTTGGAGAACAAACCGCAAGTAACCATCTTCCCGGAGGAGAACTTCTGCATGAGCACTGCTCCGGCTCCCGAGGAGGAGGCATCCACCTCCAAGGTGAACTGTCGGTTTAACTCAGGATGGTGGAGCACAGGGGAAGAAGCAAATGCCTGTTTCAGGGAGCCAAACGCGGCGTCGGCCGCAGGTGACCAGTCCTTTGGATTAGCCCCCTTCTTGGTCAAGGCGGAGAGAGGTGCAGTCAGAGCAGAGAAGTGAGGGATGAACTGACGATAATAGTTTGCGAATCCCAGAAAGCGTTGGATTGCCTTCAGTCCGGAAGGAGGGGCCAGTTGAGAATGGAAGAGACCTTCTCCGGGTCCATCTGCAGACCGGTATCGGAGATTACGTACCCCAAGAAGGGAAGAGAAGACTGCTCGAATACACACTTCTCGTACTTGGCGAACAGGCGATTCTCTCTCAGTCTTTGTAGTACCAGCTGCACGTTCTCTCTGTGGGTCTGGAGGTCCGGAGAGAAGACCAGGATATCGTCAAGATACACCACCACACAGACGTAGAGAAGGTCCCGGAACACGTCAATCACCAATTCCTGAAACACTGCTGGTGCGTTACAGAGGCCGAAGGGCATCACACAGTATTCATAGTGCCCATTGCGAGTATTGAATGCGGTCTTCCATTCGTCCCCAGAGCGGATGCGGACCAGGTTGTAGGCACCCCGAAGATCCAACTTGGTAAACACACGAGCTCCTCTAAGCCGATCAAACAATTCGGGGATGAGCGGCAGGGGGTATTTATTTTTCACGGTGATTTGGTTCAATCCCCGGTAGTCAATGCATGGCCGTAGATCACCCTCTTTCTTCTTAACGAAGAAGAAGCCTGCTCCAGCAGGAGAGGAGGACCTCCGAATGAATCCCCTTGCTAGGTTCTCCGTGATGTAGGCAGACATGGCCCTAGTTTCAGCAGGAGACAGCGGATATATCCGTCCTCGAGGTGGTGTAGTTCCCGGAAGTAGGTCGATGGCACAGTCATAAGGACGATGTGGCAGCAGTACCTCTGACTCCTTTTTATCAAAGACGTCCGCGAAGGACCAATAGGCCGAGGGCAGTCCCGGTAGGGACTCCGGAACCGGAGGTCGTCAGATGGGCTGTATAGTCTTCAGACAATTCTCGTGGCAAGAGGAGCCCCATCGGGTGATTTCACCAGTACCCCAGCTGACGGACGGTTCGTGTGTCCGTAGCCAGGGGAGTCCCAGCAGGATTTGATGGGACATGTGTGGGAGGACGTAGAGAGCGATGTTCTCGGTGTGCAGGGCACCGATACGTAGTCCCACCGGCTTGGTGATCCACGAGATGGTGTCAGAGAGGGGTCTCCCATCTACAGAGGCAATCACGAGGGGTTTGTCGAGTGGAGTAACAGGCACCTGGTACTTGTCCACCGTGGCCTGCTGGATAAAATTGCCTGCTGCCCCGGAATCGAGGTACGCCTCGGCCGTGAACCGCGTCTCTCCCGTTGTCACTTGAACAGTCCACGTAACCGGGTCTGAGAGAGTCCCAGCACCTAGGGTGGCCTCTCCTACCAACCCTAGGCTTTGGAGTTTCCCGGCCTCTCTGGACAGGAGCGTAGAAGGTGTGTGCCCTCTCCGCAGTAGAAGCAGAGGCCCTTGGCGAGCCGTTCTGCTCGGCGTTGTTCGGACTGCCGCAAACGGTCAATCTGCATGGGCTCGTGGACAGAGACACCAGACGACGCTGACTGAAGTACGGCAGGCTTCTGCGGAGGAGAGGAATGCCGTATCGGACGTCTCTCACGGGACACCTCTTTGGATCGTTCCTAGAATCTGAGGTCCACGCGGGTGGCTAGTGCGATCAGGGCATCCAGGGTGGAAGGAACATCGCGGCCTGCCAGCTCGTCCTTAATACGGCTGGAGAGTCCTTCCCAGAAGGCGGCGGTGAGGGCTTCATTGTTCCACCCCAATTCTGAGGCCAAAGTGCGGAAGCGGATGGCATACTGCCCTACAGTCGTAGTCCCCTGACGTAGCCTGAGGAGTGATGAGGCGGATTCAGCGGCACGTCCAGGTTCGTCAAAGGTGTTTCTGAATGCCTGCAGGAAGTCCTGGATGTTGGTAGTCACAGGGTCCTCCTTTTCCCACAAGGGGTTCATCCAGGCCAGTGCCTCACCCTCTAGATGTGACATCACAAACGCCACCTTGGCTTGGTCGGAGGCAAACAAGTGCGGAAGCAGCTTGAAATGAAGGGAGCACTGGTTTAGGAATCCCCTGCAGGTCTTGGGATCTCTGGCGTACCGGGGTGGTGAAGCCAAACGAAGTCTGGAAGCATCCGAGGAGGCTGCCACGGGAGCTGTGGCCGTGGATTGTATAGTGGAAACCTGAGATGCCAAGGATGTGGCCGTCGCTTGTAGCGTGTTCAGGCGGGTATCCACAGAAGACATGAAGTTCAGCATGCGGGTCTGGGTCTCTCGCTGGCGTGTGAGTTCCTGCTGCAAGGCCGCTAGTGCTTCGGCGGGATCCATGGCCTGTTTTTACTGTTAGGGCCAGGTGGACGGGCAGACCCAGGAGGTGGATCCACTGGGCTGAACACCTCACCGAGGGCAAGGTGCCCGGTAGCCGGAGCACTAGCAGGACAGTCCGTGTAGAGGAGTGGAGTAAAGAAGTCCCTGGGACCACGGGGTCTCTGATGGTAGTCCGGGTGACGGAGCTCAGGTTCGGAGGCCGAGATATCGTCAGGCAGAGTCCGGAACCAATGGAGCGAGAAGACGGGTCACCACAGGGATCGGAGATGGCAGGAGCTGACGGGATGGCAGGCCGTCACCGTTCGGGGTTCGGGTATCGTCAGGACCGGTTGGCGAGGCAGGGTCGGCTCTACGAGAGAGATAGGTGAGTATATCACAGACACAAGGAGACCTGACTCCTAGCTTAGAAAACACAAAGAACAGGCCCCGCCCACTTGGAAAGGATCCCCCTATATACCCAGTACCTGATCCTTCAATATCCTGTTGGAGGACACTGGCCCTTTAAGAAAGGGTCCATGACCGCGCGCGTGCCCTAATGCGCATGCGCGAGGCCCCCGGGTGCCAGAAGCCAGGGCAGGGAGCGGTGAACAGGAGGCAGGGGAGCCGGCCTGGAGCAGAGCTGCCGACGGGCGCCGGGAGCGGGGACCGAGCCGCCAGGGGAGCGCAGGTGATGGGGGCTGGAGGCTGTGGAGCGGGGGACGCCTGATAGAGGAGCCGGGGAGCAAGGCAGGGAAGCCGGAGAGCGTGGCAGGTGAGCCGGGGAGCGAGGCAGGGGAGCCGGGGAGCGTGACAAATACCCTTAAGTGTACCTTTGGGTTGAGGGAAAGCTCAGGGATCCCAGTCTCAGGGCTAGTTTAAGTCTACCCTACTAGCTTAGCCCACCCGTGACATTATCTTTGGCCCCAAAACTTATTTTTTTCATGGATCCTGTCAAAAGTCTGGCAAAGCAAATGCAGTTGCTAAACCTGCAGGTAGCTGAGCTGAGAGGGGCAGTTCAGCAGCAAACCAAATCTCCACTTATTGGGCAGGCAGGATTTGTTACCAGGGCCCCTAATCTCAAACTGCCACTTCCAGAATGGATTCCCTGGAATCGCAGTTGGTTTGTCTTCTTCTGACTGCGTCCCCTCTCTTCCAGGGATGAGGCCCAACAGGTAGGGATAATCGTCTCCCTTCTCAGCGGTGGTCCGCAATCCTGAGCCTTTTCCTTGCCCCCCGAATCCCCTATGTGGGGTACAGTGGTTGTTTTTTTTCGGCACTCAGGATCATCTAAGGTAACCTTGATAAAATGTCGCTAGTTGAGTCCAATATCTAAGCTCTTTAACAGGGAGTTGACTGGCAGGGGATTACTGCACCAAGTTCCGGTGTTGGGCACTGAACACCCAATAGAATGACCAAGCTCTCAGGATCCACTTTCTCCAGGGTGTCTCTGAGAGGGTCAAGGAGGCCTTGGTCATGTATGAGACCCTTCCTCTCTGGAATCCGCAATGGCATTAGTAGTCTGGATAGATCTCCAATTCTGTCAGAGATCTCATGATTTTCCATTAGTCAAGGTTGGGTCTGCCACCCCAGTTCCACCTCCATAGACCTCTGGTGAACCCATGCAGCTAGGAGGCACCATCCAGGTGGTGGGAGCCCTCCTTTCTCCTCGGCCTGACAGGGCATGCTTTTTCTGTCGGATAAGGGGATAAGGGGGCACTATAATAATGCATGTCCTCTCATATCTAAAAAGGGGTGGCAGTGAGAAATCTGCTAGGCTGAGTGAGTTTGAGGGATACATTCCTGGGCCTATGCTTATACAAGACTCATATATGTGATAACAACTAGGGAATAACAAAATACATGCACATAGACTGTCCCTATCAAACTTAAATACTTTATTAAATCACTTAAAACCACACTGTGATTACTAAAAGTGCACAGGATAGATTGCCAGCCCTCAATAGCTGCACCTATCTGTGCACTGCCTAACAGCAGGGGTTGGCACCCTAAAAATGCGTTATGGCGCCCCCACTCCACGACGACTTTCCCTGCTGCCCCTATAGTCCCTGCCGGAAAAAAGGTGCAGTGCCTAAGATAAGTGCAACAAACAAACTGGTGTGGCAGGTGGACAGTAGGGAGGAAAATTCAAAAACTTATCTCATTGATGTGAATAAAATGGTAATTTCAAACCTCAACGCGTTTCTCCCAGAAGTGGGTTCCTCAGGAGTAGTGTTGAGCGGACCCGGACTGTAAATGTCCGGATCCGCGCGGTTTTAGAGCTATCCCCGGGCCGGATCCGGGCGCAGGTGCACGATCCAAAATCGGCAATTAATAAAAAATGAAAAAAACAATAAATAAATGAGCGTTTTATCCTTACCGAGACTCTGTGTCATGGCGGCACACTGCTTCCGGGTCACGCTTTCACTTGCTGTGCTGTGCACGTAATCACACAGCTTACCGTGTTTTCCCCGCCCACCGACCGTCCTCTCAGCTGTGATTGGTTCCTGGCTGACGCGTCCCCCAGCCTGTGACAGTCTCTGCTGCGGTCATCGCTAATCGTGGCTCAGTAATAGGCTGCACTCAGAGTGGGCAGCCGTGCTCTATAGCTGCTCGCTCTGACATGTAGCAGTGCTGGATGTGTCGGCGTGAGACTTCTCCAGTGGATTACGTCGGAGCTGCAGGGTGTTGGGGGGTTAATAAAGAGGTGAAGCAGGGTGTGTTTTGTACTTTATTTCAAATAAAGGATTGTTCTCTGTGTCTGTGTTTATTTACAAAAAAGAGCAAGCTTCGGCACACTCAGATAAGAGAATATGAAATGAAAAAAAAAAATTTCTCAGGTGATTTTATTGCAAGGCACAAAAAAAGGTTCATCAATTACACCGACGTTTCAGCTCATAGAGCTTTTATCAAGGTGATAATAAAAAACATATATAAGGACATAGACCATACATTGGTCTGATAGCGCATCACCGGCACTGCTGCACACTTCTGATAGGAGCATGCATGTGTTTCTAGGTACATGCACACTCATGTTCAGACAGCAGCAGGCTGTGCCGGGTGATGTCAGACCCGCACTAGTCTGACAGCGCATCACCGGCACTGCTGCACACTTCTGACAGGAGCGTGCATGTGTTTCTAGGTACATGCACACTCATGTTCAGACAGCAGCAGGCTGTGCCAGGTGATGTCAGACCCGCAGGAGGCTGACAGCGCATCACCGCCACTGCTGCACACTTCTGACAGGAGTCCAAAAAAAAAAAAAAGAAAACTCTGTCAGCAGGTGGAAATTTGGTGCTGAAAGCTGGTGCAGATGATTTCAGCGCCAAATGTGCATCTCCTGGCAAAAAAAACGCGACAAAAATCTCGGAAAAATAACTGCGGCAGAAACCACGACAAAAAAATTGCATCTAAACACCGCGTTTTTTTGCCAGTGTAGATTGGTTGCAGGAATATTGTGTAAAAATCTCAGCATCAAATTTGCATCCCTTGGCCCCCAAAAATAAATAATAAAAAAAAAAAAATTCTGTCAGCAGGTAGAAATTTGGTGCTGAAAGCTGGTGCAGACGAATTCAGCACCAAATGTGCACCTCCTGGTAAAAAAATGCGTCAAAAATCGCAGAAAAATAACCACGTCAAAAATTGCGGCAAAACATTTCCGCCAAAACACCACGGTTTTTTTGCCAGTAGGTGTAGATTGGATGCAGGAATATGGTATAAAAATTTCAGCACAAAATCTGCATCTCTTGGCCAAAAAACCTGCGATTTTTCTGCTAGGAGATGCAGGTCTGTGAACTCAGTGACCTCCACCTGAGGTCAGGTTACCTGCGATCACAGATGAAGAACCATGGGAACTTCCAGCAGTGACCGCAAATGACCTGAGTGGCGTCACCGCTCAATGCGCAGCTCATTCATTCTCTGGAGCTCACAGAGAGTGGTCGGTCATGCCGCTCTCTGTGATATTCAGATGTAGCAGAGCTGAAGCGACATGGGACTTCTCCAGTGGATTACGTCGGAGCTGCAGGGTGTTGGGGGGTCAATAAAGTGGTGAAGCAGGAGGTGTTTTGTATTTTATTCCAAATAAAGGATTTTTCTGTGTGTCTGTGTTTATTTACTGTCACTTACAGGTTTTTGTGATGCAGGTATCTGATAGACGCCTGTGCCATCACACAAAGCTAGGGTTTAGTAGCAGCCATGTGCCGCTATTACAGCACAGATACAGCGCGACGGCTGGGGCTGCAGCCGCACGCTATAACTGTGCTGCTGAGTGTTTATTTTTACCACCGTGAACTGACCGACAGACTGTACTGCTTTCCCCACCCATCGGCCATCCTGCCGCCTGTGATTGGTTGCAGTTAGCTGACACGCTGACACTCAGGGTGGGGGTATGTCTAACTGTAACCAACATGCTCCGGTGGGTGGGGAAAACAATGAATATTGAATTGTCGGCTCTGGAAGGTAACAGCGTGACCCAGACGGAGTGTGCCGCCATGACAGTACCTCGGTGAGTATGCCGCGCTCGCTCCTAGCCCCTCCACAAACGTTTTTAACCTCCGGATTCCAATCCCCATTGACTTATATGGGCAACGGATTCCGGAGCGGATCGGACTCTTTTTTAAATCTGGCAGTTATCCGCCAGTACCGGATTATTTGCCGTCCGATCAGTTCTACTCAGGAGGTCAATAGTAAACTACAATGGTGGTTCAGGAAAACCCTCTGTAGCCTGGTGGCTGATTCAAAGAGGGGATCCTACAGAAATAGCAAGATACATATAATACATATCAGATATGGTCTAATTGACCAGCAATGGAATCAGAGTCAAACAAGCATAAAAAGTTGTAGAAGCACATACCTGATGATAAATAGCACACTGCAGACCCAAATAGTGCTGGTGTCCAAGGGAAAGCACCCTATTCAATGAGATCTCAGTGCGCTAGTGGGACTGGAGACTTTAAATACCAGCTGTGCTGTTTAAATACCAGCTGTGCTGTAATAGGTCAGTTTTGCCTACTAGTTGCTAAGCACCATTGCAAACAAATCCCAATTGACATGCGCAGTCTAATGGCCGTAAGATTACATGTGGCAATCCAGATAGACAACAAACGCTCAAATGTCAGTGAGATGTGAAGCAAATCTCACCCCAGATAAGATCCTAGTAACAGATGTAAAACCACCTAAAATGATATCTGACAGGCATCCAGAGCCAAACCACTAGTGTATAAAAGGTGTATTTACCAAAAATTAGCATTATAAAGCCATATAGATAAGATGGGTGGAGTGACGTTTGTCATGCTAATCCGAGGCAAAATATGCAAGGTACAGACACTGATGTAGATTCATAGGCTATGTGCCCACGCTGCGGAAAATGCGCGGATTTTGCCGCGGATTTCTCGCGGAAAAGCCGCGGATTTTCCGAAAATCTGCAGCACAGCTACTCCCCAGCCATTTCTATGGCATTTGGGAAATGCTGTGCCCACGCTGCAGATTTTTCCGCAGCGGAAATTGTGCGGATTTCCGTGCGTAAAAATCTGCAGCATGTCAATTATTGTAGCGGATTTTTCCGCAGGGTCCCATATACTTACCTGCCTTGATAGAGACCCTAGTCACTTCTCCGTCCGGTGTACAGCAGCACGGTGGATCCAGCCAGGTACAGGAAGGAAGAGGTGGGCGGAGCCTGCACGAGCTCCGGTCATGTGACAGCCGAAGCTAGTTCAGGCCCGCCCACCTCCAGCACAGTGAAACCAGACGCTGCCTGACAGTGACCCGGCCGCCGGAAAGCGAGGTGCTGCATGATGGAGGTAAGTATAAACTTCCCCGATCATGGCAGCACTTGCTCTGCATTGAGGATGCAGTGCCGAAGCCATGGCACTGTATCCTCAATGCAGAATGCCCGCAGCATATCCGCACGACATTCCGCAGCATGGAAACAGACAAAAGTTGTGGTGCTGTTTCCTGGGAGCACCTGCGGAATGTCGTGCGGATATATCCGCAGGAGACTTTCCCCGTGGGCACATAGCCTAACACATATCAGAGACAAAAACGCTAGTATAAAAGCTTAGTATGATAACTATTTGTACATTTATATAACCCTGAACAATAACGCTATGGGTAAGCGGAGCTAAGTTGATGGCAAGTGCTCAGAGTCACAATCAGCCGATCAGAAATAAACAAAAGGCATCACATGACAAAGATTGAAAGCATCATACAGGGGCGGTCTCCAACATGATGAACACACAGTGCAACATAGAAGCACTGAGTGGCCGGGGAAACCATCCACAGCGTGCTGATGGCAATAGTGTTAGGATTAGAGTTGAGCGCGGTTCGCGGTTCTCCAGTTCGCGGTTCGAGTGATTTTGGGGCTGTTCTAGATCGAACTAGAACTCGAGCTTTCTTGCTAAAATTCGATAGTTCTAGATACGTTCAAGAACGGTTTTAGCAGCAAAAAGCAGGGCTTTTTACAGCTACAGTGTGCAGGAGCCATCGCTGGCAGCCTGCCACAAGCTGGTAACCAAGATAAACATCGGGTATCCAACCAAAGCGCTTTGGTTAGTAACCCGATGTTTATCCTAGTTACATGCAGGAAGCCCACACTTCCCCGCTCAGCTCGCTCCGCCCCCTCCTGCCCACGGCATGTACACACGTACACACACACACACACACACTCTGCACACACACTCTGCACACATGGTCCCGCTCGGCTTACCTGCGGTGATGAAGTCCCGCCATCCCGACCTCAGCGCTGTCACTGTCCTCCATGGCCGCCGCTTGTCACATCACCTTCTCTCGCTTCCGACTGGAGACTGACTAGCGGTGACGTCACGGGCCTCTCGCGATACTTGGCTGTGAAGGCGGCGGTCATTGAACTCAGTGACAGGTGCTGTCAGTGTGCTGGAGATCAGCGCAGGTAATGTACCTCGCTGACAGCAGCACTTGTCATGCCCTGCAGTGACCTGGGCTGACCCATTGATGTTAGCTCAGGTTCATTGACTGGGACAGTGTGGATCGTCATGGCAACCCCTTGGATTACACCAGACCTGGATTTGTTTTTCTTTCTAATAAATTGGTTAAAGAGGGAATGTTTTGGGGAGTGTTTTTTCAAATAAAAATGTGTTTGTCGTCTATTTTTTTTATTACTGACTGGGTTGGTGATGTCGGGTATCTGATAGACGCCTGACCTCACCAACCCCAGGGCTTGATGCCAGGTTACATTACACATCTGGTATTAACCCCATATATTACCCCGTTTGCCACCGCACCAGGACGCGGGATGAGCTGGGGCGAAGCCCCAGGATTGGCGCATCTAATGGATGCGCCACTTCTGGGGCGGCTGCGTCCTGCTATTTTTAGGCTGGGGAGAGTCCAATAACCATGGACCTCCCTAGTCTGAGAATATCAGACCCCAGCTGTCTGCTATACCTTGGCTGGTGATCCAATTTTGGGGGGACCCCTACGTGTTTTTTTTTTTAAATTATTTATTTAATTTAAAATAACAGCGTGGGGTGCCCTCAGTTTTGGATTACCAGCCAAGGTGAGGTTGCCAGCTGTGGTCTGCAGGCTGCAGCCGTCTGCTTTACCCTAGCTGGCTACAAAACTAGGGGGAACCCTACGTCATTTTTTTTTTCATTTTTTTGGCTAAATACAAAGCTAAGCACCCCTTAGTGCCACATGAAAGGCACCAAAGGGTGCAAAATTACAACATGCAGGAGAGTGGGACATTATGTGTCTTTCTGCCATTATAATGACAGAAAAGACTGATATGAAGTGCACAAGCACAAGAAAATCACCAGAGCGCTCTACGCTGTGAAAAGCAGTAGAAAATGGCACTGGAGTGAACATGTGACCGCCTCATGTAGGATGAAGCTATGGATCCTGGGTAAATTTATGCATTTACCCTCCTTCAGTTTTTTTGCAGTACACAAAATAAACGGAAGGCACACGGATGACAAACAGATGACATACGGACCGTCTACGGAACGGAAACGAATGCCACATGGATGCACCCGTGAAAAAAAACGGACTGTTTTTTGCAGACCGCAAAAATGGATCGGTCGTGTTAATGTAGCCTTATTCTGATCTGCCGTTTATAAACAGCAGGCAGAAATAAGTGAATAGCGCCCCCCAGCATCAGAAAATCTCCGGGGTTTCAGGGCTAGCTGAGACCCTGGAGATCATGATTCAGGACGGTTTTTCCGGTCCCCGCTCACGTGATCACAGGTATACACCGTACACCGATGATCACGTTACAGTAAATGACAGCGCCGGTAAAAAATTATTTATCTCCCATCTGGCATGAACAAACATCATAAATCTCCTCCCCGGTCCCCTCCGGTCCCCCGGTGTCGCCTAAGTGCCCCCCCTGATGCCCTCCCAGAAATCCAAGATGGCCGCGCGCACAGCAGCGCGCCGGCCGCATTCACCCTACTCCACTGATTTCTGTCGCATGTGCCATGACACATGCGACAGAAAACTCCTCCCCAGGCCCTGCCAGGTCACCCCCTATAACTCCACCGGTGTTCCCCGGTGTCCCACGGTACCTGTGCAGCGTTGATCCCCCGCGGCCCTCTCCTTCACAATAGACGCTGCCGCATGCACAGAGCGGCTGTCAGCTCAGCTTCCTGTGTTCAGACACAGTGAGTGGTGGTTATGCATCTGTAAGCTAAATGGGCGGCATGGTGGCTCAGTGGTTAGCACTGCAGTCTTGCAGCGCTGAGGTCCTGGGTTCAATTCTCACCAAGGACACCATCTGCAAGGAGTTTGTATGTTCTCCCTGTGTTTGCGTGGGTTTCCTCCGGGTACTCCGGTTTCCTCCCAAAGTCATACAGCGCTATGGAATTAATAACGCTATATAAATGAATAAATTATTATTATTACTGCAATGCCCTGCTCATGAGGTAAGGAACATAATTGATCAGGAGAGCTATACTACATTTCCAAATGGAGGGATTTGCTTTTATAGTTGCCCTGCTGAATGACTACCAAACATGAGAGTCCATTATACGCCACAAGAAAACACATCTAAATAGCGAGCTCTGTTGTTAAGTATTCATTCAGCTGGATAACTGGACTTAAAGGGGTATTCCATCTCCAAGATCCTATCCCCAATATATAGTAGGTGGAATAGCAATAATATCAGCAAATACCAATATTTGGAAATGTAGAATAGTTCTCCTGATTAGGCATGCCCTTACCTCATGAGCAGGGCATTGCAGCTTTGGTAGCAACCATTACGACATGGACTCTGCTGCTGTGGACCCGGGGAGAGTGAGTGCAGATTCATTGCACCCACACTCCTCACATGAAGGGTCTGCACTTGTTAGGACCAGGATGACGGGTAGGCCCAGGAGGTGGATCCACTGGACTGAGCACCCCACCGAGGGCAAGGTGCCCGGTAGCCGAAGCACTATGGGTAGCAGGACAGTCCGTTCAGAGGAGTGGGTGTAGAAGTCCCTGGGACCACGGAGTCTCTGAAGGTAGTCCGGGTGACGGAGCGCAGGTTCGGAGGCCGAGATGATGTCAAGCAGGGTCCGAAACCAGCGGAACGGGGAGGTCGGTCACCACACGGATCCAGGGATCGGAGACAGTAGGAACTGAGAAGATGGCGGACAGTCCGTTCGGGGTTCTGGAACCGTCAGGACCGGTTGGCGAGACAGGAGCGGCTCTACAAGAGAGATAGGTAAGTACGAGATAATGGCACAGGGAGACCTGACTCCTAGCTTAGCAAACACGAAGAACAGGCCCCGCCCACTTGGAAAGGAACCCCCTATATACCCTGCACCTGAATCTTCAATATCCTCTTGGAGGACGCTGGCCCTTTAAGAGAGGGTCAATGACCGTGCGCGCGCCCTAATGCGCATGCGCGAGGCCCGGGTGCCAGAAGCCAGAGCAGGGAGCGGTGCACAGGAGGCAGGAGTGCTCAGCATCGCAGATGGGCGCCGGGACCGGGGACCGGGTTGCCTGGAGGACGCAGGTGAGGGAGCATGGAGGCCGTGGAGCGGGGAACGCCTGGCAAAGGAGCCAGGGAGCATGGCAGGGGAGCCGGGGAGCGTGGCAGGGGAGCCGGGGAGCGTGGCAGGGGAGCCGGGGAGCGTGGCAGGGGAGTCGGGGAGCGTGACAGCACTCTTAGAAAATGGGGGATACGTTCCCTGAGTGTCTCCCCCCCCTATATTCTAGACAGTCCAGAGTCGTCGTGGGACCCCTTTATTTTTTTTCTTACAATAAATTGGTGAAAGAGGGAATGTTTTGGGGACTGTTTTTTCAAATAAATTTCTTTTGTCGATTTTTTTTTGTTAGTACTGACAGTTTATGATGTTGGGTATCTAATAGAGGCCATGACATCACAAACTGCTGGGCTTGATGTCAGGTGACCTTACAGCTAGTATCAACCCGATTTATTACCCCGTTTGCCACTGCACCAGGGCACGGGATGAGCTGGGGTGAAGGGCCAGGATTGGCGCACCTAGTGGATGCGCCACGTCTGGGGTGCCTGCGGCCTGCTATTTTTAGGCTGTGAAGGCCCAATAACTATGGACCTTCCCACCCTGAGAATACCAGACCACAGCTGTCCGCTTTACCTTGGCTGGTGATCCAATTTGGGGGGGAACCTATTTTTTTTGTGTAATTATTAATATTTATAAAACAATTATAAAAAAAGAGCCTGGGGGGACCTCCACATTGGATCCCCAACCACGGTAAAGCTGCCAGCTGTGGTTTTCAGGCTACAGCCGTCTGCTTTACCCTAGCTGGCTATCAAAAATGGGGGGACCCAACGTCATAAAAATTAATGGGCTTCCCTGTATTTTGATTGCCAACCAAGGTAACGGTAGGCAGATGGGGGTGGCAACCCATAGCTGTCTGCTTTATCTGCGCTGAGAATCAAAAATACCGCGGAGCGCTACGTCATTTTTTTTAAAGATTTATTTTTACAGCACTGTGATGTCCAGCAATCAAAATACAGGGAAGCCCATTTTTTTTTTAGTTATTTAAATAAATAATTGAAAAAAATATATATGGGCTCCCGCTGCATTTTTTGTATTGCTAGCTAAGGGTAATCCAAGCAGCTACTGGCTGCTAACCCCCACTGCTTGGTGTTACCTTCACTGGCAATGGAAAATCCAGGGAAGCATTTTTTATTTTTTTTGCCAAAAAACTACAAAAAAAGGACGTGAGCTTCGCCATATTTTTGTATGCTAGCCAGGTATAGCAGGCAGGTGCTGGAAGAGTTGGATACAGCGCCAGAAGATGGCGCTTCTATGAAAGTGCCATTTTCTGAGGCGGCTGCAGACTGCAATTCGCAGCAGTGGGGCCCAGAAAGCTCAGGCCAACCTGTGCTGCGGATTCCAATCCCCAGCTGCCTAGTAGTACCTGGCTGGACACAAAAATGGGGCGAAGCCTACGTCATTTGTTTTCTAATTATTTCATGAAATTCATGAAATAATAAAAAAAGGGCTTCCCTTTATTTTTGGTTCCCAGCCGGGTACAAATAGGCAACTGGGGGTTGGGGGCAGCCGTACCTGCCTGCTGTACCTGGCTAGCATACAAAAATATGGCGAAGCCCACATAATTTTTTCAGGGGGCAAAAAACGTCTGCATACAGTCCTGGATGGAGTATGCTGAGCCTTGTAGTTCTGCAGCTGCTGTGTGTCTGTATGGAGAAGAGCAGACAGCAGCTGCAGAACTACAAGGCTCAGCATACTCCATCCAGGACTGTATACAGAAGTTTTTTGCCCACCAAAAAAATGACGTGGGCTTCGCCATATTTTTGTATGCTAGCCAGGTACAGCAGGCAGCCACGGGCTGCCTCCAACCCCCAGTTGCCTATATGTACCCGGCTGGGAACTAAAAATATAGGGAAGCCCGTTTTTTTTAATTATTTCACTTATTTCATGAAATAATTAAAAAAAAAACGACGTGAGCTTCGCTCCATTTTTGTGTCCAGCCGGGTACAACTAGGCAGCTGGGGATTGGAATCCGCAGCACAGGTTAGCCCGAGGTTTCTGTTCGCCTCTGCTGCGAATTGCAGTCCGCAGCCGCCCCAGAAAATGGCGCTTTCATAGAAGCGCCATCATCTGGCGCTGTATCCAACTCTTCCAACAGCCCTGGAGCCAGGTGGCTTGTTGGGTAATCATGAGTTAATACTGGCTTTGTTTTACTAGCTAGTATTAAGCCAGAGATTCTTAATGTCAGGCACGTTTGACCCAGCCATTAAGAATCTCCAATAAAGGGTTAAAAAAGACACCACACAGAGAAAAAATACTTTAATAGAAAAAAATGCAGACACATTAGAGACTCCATCTTTATTACCCCCTGTCAGCCCTCCACGATCCATGGTCTTCTGTCTTTCTCGTTCAACAAATGCAGCTCTGCTACATCACTGCTGCATGAGGGAAGACGCTGCTTCCCGTGCAGAAATCACTGTGTGAAGGGTGCACGGAAAGCAGCTTGCAGCCTTCACGGAGTGAGAGATCAGTGCTGCTGGCTGCTGGCGGTGACAGACGCGTTACCATAGCAACAGGGCTCCAATCATGTGAGTCCCGGAGCCGCGGTTAGCGGTGACGTCACCGCTAACTGTGTTGCTATGGCAACGGTGATCTCCGTTAATGACCGGCTGTGTCAGCCAGTCCCTAACGGAATGGGGAGTCGACCGTGTGCTACAGCATGTCGCCGGTACACGGCGATACACAAATGTGCACCGTGTACCGGAGAGATGCACTCGCAGGTCCTACATGACGCGTCATAGTCATGTGACCAGTCTGTAGCCAATGAGATAATAGCCACGTGATTGGTCACATGGCTATTTTGACGTCACGATAGGTCCTGCATCTCTGCTGGCAGTGCCTGTCACTGGGAGGATTCAGTGATCATCGGATGGAATAGCGGCAGGAGACAGAGTGCAGGAGGGATCGCGGGGACCGGTAAGTGTTATGGCAATGTTTATTAACTGTATGTGTACATTTATAATGCATTTTTATGTGTTTGTGATTGCCTCCCATTATAGCCTTTTGGTTCGAGTTCGGTTCGTCGAACGTTCGACGAACCGAACTCGAACGGGAGCTCCGTTCGGCGAACCGACCTCGAGCCGAACCGCGACCGGTTCGCTCATCTCTAGTTAGGATCTAATAATAATAATAATTTTATTCATTTATATAGCGCTATTAATTCCACAGCGCTTTACATATATTGACAATACTGTCCCCATTGGGGCTCACAATCTAGAGTCCCTATCTGTATGTCTTTGAATTGTGGGAGGAAAACAGAGAACCCGGAGGAAACCCACGCAAACACAGGGAGAACATACAAACTCCTTGCAGATGGTGTCCTCGGTGGGATTTGAATCCACGACCCTAGCGCTGCAAGACTGCAGTGCTAACCACTGAGCCACCGTGCCGCCATATCTAATGCATAATAATCAGGGTACAAGCATTGATATAACTCATAATAATCAGGGTACAAGCATTGATATAACTCCTAACACACATCGGAGACAAAAACGCTAGTATATATGCTTAGTATTATAACCCATTATACAATTATAACACTCTAAAATAGTGCTAAAGGTAGGTGGAGCAACATTAATAAACGATAGTCAGTGGCATGATAGCCAATCAAAGATAAAAGAAAAGCATCACATGTCGAGGACTGAGGGCAAAATCCAGCATGATGAACATACTAACAGTGCAATCTAGAAGCACTGGGTGGGCGGGGAAACCACCACCAGGGTACATAGCAGCTTTGCAACAGAAGTCATCAGGTTTAACATCTGGATTTATCTCTATCAGGCATAGCGCAAAAATTGACTCGACTCCATTAGAGATGTATCTATTTATAGTCCAAAAATACATTGGACGATGTAAACTCATCGGGAAGAACTGAATAGATAAACATTGAAAATCAGGAAGAACACAATAAATACCTCATAGAAAGCACACAAATGATATCAGTTCATTAAGACCTCTGGGATTCACTGAATCCATGCGAAAAATCCATTCACATTTTCTTCTCAAGAGTTGTTTGTCGTGGTCCCCACCCCTTATTTTGGTTTTAACAACCTCAATAACAGAAAAGGACAACTGTTGAGGATTATCTGGATTGACCAGGTTCATATGTCTGGCCAAAGGGGTGTCACATTTATTATGAATGTCACCAAGGTGTTCGCCCACCCGCCTCCGAAATTCTCACTTGGTCTTACCGACATAATCAAGAGGGCAACCACATTTTGTGACATAGATGACTTCTGTGGTACGGCAGTTACAAAACTCTCTCAAAAAGAAGACCTTCTTGTTAGCAGCGCTCATGACAGATTTTCCTGGCCTCATCACAGTACAATAACTGCAATTGCCACATCTAAAAAAACCACAGACCCTACGATCAAGCCAAGTCCCTCCTCCCTTGGGCCTCTGATGTAAACTATGCACTAGTTTATCTTTAAGTGAAGGCCCACACCGAAAGGTGATGTTAGGTCTTTCTGTTAGGGAATCATGTAAATCAGGATCAGCCAAAAGTATATCCCAATATTTTTGAATTGTATGATAGATTTTCTGACTCTGACAATCAAAGGTGCCAATCAGCCGTATGGGATTGCTATCCTTCCTGTTATCCCTGGGGTTAAGTAACACAGTTCTATCACAACACAAAGCATGATGGTAAGCCCTATTGATAACATCCTGAGGATAACCCCTTTCTGAAAATCGATTTGCCATTTCCTTCGCTTGCAGTTTAAAATCTGATGTGGAGGAAAAATTTCTACGGAGTCTCATAAATTGGCCCTTAGGTATTTCTCGTTTGAGGGGTAGAGGGTGGTGACTTTGCCAATGTAATAGGTTATTAGTGGCTGTAGGCTTACGGTAGGTTTTAGTACCGATAGTACCATCTCCCATTTTCTGAATTGTGACATCCAGAAAGGCAAGTTCTTGTGCATGAATCTCTGAAGTAAAGGTCAGGCCAAAGGTATTAACATTCAGAAAACTCAAGAACTTCGTGAATTCTATCCTGCTTTCAGTCCATAATATCAAGATGACATCTATATAGCGAGACCATGATGCAATATGATTGCCACCCATGGTCTATCTCTGAGAAGACAACAGTCTCCTCCCACCAGCCCAGGAACAAATTAGCATAAGTGGGGGCACATGGGCTCCCCATCGCTGTGCCCCTGACCTGGTGGAAGCATTTTTTATTGAATAGAAAGATATTATGTGTGAGGAGAAATTGCAACAACTGAATTACAAAAGTGATGTGCCCATGACAATGTCAGTTCCTAGAAGCAAGATAAAACTCAACCGCTTGCAAGCCCATGTGGTATGGAATACTACTATATAAGGCCTCAACGTCAATTGAGGCCAACAAGGTGTGTCTTCCACGTGAATCCCCTCAAGTTTTTTCAATAATTCCATGGTGTCCTGGATATATAAAGGGAGGGAGGTGACAAACGGGCGCAGAATCTGATCAATATACACCCCAATATTTTGTGTCAGGGAGTCATTGCCTGACACAATGGGGCGCCCCTTAAGCTTGTCAATCCCTTTATGCACCTTTGGAAGGGCGTAAAAGAACCTGGGTTTCATAAAGAGATACTCATTGTAAGAAATAAGGCCATCATCTTTAGCAGCATCCAAAATCCCCAGCAGTAAACGACTATATTCCGGGGTGGGGTCTTTTTTTAGAATTTCATGGGTACTGTTGTCTTTCAAGATCTCTAGATATATTGGATGATCTAGCAAGACCAAATTCCCCCCTTTATCTGAGGGTTTTATTATCCGGTTGTTATCACCCTAAAAGGTCTCAACACTTCTTTTTCAACATAGGTTAAATTATAAAGGTCGTTAGTGCTGGGGATTTTGCATAGATCTCTCTCAACCAATTTCAAAAAGATATCGATGCTAGTGGTATCAGTGGCCGGTGGCATTTTGACGCTGTTGGGTTTCAAATTAGTGAATGGACCTTTGCCCATCATGCTAGGCACATTTTGTTCCTCCATCAAACCTAACAAGGTACGATAACAATCCACATCATCGTCAGAAAGACCTGCATTACGGCATTGTTCTCTGTCATTATTATTCAAACATTTTTTCCACCTTAGTTTCCTACAGAACAAATTCAAATCCTTAATCCACGAAAAGCAGTTATAGTTGTTTGTAGGAACAAATGAGAGTCCCTTCTTCAAAATACTGTACTCAACAGCTGAAAGAGAATGGCTGGATAGATTAATAATCTGTCTCTGATTCAATTTCCCATGCGATTCCGCAACAGATATGGTAGCTTCTTGTCCTTCTCTGAAAAAGAGGAGGAAGCCAAGCCAGAGGAGGAAGATGGACCTGATGAAAGATTTGCCGGATTGGCACCCCCTCCTGGAGACAAGGAGCTGGTACGGTTGCCAAAACCGCCCTTCCACCATTCTGAGAGCCCACGCCATCTCCTGTTCGATCTACCCCTTCTCTGGTTCCTACCGCCACTCAGAAAAGAAGACCTCTCAGTATCCGAATTTTCCAGATCTTAAAGTGATTGATCGGTTTGTCTACTATTCTCAAAATGATATGCTTGTTTATTCTGAAACTCTTTCAGATCACGCTGAAATTGCAAATGTTTCCTTTCCTTGAGATTGATCTGGTACTTCTCCACTGATGTTTGTAGAATATTTTCCCGACGCTTAAAGTCAGAATCAGATTTACGTTTGCTTATGCTTATACACCACTTTGGCCACCCAGTGTCTATTGCCCGCTTGGGTAGTTTTTGGGGATCGGGATATCGCCATTAAGGTATTCCTTGACAGTGGGGCAGGAGCCAATATCATTGATGCGGGTTTTGCCCATTCTGCTAGGTTAAGGGAGGAAAACTTACCCCAGCTCACGTGCTAGGTGCTTAAAAATTTACCTGCACCCATCTTTCTGGAGTTACCATGGCTCACTCTTCACAATCCTGTAGTGGACTGTAGATCTCAGGATATTATACAATGGAGCCAGTACTGTAAGGCCCACTGCCTAAGGACTTGTGTGGCAGCTGTCGCTCCCAGTATTCCAGAGTCATTGTCTGAGTACCAGGATGTGTCCCCAGAAAAGGCTTGCCAGTTGTTACCTCTGCAGAGAACATAATATTACGCGACAAGTTTGAAGCCGGGGCTAGGTTGCCTAAGTGCAGGTTGTACAATCTGTCTAGACCTGAAATGCTTGGTCTTAAAGAGTACATTACTGAGAGCTTGGCAAGGGCCATATTAGGCCTTTCTTTTTTGTTAAGAAGACAGATGATGGGCTGCGACCATATTTGGGTTTTCAGGAGCTGAACAGATCACGATTGGTGATTCACATCCTGTGCCTCTCATCCCTCACCTCTTTAACCAGATCTCTAGAGCTAAATGGTTCTCCAAGCTTAAGGTCCAGTCACACTAAGCAACTTACCAGCGATCCCAACAACGATAGGGATCGCTGGTAAGTTGCTAGGAGGTTGCTGGTGAGATGTCAAACTGCGACGCTCCAGCGATCCCACCAGCAACCTGACCTGGCAGGGATCGCTGGAGCGTCGCTACACGAGTTGCTGGTGAGCTCACCAGCAACCAGTGACCAGCCCCCAGCGCCGCGTGGAAGATGCTGCGCTTGGTAACTAAGGTAAATATCGGGTAACCAACCCGATATTTACCTTGGTTACCAGCGCATGGAGCTACACGTGCAGAGAGCAGGGAGCAGCGCACACTGAGCGCTAGCTCCCTGCTCTTCTAGTTACAGCACACATCGGGTTAATTACCCGACGTGTGCTGCAGCTACATGTGCACAGAGCAGGGAGCAGCGCACACCGCTTAGCGCTGGCTCCTTGCTCTCCTAGTTACAGCACACATCGGGTTAATTAACCCGATGGGTACTGCAGCTAAATGTGCACAGAGCAGGGAGCAGCGCACAATGCTTAGCGCTGGCTCCCTGCTCTCCTAGCTACAGCACACATTGGGTTAATTAACCCGATGTGTCCTGCAGCTACATGTGCACAGAGCTGAGCCGGCACTGACAGTGAGAGCGGCGGAGGCTGGTAACAAAGGTAAATATCGGGTAACCAAGGACAGGGCTTCTTGGTTACCCGATGTTTACTGTGGTTACCAGCCTCCGCAGAAGCCGGCTCCTGCTGCCTGCACATTTAGTTGTTGCTGTCTCGCTGTCACACACAGCGATCTGTGCTTCACAGCGGGACAGCAACAACTAAAAAATGGCCCAGGACATTCAGCAACAACCAATGACCTCACAGCAGGGGCCAGGTTGTTGCTGGATGTCACACACAGCGACATCACTAGCAACATCGCTGCTACGTCACAAAAGTTGTTCGTTAGCAGCGATGTTGCTAGCGATGTTGCTTAGTGTGACGGGGCCTTTAGACCTCAGAGGGGCCTTCAACTGTATCAGGATTTGGGAGGGTGAGGAGTGGAAGACGACATTCAATACACCAGAGAGCCACTATGAAAATCTGGTAATGCCCTTTAGGTTAATCAACATGCTGGCAGTCTTTGAACATTTATCAACGAAGTTTTTGCTCACTTATTAAGTAAATTTGTCATTATTTACCTAGATGGCATTCTGATCTACTCTCAAGGCATTGAATCTCAAAAGGAAAATCTTAAACAAGTGTTGCAAGTACCCAGGGCTAATAAGCTTTAGGCCAAGCTGGAGAAATGTGTGCTCGCTGTCCAGGAGTTGTCCTTTCAGGGGTACATTATCTCCACTTCAAGTTTCTGGATGGACCCCTCTAAGGTGCAGGCTATTCTAAGTTAGGACAGTGCTGAGAATCTTAAAGCTTTACAGCAGTTTCTAAGATTTGCTAACTATTACAGGAAATTTGTTAAAAACTTCTCTGCCATTGCCAGACATCTGACGGATATGACTAAGAAAGGGACAGTGCTGTGCATGCATTTTAGTGTCTGAAGAAGTGGTTTGCATCTGCACTGGTTCTCATTCAACCTGATGTGTCGCTTCCAATTCCTGTGGAGTTGGACACATCTGATGCATCCTATACCTCAAGACTACCATACACGTCTCCCCAAGATAAGCCCGGTGGTCCCTGATCTTTAACAGATTTAACTTTTTTGTTACTTAGCGCTAGAGATGAGCGAACCGGTCGCGGTTCGGCTCGAGGTTGGTTCGCCGAACGGACCTCCCGTTCGAGTTCGGTTCGTCGAACGTTCGACGAACCGAACTCGAACTGCATAGGAAACAATGGCAGGCAATCACAAACACAGAAAAACACCTAGAAAACACCCTCAAAGGTGTCCAAAAGGTCACAAACAACTCACAACACATGGGAAAGTGACAAGGACATATACTCATGCGAAAACAAAAGAGCTGGACAAGGAAAAAGAGGAGGACACACAGATATATGCGTATATGCAAGGAAACATCGATTCCATTAATGTGCAACTTGAGCCCTGCTCATTCTTGGCTTCCAATCTTGATAAATTGCCTGAGCTCGCCACGTACGTCTTGGGGATCTTGTCGTGTCCTGCAGCCAGCGTTCTCTCGGAACCTGTCTTCAGTGCTGCTGTGGGTCTGCTGGCAGATAAGCACACGTGTCTGTCCACTGACAATGTGGACATGGCTCTCAGAGGACTTTTCTTCCCCTGGGTCAGCCAGGGGACGGGAAAGGCACGCGTATTTTTGAGAGTGCTTCATGCAAAGCATCTTTTTCTTTTTCAAAAGGGAGCTCAACCGATGCCAGTCAAGTGGGGTGTGTGTGGCCCAGTGAGTGGCAACCAGGGAGACTGTGGTTGGAGTCCCCTCGCTGTGTCTCTAAAAGAACCAAGATGAACAAGTCATGGCTCTCAGAGGACTTTTCTTCCCCTGGGTCAGCCAGGGGACGGGAAAGGCACGCGTATTTTTGAGAGTGCTTCATGCAAAGCATCTTTTTCTTTTTCAAAAGGGGGCTCAACCGATGCCAGTCAAGTGGGGTGTGTGTGGCCCAGTTAGTGGAAACGAGGGAGACTGTGGTTGGAGTCCCCTCGCTGTGTCTCTAAAAGAACCAAGATGAACAAGTCATGGCTCTCAGAGGACTTTTCTTCCCCTGGGTCAGCCAGGGGACGGGAAAGGCACGCGTATTTTTGAGAGTGCTTCATGCAAAGCATCTTTTTCTTTTTCAAAAGGGAGCTCAACCGATGCCAGTCAAGTGGGGTGTGTGTGGCCCAGTGAGTGGAAACGAGGGAGACTGTGGTTGGAGTCCCCTCGCTGTGTCTCTAAAAGAACCAAGATGAACAAGTCATGGCTCTCAGAGGACTTTTCTTCCCCTGGGTCAGCCAGGGGACGGGAAAGGCACGCGTATTTTTGAGAGTGCTTCATGCAAAGCATCTTTTTCTTTTTCAAAAGGGAGCTCAACCGATGCCAGTCAAGTGGGGTGTGTGTGGCCCAGTGAGTGGAAACGAGGGAGACTGTGGTTGGAGTCCCCTCGCTGTGTCTCTAAAAGAACCAAGATGAACAAGTCATGGCTCTCAGAGGACTTTTCTTCCCCTGGGTCAGCCAGGGGACGGGAAAGGCACGCGTATTTTTGAGAGTGCTTCATGCAAAGCATCTTTTTCTTTTTCAAAAGGGAGCTCAACCGATGCCAGTCAAGTGGGGTGTGTGTGGCCCAGTGAGTGGCAACCAGGGAGACTGTGGTTGGAGTCCCCTCGCTGTGTCTCTAAAAGAACCAAGATGAACAAGTCATGGCTCTCAGAGGACTTTTCTTCCCCTGGGTCAGCCAGGGGACGGGAAAGGCACGCGTATTTTTGAGAGTGCTTCATGCAAAGCATCTTTTTCTTTTTCAAAAGGGAGCTCAACCGATGCCAGTCAAGTGGGGTGTGTGTGGCCCAGTGAGTGGCAACCAGGGAGACTGTGGTTGGAGTCCCCTCGCTGTGTCTCTAAAAGAACCAAGATGAACAAGTCATGGCTCTCAGAGGACTTTTCTTCCCCTGGGTCAGCCAGGGGACGGGAAAGGCACGCGTATTTTTGAGAGTGCTTCATGCAAAGCATCTTTTTCTTTTTCAAAAGGGGGCTCAACCGATGCCAGTCAAGTGGGGTGTGTGTGGCCCAGTTAGTGGAAACGAGGGAGACTGTGGTTGGAGTCCCCTCGCTGTGTCTCTAAAAGAACCAAGATGAACAAGTCATGGCTCTCAGAGGACTTTTCTTCCCCTGGGTCAGCCAGGGGACGGGAAAGGCACACGTATTTTTGAGAGTGCTTCATGCAAAGCATCTTTTTCTTTTTCAAAAGGGAGCTCAACCGATGCCAGTCAAGTGGGGTGTGTGTGGCCCAGTGAGTGGAAACGAGGGAGACTGTGGTTGGAGTCCCCTCGCTGTGTCTCTAAAAGAACCAAGATGAACAAGTCATGGCTCTCAGAGGACTTTTCTTCCCCTGGGTCAGCCAGGGGACGGGAAAGGCACGCGTATTTTTGAGAGTGCTTCATGCAAAGCATCTTTTTCTTTTTCAAAAGGGAGCTCAACCGATGCCAGTCAAGTGGGGTGTGTGTGGCCCAGTGAGTGGCAACCAGGGAGACTGTGGTTGGAGTCCCCTCGCTGTGTCTCTAAAAGAACCAAGATGAACAAGTTATGGCTCTCAGAGGACTTTTCTTCCCCTGGGTCAGCCAGGGGACGGGAAAGGCACGCGTATTTTTCAGAGTGCTTCATGCAAAGCATCTTTTTCTTTTTCAAAAGGGAGCTCAACCGATGCCAGTCAAGTGGGGTGTGTGTGGCCCAGTGAGTGGCAACGAAGGAGACTGTGGTTGGAGTCCCCTCGTTGTGTTTCTAAAAGACCCAAAATGAACAAATCATGGCTCTCAGAGGACTTTTCTTCCCCTGGGTCAGCCAGGGGACGGGAAAGGCACGCGTATTTTTGAGAGTGCTTCATGCAAAGCATCTTTTTCTTTTTCAAAAGGGGGCTCAACCGATGCCAGTCAAGTGGGGTGTGTGTGGCCCAGTTAGTGGAAACGAGGGAGACTGTGGTTGGAGTCACCTCGCTGTGTCTCTAAAAGAACCAAGATGAACAAGTCATGGCTCTCAGAGGACTTTTCTTCCCCTGGGTCAGCCAGGGGACGGGAAAGGCACGCGTATTTTTGAGAGTGCTTCATGCAAAGCATCTTTTTCTTTTTCAAAAGGGAGCTCAACCGATGCCAGTCAAGTGGGGTGTGTGTGGCCCAGTGAGTGGAAACGAGGGAGACTGTGGTTGGAGTCCCCTCGCTGTGTCTCTAAAAGAACCAAGATGAACAAGTCATGGCTCTCAGAGGACTTTTCTTCCCCTGGGTCAGCCAGGGGACGGGAAAGGCACGCGTATTTTTGAGAGTGCTTCATGCAAAGCATCTTTTTCTTTTTCAAAAGGGAGCTCAACCGATGCCAGTCAAGTGGGGTGTGTGTGGCCCAGTGAGTGGAAATGAGGGAGACTGTGGTTGGAGTCCCCTCGCTGTGTTATACATGCTTTTAGAAGGGCATGACATGGCTTGGAGGTTGACTTTCATAAAATGCAAACTGTTGGCTACCAAAATGCTGCCTTTCCAACAACTGTGGTTATAGGCAATGAGGAACATACTGATGAAGATGAGACGCAGATACCCGATTGGGATGACAACTTAAATATTCGGTCAGGGCAAGAAGAGGCTCGGTCTGAGGGGGAGGGGAGTGCAAACACAACAATTGATGATGAAGTTCTAGATCCCACCTACTGTCAACCCCCAGTCAGGCACTCGAGGAGGTCAACAGAGGCGGTGGAGGAGGATGCAACCGACGACGAAATTACCTTGCGCCTTCCTGGACAGAGTCGGAGCACTGGTAGCACGTCTACAACTGCATCCTCAGCCACCACTCTGCCTATGAGCATTATTCGGGGTGCATCAACAGGTCGCATGGCCTCTAAGCCTTGCCTAGCCTGTTCCTTTTTTGACATAGAAAAAGATCGCCCAAATCATGTGATATGTAAAATTTGTCATGATTCTCTTAGTAGAGGTCAAAACCTCAGCAGTTTGACAACTTCTTCCATGAATCGTCACATGAATAAATATCATAGGTCCCGGTGGGAAGCTCACTGTGCTGCAATGCGGCCTAGCGGAGCGAACCATCCACCGCCCGCCCCTTCCAGTGCATCCGCGCGCTCTTCATCTTCTAGGACTGTGGGGACAGCTGTCACACCTGTTTTTCCACGCAAAACTTCCACCACTGTAACCGCAACAGGCAGTTTGCTTGGTAGGTCGTCAGTTGGTTTGGAAGGGGAAACAAGTGAGTGTGTACAGCTCTCTCAGACATCGATAGCACCTACGTTGGATGAAGGCAACATCATGTCTCCGCCTGCACTTTCCTCACAAACCTGCATTTTTCCAGGGACACCCTACTCAACACCGTCTACACACAGCAGCCAGATCTCTGTCCCTCAGATGTGGTCAAATAAAAGGCCACTTCCTCCGACCCATGACAAAGCTAAGAGGTTGACTCTATCCCTCTGTAAGCTGTTGGCTACCGAAATGCTGCCTTTCCGCCTAGTGGACACACAGGATTTTAGAGACCTTATGTCTGTCGCTGTGCCCCAGTACCAGATGCCTAGTCGCCACTACTTCTCTAAGAAAGGTGTGCCCGCGCTACACCAGCATGTCGCACACAACATCACCGCTTCCTTGAGAAACTCTGTGTGTGAACGGGTGCATTTCACCACCGATACTTGGACCAGTAAGCATGGACAGGGACGTTACATGTCGCTGACTGGGCACTGGGTAACTATGTTGATAGATGGTGAAGGGTCTGCTGCACAAGTCTTGCCGTCCCCACGACTTGTGTGTCAATCCTCTGTCTGTCCAAGTCCCGCCACTGCTTCTGCATCCTCCACCTCATCTGGGTCCTCCACCTCCGCCCCAAGCCTGCCTGGTCAGGCCACCAGCGTTCTCACTGCGCAGAAGGAATCACGCACCCCTCATTACTATGCTGGCAGCAGAGCGCAACGGCATCAGGCGGTCTTTAGCTTGACATGTCTTGGGAATAAGAGTCACACAGCTGAGGAGTTGTGGTCAGCTCTGCGGTCCGAGTTTAATAAATGGTTGTCTCCACTCAACCTGCAGCCTGGTAAGGCCGTGTGCGACAATGCTGCAAACCTGGGTGCGGCCCTTTGCCTGGGCAAGGTGACACACGTGCCTTGTATGGCTCACGTGTTGAACCTTGTTGTCCAGCAATTTTTAACACACTATCCCGGCCTAGATGGCCTTCTGACCAGGGCACGTAAACTGTCTGCAGTGCTCACTTCCGCCGTTCAACCGCCGCAGCTGAGCGACTTGCATCGCTCCAGAAGTCTTTCGGCCTGCCGGTTCATCGCCTGAAATGCGATGTGGCGACACGCTGGAATTCAACTCTCCACATGTTACAGCGACTGTGGCAGCACCGGCGAGCCCTGGTGCAATACGTCATGATGTATAGCCTGGGCCAACGAGATGCAGAAGTGGGGCAGATCACCCTGATGGAGTGATCTCAGATCAAGGACCTATGCACCGTTCTGCACAGTTTCGACATGGCGACGAATATGTTTAGCGCTGACAATGCCATTATCAGCATGACGATTACAGTCATTTACATGCTGGAGCACACGCTAAACACTATTCGGAGTCAGGGGGTGGGACAACAGGAAGGGGAGGAACTACAGGAGGATTCATATGCGCAAGACACAACAACATCACCAAGGTCCAGACGTTCATCATCACCAACGCGGCAGGCATGGGACCATGGGGGACAGGGATCAACAAGGGCGCATGGTAGCAGGCGAGATGTTGAGGAAGGTGCAGGAGGACATGAAGATATGGAGGACGAACTGTCCATGGACATGGAAGACTCAGCGGATGAGGGAGACCTTGGTCAAAATTCAGTTGAAAGAGGTTGGGGGGAGATGTCAGAGGAAGAAAGAACGGTTAGCACCTCTATGCCACAAACACAGCGTGGACTTGGTCCGCATGGCTGCGCAAGACACATGAGTGCCTTCTTGTTGCACTACCTCCAACATGACCCTCGGATTGTCAAAATTAGAAGTGATGATGACTACTGGCTTGCCACACTATTAGATCCCCGGGACAAGTCCAAATTTTGTGACATAATTCCACCCATAGAAAGGGACGCACGTATGCTGGAGTATCAGCATAAGCTGTTACTCGATCTTAGCTCGGCTTTTACACCAAACAACCGTGCAGGTGAAGGGAGTGATTCTCCCAGTTGTAACTTGACAAACATGGGACGGCATCGTCATCTTCAACAGTCTACCCGTACCAGTAGGACCGTATCTGGTGCTGGTAACAGCAATTTTATGGAATATTTTCATAATTTTTTTAGACCCTCCTTTGCAAGGCCACCAGAGACAACAAGTCTGACACATAGTCAACGGATGGAGAGGATGATACAGGAGTATCTCCAAATGAACATCGATGCAATGACTTTGCAAATGGAGCCTTGCTCCTTTTGGGCTTCAAATCTAGAAAAATTGACAGAGCTCTCCAGTTACGCCTTGGAGATTTTGTCGTGTGCAGCTGCCAGCGTTGTCTCTGAACGTGTCTTCTTCAGTGCTGCTGGGTGTGTGCTGACAGATAAGCGCACGCGTCTGTCCAGTGACAATGTGGACACACTGACGTTCATCAAAATGAACAAGTCATGGATCCAGAAGGAATTTACTACCCCTGTGTCAGCCTGGGGAGAGTAAATGCTTGTGGATTTGGAATGTGCTTGATGCAAATCAAAACATCCTGTTTGCAACTAGGGCACAAGTGCTGCCACTGATGGGGTGTCTGTGTGCCCAATGTTGGGAAAAAAGGTAGACTCCGCTTGGAGTAACCCTTGCTTGATGTGTTTTTTAAAAATGATACAAGATGAACAGATCTGAAGGCAAGATGAAGGCAACATCATGTCTCCGCCTGCACTTTTCTCACAAACCTGCATTTTTCCAGGGACACCCTACTCAACACCGTCTACAGACAGCAGCCAGATCTCTTTCCCTCAGATGTGGTCAAATAAAAGGCCACTTACTGCGACCCATGACAAAGCTAAGTGGTTGACTCTATCCCTCTGTAAGCTGTTGGCTACCGAAATGCTGCCTTTACGCGTAGTGGACACACAGGATTTTACAGACCTTATGTCTGTCGCTGTGCCCCAGTACCACATGCCCAATCACCACTGCTTCTCCAAGAAAAGCATGCCCGCGCTACACCAGCATGTCGCACACAACATCACCACTTCCTTGAGAAAATCTGTGTGCGACAGGGTGCATTTCAACACAGATACTTGGACCAGTAAGCATAGACAGGGTCATTACATGTCACTGACTGGGCACTGGCAAACTATGGTGAGAGATGGAGAAGGGTCTGCTGTACAAGTCTTGCCGTCCCCACGAGTTGTTTCAATCCTTGTTCTGTATGTAGAAGTTAATACACTGCTTCTGCCTCTTCAACCTCGTGTGGGTCCTCTACCTTGGCGCAAACCCTGTGTGGTCAGGCCACCCTTCCTTGCAACTGCGCACAAGGACTACCACACACCTCCTTACTATGCTGGCAGCAGAGCTCAATGCCATCAGGCGGTCTAAGCTTTACTTTGAAATGTATGGGAAATGTGAGTCACACCGCTATTACAGAGAATAGTAGTCAGGCAGGGTCAAAACATTAATTGAGGAACAGGAACAGAATGGGACGGCCAGGAAAGAATCAGAAAACAAGCAGAGTTGAAATGCGTATCGGCCAACAAGGTACATAAACAGCAAGCAGGAAAAGTAGTCAGGTAACAAGCACACAAAATCATAAAACTGAACTGGGGGTAAAATTAACCAGAGGTTCATAGCTATGTCTGGCAGTGGTCTGCAGACAGGATGGGCATAAAAAAGGGTGTGGTGTCTTCCCATTGGTTGTAGCTGAATGATGGTATTTCATCTGTGAGATACCCACCAGCTACATTCAGCCAGAGATTCTGCATCTGTCAAGGTAATGCAGCCCAGTGGGTGAGCATAACCTGCGTCCACCTGCGCCGCTGGCATCGACTACTCTCACATCATCAGCACTATTCATGAAAGGAACACGTTGTCACCTGGCAACCGGAGTACAAATTGACGGAGCGGACTACGTTGGTGACTTAACAGCCGTGTGCGGCAATGATGCAAACCTGGCTGCGGGCCATCCTCAGGGCAATGTGACACACGTGCCTTTTAGGGCTCACGTGTTGAACCGAATTCGCCAGCAATTTTTAAAACACCATCACGGCCTACATGGCCTTGTGCAGTGGGCACGCTCGCTATGTGCTCACTTCCATCGTGCGCACACAGCAGCTCAACAACTTTCATCACTCCGGAAGTCTTAGGGTCTGGCAGTTAAACGCCGTAAATGCGATGTTTCGACACGCAGGAATTGGAATCTGCACATGTTGCAGCGTGTGTGGCAGCACCGCAGAGCCCTGCTGAAATACGGTAAGACATATAGCCTGGGATAACTTGATCCAGAGGTGGTGCAGATCACGCTGCTGGAGTGGTGTCAGATCAAGGACCTATGCACCCTGCTACACAGTTTTGAAATGTCGACGAAGATGTTTAGCACTGGCAATGTCATTCTCAGCGTGACAATTCTGGTCATCTACATGATGGAGCACACTGTAATTATTATTCTGAGTCAGGTGTTGGGACAAGAGGAAGGGGAGGAAGTACAGGAGGAGTCATATGCGGAAGGGATAACAAGATCTACGAGGTCCAGATGGTCAGCGGCACCTATGCGGCATTCATGGTGAGGGAGAGGGATTAACAAGGGCGCATAGTATCAGCAAAAAGTGTTGATGAAAGTGCAGGAGCCCATGAAGAAATGGAGGACGAACTGGCGATGGGCATGGAAGACTCAGCAGATGAGTGAGAGCTTGCTCACATTTCGGTTGTGCGAGGTTGTGGGTAGAGGGCAGAGGAAGGATGCACGATTCTCACCTCTCTGCCACCAACACACCAAGGACTTGGTCCTCCTGGATGCACAAGACACATGAGCGCCTTCTTGCTGCACTACCTACATGACCCTCGGATTGTATGAATTTGAACTAATCCTGAATACTGGGTTGCCACACTGTTAGATCCCCGGTACAAGACAAAATTTGGCGAACTAATTCCTGCCATAGAAATAGACGCACGTATACAGGAGTATCTGCAGAATGTGGTACGCAATCTTAGATCTACTTGTCCACTAAACACCAGTGCTGCACAGAGTGAATCTCAACGCTTTGTCATGGATAGGAGGAAATGGTCTTTTACTTGTCCACATCGGAGGGACCGAGGGATGGCTGCTGTGCTGAGATGGCGTTGAGTACGGTGTCCCTGCACAGTTGCACTTTTGGTCATATCCCAAAATGAGTTGAAAAAGGACAGATGCTGTTGGAAAGGGGAACAGGTGTGTTGGAAAGGGGAAAAAAGTTTTGGTCCGTGGATTTGGTGGTTAAGCAACTGTAACATTTGCTGAAGAAACAACATCTGTTACAGTGGGACTGGCAGATTTGGATAAAGTGGTATATAATCTGTGACCGCTATATAACGAAAATTAATAAGAAAAGAAAGAGAAAGGTATATATCCCCATCAGCAGTCAGTGTCCACCGTGCTCCCAGTTGGAAAAGGAGAGGTTGGCAACTTGAAGGTTTGGTGGAGGATACAGAGCTGTGTGGCTATGAAACTAATAGTAGCCTGAACCGAGTTAGACGCCATTCGGATCTGGAGACTGTGAGCCCTGTTAGCGTCACAGGGTCCACATGCCCACCCAGCCCAGGAACTCCCTGTTAACAACACAGGGGCCATTGAGTACGCTGACCGTGTGCGTAGGGGCCACACCTGTGGACAGCAGGCGCATCAGCAGCAGCAGGCCTGTTAATGCCACTGGGCTGCACAAGCAGGACTGTTAGGACAGGAGCTGGTCTTAACCGTTCTGCGTTACCAACTGTGGTGGTGGCCTGCATCCACCACCCGATCCCTGCCTACCTCTGGCCTAAAGCCGCAATGGGTTCAACACATGGAGGTGTGCTCTTTCGGAGCATAATAGAAGACTGCGCACCTCCTTGTTGGCTCCAGCCCCTTTTATAACCTGGGTCCGCCCCAAACCAGGGTGAACCACAATGCACCTCCTGGAGACAAAAGTAGAGTGACACGTCATGAGTGGCATAACTAGCGTCCTATTTGGAAACGCAACTTCAATGATGACCTCATGGCTGCCATGACCCAAACACCTCACCAGTCATCGTCTGAGCATCAATAATGCGGTGACAAGTCATAGGTGTGGGCCTCTGCAAGCCATTTGCGAGGACACCTGATGCCCTGTGGTCTATATGGGACCCCCACATCAGGGCCAGGGCCAAAGAGTTCATTACCGGACCTAGTCTCTGATGCAGGAAGTGCCTGAGCATGCTCAGTAGCATGAAATACAGTCTCTGAAAAAAGACTATCAGCTTTAGCATGGTGTCTATGCCCAAAACAGGACTTAGACCCGGCACGGAATGCAAGCACCTGTGCAAAGAGGCTTTTCACACTTAGTGTGGGAGCATGCGCTGTATCCCGAAATGAAAACTTAGCGTCAGGAATGGCACAGTCAGGCTGAGCATACTCACTAGGCGAAACACTGTAATTATGCTGCAGCTGGGGTACATCGGCACACGCATGCGCACTAGCTGCCTCTCCACACTTAGACGTGGAGGGGAAATTTGTCTTGGAGATGCTGTCTATGAACAGAAGGAAAAGCTAAAGGAAGCCTGACTTTCTATCCCTCCGAATTATGAAATGCAGCAATGAATTCCATGAGTTTGCTATAACATTAGCGTAGCAAAATGTGCATGAGGGTGTGATGTAGAGGTGCTAGAAATAGCTTGTCACCAGTGGGGCACTAATGGAATACAACAGCCAGTTCTATGATGCCACAAAATGGCAGTATTTTGTGCTATCATTATAGCTTATTAAAAACAGAGCACGAGGTTGTCATGCAGAGGTGCTGCACATAGATTTGCAGTAGTGTGAATTGACAAAAGTACAATAGCCACGTTTAGGATACAACTAGGTACAGTGAGTGTTTGCTAGTAAAATTGCTTAGTTTAAAAAAGTTGTAGTGTGCAATGCAGGCAGACGTGCTATGCAAATGTCTTTGCACTAGTGGGACTATAGCAAAGTCCAATAGCCACGTATAGGATGCCACTAGGTACACTGAGTGTGTGCTAGTATAATGGCTTCGTTATAATTTGTTGGAGTGTGCAACGCAGGCAGATGCGCTCTGCAAATGTCTTGGCACTAGTGGGACTATAGCAAAGTCCAATAGCCACGTATAGGATGCCACTAGGTACACTGACTGTTTGCTAGTATAATGGCTGAGTTTAAAAAAGTTAGAGTGTGCAATGCAGGCAGACGTGCTGCAAATAACGTTCCAATACTGTGAATTGACAAAAGTACAATAGCCACGTATAGGATGCCACTAGGTACACTGACTGTTTGCTAGTATAATGGCTGAGTTTAAAAAAGTTAGAGTGTGCAATGCAGGCAGACGTGCTGCAAATAACGTTCCAATACTGTGAATTGACAAAAGTACAATAGCCACGTATAGGATGCCACTAGGTACACTGACTGTTTGCTAGTATAATGGCTGAGTTTAAAAAAGTTAGAGTGTGCAATGCAGGCAGACGTGCTGCAAATAACGTTCCAATACTGTGAATTGACAAAAGTACAATAGCCACATTTAGGATGCCACTAGGTACACTGACTGTTTGCTAGTATAATGGCTGAGTTTAAAAAAGTTAGAGTGTGCAATGCAGGCAGACGTGCTGCAAATAACGTTCCAATACTGTGAATTGACAAAAGTACAATAGCCACGTTTAGGATGCCACTAGGTACACTGACTGTTTGGTAGTATAATGGCTGAGTTTAAAAAAGTTAGAGTGTGCAATGCAGGCAGACGTGCTGCAAATAACGTTCCAATACTGTGAATTGACAAAAGTACAATAGCCACGTTTAGGATACAACTAGGTACAGTGAGTGTTTGCTAGTATAATGGCTGAGTTTAAAAAAGTTAGAGTGTGCAATGCAGGCAGACGTGCTGCAAATAACGTTCCAATACTGTGAATTGACAAAAGTACAATAGCCACGTTTAGGATACAACTAGGTACAGTGAGTGTTTGCTAGTATAATGGCTGAGTTTAAAAAAGTTAGAGTGTGCAATGCAGGCAGACGTGCTGCAAATAACGTTCCAATACTGTGAATTGACAAAAGTACAATAGCCACGTTTAGGATACAACTAGGTACAGTGAGTGTTTGCTAGTATAATGGCTGAGTTTAAAAAAGTTAGAGTGTGCAATGCAGGCAGACGTGCTGCAAATAACGTTCCAATACTGTGAATTGACAAAAGTACAATAGCCACGTTTAGGATGCCACTAGGTACACTGACTGTTTACTAGTATAATGGCTGAGTTTAAAAAAGTTAGAGTGTGCAATGCAGGCAGACGTGCTGCAAATAACGTTCCAATACTGTGAATTGACAAAAGTACAATAGCCACGTTTAGGATGCCACTAGGTACACTGACTGTTTGGTAGTATAATGGCTGAGTTTAAAAAAGTTAGAGTGTGCAATGCAGGCAGACGTGCTGCAAATAACGTTCCAATACTGTGAATTGACAAAAGTACAATAGCCACGTTTAGGATGCCACTAGGTACACTGACTGTTTGGTAGTATAATGGCTGAGTTTAAAAAAGTTAGAGTGTGCAATGCAGGCAGACGTGCTGCAAATAACGTTCCAATACTGTGAATTGACAAAAGTACAATAGCCACGTTTAGGATACAACTAGGTACAGTGAGTGTTTGCTAGTATAATGGCTGAGTTTAAAAAAGTTAGAGTGTGCAATGCAGGCAGACGTGCTGCAAATAACGTTCCAATACTGTGAATTGACAAAAGTACAATAGCCACGTTTAGGATGCCACTAGGTACACTGACTGTTTGGTAGTATAATGGCTGAGTTTAAAAAAGTTAGAGTGTGCAATGCAGGCAGACGTGCTGCAAATAACGTTCCAATACTGTGAATTGACAAAAGTACAATAGCCACGTTTAGGATACAACTACGTACAGTGAGTGTTTGCTAGTATAATGGCTGAGTTTAAAAAAGTTAGAGTGTGCAATGCAGGCAGACGTGCTGCAAATAACGTTCCAATACTGTGAATTGACAAAAGTACAATAGCCACGTTTAGGATGCCACTAGGTACACTGACTGTTTGCTAGTATAATGGCTGAGTTTAAAAAAGTTAGAGTGTGCAATGCAGGCAGACGTGCTGCAAATAACGTTCCAATACTGTGAATTGACAAAAGTACAATAGCCACGTTTAGGATGCCACTAGGTACACTGACTGTTTGCTAGTATAATGGCTGAGTTTAAAAAACTTGGAGTGTGCAATGCAGGCAGATGTGCTCTGCAAATGTCTTAGCACTAGTGGGACTATAGCAAAGTCCAATAGCCACGTATAGGATGCCACTAGGTACACTGAGTGTGTGCTAGTATAATGGCTTCGTTATAATTAGTTGGAGTGTGCAACGCAGGCAGATGCGCTCTGCAAATGTCTTGGCACTAGTGGGACTATAGCAAAGTCCAATAGCCACGTATAGGATGCCACTAGGTACACTGAGTGTTTGCTAGTATAATGGCTTCGTTATAATTAGTTGGAGTGTGCAACGCAGGCAGATGCGCTCTGCAAATGTCTTGGCACTAGTGGGACTATAGCAAAGTCCAATAGCCACGTTTAGGATGCCACTAGGTACACTGACTGTTTGCTAGTATAATGGCTGAGTTTAAAAAACTTGGAGTGTGCAATGCAGGCAGATGTGCTCTGCAAATGTCTTAGCACTAGTGGGACTATAGCAAAGTCCAATAGCCACGTATAGGATGCCACTAGGTACACTGAGTGTGTGCTAGTATAATGGCTTCGTTATAATTAGTTGGAGTGTGCAACGCAGGCAGATGCGCTCTGCAAATGTCTTGGCACTAGTGGGACTATAGCAAAGTCCAATAGCCACGTATAGGATGCCACTAGGTACACTGAGTGTTTGCTAGTATAATGGCTTCGTTATAATTAGTTGGAGTGTGCAACGCAGGCAGATGCGCTCTGCAAATGTCTTGGCCCTAGTGGGACTATAGCAAAGTCCAATAGCCACGTATAGGATGCCACTAGGTACACTGAGTGTTTGCTAGTATAATGGCTTAGTTATAATGAGTTGGAGTGTGCAACGCAGGCAGATGCGCTCTGCAAATGTCTTGGCACTAGTGGGACTATAGCAAAGTCCAATAGCCACGTATAGGATGCCACTAGGTACACTGAGTGTTTGCTAGTATAATGGCTTCGTTATAATTTGTTGGAGTGTGCAACGCAGGCAGATGCGCTCTGCAAATGTCTTGGCACTAGTGGGACTATAGCAAAGTCCAATAGCCACGTATAGGATGCCACTAGGTACACTGAGTGTTTGCTAGTATAATGGCTTCGTTATAATTAGTTGGAGTGTGCAACGCAGGCAGATGCGCTCTGCAAATGTCTTGGCACTAGTGGGACTATAGCAAAGTCCAATAGCCACGTATAGGATGCCACTAGGTACACTGACTGTTTGCTAGTATAATGGCTGAGTTTAAAAAAGTTAGAGTGTGCAATGCAGGCAGACGTGCTGCAAATAACGTTCCAATACTGTGAATTGACAAAAGTACAATAGCCACGTATAGGATGCCACTAGGTACACTGACTGTTTGCTAGTATAATGGCTGAGTTTAAAAAAGTTAGAGTGTGCAATGCAGGCAGACGTGCTGCAAATAACGTTCCAATACTGTGAATTGACAAAAGTACAATAGCCACGTTTAGGATGCCACTAGGTACACTGACTGTTTGCTAGTATAATGGCTGAGTTTAAAAAAGTTAGAGTGTGCAATGCAGGCAGACGTGCTGCAAATAACGTTCCAATACTGTGAATTGACAAAAGTACAATAGCCACGTTTAGGATGCCACTAGGTACACTGACTGTTTGGTAGTATAATGGCTGAGTTTAAAAAAGTTAGAGTGTGCAATGCAGGCAGACGTGCTGCAAATAACGTTCCAATACTGTGAATTGACAAAAGTACAATAGCCACGTTTAGGATGCCACTAGGTACACTGACTGTTTGGTAGTATAATGGCTGAGTTTAAAAAAGTTAGAGTGTGCAATGCAGGCAGACTTGCTGCAAATAACGTTCCAATACTGTGAATTGACAAAAGTACAATAGCCACGTTTAGGATACAACTAGGTACAGTGAGTGTTTGCTAGTATAATGGCTGAGTTTAAAAAAGTTAGAGTGTGCAATGCAGGCAGACGTGCTGCAAATAACGTTCCAATACTGTGAATTGACAAAAGTACAATAGCCACGTTTAGGATGCCACTAGGTACACTGACTGTTTGCTAGTATAATGGCTGAGTTTAAAAAAGTTAGAGTGTGCAATGCAGGCAGACGTGCTGCAAATAACGTTCCAATACTGTGAATTGACAAAAGTACAATAGCCACGTTTAGGATGCCACTAGGTACACTGACTGTTTGCTAGTATAATGGCTGAGTTTAAAAAACTTGGAGTGTGCAATGCAGGCAGATGTGCTCTGCAAATGTCTTAGCACTAGTGGGACTATAGCAAAGTCCAATAGCCACGTATAGGATGCCACTAGGTACACTGAGTGTGTGCTAGTATAATGGCTTCGTTATAATTAGTTGGAGTGTGCAACGCAGGCAGATGCGCTCTGCAAATGTCTTGGCACTAGTGGGACTATAGCAAAGTCCAATAGCCACGTATAGGATGCCACTAGGTACACTGAGTGTTTGCTAGTATAATGGCTTCGTTATAATTAGTTGGAGTGTGCAACGCAGGCAGATGCGCTCTGCAAATGTCTTGGCCCTAGTGGGACTATAGCAAAGTCCAATAGCCACGTATAGGATGCCACTAGGTACACTGAGTGTTTGCTAGTATAATGGCTTAGTTATAATGAGTTGGAGTGTGCAACGCAGGCAGATGCGCTCTGCAAATGTCTTGGCACTAGTGGGACTATAGCAAAGTCCAATAGCCACGTATAGGATGCCACTAGGTACACTGAGTGTTTGCTAGTATAATGGCTTCGTTATAATTTGTTGGAGTGTGCAACGCAGGCAGATGCGCTCTGCAAATGTCTTGGCACTAGTGGGACTATAGCAAAGTCCAATAGCCACGTATAGGATGCCACTAGGTACACTGAGTGTTTGCTAGTATAATGGCTTCGTTATAATTAGTTGGAGTGTGCAACGCAGGCAGATGCGCTCTGCAAATGTCTTGGCACTAGTGGGACTATAGCAAAGTCCAATAGCCACGTATAGGATGCCACTAGGTACACTGAGTGTTTGCTAGTATAATGGCTTCGTTATAATTAGTTGGAGTGTGCAACGCAGGCAGATGCGCTCTGCAAATGTCTTGGCCCTAGTGGGACTATAGCAAAGTCCAATAGCCACGTATAGGATGCCACTAGGTACACTGAGTGTTTGCTAGTATAATGGCTTAGTTATAATGAGTTGGAGTGTGCAACGCAGGCAGATGCGCTCTGCAAATGTCTTGGCACTAGTGGGACTATAGCAAAGTCCAATAGCCACGTATAGGATGCCACTAGGTACACTGAGTGTTTGCTAGTATAATGGCTTAGTTATAATGAGTTGGAGTGTGCAACGCAGGCAGATGCGCTCTGCAAATGTCTTGGCACTAGTGGGACTATAGCAAAGTCCAATAGCCACGTATAGGATGCCACTAGGTACACTGAGTGTTTGCTAGTATAATGGCTTCGTTATAATTTGTTGGAGTGTGCAACGCAGGCAGATGCGCTCTGCAAATGTCTTGGCACTAGTGGGACTATAGCAAAGTCCAATAGCCACGTATAGGATGCCACTAGGTACACTGAGTGTTTGCTAGTATAATGGCTGAGTTTAAAAAACTTGGAGTGTGCAATGCAGGCAGATGTGCTCTGCTAATGTCTTTGCACTAGTGGGACTATAGCAAAGTCCAATAGCCACGTATAGGATGCCACTAGGTACACTGAGTGTGTGCTAGTATAATGGCTTAGTTATAATTCGTTGGAGTGTGCAACGCAGGCAGACGTGCTGCAAATGTCTTGGCACTAGTGGGACTATAGCAAAGTCCAATAGCCACGTATAGGATGCCACTAGGTACACTGAGTGTTTGCTAGTATAATGGCTTTGTTATAATTTGTTGGAGTGTGCAACGCAGGCAGATGCGCTCTGCAAATGTCTTGGCCCTAGTGGGACTATAGCAAAGTCCAATAGCCACGTATAGGATGCCACTAGGTACACTGAGTGTTTGCTAGTATAATGGCTGAGTTTAAAAAACTTGGAGTGTGCAATGCAGGCAGATGTGCTCTGCTAATGTCTTTGCACTAGTGGGACTATAGCAAAGTCCAATAGCCACGTATAGGATGCCACTAGGTACACTGAGTGTTTGCTAGTATAATGGCTTAGTTATAATTAGTTGGAGTGTGCAACGCAGGCAGACGTGCTCTGCAAATGTCTTGGCACTAGTGGGACTATAGCAAAGTCCAATAGCCACAGATAGGATGTCACTAGGTACACTGAGTGTTTGCTAGTATAATGGCTTAGTTAGAATGAGTTGGAGTGTGCAGAGGACAAGAGGGTACAGTGGCAGGATTGTGGTGCTCTGGGTAGAGGAATGGAAGCCTGCCTTTCTATTCCCTCCTAATGGTGAAATGCAGGGAGGAAATCCCTGACCTGGGCTACACAGACGCTGTTGCTGTTTGCAGGACCTGTCACCTATGGCTCTCTGACCCTGCCGGTACGAGCCCTTTAAAGGACTGCTAGAATGTGCTCTCCCTAAGCTGTCTAACGCTGTGTATGCAGCGCATACAGCTGTATCGGCTATAGGACTCAGGAGGACGGAGCTGCGACACTGATGTCTGACACCAAAGACGCAGAAGGCAGATAATGGCGATCGTGAAGAAAATGTCCGATTTTATAATGCAGGGACATGTGACATGCAGATCCTATCACACATGCCGTTGCTTCTCTGCCTCAAAGTCCACTTAGGTGTGTGTGTGTCTGTGATTGGCTGACATGCTGGCCAGCCCCACAAGACTCGCGCGCTTAGGGAAGGAAGACAAGAAAAAAAAAAAAAAAATGGCGATCGCCATTATAGAAACAGCAGTGATCTGAAGGCGCTGTTCACGCACACTATACACTGAAATGTGATAATAGTTTGATTCACAGAGTGACTTACACTATTACAGCAGAAACCAAGCTAAGATTTAGCTGTTTTTTGGCTGCTAGAACCGTTCTCGAACGTTTCTAGAACTATCGAGCTTTTGCAAAAAGCTCGAGTTCTAGTTCGATCTAGAACATGCCCCAAAATCACTCGAGCCTAGAACTGGAGAACCACGAACCACGAACCGCGCTCAACTCTACTTAGCGCCTGGGTTCTATAAACATCAAAGCGGACTTCCCAATGATTTCCTAGAGGAACCACCCACTTTACAGAAGGAGGTCATGGTATCAGCACTCAGTATGGGGTTAGAATCTGAGATTGCTGAGGTCCAGGAGGAGGCACCATTGAGAGTTCTCCACAACAAATCATTTGTTCTTCTGAGTTTGAGACTCAAGGTTTTGGAGGAACAGCATGATTCGTCATTCGTTTTTCTGCCAGGAGAAGTAAATTTGGTGCAGTAATCTGGTGCAGATATTTCTTCCCCAAATCTGTATCTCCTCGCAGAAAATCGTATGTAAACTGCGTTTTTTCACCAGGAGATGTAGATTTGGTGCTGAAATTGATACACCAAATCGCTGCACAAAATCTTCATCTTCTGGCAGTTTTAATGTGGTATTTTTGCCAGGAGATGCAGATTTGGTGAAGAAATGTTTGCAAACAAATACTGAATGTGTGCACATTGCCTAATTTGGCAATCCAGCAGCGGGTTCACCTGAGTTAACTGGGAGCAGCGTGGGAGCCCCTGAGTGTGAACTCCGGTAACCTGACAGCTTCCTGATCTGTTGGATTGTGTGACACAGGGGTACAGCAGTCCGACAGTATGGTAGCTGTAAAGCCCGAAAACCTTAAAAGAGACTTTAAGAGAGTCTTTAAGTTTCTTGGAGTTCCCAGCTTTTGGGACACCTGGAGGCTGTGAACTCTGGTAACAGTTCCCAGCCTCCAGATGTCCCAGAAGCCGGGAACTAAAGGAACGTTAAAGGCTTTCATAAAGGCTCTCTTTAGGACTCCCTTAAAGTTACTGGGTTGACAGGCTTGGAAACCTTAAAGGTGCCTTTAAGCGAGCCTTTAAGTTTCTTGGCATTCCCAGCTGTTGGGACACCTGTGATCTGTTACCAGAGTTCACAGATTCTAGGTGTCCCAACTAGAGTTGAGCGATGTTCGAGGTTCGAGGTTCACCAATTTCATGTTCAAGTGATTTTGGGGGGTGCTCGAGATCGAACTCGAACTCGAGCTTTTTGCTAAAAGCTCAACAGTTCGAGTTACGCTCAAGAACGGTTCGATCACCAAAAGCAGGGCTTTTTACAGCTACAGTGTGCAGGGAGCCATCGCTAGCAACCTGCGTAAGCTGGTAACCAATGTAAATATCGAGTATCCAAGCAAAGCGCTTTGCTTGGTAACCCAATATTTACCGTGGTTACATGTGCATGGAGCCAACACTACCCCGCTCGGCTCCGCCCCCTCCTGCACTCGGCATGTACACACACACACACACACACACACTCACACTCACCTGTCCCCAGCCATGCAGTCCCCGGCACTGACGTCTTCAGCGCGACATGGCCCCGCTGGGCTCCAGTCACCTCGCACTCCGCCGCGTGCACACATGGCACCGCTAGGCTCCACCCACTTTGCACTCCGCCATCTGCACACATGGCCCCTCTAGGCTTCACCCACCTCGCACTCCACACACATGGCCCCACTCGGCTCCACCCACCTTGCACTCCGCACACATTACCCCGCTTAGCTCCACCCACCTCACACTCTGCACACATTACCCCGCTTGGCTCCACTCACCTCGCACTCCGCACACATTACCCCGCTCGGCTTACCTGCGGTGATGAAATCCTGCCCTCCCATCCTCAGCGCTGTCACTATCCTCCATGGCCGCCGCTTGTCACATCCCCTCCTCTCGCTGCCGACCCAAGACTGTGACTAGCGGTGACATCACAGGCTCCCGCGATACTTGGCTGTGAAGGCGGCGGTCATTGAAGTCAGTAACAGCTGTGCTATCAGCAGTGCAGGAGATCGTCACTGCAGGTAATGTACCTCGCTCCTGACAGCAGCGCTCGTCATCCCCTGCAGTGACCTGGGCTGACCTATTGATGTTAGCTCAGGTCACTGCATTGCTCTCCTAGGCAGTGGGGAACATTCTGTTCTTCATTGACTGGGACAGTGACTATGGTATGGATCGTGATGGGAACCCCTTGGATTACAACAGACCTGGATTTGTTTTTCTAATAAATTAGTGAAAGAGGGAATGTTTTGGGGACTATTTTTTCAAATAAAAATGTGTTTGTTGTCTATTTTTTTTATTACGGACTGAGTGTGTGATGTCGGGTATCTGATAGACGCCTAACCTCATGAACCCCAGGGCTTGATGCCAGGTGACATTACACATCTGGTATTAACCCCATAAATTACCCCGTTTGCCACCGCACCAGGGCATGGGATGAGCTGGGGCGAAGCACCAGGATTGGCGCATCTAATGGATGCACCACTTCTGGGGCGGCTGCGGCCTGCTATTTTTAGGCTGGGGAGAGTCCAATAACCATGGACCTCCCTAGTCTGAGAATATCAGACCCCAGCTGTCCGCTTTACTTTGGCTGTTGATCCAATTTTGGGGGGACCCCCACGTGTTTGTTTTTTTTTATTATTTATTTAATTTAAAATAACAGCGTGGGGTGCCCTCAGTTTTGGATTACTAGCCAAGGTGAAGCTGCCAGCTGTGGTCTGCAGGCTGCAGATGTCTGCTTTATCCTAGCTGGCTATCAAAAATAGGGGGAACCCTACGTCATTTTTTTTACATTTATTTATTTTTTTGGCTAAATACAAGGCTAAACACCCTTTAGTGCCACATGAAAGGCACCAAAGGGTGCAAAATTACAAAATGCAGGAGAGTGGGATATGATGTGTCTTTCTGCCATTATAACGACAGAAAAGACTGATATGAAGTGTACAAGCACAGGAAAATCACCAGAGCTCTCTACGCTGTAAAAAGCAGTAGAGAATGGCACTGGAGTGAACATGTGACCGCCTCATGTAGGTTGAAGCTATGGATCCTGGGTAAATTTATGTATTTTCCCTCCTTCAGTTTTTTTGCAGTACACAAAAAAAACAGAAGGCACACGGATGACAAACAGATGACATACGGACCGTATACGGAACGGAAACGGATGCCACACGGATGCACCCGTGAAAAAAACGGACCGTTTTTTGCAGACCACAAAAATGGATCGGTCGTGTGAATGTAGCCTTATTCTGATCTTCCCTTTATAAACAGCAGGCAGAAATAAGTGAATAGCGCCCCCAGCGTCAGAAAATCTCCGGGGTTTCAGGGGTATCTGAGACCCTGGAGATCATGATTCAGGCCGTTTTTTCCAGTCCCCGCTCACGGGATCACCGGTATACACCGTATACCGATAATCACGTTACAGTAAATGACAGCGTCGGTAAAAAATTATTTATCTCCCATCTGGCATGAACAAACATGTCAGATGGGAGATAAATCTCCTCCCCGGTCCTCTCCTGTCCCCCGGTGTTGCCAAAGTGCCCCCCCCGACCCCCTCCCAGAAATCCAAGATGGCCGCGCGTACAGCAGCGCGCCGGCCGCATTCACCCTACTCCTCTGATTTCTGTTACATATGTCATGACACATGTGACAGAAAACTCCTCCTGAGGCCCTGCCAGGTCACCCCCTATAACCCCACTGGTGTTCCCCGGTGTCCCACGGTACCTGTGCAGTGTTGATCCCCCGCAGCCCCCTCCTTCACAATAGACGCTGCCACATACACAGAGCGGCTGTCAGCTCAGCTTCCTGTGTTCAGACACAGTGAGTGGCGGTAACCATGCATCTGTAAGCAACTGCAATGCCCTGCTCATGAGGTAAGGAACATAGTTGATCAGGAGAGCTATACTATATTTCCAAATGGAGGTATTTGATTTTATAGTTGCCCTGCTAAACGACTACCAAACATGAGAGTCCATTATATACCACAAGAAAACACATCTAAATAGAGAGCTCTGTTGTTTAGTATTCATTTAGCTGGATAACTAGACTTAAAGGGGTATTCCATCTCCAAGACCCTATCCCCAATATATAGTAGGTGGAATAGCAATAATATCAGCAAATACCAATATTTGGAAATGTAGAATAGTTCTCCTGATTAGGCATGCCCTTACCTCATGAGCAGGGCATTGCAGCTTTGGTAGCAACAGTTACGACATGGACTCTGCTGCTATGGACCCGGGGAGAGTGGGTGCAGATTCATTGCACACACACTCCTGACATGGAGGGTCTGCACTCCTAGAAAATGGGGGATAGTTCCCTGAACATGTCCCCCCATATTCTAGATGGTCCAAAGTCATCGTGGGACCCCCTTATTATTTTTTTCCTTACAATAAATTGGTGAAAGAGGGAATGTTTTGGGGAGTGTTTTTTGAAATACATTTTTTTGTCTATTTTTTTTTGTTAGTACTGACAGTTTATGATGTCGGGTATTTGATAGACGCCATAACATCCCAAACTGCTAGGCTTGATGTCAGGTGACCTTACAGCTAGTATCAACCCGATTTAAAAAGATCCTGGGGTGACCTCCACATTGGATCCCCAACCACGGTAAAGCTGCCAGCTGTGGTTTTTAGGCTACAGCAGTCTGCTTTACCCTAGCTGGCTATCAAAAATGGGGGGACCCCACGTCATTTTTTTTTAACTATTTTTTTAAATAAAAAACATTAATGGGCTTCCCTGTATTTTCATTGCCAGCCAAGGTAACGCCAGGCAGATGGTGGTGGCAACCTGTAGCTGTCTGCTTTAACTGCGCTGAGAATCAAAAATACCGCGGACGCTACGTCATTTTTTTTAATGATTTATTTTTACAGCACTGTCATGTGAGGCAATCAAAATATAGGGAAGGCCATTTTTTTTAGTTAATTAAATAAAAAATAAAAAAAAATTATATGGGCTCCCGCTGCATTTTTTGTATTGCTAGATAAGGGTAATCCAAGCAGCTACTGGCTGATAACCCCCACTGCTTGGTGTTACTTTCACTGTCAATGGAAAATCCAGGGAAGGATTTTTAATTTTTTTTTCCCAAAAAACTAAAAAAGAAAAATTGACGTGAGCTTCGCCATATTTTTGTATGCTAGCCAGGTACAGCAGGCAGGTACAGGCTGCCCCCAACCCCCAGCTGCCTTTTTGTACCCGGCTGGGAACTAAAAATATAGGGAAGCCCTTTTTTTAATTATTTCATGAATTTCATGAAATAATTAAAAAAAAAAACGACGTAGGCTTCGCCACATTTTTGTGTCCAGCCGGGTACAACTAGGCAGCTGGGGATTGGAATCCGCAGCACAGGTTAGCCCGAGGTTTCTGGGCGCCTCTGCTGCGAATTGCAGTCCGCAGCCGTCCCAGAAAATGGCACTCTCATAGAAGCGCCATCATCTAGCGCTGTATCCAACTCTTCCAGCTACCCTGGTGACGGTGGCTCGCTGGGTAATTATGAGTTAATACTAGCTTTGTTTTACCAGCTGGTATTAAGCCAGAGATTTTTAATGTCAGGCAAGTTTGACCCGGCCATTAAAAATCTCCAATAAAGGGTTAGAAAAAAGACACCACACAGAGAAAAAATACTTTAATAGAAATAAATACACAGACACATTAGAGACTCCATGTTTATTACTCCCTGTCACTCCTCCACGATCCATGGTCTTCTGTCTTCTTTCTCCTTCAACCCATGCAGCTCTGCTACATCAGGCTTCACTGCATGGGAGAAAGACGCTGCTGCCCCGTGCAGAAATCACTCAGTGAGAGTGACCACAGGCTGCCGGCTGTTAGCGGTGACTTCACTGCTCACAGCCGGGTTACCATAGCAACGGTGCTCCGATCACGTGATTCCCGGTGCCACTATTCACTGGCTGTGACAGCCAGTCCTTGCATGTGGGCTGACTCTGTAAAGAGCGCCCCATGCAGGAACGGGGAGTCGTCCGTGTGCGAGAGCATGTCACCGGTACACGGAGATACACAAACGATCACCGCGTACTGGAGAGATGCACTGACAGGACCTAGGACAGGACATGGTGACTAGCCATGTGACCAGTCTGTAGCCAATGAGATAATAGACACGTGACTGGTCACGTGGCTATTTTGACGTCACGATAGGTCCTGTCATCACTGCTGGTTACCGGGAGGACGCAGCGATTACCGATGGAAAAGTTGCGGGAGACAGAGTGAAGGACGCATCGCGGGCACCGGTAAGTGTTATGGCAATATTTATTAACTGTATGTGTACATTTTTTATGTGTTTTTATGTGTTTGTGATTGCCTCCTATTGTTTTCAATGGGGTTCGAGAGGTTTGTCGAACGGCTCGTCGAACGGCTCATCGAACGGGGCATCGTTCATCGAACCGAACTCGAACTCTGGGGGGGGCTCATCTCTAGTCACAGCAGCTGGGAATTGAAAAAAACTTAAAGGCTTTTATAAAGGCTCTCTTAAAGACTCCCTTAAAATTACTGGGTAGACAGCTGCCACGAGACTCGGTGGCTGTGAGATCTGATAACCTAAAAGTTACTGGAACTCAAAGCCACCAAGTCTCCTGGAAACTGGGAGGCCCGGAAACCTTAAAAGAGCCTTTAAAAGAGCCTTTAAGTGTTTTGGAGTACCCAGCTGTTGGGACACCTGGAAGCCGTGAACTTGAGCAACAGTTCACAGCCTCCAGATGTTCCAGCAGCTGGAAACTCAAGGAATGTTAAATGTTCTCTTAAAGGCCTTCTTTAACTTACCGGGTTGACAGCTGCCAGGAGACCTGGTGGCTGTGAGCTCTGATAACTAAAGGTTATCGGAGCTCATAACCAGCTCTCCTGGAAGCTTGTGAGGCCTGGAGTTCTTAAATGAGCATTTAAGAGAGCCTTTAATGTTCCTTGAGTTCCCAGTTTCTGGGACATCTGGAGGCTGGAATATGTTACCAGAGTCCACAGCCTCCATGTGTTTCAACAACTGGGAACTCCAAAAACGGAAAGGCTCTCTTAAAAGCTTCTTTACGGTTTCCGGGTCTCAAAGCTGCTGGACTGTCAGATTGCTGGACAAAGCATCACACCAATCTAACAATCCAGCAGTAAAGACCGCTTTAAACACTGCGATATCGGTACCGATATCGCCAGCGAGCGTACCTGCCCCCATCGATTGTGCGACATGGGCCAATCGCTGCCCGTGTCGCACAACATCGTCCGGACCCGTCACACGGACTTACCTTTCCTGCGACGTCGCTGTGACCGGCGAACCGCCTCCTTTCTAAGGGGGCGGTTCGTTCAGCAACACAGCGACGTCACAGCAGCGTCACTGAACCGCCGCCCAATAGAAGCGGAGGGGTGGAGATGAGCGGGACATAACATCCCGCCCACCTCCTTCCTTCCACATTGTGGCCAGGACGCAGGTAAGGTGAGGTTCCTGGTTCCTGTGGTGTCACACGGAGCGATGTGTGCTGCCACAGGAACAAGGAACAACTTCGTTACTGCTGCAGTAACGATATTTGAGAATGGACTCCCATGTCACCGATGAGCGATTTTGCACATTTTTGCGACGATGCAAAATCGCTCATAGGTGTCACACGCAACGGCATCGCTAAAGCGACCGGATGTGTGTCACAAATTCCGTGACCCCAACGAGATCACTTGAGCAATGTCGTAGCATGTAAAGCCCGCTTTAGGTCACACTGGGGCTCCACTCTGAAAGTGGACCCGGGTATGAGTCCCGGTGAACTGAGTGTCACTGCTCACAGCCGGGTTCCCTCTCGGTTGACAGTGATTCCCAGAGTAGAGAGCGGCTGTGTTTTTGCTCTCTCCAGGCTCCGGATGTAGTAGTGCTGAGATTGTCATGGGACCTCATATGGATTGCATCAAATATTCAAGGGTGTTTTGGAGTTAATAATGGGGTAAAAGAGGGTGTGTGTATTTTTTTCAAATAAAGATGTTTGTGTTTTATTTCTTTTCCTTTACAGAATTAGTAATGAGAGGGTCTCATTGATGCCTCCCATTACTAATCTAGATCTTGATAACAGCTGACAAATCATAGCTGTCCTTACCCCTTATATTGCCTTATTACCACTGTGACACCCCTGGACTAGTCAGGGTGTCACACCGAACTGCACTCCTTTTCTTATCGTGCAGAACCCACCCTCCATGGTTCTGGGATCCTAACCTTTGGTATTGCTTCCATCAGCATTCAAATCATAGTCACTTTACACCACACCCTGTCAGGCACACCAGTGGGTGGTCTAGCTGGAATAGGGCCACCCGCCTACGGGTCAGGCAGACTGGTGGGAGGGACTTAGTCAGTTGAGTGGTAGCTCTCAGAGAGTGAGGAGCTAGGCGAGTTGTAGCTCCCTTGGAGACTTTGGCTAGGTCGCAGATGGTGGTATGGGAGCGGAGGAATTGAAGACCCAGTCACAAGGTATTGGAGAAAGGGGCTGGACTTATTTTTGGAGAGTGGTCGGCAACGGAATATCTAGTAATCGGACTGGTACGGAGCGGGGTACTAGACCCTAGATCAGGGGGTAGCTTCACGCAACCTGATAATTAACCTGTGGAGGGTAGTCTCTTCATGAACTTTCCCCAAGAGCTCAGAGATCGAAGACACCAACACAACGTGGGGGATAGGACTTTCCAACCCATGCAGCCCACTGAAATCCCAAGTGTCAGCCATTGAGAGCACAGCTCCTCTATCAAAATATAGGGAGCGGGACCCCGAAAGCATCAGGCCGTTGAGGTCACTCAGAAACGTCTAACATCAGTGCATGGAGGCAGGTCAGGACCATCAGCAATACCAATGGGAATGGATTCCCGGACGAGCTCCTCCAGAGAGGCAGCGGCACCCAGAGACTTGGTTTACTCATGTGTCAGAGTCTCCTTAATAGTCGCACCAACATCCACATGGCCTGAGTGTGTATGCTGCTTCCCCTCCTTTGTCCTGCCTGCTGCACGTTCTGCACCACGCTTCCCTGCCCATCCATCATCCAGAGCCCCGGGGCCTTCCCCTACCCATGGAGGGAACGTCATCTGGCTGCCCCGCTCCATCTCCCCCGGGTAGTCCCATCGGCAGTGGGCATCCCCCTTACAGCGAACCACAGGTGGCATAATGAACACTAATCCCCTGTAAATAGACTTTTCCCCCCTTTTTATTTTCAAGTGTCCACGAGCCCCTGGGTCCAGAGACCCTTGAGCCACAGCAACCCTCAGATCCGAGCAGTATGACTGCTGCAGGGGTGGTACACCCTCACACAAGGACAATCAGGATCAGTTGGCTACAGCACCATGATTGGCACATCTAATGTGATATGTCAATTCTGGGCTGCTGCGGGCTGGTATTTTAAGGCTGAGGGCCAATATCCATGGCGCCTCTCATCCTAAAAATACCAGCCCCCACCTGTTTGCTTTACCATAGCTAGATGTCACAACTGGGATGGACCGTACATCCTTTTTTCACCTCTATTTTGATATACAGCCATGGTAAAACTCACAGATGGGGCCAGCAGCCTTCAGTTGTTGTTTTATCTCTGCTGCTATCAAAATGTGGCAGAAGCCTACGTTATTTTTTTAAAATTATTTCTTTATTTCTTTTTACACTAAAACACAGCATACTGACTGCAAATAATCACAGCTGCGAACACATGGTGAAGGGCATGTATAGCAGACTGCAACCAATCACAGACACTGGCACATAGGGTGGGTGAGGGAAGCAGTGAATCTTGATAAACCTTAATTAGCGGGCCTGGAAGAGAGTCTGACTGCAGCATGATCCTCCGAGGAAAAAATGGGAAACACGGTATGTATAATTATCCTGCTCTTACTATCATTTAACTTCCACTACAGCCCCTTAGCACTTACTATGATCATTTTACAGCCATTTTACAGCACTGAATGTCTCGTTCCAATTGACTGGTATGGGTTCATTGTTTCGGGTCAAGTTCGCTTGCTGCACCCGTTTTTTTTTTCCGTGCTGGTTTGACAAACACAAATATCCATGGGTTTGCTCATCACTATCTGTGTATTATTAAAACAGATCACAGTGCATTAGTGATGGTAGGAAAAACTGCTCTGAAGTAAATCATCCCACTAGTTAGTCTGTGCTTTACTGGGCCCATCTCGTTTACATTGTATAAGGAGGTTCAGTGTGGCACTCAGCATAGTTTCGAGACTGGCAATATACTTTACACGTGTTTTCCAGTTTTGGGTTACCATTCTCATCTGGATGCAGTTTATGTACATAAAAAAAACATTCTTTTATCACCCTAGTTCAGCACAGAATCTATGGTGCTGCTCCTGGTGTCTGTTATAGTCTGCAATGCTTAAGTCACATCAATAGCACTGCAGTCAATTAACTCTGCCCAAGTTGACGGCTCAAGTTGACAAGTGCTAACTTGACCGCTGCACCTCTGAATAAAGCTCAGAACTGCAGACAATAAATGACACAGAGATCAGCAGTGGAGCCTCACTACTAGAGAATGAGTAAAACACAGTTCACTTTTTTGAAAAACAAGCTGCAGTCTAGAATTATGAGTGTTCAAAAACTGGAAAATCCCTTTAACTGTAAAGATAGTGCTTTCTTCATCTGCAGTGATGCAAAATATTGCCCGAAATATGTTAACAGTGAAGGCTGACCTTAAAGCGTACTAATAACCAGGATTTTCCTATATAACCTAAAGCCAGTACTACACTGGCACTATCATGCTGATTCTATACATACCTTTAATAGTCAGCTCGGATGTACAGTTTTTGAAACACAAGCAAGTAAAGTTTGCAAAATGAGCAGCAGCTGCCGATCAGCTGATAGCTGGGGTGGGTTTTGATAATGATTCCCGCCCCTCTGCCTGTTGTTCCTTTCTCTTTCTTGGGAGGAACAACAGGCAGGGGGCGGGAATTTTTTGTTACATAACACTAGGCATTTTAACACTAGAACTACTGAGGTAGTCATTTTGACTACTTTGCACTATGTATTTCTATATAGGTGTCACGAGTCCAGTAGTTCTAGTGCTAATCCCCATCCAAATGTAAGGAAAGCTGCAGCCTTTTTATTGTGCCTACAGAAAAACACTAATCTACATTAACGTGGAGTTAATTTACTGTGCGCCATTTATAAGCTACAAATTCCGTTTTGCTCCTGCTGTTTTATTACCGACATAATTATTCTGTAATGGTTTTGTTCACAAATATTACAGAATATGCAGTATTTGTGAGGATTTTTGTTAAATTATAATAGAAAATATTTTTAGCTGTAGTTATACTTTGTCAAGTTTCAACTAGATATTTATTTAAAATCACAAAAATGCTCTATGGACATGAAGGTAGTGTGACTAAACTCTCTGAGTAAGTAAATTAATGTGAATTTTATTTTTTTGCCATATGCTATTTTTTATTCTTGACATATTATAAACTGTAAAGGCGGAAACTTGACTTATAAAAATTTCCCAAATTTGATTTCTTATAAATTTTCAACTATGGTACTAATTAAACTATAAAGTTATGCTTAACATATGCAAAAATTAAACTAATTACTTGTTTAATTAGTTTAATCCATCAAATCGAGCTGTAAAACCGGTTATTTGCCTAACACCCTACATGTGCTATGAGATATTTAGAGAATCCTAATTATGAGCTTGTAATAATGTAAGTTTTCTATTTTTATAATAAAATATGTTTTCTTGTATTGGGAGAAATATATAGAACTAATTAAATTTATAAATTTGTAAGATAATTAAAACATAATAGAATGAAAATATAAATATAATACCATACAAGCAGATATTTGTAAGACCACATTCACACCTCGGTGTGTCTCTGTTCAGAAACACGCCATTATTAACTGACCCAAACTTGACAGCCTGATATCAATTTACTTCCGTGACTTCAGGAAAAGCAGGGGCGGGCACTGAGAGCAAAGGGACCCTTTGTGCATGCTCCAGCACCCCATTTTTTCTTAAAAGGTCTTTCAATTTAAGATTTTGTGCTCATCTTCTTGCACTAGGAAAAAAACATAATAAAATCAGAGTTACTCATTTTCACCTGGCCTAGTGAAGTTTCTCTGCTACTCCGTCTATATTTACAGGCCGCGGTCATAATGTCACATGTGAACCACTTTTGCTAATCACAGAGTTCAGCAATTTATGCCATGTACGTTGACGTGGCTGCTGAGCTCAATGATTAACTGCAGCACAGTTAAGTGTTTTGGTCATGACATCACAGTTACAGGCAGAAAATAAAAACCAGAGCAGTAGCAAAGGGGAGTAGCCAGCTCTGAGAAGGAAAAGTAACACTTATTTTATTGTTTTTACCTAGCAAAAGCCTAAGGACATTAAAATAATTAAAACAGAAAATCACTTTAAGCAACATTATTTAATACATTTAAAACATGTGGCACCCACGTCGTCACATCAGTACAGCGCACACATCAGGCACATCCCATAAGCACAGAGCACATTCTACACATCACACAAGCACAGAGCACATTCTAAACATCACACAAGCACAGAGCACACATCAGACACATCCCAAAAGCACAGAGCACATTCTACACATCACACAAGCAGAGAGCACACATTCTACACATCACACAAGCACAGACACATTCTTCACATCACACAAGCACAGAGCACATTCTACACATCACACAAGCACAGAGCACATTCTACACATCACACAAGCACAGAGCACACATTCTACACATCCCCCAAGCACAGAGCACATTCTACACATCACACAAGCACAGAGCACACATCAGACACATCCCACAAGCACAGAGCACATTCTACACATCACACAAGCACAGAGCACACATCAGACACATCCCACAAGCACAGAGCACATTCTACACATCACAAAAGCACAGAGCACACATTCTACACATCAAACAAGCACAGAGCACACATCAGACACATCCCACAAGCACAGAGCACATTCTACACATGACACAAGCACAGAGCACACATCAGACACATCCCAAAAGCACAGAGCACATTCTACACATCACACAAGCACAGAGCACACATTTTACACATCACACAAGCACAGACACATTCTTCACATCACACAAGCACAGAGCACACAGTCTACACATCACACAAGCACAGACACATTCTACACATCACTAGAGATGAGCGAACCGGTCGCGGTTCGGCTCGAGGTGGTTCGCCGAACGGAGGTCTCGTTCGAGTTCAGTTCGTCGAACGTTCGACGAACCGAACTCGAACGTATAGGCTATAATGGGAGGCAATCACAAACACATAAAAATGCATTATAAATGTACACAAACAGTTAATAAACATTGCCATAACACTTACCGGTGCTCGCGATCCCTTCTGCACTCTGTCTCCTGCCGCTATTCCATCCGATGATCGCTGAATCCTCCCGGTGACCTGCACTGCCAGCAGAGATGCAGGACCTATCGTGACGTCAAAATAGCCATGTGACCAGTCATGTGGCTATTATCTCATTGGCTACAGACTGGTCACATGACTATGACACGTCATGTAGGACCTGCGAGTGCATCTCTCCGGTACACGGTGCACATATGTGTATCGCCGTGTACCGGCGACATGCTCTAGCACACGGTCGACTCCCCGTTCCGTTAGGGACCGGCTGACACAGCCGGTCATTAACGGAGATCACCGTTGCCATAGCAACGCAGTTAGCGGTGACGTCACCGCTAACCGCGGCTCCGAGAGCACCGTTGCTATGGTAACGCGTCTGTCAGCGTTACCGCTAGCAGCCAGCAGTGATCACTCACGGAGTGAAGGCTGCACGCTGCTGCACGATTGTAGTGAGCATTGTAGTGAGGATGGAGGTTCCCCAGCCCCAAGTGATGAGCTGGTGAATCTCATCCTTCCTCACTACAATCGTCACTACTACTACACTAGAAAGAAAGAAGACAGAAGAGCAGGGTCGTGGAGGGCTGACAGGGGGTAATAAAGATGGAGTCTCTAATGTGTCTGTGTATTTATTTCTATTAAAGTATTTTTCCTCTGTGTGGTGTCTTTTTTTTAACCCTTTATTGGAGATTCTTAATGGCCGGGTCAAACGTGCCTGACATTAAGAATCTCTGGCTTAATACTGGCTAGTAAAACAAAGCCAGTATTAACTCATGATTACCCAACAAGCCACCCGGCTCCAGGGCTGTTGGAAGAGTTTGATACAGCGCCAGATGATGGCGCTTCTATGAGAGTGCCATTTTCTGGGACGGCTGCGGACTGAAATCCGCAGCAGAGGCGCCCACAAACCTCGGGCTAACCTGTGCTGCGGATTCCAATCCCCAGCTGCCTAGTTGTACCCGGCTGGACACAAAAGTAGGGCGAAGCCCACGTCATTTGTTTTTTAATTATTTCATGAAATAAGTGAAATAATTAAAAAAAACGGGCTTCCCTATATTTTTGGTTCCCAGCCGGGTACAAATAGGCAACTGGGGGTTGGAGGCAGCCCGTGGCTGCCAGCTGTACCTGGCTAGCATACAAAAATATGGCGAAGCCCACGTCATTTTTTTGGTGGGCAAAAAACTTCTGCATACAGTCCTGGATGGAGTATGCTGAGCCTTGTAGTTCTGCAGCTGCTGTCTGCTCTTCTCCATACAGACAGACAGCAGCTGCAGAACTACAAGGCTCAGCATACTCCATCCAGGACTGTATGCAGAATTTTTTTGCCCCCTGAAAAAATTATGTGGGCTTCGCCATATTTTTGTATGCTAGCCAGGTACAGCAGGCAGGTACGGCTGCCCCCAACCCCCAGTTGCCTATTTGTACCCGTCTGGGAACCAAAAATAAAGGGAAGCCCTTTTTTTATTATTTCATGAATTTCATGAAATAATTAGAAAACAAATGACGTAGGCTTTGCCCCATTTTTGTGTCCAGCCAGGTACAACTAGGCAGCTGGGGATTGGAATCCGCACCACCGGTTGGCCTGAGCTTTCTGGGCCCCACTGCTGCGAATTGCAGTCTGCAGCCACCTCAGAAAATGGCATTTTCATAGAAGCGCCATCTTCTGGCGCTGTATCCAACTCTTCCAGCACCTGCCTGCTATACCTGGCTAGCATACAAAAATATGGCGAAGCTCACGTCCTTTTTTTGTAGTTTTTTGGCAAAAAAAATAAAAAATGCTTCCCTGGATTTTCCATTGCCAGTGAAGGTAACACCAAGCAGTGGGGGTTAGCAGCCAGTAGCTGCTTGGATTACCCTTAGCTAGCAATACAAAAAATGCAGCGGGAGCCCATATATATTTTTTTTAATTATTTATTTAAATAACTAAAAATAAAATGGGCTTCCCTGTATTTTGATTGCTGGACATCACAGTGCTGTAAAAATAAATCTTTAAAAAAATGACGTAGCGCTCCGCGGTATTTTTGATTCTCAGCGCAGATAAAGCAGACAGCTATGGGTTGCCACCCCCATCTGCCTGCCGTTACCTTGGTTGTCAATCAAAATACAGGGAAGCCCATTAATTTTTTCTATTTAAAAAATAGTTAAAAAATAAAAATGACGTTGGGTCCCCCCATTTTTGATAGCCAGCTAGGGTAAAGCAGACGGCTGTAGCCTGAAAACCACAGCTGGCAGCTTTACCGTGGTTGGGGATCCAATGTGGAGGTCCCCTCAGGCTCTTTTTTATAATTATTTTATAAATATTAATAATTACACAATAAAAGTAGGGTCCCCCCAAATTGGATCACCAGCCAAGGTAAAGCGGACAGCTGTGGTCTGGTATTCTCAGGGTGGGAAGGTCCATAGTTATTGGGCCTTCACAGCCTAAAAATAGCAGGCCGCAGGCACCCCAGACGTGGCGCATCCACTAGATGCGCCAATCCTGGCGCTTCACCCCAGCTCATCCCGTGCCCTAGTGCAGTGGCAAACGGGGTAATAAATCGGGTTGATACTAGCTGTAAAGTCACCTGAGATCAAGCCCAGCAGTTTGTGATGTCATGGCGTCTATTAGATACCCAACATCATAAACTGTCAGTACTAACAAAAACAAAAAATCGACAAAAGAAATTTATTTGAAAAAACAGTCCCCAAAACATTTCCTCTTTCACCAATTTATTGTAAGAAAAAAAATAAAGGGGTCCCACGACGACTCTGGACCGTCTAGAATATGGGGGGGAGACACTCAGGGAACGTATCCCCCATTTTCTAGGAGTGCGGACCCTTCATGTGAGGAGTGTGGGTGCAATGAATCTGCACTCACTCTCCCCGGGTCCACAGCAGCAGAGTCCATGTCGTAATGGTTGCTACCAAAGCTGCAATGCCCTGCTCATGAGGTAAGGGCATGCCTAATCAGGAGAACTACTGTAGAGGAAGCTCTGCTCACTGGTATATAGGTGCTCAGAGGTAATAATAGATAAAATTAGTGAGTAACCTCGCCACTCTAAATCTCCCAGACTAAGTCAGTAAGTCCCAATGGATAGTAATGCAAAATCACTCTTTATTGGTCCGTATTAAGAACATTTTTTTTTCATAAGCATATATGTTTTTGTCCAAAACAAGTTACAAATGACGTTTCGGCCTGAGCCTTCGTCAGATTGGACTTATCTGCATGTAATCATGAAAAATGACAATAATCAGTATCACATAAGAGTGAGAGAACAATAACATAAACTCGAACAATGTAGAGGTACAATTGGGATGCAGCAAAAAAATTGCAACACAGCAAGAAATGAAACACATGATACAAATGTCATAATACAGTACAAGTACAATATAGTAATGACAAATATGGGGTCAGAGTAGGCTTAGACAGCTCTGGTACGAAAGAGATGTCAATCATAAAGTAACATGTGCAGTAGGTGTGGAGCTACAGTATGCATGGCAGAGCTAATGGGTAGACTGACCATAGAAAAAGAACGGAGAAAAAGTGGAGAAAAAGTGGAGAAAAAGTGGAGCATAAGAGGAGAAAAAGTGGAGAAAAAAGTGGAGAAAAAGTGGAGAAAAAGTGGAGAAAAAGTGGAGCATAAGAGGAGAAAAAGTGGAGAAAAAAGTGGAGAAAAAGTGGAGAAAAAGTGGAGCATAAGAGGAGAAAAAGTGGAGAAAAAGTGGAGCATAAGAGGAGAAAAAGTGGAGAAAAAGTGGAGCATAAGAGGAGAAAAAGTGGAGAAAAAAGTGGAGAAAAAGTGGAGAAAAAGTGGAGAAAAAGTGGAGAAAAAGTGGAGCATAAGAGGAGAAAAAGTGGAGAAAAAGTGGAGAAAAAGTGGAGCATAAGAGGAGAAAAAGTGGAGAAAAAAGTGGAGAAAAAGTGGAGAAAAAAGTGGAGAAACAGTGGAGAAAAAGTGGAGAAAAAGTGGAGATTAAGAGGAGAAAAAGTGGAGAAAAAGTGGAGCATAAGAGGAGAAAAAGTGGAGAAAAAGTGGAGAAAAAATGGAGAAAAAGTGGAGCATAAGAGGAGAAAAAGTGGAGAAAAAGTGGATGAAAAAAGTGGAGAAAAAGTGGAGAAAAAGTGGAGCATAAGAGGAGAAAAAGTGGAGAAAAAGTGGAGAAAAAGTGGAGCATAAGAGGAGAAAAAGTGGAGAAAAAGTGGAGAAAAAAGTGGAGAAAAAGTGGAGAAAAAGTGGAGCATAAGAGGAGAAAAAGTGGAGAAAAAAGTGGAGAAAACGTGGAGAAAAAGTGGAGAAAAAGTGGAGCATAAGAGGAGAAAAAGTGGAGAAAAAGTGGAGCATAAGAGGAGAAAAAGTGGAGAAAAAGTGGAGAAAAAGTGGAGCATAAGAGGAGAAAAAGTGGAGAAAAAAGTGGAGAAAAAGTGGAGAAAAAGTGGAGCATAAGAGGAGAAAAAGTGGAGAAAAAGTGGACAAAAAGTGGAGAAAAAGTGGAGCATAAGAGGAGAAAAAGTGGAGAAAAAGTGGAGCATAAGAGGAGAAAAAGTGGAGAAAAAGTGGAGAAAAAGTGGAGCATAAGAGGAGAAAAAGTGGAGAAAAAAGTGGAGAAAAAGTGGAGAAAAAGTGGAGCATAAGAGGAGAAAAAGTTGAGAAAAAGTTGAGAAAAAGTGGAGAAAAAGTGGAGAAAAAGTGGAGCATAAGAGGAGAAAAAGTGGAGATTAAGAGGAGAAAAAGTGGAGAAAAAGTGGAGCATAAGAGGAGAAAAAGTGGAGAAAAAGTGGAGAAAAAGTGGAGCATAACAGGAGAAAAAGTGGAGAAAAAAGTGGAGAAAAAGTGGAGAAAAAGTGGAGAAAAAGTGGAGAAAAAGTGGAGCATAAGAGGAGAAAAAGTGGAGAAAAAAGTGGAGAAAAAGTGGAGAAAAAGTGGAGCATAAGAGGAGAAAAAGTGGAGAAAAAGTGGAGAAAAAGTGAAGCATAAGAGGAGAAAAAGTGGAGAAAAAGTGGAGCATAAGAGGAGAAAAAGTGGAGAAAAAGTGGAGCATAAGAGGAGAAAAAGTGGAGAAAAAAGTGGAGAAAAAGTGGAGAAAAAGTGGAGCATAAGAGGAGAAAAAGTGGAGAAAAAGTGGAGAAAAAGTGGAGAAAAAGTGGAGCATAAGAGGAGAAAAAGTGGAGATTAAGAGGAGAAAAAGTGGAGAAAAAGTGGAGCATAAGAGGAGAAAAAGTGGAGAAAAAGTGGAGAAAAAGTGGAGCATAAGAGGAGAAAAAGTGGAGAAAAAAGTGGAGAAAAAGTGGAGAAAAAAGTGGAGAAAAAGTGGAGAAAAAGTGGAGAAAAAGTAGAGATTAAGAGGAGAAAAAGTGGAGAAAAAGTGGAGAAAAAGTGGAGAAAAAGTGGAGCATAAGAGGAGAAAAAGTGGAGAAAAAGTGGAGAAAAAGTGGAGCATAAGAGGAGAAAAAGTGGAGAAAAAAGTGGAGAAAAAGTGGAGAAAAAGTGGAGCATAAGAGGAGAAAAAGTGGAGAAAAAGTGGAGAAAAAGTGGAGAAAAAGTGGAGAAAAAGTGGAGCATAAGAGGAGAAAAAGTGGAGATTAAGAGGAGAAAAAGTGGAGAAAAAGTGGAGAAAAAGTGGAGAAAAAGTGGAGCATAAGAGGAGAAAAAGTGGAGAAAAAGTGGAGAAAAAGTGGAGCATAAGAGGAGAAAAAGTGGAGAAAAAAGTGGAGAAAAAGTGGAGAAAAAGTGGAGCATAAGAGGAGAAAAAGTGGAGAAAAAGTGGAGAAAAAGTGGAGAAAAAGTGGAGAAAAAGTGGAGCATAAGAGGAGAAAAAGTGGAGATTAAGAGGAGAAAAAGTGGAGAAAAAGTGGAGCATAAGAGGAGAAAAAGTGGAGAAAAAGTGGAGAAAAAGTGGAGCATAAGAGGAGAAAAAGTGGAGAAAAAAGTGGAGAAAAAGTGGAGAAAAAAGTGGAGAAAAAGTGGAGAAAAAGTGGAGAAAAAGTAGAGATTAAGAGGAGAAAAAGTGGAGAAAAAGTGGAGAAAAAGTGGAGAAAAAGTGGAGCATAAGAGGAGAAAAAGTGGAGAAAAAGTGGAGAAAAAGTGGAGCATAAGAGGAGAAAAAGTGGAGAAAAAAGTGGAGAAAAAGTGGAGAAAAAGTGGAGCATAAGAGGAGAAAAAGTGGAGAAAAAGTGGAGAAAAAGTGGAGAAAAAGTGGAGAAAAAGTGGAGCATAAGAGGAGAAAAAGTGGAGATTAAGAGGAGAAAAAGTGGAGAAAAAGTGGAGCATAAGAGGAGAAAAAGTGGAGAAAAAGTGGAGAAAAAGTGGAGCATAAGAGGAGAAAAAGTGGAGAAAAAAGTGGAGAAAAAAGTGGAGAAAAAGTGGAGAAAAAAGTGGAGAAAAAGTGGAGAAAAAGTGGAGAAAAAGTGGAGCATAAGAGGAGAAAAAGTGGAGATTAAGAGGAGAAAAAGTGGAGAAAAAGTGGAGAAAAAGTGGAGCATAAGAGGAGAAAAAGTGGAGAAAAAGTGGAGAAAAAGTGGAGCATAAGAGGAGAAAAAGTGGAGATTAAGAGGAGAAAAAGTGGAGAAAAAGTGGAGTATAAGAGGAGAAAAAGTGGAGAAAAAAGTGGAGAAAAAGTGGAGAAAAAGTGGAGCATAAGAGGAGAAAAAGTGGAGATTAAGAGGAGAAAAAGTGGAGAAAAAGTGGAGAAAAAGTGGAGAAAAAGTGGAGCATAAGAGGAGAAAAAGTGGAGAAAAAGTGGAGAAAAAGTGGAGAAAAAGTGGAGCATAAGAGGAGAAAAAGTGGAGAAAAAGTGGAGCATAAGAGGAGAAAAAGTGGAGAAAAAGTGGAGCATAAGAGGAGAAAAAGTGGAGAAAAAAGTGGAGAAAAAGTGGAGAAAAAGTGGAGCATAAGAGGAGAAAAAGTGGAGAAAAAGTGGAGAAAAAGTGGAGAAAAAGTGGAGCCTAAGAGGAGAAAAAGTGGAGATTAAGAGGAGAAAAAGTGGAGAAAAAGTGGAGCATAGGAGGAGAAAAAGTGGAGAAAAAGTGGAGCATAAGAGGAGAAAAAGTGGAGATTAAGAGGAGAAAAAGTGGAGAAAAAGTGGAGCATAAGAGGAGAAAAAGTGGAGAAAAAGTGGAGCATAAGAGGAGAAAAAGTGGAGAAAAAAGTGGAGAAAAAGTGGAGAAAAAGTGGAGAAAAAGTGGAGAAAAAGTGGAGCATAAGAGGAGAAAAAGTGGAGAAAAAAGTGGAGAAAAAGTGGAGAAAAAGTGGAGCATAAGAGGAGAAAAAGTGGAGAAAAAGTGGAGAAAAAGTGGAGCATAAGAGGAGAAAAAGTGGAGAAAAAGTGGAGCATAAGAGGAGAAAAAGTGGAGAAAAAGTGGAGCATAAGAGGAGAAAAAGTGGAGAAAAAAGTGGAGAAAAAGTGGAGAAAAAGTGGAGCATAAGAGGAGAAAAAGTGGAGAAAAAGTGGAGAAAAAGTGGAGAAAAAGTGGAGCATAAGAGGAGAAAAAGTGGAGATTAAGAGGAGAAAAAGTGGAGAAAAAGTGGAGCATAAAAGGAGAAAAAGTGGAGAAAAAGTGGAGAAAAAGTGGAGCATAAGAGGAGAAAAAGTGGAGAAAAAAGTGGAGAAAAAGTGGAGAAAAAAGTGGAGAAAAAGTGGAGAAAAAGTGGAGAAAAAGTGGAGCATAAGAGGAGAAAAAGTGGAGATTAAGAGGAGAAAAAGTGGAGAAAAAGTGGAGAAAAAGTGGAGAAAAAGTGGAGCATAAGAGGAGAAAAAGTGGAGAAAAAGTGGAGAAAAAGTGGAGCATAAGAGGAGAAAAAGTGGAGAAAAAAGTGGAGAAAAAGTGGAGAAAAAGTGGAGCATAAGAGGAGAAAAAGTGGAGAAAAAGTGGAGAAAAAGTGGAGAAAAAGTGGAGAAAAAGTGGAGCATAAGAGGAGAAAAAGTGGAGATTAAGAGGAGAAAAAGTGGAGAAAAAGTGGAGCATAAGAGGAGAAAAAGTGGAGAAAAAGTGGAGAAAAAGTGGAGCATAAGAGGAGAAAAAGTGGAGAAAAAAGTGGAGAAAAAGTGGAGAAAAAAGTGGAGAAAAAAGTGGAGAAAAAGTGGAGAAAAAGTGGAGCATAAGAGGAGAAAAAGTGGAGATTAAGAGGAGAAAAAGTGGAGAAAAAGTGGAGAAAAAGTGGAGCATAAGAGGAGAAAAAGTGGAGAAAAAGTGGAGAAAAAGTGGAGCATAAGAGGAGAAAAAGTGGAGATTAAGAGGAGAAAAAGTGGAGAAAAAGTGGAGCATAAGAGGAGAAAAAGTGGAGAAAAATTGGAGAAAAAGTGGAGTATAAGAGGAGAAAAAGTGGAGAAAAAGTGGAGAAAAAGTGGAGCATAAGAGGAGAAAAAGTGGAGATTAAGAGGAGAAAAAGTGGAGAAAAAGTGGAGAAAAAGTGGAGAAAAAGTGGAGCATAAGAGGAGAAAAAGTGGAGAAAAAGTGGAGAAAAAGTGGAGAAAAAGTGGAGCATAAGAGGAGAAAAAGTGGAGAAAAAAGTGGAGAAAAAGTGGAGAAAAAGTGGAGAAAAAGTGGAGAAAAAGTGGAGCATAAGAGGAGAAAAAGTGGAGAAAAAAGTGGAGAAAAAGTGGAGAAAAAGTGGAGCATAAGAGGAGAAAAAGTGGAGAAAAAGTGGAGCATAAGAGGAGAAAAAGTGGAGAAAAAGTGGAGAAAAAGATGAGCATAAGAGGAGAAAAAGTGGAGAAAAAAGTGGAGAAAAAGTGGAGAAAAAGTGGAGCATAAGAGGAGAAAAAGTGGAGAAAAAGTGGAGAAAAAGTGGAGAAAAAGTGGAGCATAAGAGGAGAAAAAGTGGAGAAAAAGTGGAGCATAAGAGGAGAAAAAGTGGAGAAAAAGTGGAGAAAAAGTGGAGCATAAGAGGAGAAAAAGTGGAGAAAAAAGTGGAGAAAAAGTGGAGAAAAAGTGGAGCATAAGAGGAGAAAAAGTTGAGAAAAAGTGGAGAAAAAGTGGAGAAAAAGTGGAGAAAAAGTGGAGCATAAGAGGAGAAAAAGTGGAGATTAAGAGGAGAAAAAGTGGAGAAAAAGTGGAGCATAAGAGGAGAAAAAGTGGAGAAAAAGTGGAGAAAAAGTGGAGCATAAGAGGAGAAAAAGTGGAGAAAAAAGTGGAGAAAAAGTGGAGAAAAAGTGGAGAAAAAGTGGAGAAAAAGTGGAGCATAAGAGGAGAAAAAGTGGAGAAAAAAGTGGAGAAAAAGTGGAGAAAAAGTGGAGCATAAGAGGAGAAAAAGTGGAGAAAAAGTGGAGAAAAAGTGGAGAAAAAGTGGAGCATAAGAGGAGAAAAAGTGGAGAAAAAGTGGAGCATAAGAGGAGAAAAAGAGGAGAAAAAGTGGAGCATAAGAGGAGAAAAAGTGGAGAAAAAAGTGGAGAAAAAGTGGAGAAAAAGTGGAGCATAAGAGGAGAAAAAGTGGAGAAAAAGTGGAGAAAAAGTGGAGAAAAAGTGGAGCATAAGAGGAGAAAAATTGGAGAAAAAAGTGGAGAAAAAGTGGAGAAAAAAGTGGAGAAAAAGTGGAGAAAAAGTGGAGCATAAGAGGAGAAAAAGTGGAGAAAAAGTGGAGAAAAAGTGGAGAAAAAGTGGAGCATAAGAGGAGAAAAAGTGGAGATTAAGAGGAGAAAAAGTGGAGAAAAAGTGGAGCATAAGAGGAGAAAAAGTGGAGAAAAAGTGGAGAAAAAGTGGAGCATAAGAGGAGAAAAAGTGGAGAAAAAAGTGGAGAAAAAGTGGAGAAAAAAGTGGAGAAAAAGTGGAGAAAAAGTGGAGAAAAAGTGGAGCATAAGAGGAGAAAAAGTGGAGATTAAGAGGAGAAAAAGTGGAGAAAAAGTGGAGAAAAAGTGGAGAAAAAGTGGAGAAAAAGTGGAGAAAAAGTGGAGAAAAAGTGGAGCATAAGAGGAGAAAAAGTGGAGAAAAAAGTGGAGAAAAAGTGGAGAAAAAGTGGAGCATAAGAGGAGAAAAAGTGGAGAAAAAGTGGAGAAAAAGTGGAGAAAAAGTGGAGAAAAAGTGGAGCATAAGAGGAGAAAAAGTGGAGATTAAGAGGAGAAAAAGTGGAGAAAAAGTGGAGCATAAGAGGAGAAAAAGTGGAGAAAAAGTGGAGAAAAAGTGGAGCATAAGAGGAGAAAAAGTGGAGAAAAAAGTGGAGAAAAAGTGGAGAAAAAAGTGGAGAAAAAAGTGGAGAAAAAGTGGAGAAAAAGTGGAGCATAAGAGGAGAAAAAGTGGAGATTAAGAGGAGAAAAAGTGGAGAAAAAGTGGAGAAAAAGTGGAGCATAAGAGGAGAAAAAGTGGAGAAAAAGTGGAGAAAAAGTGGAGCATAAGAGGAGAAAAAGTGGAGATTAAGAGGAGAAAAAGTGGAGAAAAAGTGGAGCATAAGAAGAGAAAAAGTGGAGAAAAAGTGGAGAAAAAGTGGAGTATAAGAGGAGAAAAAGTGGAGAAAAAGTGGAGAAAAAGTGGAGCATAAGAGGAGAAAAAGTGGAGATTAAGAGGAGAAAAAGTGGAGAAAAAGTGGAGAAAAAGTGGAGAAAAAGTGGAGCATAAGAGGAGAAAAAGTGGAGAAAAAGTGGAGAAAAAGTGGAGAAAAAGTGGAGCATAAGAGGAGAAAAAGTGGAGAAAAAAGTGGAGAAAAAGTGGAGAAAAAGTGGAGAAAAAGTGGAGAAAAAGTGGAGCATAAGAGGAGAAAAAGTGGAGAAAAAAGTGGAGAAAAAGTGGAGAAAAAGTGGAGCATAAGAGGAGAAAAAGTGGAGAAAAAGTGGAGCATAAGAGGAGAAAAAGTGGAGAAAAAGTGGAGAAAAAGTGGAGCATAAGAGGAGAAAAAGTGGAGAAAAAAGTGGAGAAAAAGTGGAGAAAAAGTGGAGCATAAGAGGAGAAAAAGTGGAGAAAAAGTGGAGAAAAAGTGGAGAAAAAGTGGAGCATAAGAGGAGAAAAAGTGGAGAAAAAGTGGAGCATAAGAGGAGAAAAAGTGGAGAAAAAGTGGAGAAAAAGTGGAGCATAAGAGGAGAAAAAGTGGAGAAAAAAGTGGAGAAAAAGTGGAGAAAAAGTGGAGCATAAGAGGAGAAAAAGTTGAGAAAAAGTGGAGAAAAAGTGGAGAAAAAGTGGAGAAAAAGTGGAGCATAAGAGGAGAAAAAGTGGAGATTAAGAGGAGAAAAAGTGGAGAAAAAGTGGAGCATAAGAGGAGAAAAAGTGGAGAAAAAGTGGAGCATAAGAGGAGAAAAAGTGGAGAAAAAAGTGGAGAAAAAGTGGAGAAAAAGTGGAGAAAAAGTGGAGAAAAAGTGGAGCATAAGAGGAGAAAAAGTGGAGAAAAAAGTGGAGAAAAAGTGGAGAAAAAGTGGAGCATAAGAGGAGAAAAAGTGGAGAAAAAGTGGAGAAAAAGTGGAGCATAAGAGGAGAAAAAGTGGAGAAAAAGTGGAGCATAAGAGGAGAAAAAGTGGAGAAAAAGTGGAGCATAAGAGGAGAAAAAGTGGAGAAAAAAGTGGAGAAAAAGTGGAGCATAAGAGGAGAAAAAGTGGAGAAAAAGTGGAGAAAAAGTGGAGCATAAGAGGAGAAAAAGTGGAGATTAAGAGGAGAAAAAGTGGAGAAAAAGTGGAGCATAAGAGGAGAAAAAGTGGAGAAAAAGTGGAGAAAAAGTGGAGCATAAGAGGAGAAAAAGTGGAGAAAAAAGTGGAGAAAAAGTGGAGAAAAAAGTGGAGAAAAAGTGGAGAAAAAGTGGAGAAAAAGTAGAGATTAAGAGGAGAAAAAGTGGAGAAAAAGTGGAGAAAAAGTGGAGAAAAAGTGGAGCATAAGAGGAGAAAAAGTGGAGAAAAAGTGGAGAAAAAGTGGAGCATAAGAGGAGAAAAAGTGGAGAAAAAAGTGGAGAAAAAATGGAGAAAAAGTGGAGCATAAGAGGAGAAAAAGTGGAGAAAAAGTGGAGAAAAAGTGGAGAAAAAGTGGAGAAAAAGTGGAGCATAAGAGGAGAAAAAGTGGAGATTAAGAGGAGAAAAAGTGGAGAAAAAGTGGAGCATAAGAGGAGAAAAAGTGGAGAAAAAGTGGAGAAAAAGTGGAGCATAAGAGGAGAAAAAGTGGAGAAAAAAGTGGAGAAAAAGTGGAGAAAAAAGTGGAGAAAAAGTGGAGAAAAAGTGGAGAAAAAGTGGAGCATAAGAGGAGAAAAAGTGGAGATTAAGAGGAGAAAAAGTGGAGAAAAAGTGGAGAAAAAGTGGAGCATAAGAGGAGAAAAAGTGGAGAAAAAGTGGAGCATAAGAGGAGAAAAAGTGGAGATTAAGAGGAGAAAAAGTGGAGAAAAAGTGGAGAAAAAGTGGAGTATAAGAGGAGAAAAAGTGGAGAAAAAGTGGAGCATAAGAGGAGAAAAAGTGGAGATTAAGAGGAGAAAAAGTGGAGAAAAAGTGGAGAAAAAGTGGAGAAAAAGTGGAGCATAAGAGGAGAAAAAGTGGAGAAAAAGTGGAGAAAAAGTGGAGAAAAAGTGGAGCATAAGAGGAGAAAAAGTGGAGAAAAAGTGGAGCATAAGAGGAGAAAAAGTGGAGAAAAAGTGGAGCATAAGAGGAGAAAAAGTGGAGAAAAAAGTGGAGAAAAAGTGGAGAAAAAGTGGAGCATAAGAGGAGAAAAAGTGGAGAAAAAGTGGAGAAAAAGTGGAGAAAAAGTGGAGCCTAAGAGGAGAAAAAGTGGAGATTAAGAGGAGAAAAAGTGGAGAAAAAGTGGAGCATAAGAGGAGAAAAAGTGGAGAAAAAGTGGAGCATAAGAGGAGAAAAAGTGGAGATTAAGAGGAGAAAAAGTGGAGAAAAAGTGGAGCATAAGAGGAGAAAAAGTGGAGAAAAAGTGGAGAAAAAGTGGAGCATAAGAGGAGAAAAAGTGGAGAAAAAAGTGGAGAAAAAGTGGAGAAAAAGTGGAGAAAAAGTGGAGAAAAAGTGGAGCATAAGAGGAGAAAAAGTGGAGAAAAAAGTGGAGAAAAAGTGGAGAAAAAGTGGAGCATAAGAGGAGAAAAAGTGGAGAAAAAGTGGAGAAAAAGTGGAGCATAAGAGGAGAAAAAGTGGAGAAAAAGTGGAGCATAAGAGGAGAAAAAGTGGAGAAAAAGTGGAGCATAAGAGGAGAAAAAGTGGACAAAAAAGTGGAGAAAAAGTGGAGAAAAAGTGGAGCATAAGAGGAGAAAAAGTGGAGAAAAAGTGGAGAAAAAGTGGAGAAAAAGTGGAGCATAAGAGGAGAAAAAGTGGAGATTAAGAGGAGAAAAAGTGGAGAAAAAGTGGAGCATAAGAGGAGAAAAAGTGGAGAAAAAGTGGAGCATAAGAGGAGAAAAAGTGGAGAAAAAAGTGGAGAAAAAGTGGAGAAAAAAGTGGAGAAAAAGTGGAGCATAAGAGGAGAAAAAGTGGAGATTAAGAGGAGAAAAAGTGGAGAAAAAGTGGAGAAAAAGTGGAGAAAAAGTGGAGCATAAGAGGAGAAAAAGTGGAGAAAAAGTGGAGAAAAAGTGGAGCATAAGAGGAGAAAAAGTGGAGAAAAAAGTGGAGAAAAAGTGGAGAAAAAGTGGAGCATAAGAGGAGAAAAAGTGGAGAAAAAGTGGAGAAAAAGTGGAGCATAAGAGGAGAAAAAGTGGAGATTAAGAGGAGAAAAAGTGGAGAAAAGTGGAGCATAAGAGGAGAAAAAGTGGAGAAAAAGTGGAGAAAAAGTGGAGCATAAGAGGAGAAAAAGTGGAGAAAAAAGTGGAGAAAAAGTGGAGAAAAAAGTGGAGAAAAAGTGGAGAAAAAAGTGGAGAAAAAGTGGAGAAAAAGTGGAGAAAAAGTGGAGCATAAGAGGAGAAAAAGTGGAGATTAAGAGGAGAAAAAGTGGAGAAAAAGTGGAGAAAAAGTGGAGCATAAGAGGAGAAAAAGTGGAGAAAAAGTGGAGAAAAAGTGGAGTATAAGAGGAGAAAAAGTGGAGAAAAAGTGGAGAAAAAGTGGAGCATAAGAGGAGAAAAAGTGGAGATTAAGAGGAGAAAAAGTGGAGAAAAAGTGGAGAAAAAGTGGAGAAAAAGTGGAGCATAAGAGGAGAAAAAGTGGAGAAAAAGTGGAGAAAAAGTGGAGAAAAAGTGGAGCATAAGAGGAGAAAAAGTGGAGAAAAAGTGGAGCATAAGAGGAGAAAAAGTGGAGAAAAAGTGGAGCATAAGAGGAGAAAAAGTAGAGAAAAAAGTGGAGAAAAAGTGGAGAAAAAGTGGAGCATAAGAGGAGAAAAAGTGGAGAAAAAGTGGAGAAAAAGTGGAGAAAAAGTGGAGAAAAAGTGGAGCCTAAGAGGAGAAAAAGTGGAGATTAAGAGGAGAAAAAGTGGAGAAAAAGTGGAGCATAAGAGGAGAAAAAGTGGAGAAAAAGTGGAGCATAAGAGGAGAAAAAGTGGAGAAAAAGTGGAGAAAAAAGTGGAGAAAAAAGTGGAGAAAAAAGTGGAGAAAAAGTGGAGCATAAGAGGAGAAAAAGTGGAGAAAAAAGTGGAGAAAAAGTGGAGAAAAAGTGGAGCATGAGAGGAGAAAAAGTGGAGAAAAAAGTGGAGAAAAAGTGGAGAAAAGGTGGAGAAAAAGTGGAGCATAAGAGGAGAAAAAGTGGAGAAAAAGTGGAGTATAAGAGGAGAAAAAGTGGAGAAAAAGTGGAGAAAAAGTGGAGCATAAGAGGAGAAAAAGTGGAGATTAAGAGGAGAAAAAGTGGAGAAAAAGTGGAGAAAAAGTGGAGCATAAGAGGAGAAAAAGTGGAGAAAAAGTGGAGAAAAAGTGGAGTATAAGAGGAGAAAAAGTGGAGAAAGAGTGGAGAAAAAGTGGAGCATAAGAGGAGAAAAAGTGGAGATTAAGAGGAGAAAAAGTGGAGAAAAAGTGGAGAAAAAGTGGAGAAAAAGTGGAGCATAAGAGGAGAAAAAGTGGAGAAAAAGTGGAGAAAAAGTGGAGAAAAAGTGGAGCATAAGAGGAGAAAAAGTGGAGAAAAAGTGGAGCATAAGAGGAGAAAAAGTGGAGAAAAAGTGGAGCATAAGAGGAGAAAAAGTAGAGAAAAAAGTGGAGAAAAAGTGGAGAAAAAGTGGAGCATAAGAGGAGAAAAAGTGGAGAAAAAGTGGAGAAAAAGTGGAGAAAAAGTGGAGAAAAAGTGGAGCCTAAGAGGAGAAAAAGTGGAGATTAAGAGGAGAAAAAGTGGAGAAAAAGTGGAGCATAAGAGGAGAAAAAGTGGAGAAAAAGTGGAGCATAAGAGGAGAAAAAGTGGAGAAAAAGTGGAGAAAAAAGTGGAGAAAAAAGTGGAGAAAAAAGTGGAGAAAAAGTGGAGCATAAGAGGAGAAAAAGTGGAGAAAAAAGTGGAGAAAAAGTGGAGAAAAAGTGGAGAAAAAGTGGAGCATGAGAGGAGAAAAAGTGGAGAAAAAAGTGGAGAAAAAGTGGAGAAAAGGTGGAGAAAAAGTGGAGCATAAGAGGAGAAAAAGTGGAGAAAAAGTGGAGTATAAGAGGAGAAAAAGTGGAGAAAAAGTGGAGAAAAAGTGGAGCATAAGAGGAGAAAAAGTGGAGATTAAGAGGAGAAAAAGTGGAGAAAAAGTGGAGAAAAAGTGGAGAAAAAGTGGAGCATAAGAGGAGAAAAAGTGGAGAAAAAGTGGAGAAAAAGTGGAGAAAAAGTGGAGCATAAGAGGAGAAAAAGTGGAGAAAAAGTGGAGCATAAGAGGAGAAAAAGTGGAGAAAAAGTGGAGCATAAGAGGAGAAAAAGTAGAGAAAAAAGTGGAGAAAAAGTGGAGAAAAAGTGGAGCATAAGAGGAGAAAAAGTGGAGAAAAAGTGGAGAAAAAGTGGAGAAAAAGTGGAGCCTAAGAGGAGAAAAAGTGGAGATTAAGAGGAGAAAAAGTGGAGAAAAAGTGGAGCATAAGAGGAGAAAAAGTGGAGAAAAAGTGGAGCATAAGAGGAGAAAAAGTGGAGAAAAAGTGGAGAAAAAAGTGGAGAAAAAAGTGGAGAAAAAAGTGGAGAAAAAGTGGAGCATAAGAGGAGAAAAAGTGGAGAAAAAAGTGGAGAAAAAGTGGAGAAAAAGTGGAGAAAAAGTGGAGCATGAGAGGAGAAAAAGTGGAGAAAAAAGTGGAGAAAAAGTGGAGAAAAGGTGGAGAAAAAGTGGAGCATAAGAGGAGAAAAAGTGGAGAAAAAGTGGAGCATAAGAGGAGAAAAAGTGGAGAAAAAGTGGAGAAAAAGTGGAGAAAAAAATGGAGAAAAAGTGGAGAAAAAGTGGAGAAAAAGTGGAGAATAAGAGGAGAAAAAGTGGAGAAAAAGTGGAGAATAAGAGGAGAAAAAGTGGAGAATAAGTGGAGAAAAAATGGAGAAAAAGTGGAGAAAAAAATGGAGAAAAAGTGGAACACCCTTTGGTACCTTTCATGTGGCACTAAGGGGTGCTTAGCTTTGTATTTAGCCAAAAAAATGAAAAAAAAATGACGTAGGGTTCCCCCTAGTTTTGTAGCCAGCTAGGGTAAAGCAGACGGCTGCAGCCTGCAGACCACAGCTGGCAACCTCACCTTGGCTGGTAATCCAAAACTGAGGGCACCCCACGCTGTTATTTTAAATTAAATAAATAATTTAAAAAAAAAACCACGTAGGGGTCCCCCAAAATTGGATCACCAGCCAAGGTAAAGCAGACAGCTGGGGCCTGATATTCTCAGACTAGGGAGGTCCATGGTTATTGGAATCTCCCCAGCCTAAAAATAGCAGGCCGCAGCCGCCCCAGAAGTGGCGCATCCATTAGATGCGCCAATCCTGGTGCTTCGCCCCAGCTCATCCCGCGCCCTGGTGCGGTGGCAAACGGGGTAATATATGGGGTTAATACCAGATGTGTAATGTCACCTGGCATCAAGCCCTGGGGTTGGTGAGGTCAGGCGTCTATCAGATACCCGACATCACCAACCCAGTCAGTAATAAAAAAAAATAGACGACAAACACATTTTTATTTGAAAAAACACTCCCCAAAACATTCCCTCTTTAACCAATTTATTAGAATGAAAAACAAATCCAGGTCTGGTGTAATCCAACGGGTTGCCATGACGATCCACACTGTCCCAGTCAATGAAGAGCAGAATGTTCCCCATTGGCTGGGAGAGCAATGCAGTGACCTGAGCTAATATCAATGGGTCAGCCCAGGTCACTGCAGGGGATGACAAGTGCTGCTGTCAGCGAGGAACATTACCTGCGCTGATCTCCAGCACTGCCGACAGCCCCTGTCACTGAGGTCAATGACCGGCGCCTTCACATCAAGTATCGCGAGAGGTCCGTGACGTCTCGGGTGGGAAGGGGGGGTGCGTGTGTGAGAGTGTGTGTGTGTGTGTATATGTATGTATACATGCTGCGGGCAGGAGGGGGCGAAGCGAGATGAGCGGGAAGTGTGGGCTTCCTGCACGTAACTAAGATAAACATCGGGTTACTAACCAAGCGCTTTGCTTGGATACCCGATGTTTATCTTGGTTACCAGCTTGTGGCAGGCTGCCAGCGATGGCTCCTGCACACTGTAGCTGTAAAAAGCCCTGCTTTTTGCTGCTAGAACCGTTCTCGAACGTTTCTAGAACTATCGAGCTTTTAGCAAAAAGCTCGAGTTCTAGTTCGATCTCGAACAGCCCAAAAATCACTCGAGCCTAGAACTGGAGAACCACGAACTGCGAACCGCGCTCAACTCTACACATCACACAAGCACAGAGCACATTCTACACATCACACAAGCACAGAGCACACATTCTACATGTGACACCCTGGTGCCGCCAGGTGGTCACACACCAAATAGGCCCCCGCACAACACCATCCCTCACAGGATTACACCAGTCAACAAAACCCTAGTCACCCCCCCAGGGAAGGACAGGCACACCAGTGGGCGGGACCAGGCAGAAGGAAAACGCCCACCTAGGGCTCTAGAGAACCCGGGGTGAGAAAAGAGTCAGTTTGTTGGAGTTTCAGTTTGGAGTTTGAGTGGAGTGGAGTTGACAGTAGGAGGCAGGAGAGGAGAAAGTGAAGGTCAAGTGCAAGCCAGAGAGGAGAGGCATCGGGGTTGTAGCCCCGGCGTGCTGGCTAGGTGGCAGACGGTGGTCCATGTCTGTCAGGAGACGGGAAGACGACTGCCGGAGATCTGAGGTGGACCGAGACAGGGTAGGAGCCCGTCGATACCGACACCAGAGAACCGACCCAGAAACCGTGCACAGAGGGGGTACCTGGACCCTGAAGCAGAGACCGGAACAACCGACTTTATTAATTAACCAGTTAAGGGCAGGATTATAGGTCCTGTCCCACCAAAAGTCCCAAAAGCAGACCAGCAGCCCACCGCGGGGAATATGGCTTCCGCCAGGGCCCGTTAGATCCTAAGGTTCAGCATCTATGGGCAAGACTCCCACACCTAGTTCTGGGAGCGGACTCCCGTGTTTTATACCGAGAAGTCTGAAGAGAACTAAAATAGTGCAGAGTAAAGTGACAAAGACCATCACCCCGGGTGAGGGACCAGAATATACCCGGCTGCGGAGCTCCGGCCACTGGCCCCTTGGTTTACCACAGGACTCGTGTGATTTATTTGACTGTGAGTTCACTAATATCCCCCGGTCCAAACGGGCGCGCCGGCCCCTGCAGCCACCGTCCTCAGCATAGAGACACTGGGCCCCGGGGCATCCACCCCTACCCACGGAGGGTTAAAACAACTAGCTGCCATTCCAATGCCCCAGGTGCTCCCCAATAGCAGCGGTGGTCCCCCAAATTACCACACACCGTGGGTGGCGTCATGGACAATATAGACAATCCCACATACAAACATCCCTCTTTTTATTCGAAGTGTCCGCGAGACCCCCAGGTCCGGAGACCCCTCGAGCCACACACCGTAGATCCGGATCCGAGCAGCCCAGCTGCTGGTGTGGGGCGGCGCATACACATCACAGAAGCACAGAACACATTCTACACATCACACAAGCACAGAGCACATTCTACACATCACATAAGGACAGAGCACACATCAGACACATCCCACAATGACAGAGCACATTCTACACATGACACAAGCACAGAGCACACATCAGACACATCCCACAAGCACAGAGCACATTCTACACATCACACAGGCACAGAGCACACATTCTACACATCCCACAAACACAGAGCATATTCTACACATCACACAAGCACAGAGCACACATTCTACATGTGACATTCAGGCGCCGCCAGGTGGTCCCACACCAAATAGGCCCCCGCACAACACCATCCCTCACAGGGTTACACCAGCCAACAAAACCCTAGTCACCCCCCCAGGGAATGACAGGCACACCAGTGGGCGGGACCAGGTGGAGGGAAAATGCCCACCTAGGGCTCTAGAGAACCCGGGGCGGGAAAAGAGTCAGTTTGTTGGAGTTTCAGTTTGCAGTTTGAGTGGAGTGGAGTTGACAGTAGGAGGCAGGGGAGGAGAAAGTGTAGTTCAAGTGCAAGCCAGAGAGAAGAGGCATCGGGGTTGGAGCTCCGGCGTGCTGGCTAGGTGGCAGACGGTGGTCCGTCTGTCAGGAGACAGGAAGATGACTGCCGGAGATCTGAAGTAGACCGGGACAGGGTAGGATCCCGTCGCTACCGACACCAGAGAACCGACCCAGAAACCGTGCACAGAGGGGGTACCTGGACCCTGAAGCAGAGACTGGAACAACCGACTTTGTTAATTAACCAGTTAAGGGCAGGATTACAGGTCCTGTCCCACCAAAAGTCCCAAAAGCAGACCAGCAGCCCACCGCGGGGGATAGGGCATCCGCCAGGGCCCATTAGATCCCAAGGGTCAGCATCTGTGGGCAAGACTCCCACACCTAGTTCTGGGAGCGGACTCCCGTGTTTTATACCGAGAAGTCTGAAGAGAACTAAAATAGTGCAGAGTAAAGTGACACAGACCATCACCCCGGGTGAGGGACCAGAATATACCCGGCTGCGGAGCTCCGGCCACTGGCCCCTTGGTTTACCACAGGACTCGTGTGATTTATTTGACTGTGAGTTCACTAATATCCCCCGGTCCAAACGGGCGCGCCGGCCCCTGCAGCCACCATCCTCAGCATAGAGACACTGGGCCCCGGGGCATCCACCCCTACCCACGGAGGGTTAAAACAACTAGCTGCCATTCCAATGCCCCAGGTGCTCCCCAATAGCAGCGGTGGTCCCCCAAATTACCACACACCGTGGGTGGCGTCATGGACAATATAGACAATCCCACATACAAACATCCCCCTTTTTATTCGAAGTGTCCGCGAGACCCCCAGGTCCGGAGACCCCTCGAGCCACACACCGTAGATCCGGATCCGAGCAGCCCAGCTGCTGGTGTGGGGCGGCGCATACACATCACAGAAGCACAGAACACATTCTACACATCACACAAGCACAGAGCACATTCTACACATCACATAAGGACAGAGCACACATCAGACACATCCCACAAGCACAGAGCACATTCTACACATTACACAAGCACAGAGCACACATCAGACACATCCCACAAGCACAGAGCACATTCTACACATCACACAGGCACAGAGCACACATTCTACACATCCCACAAACACAGAGCATATTCTACACATCACACAAGCACAGAGCACACATTCTACATGTGACATTCAGGCGCCACCAGGTGGTCCCACACCAAATAGGCCCCCGCACAACACCATCCCTCACAGGGTTACACCAGCCAACAAAACCCTAGTCACCCCCCCAGGGAATGACAGGCACACCAGTGGGCGGGACCAGGTGGAGGGAAAATGCCCACCTAGGGCTCTAGAGAACCCGGGGCGGGAAAAGAGTCAGTTTGTTGGAGTTTCAGTTTGCAGTTTGAGTGGAGTTGACAGTAGGAGGCAGGAGAGGAGAAAGTGTAGTTCAAGTGCAAGCCAGAGAGAAGAGGCATCGGGGTTGGAGCTCCGGCGTGCTGGCTAGGTGGCAGACGGTGGTCCGTGTCTGTCAGGAGACAGGAAGATGACTGCCGGAGATCTGAAGTAGACCGGGACAGGGTAGGATCCCGTCGCTACCGACACCAGAGAACCGACCCAGAAACCGTGCACAGAGGGGGTACCTGGACCCTGAAGCAGAGACTGGAACAACCGACTTTGTTAATTAACCAGTTAAGGGCAGGATTACAGGTCCTGTCCCACCAAAAGTCCCAAAAGCAGACCAGCAGCCCACCGCGGGGGATAGGGCATCTGCCAGGGCCCATTAGATCCCAAGGGTCAGCATCTGTGGGCAAGACTCCCACACCTAGTTCTGGGAGCGGACTCCCGTGTTTTATACCGAGAAGTCTGAAGAGAACTAAAATAGTGCAGAGGAAAGTGACACAGACCATCACTCCGGGTGAGGGACCAGAATATACCCGGCCGCGGAGCTCCAGCCACTGGCACCTTGGTTTACCACAGGACTCGTGTGATTTATCTGACTGTGAGTTCACTAATATCCCCCGATCCAACTGGGTGCGCCGGCCCCTGCTGCCACCGTCCTCAGCACAGAGACACTTGGCTCCGGGGCATCCACCCTTACCCATGGAGGGTTAAAACAACTAGCTGCCATTCCAATGCCCCGGGTGCTCCCCAATAGCAGCGGTGGTCCCCCAAATTACCACACACCGTGGGTGGCATCACAGACAATATAGACAATCCTACATACAAACATCCCCCTTTTTTATTCGAAGTGTCCGCGAGACCCCCAGGTCCGGAGACCCCTCGAGCCACACACCGTAGATTCGGATCCGAGCAGCCTGGCTGCTGGCGTGGGGCGGTACATACACATCACACAAGCACAGAACACATTCTACACATCACACAAGCACAGAGCACACATTCTACGCATCCCACAAACACAGAGCACATTCTACACATCACACAAGCACAGAGCACACTTTCTACACATCACACAAACACAAAGCACACATTCTACACATCACACAAGCACAGAGCACACATTCTACACATGACACAAGCACAGAGCACTTTCAACACATCACGCAACCATAGCCAAAACATGGGCGATATCACACAAAACAGTACACACATCACACATGTAAAGTGCACTTATTATAAACTTCACACAAGTACACTGCACACATCAAAGTAAGTGCAGGACACGAAATGAACACATACGTCAGACATGACCAATCAGACACAACATGTGCACAATTATTACTGCATAAACTACATCATAAACAAGTCAGTCACATAACTAAGAATATTTATCACAGGCAGATTCACATGTACCAAATATACAAGCACATACACATACCATATACACACATATACAGGCACATAACAGACATAGAAGCACCAGCATACCAGATATACATACACACAAATCAGATATACAGGCACATACACACATACTATATACTGTATAAAGGCACATATACAGTACAGACCAAAAGTTTGGACGTACCTTCTCATTCAAAGAGTTTTCTTTGTTTTCATGACTCTGAAAAATGTAGATTCACATTGAAGGCATCAAAACTATGAATTAACACATGTGGAATGAAATACTTAACAAAAAAAGTGTGAAACAACTGAAAAAATGTTTTATATTCTAGGTTCTTCAAAGTAACCACCTTTTGCTTTGATTACTGCTTTGCTCAGTCTTGGCATTCTCTTGATAAGCTTCAAGAGGTAGTCACCGGAAATGGTCTTCCAGCAGTCTTGAAGGAGTTCCCAGAGATGCTTAGCACTTGTTGGCCCTTTTGCCTTCACTCTGCAGTCCAGCTCACCCCAAACCATCTTGATTAAGTTCAGGTCTGGTGACTGTGGAGGCCAGGTCATCTGGCGTAGCACCCCATCACTCTCCTTCTTAGTCAAATAGGCCTGACACAGCCTGCAGGTGTGTTTCGGGTCATTGTCCTGTTGAAAAATAAATGTTGGTCCAACTAAATGCAAACTGGATGGAATAGCATGCCGCTACAAGATGCTGTGGTAGCCATGCTGGTTCAGTATGCCTTCAATTTTGAATAAATCCCCAACAGTGTCACCAGCAAAGCACCCCCACACCATCACACCTCCTCCTCCATGCTTCACGGTGGGAACCAGGCATGTAGAGTCCATCCGTTCACCTTGGACTCATCAGACCAAAGCACAGATTTCCACTGGTCTAATATCCATTCCTTGTGTTCTTTAGCCCAAACAAGTCTCTTCTTCTTGTTGCCTGTCCTTAGCAGTGGTTTCCTAGCAGCTATTTTACCATGAAGGCCTGCTGTACAAAGTCTCCTCTTAACAGTTGTTTTAGAGATGTGTCTGCTGCTAGAACCCTGTGTGGCATTGACCTGGTCTCTAATCTGAGCTGCTGAGCTGCTGTTAACCTGCGATTTCTGAGGCTGGTCACTCGGATAAAATTATCCTCCGCAGCAGAGGTGACTCTTAAGTGGGCTTTACACACTACAATATATCTAACGATGTTTCGGCAGGGTCACGTCGTAAGTGACGCACATCCAGCATCGTTAGTGATATTGTAGTGTGTGAAACCTACATGCGATTGCGATTGAATGAATAAATGTTGATCGCATACACTTCGTTCAAAACCTAAAAATTGAACGTTGGGTTGTTCAATGTTCCCGAGGCAGCACACAACGCAGTGTGTGACACCCCGGGAACGATGAACTGCAACTTACCTGCGTCCCGCGGCTCCCGCCGGCTATGCGGAAGGAAAGAGGTGGGCGGGATGTTTACGTCCCGCTCATCTCCGCCCCTCCGCTTCTATTGGCCGGCTGCCGTGTGACGTCGCTGTGATGCCGAACGTCCCTCCCACTTCAGGAAGTGGATGTTTGCCGCCCACATCGAGGTAGTATGGTAGGTAAGTACATGTGACGGAAATTAATCGTTTGTGCGACACGGTCAACAAATTGAACGTGCCGCACATACGATGGGGGCATGTCACATCGCATACGATATCGTATGCTTAATTGTAAGGTGTAAAGCAGGCTTTAGTTTTCCTTTCCTGTGGCGGTCCTCATCTGAGCCAGTTTCTTTGTAGCGTTTGATGGTTTTTGCCACTGCACTTAGGGACACTTTCAAAGTTTTCTCAATTTTTTGCACTGACTGACCTTCATTTCTTAAAGTAATGATGGCCACTCGTTTTTCTTTACTTAGCTGCTTTTTTTCTTGCCATAATATAAATTCTAACAGTCTATTCAGTAGGATTATCAGCTTTGTATCCACCAGACTTCTGCACAACACAACTGATGGTCCCAACCTCATTTATAAGGCAGAAATCCCACTTATTAAACCTGACAGGGCACACCTGTGAAGTGAAAACCATTTCCTGTGACTACCTCTTCAAGCTCATCAAGAGAATGCCAAGAGTGTGCAAAGCAGTAATCAAAGTAAAAGGTGGCTACTTTGAAGAACCTAGAATATAAGACATATTTTCAGTTGTTTCACACTTTTTTGTTAAGTATTTCATTTCACATGTGTTAATTGATAGTTTTGATGCCTTCAATGTGAATCTACAATTTTCAGAGTCATGAAAATAAAGACAACTCTTTGAATGAGAAGGTGTGTCCAAACTTTTTGTCTGTACTGTATGTACACACATATAGGCACATACATTCATACCAGATATACAGGCACATACTATATGTACAAGCATGTACATACACACATTCAGGCACACACACACATATCATATATATATATATATATATATATATATAGAGACACATATACTATATATGCACAGGCACATACACATATATACAGGCACATGCACATACACATATATACAGACACATACATACAAATTTTTAGAGCGTTTTTAAAGTGCAAAAAGAATACAAAAGTTTATTAAGACCCAAGGTGAACATCCATGATCAATAAAAACATGTTAAAATACCAGGGCCGGGCGCATCATGTATATCAATTGGGATTCATGATGTGAAACACTTTATCAAGATTTACAAAGTGAATAGGATGTCAGTATATAAAAACTCCATATTGGAGTATGTCCATGCTGGACACAACATTACAAAATCCTATATACAAAATTATGGCATACAGAAGGTACCAGAATAAAATATCTACCAAAAACATGAGGCCCGGCCCTGGTATTTTAACATGTTTTTATTGATCATGGATGTTCACTAGTGATGAGCGAGCATGCTTGTAACTACTCGGTACTCGCACGAGTATCACTGTACTCGGGCTACTTGGCGGGGACCGAGTAATCTCGCGATACTCGTGCTGTACTCGTGGTCTTCATCCCTGCATGTTGGCGCTCTTTTGAGAGCCAGCCCTCATGCAGGGATTGGCTGGCAGACCACTGCAATGCCACAGCCCTGTTAGTTGTGGAATTGCAGTGATTGGCCGGCCTGCACAGCGTGACCAAGCCTTTATACCGGCGGGCGCGCTGTGCTCTGCACACAGCCATCCAGACAGTGAGTGCAGGGAGAGTGTTGCTGCTTCAGGGAAAGGTTTGAGGCCCTTTATAGCTATTTCCGTATCAGGGCTGCAAACAGTGTGACCAGAAGTCCTTCTCAGGACTATTATAGTTGTATACAGGCAGGCAGGGTATAGCCAGGTCGGAGTACAGTAGCAGAGTCCTTCTCAGGACTATTGTTGCTGTATACAGGCAGGGTATAGCCAGGTCGGAATACAGGCTAGTGACCAGAAGAGTCCTTGTCAGGACTATTGTAGCAGTATACAGGCAGGCAGGCAGGGTATATAGCCATTCCTAGTGGTGACCGTATACCAGCTTTCATCATATCTGGGGCTGGTGTACACAGTCTAAAACAGTCTTGATAGTGTCAGACTTCTCAGTAATTATCGCTCCTAAAAACCTGTTAGGTTCTTAGTGCGTCCGTGCTTGCATTTAAAAACCGCACGTGTGTGCCTGTCGGTGGCAGCGTACAGGTGCTCGATTTGCACAAACTATTATATAACGCACAAGTCTAGTATATAATACACGTCAGTCAGCAGTGTCTGATAGTGTCAGACTTCTCAGTAATTGTCGCTCCTAAAAACCTGTTAGGTTCTTAGTGCATCCGTGCTTGCATTTAAAAACCGCACGCGTGTGCCTGTCGGTGGCAGCGTACAGGTGCACAATTTGCACAAACTATTATATAACGCACAAGTCTAGTGTATAATACACGTCAGTCAGAAGTGTCTGATAGTGTCAGACTTCTCAGTAATTGTCGCTCCTAAAAACCTGTTAGGTTTTTAGTGCGTCCGTGCTTGCATTTAAAAACCGCACGTGTGTGCCTGTCGGTGGCAGCGTACAGGTGCACGATTTGCACAAACTATTATATAACGCACAAGTCTAGTGTATAATACACGTCAGTCAGCAGTGTCTGATAGTGTCAGACTTCTCAGTAATTGTCGCTCCTAAAAACCTGTTAGGTTCTTAGTGTGTCCGTGCTTGCATTTAAAAACCGCAAGTGTGTGCCTGTCGGTGGCAGCATACAGGTGCACGATTTGCACAAACTTGGATATAACGCACAAGTCTAGTGAATACACGTCAGCACAGCATTGCAAAATGCGCAAGGGCGTTGGCAAGCAACAAGGAAGTGGACGTGATGGTGGTGCAGGCAGAGGCCGAGGTCGTGGGCAAGCTCTAATTTCGCCACAACAAAGGGCCACATCTAGTCACTCGCACGTCCTGTCCCAAATTCTTGGGGACCGCAGCAGTACACCGCTCTTGAACCAAGACCAGTGTCAACAGGTTGTTAGTTGGATAGCGGATAATGCTTCCAGTCAGATTGGCACCACCACAAACACTCTGTCTTCCACACGGTCAAGTGTCAGTAGCCGTGATACTGCACCGCACATTTCAGAACCTGATCCTCCTTCCTACCACAAGGCTGAGTACACGTCCTCGGACATTACTGATCCCACACTTGGACACTCGGAAGAGCTGTTCACGTTTCCATTCGCACATTCTGGCCTCTCGCCAGCTCATGTTGAAGTGGGTCATGAGGAGATCGTATGTACAGATGCTGTCAGGGCCGGGAAGGCTGATAGGCCCAGGAGGTGGATCCACTGGACCTTGCACCCCACCGGAGGGCAGGGTACACGGCAGCCGGAGCACTGACGTGGCAGGGACAAGTATAAGCAGGTCACCAGAGTCACAGAGTTCTTTAGGACAGTAATGTAAACAGGCACAGGTACCAGAGTGCAAGGACAAGAAGTCAGTAGGACACGGTACCAGGGGACCTGAGCACCTAGCTCATAAGACTAGCTACAAGACACGTTGATCAGGCCCCGCCCACATGGAAAGGCAAGTCTTATATACCCAGCACAGCCCTATGTCATTTCCTGCTTCAGGTGTGCTGGGCCTATAAAACCAGGAGAGTGGGCGCGGCCTGGTCCTATACAGAACCATGTGGCTAAGACTCAGAGTCAGACTCCTGAGACCAGGAACAGGACTCAGGGGAGCAAGAGCGGGAGCGGCAGCCATGACTGGTGGACACATGGACTGGATCAGTGGGTAAGGAGTGGTGCTGGGACACGGGGAGCGTGACAGTACCCCCCCCTCTATGCCCCCCCCTCCGTGCACAGAACCCCAGGGGCACCCCGGATCGAGTCACCGGACCAGGATCCAACACAAAGGCGGGGAAGGACCGCTGACCCCGTACCGCCTTCCTGGCCGCACGACGCCTAGCCGATCTACCTGCAGGGGCAACGGGGGCAATGGGAAGCGGGGGGAGACAGTCAGAAGCAGGACTGGAATCGTGGACGACCGGATCGGGCGCCTCGGACCGGGTACAGGACAATGTCTCTTCCTCGGTAGCCGGTGGCATCACAGTCTCAATTGTCAGGGACGGTGGAACGTCGCTGGAGTGCGTCGTCTCCTCTGGTTCCGGTGGCACCACAGTCTCAATTGTCAGGGACGGTGGAACGTCGCTGGAGTGCGTCGTCTCCTCTGGTTCCGGTGGCACCACAGGTACAAGTGACAAGAGTTGTGGCACGAGATAACTGTGGAAAGATAAGGCGCAAATAGGGTCTTACCCGGTATACACGTGGAAGTGAATACTGGCAGGTACACTCACCTGGTTCGGTTGTGCCAGTCACAACCCCTTTCAAAGCATGTAAATCACGATGTGATGGTGTGGGAGGCAGCGGTCCCGCGGTGAAGAGACAGTTCAAAAAGTGTAGGAAAGCAGGTTAATATACCGCGCCACACCACAGAAGTAAAAAATGTTAAAAGTAAATCCCTTTTTCTTTATTTTCACAGGTCTACGCGTTTCAGGGACATATCCGTCCCCTTCCTCAGGACAATGTACAGAATATACTATAACAAGAGGCAGGTTGTGAGCTCTTATATATACACATCTGAAAAAAAGAGCCACGTAATCATTCAGTGCGTCATGATACTCTGACTCATAGGTGCACGAGGGGGAGGATAAAGCTGTGAACATTGACAAAGGGAAAAAAAGGGAGGAAAAAAAAGAGGGAAAAAAAGAGAAGAGTAGAGAAGAGAAAAAAAGAGAAAAAAAAGAAAAAAAGAAGAAGAAAAAAAGAGGAAAAAAAAGAAAAAAAGAAGAAGGAGCTATAAAACGAAGGAGAATGAAAAGAAGAAAAAGAGAGAAGAAAAAACGCAATGAACAAATGTTTTTTAATATTAAAAAATGGAAGGATTTCAAGGCCTTCAAATAAATGCAAAAACCATGAAAATATATATGTTTGAAAAAAGTGTATATGAAAAATATGTATATATATAACTATTGAAAAAATACAAATAATAAATAGAAAAATAAAAATTTGAGGAAAAAATAAATAAAATTAAAAAATGAAAAAATATCATTCTGAACTGTAGGTTGTTAATTTAACCTATAGGTGAAAAGGGGGAAAAAAATATATATATATATATATATATATATATATATATATATATAAATGAAAGGAAATGCCACCAAATGTGGATAGATCCGCAATATAGATGCAGGGAACTAATCAATTAAGTGAAACTGAGGGGATAATCATGCCAGCGATGGGATAATAATCAAAAACTAAGCAGGAGCAAGAAGAACCCGTAAAGAAGATAGTTGCAGGGTGACAGCGTGGGAAAAAAACTGAACACGCTTGCGTGGTAGGTGAACTGCGGTGAAGAAACAGTGAAAGGCGCCTGCGCAAGGGGTAACCTAAGGTTAATACCGTGAAACAATGTTAATGTGCATTGCAGTGCAGGGATGATACTATATCCAAGCTGCACGAATGATAACCGTATTAACGGCTATGTGATCATATCAGGATAGTGTAAGGGAAAAAGATAAGTTAAATGTTCGGAGTAGGGAAAAAATACTAAGTGTGCCTGCGTGTAAGGATAAATATTAAAACCGGGCAGTAAGGAAGTTAAAATTATCAGCAGCTGGATAGTGAATAACAAAAAGAGGTGGTATCCCTAGAAAAGTGAAAAGCTAGGTGTGGAGGTGAATAAATGGAGGCGTATTTAGCAAACCTTCAAAGAATAAGAGGAAAGGAAAAATGGAAAAATGAAATTGGAACAATAAAATGGGAAATGAGAGAGGCAGATACATGGAAATGGAGCTCCCAATGGAGCTAAATATGTTTTCTGGGGTCCAGAGCGATAAAAGACCCAAAAAGCTGAAAATGTAAAAAAGGGAGGGGGAGAGGGGAGGAATACGAAGCAATGGGAAATAATTTAAAAATAAAAATAAAGGACATATTTATTATCAAAATCTCTATAAAAAGGGGGGGGGCTTGATGATTCCTATTTAAAATGTATAAAAATCTACAGGATAAAATTGAATAAACTGGCAAAATATACCATATTATGCATAATCCATTAACGAATCTACCATATAGAGTTAAATGTTCATAATTCCGAAAGAGAAATACAAGAAATTATAGAAGAAAAGGTAGTGAGAGGTGTGTCATAAAACATATAGAGAAATTATAAATATATCTACAACATATATATATGCATGAAATAAATATACAGACCTAAATGATACTACTATAAAATAGATACAATTGAAAAATATTAAGAGCCAAAACTATATATAAAAAATCAATAAATATCATATATGACCTCATGGGATATATAAAAAAATCCCAAAAATGCGGAAAAAAATAAATATATATATATATATATATATATATATATATATATATAAATAATTATTAATTAAAAAGATGAAGAATAAAAAGATTATAATTAATTATTAAAAAGACAAATCAGTTACTAAATTCAGTCCCATGGGTTTCAGAGTGCCCAATTTATGTATCCAATATGATTCTTTTTTAATTAGACTGTCCATTCTATTGGGGCAATTCAGAGGTATTTGCTCAATAGGAGTGATAGTAAAGGCCATAGTTCTATTATGGAATAGTGTACAATGCTTGGACAATCCATGTAGCATATAACCGATCTATATGTTATGCCTATGCGCATTTAGTCGGTTATGCAGGGCTTGACAAGTCCTGCCAATGTACTGTTTGCCACAATTACAGTCTATAAGATAAATAACAAAATTAGACAGACAATTTAGATGATTCTTAATGGTAAATTCCTCTGTTCCCTTAGAAGAGCTGAAAGATGTCCGTTTATGGCTGATAGTTCTACAACAAAGGCAATTCTTAGAACCACACCGGTAAGATCCTGGGGGGGGCAGTAGAAATGAAATTACTAATATTGTTCTTAGGAGGGGCAGGTTTAAGTCGACTGGGGGCTAAAACATTCTTAATGCTAGAGGCCTTCCTAAATGTAATACCAGGAAGGGGTGGAAGGATAGTTTTTAAAAAGGGGTCATTTAACAGGACTCCCCAATGTTTAGAAAAAATCTTCCTAATAATGTTATTATCACTACTATAAGTGGTCAGAAAATTCAAAGTGAAAGGGTTTTCCGTGTTGCTGGAGGTGGGAGCAGTGGAAACTTTGGGTAAAATCAGGTCTTTTTGTTGTAGGGTAGCAGTATCCAGGTAAGCTCTTTGAACAAGAGTTTTAGGGTATTCTTTTTCTAAAAACCGTTTCCTAAGTATTTTAACCTGATCATTAAAATCATTAAAACGAGAGCAGTTCCTCCTGATGCGCTTGTACTGGTTAATTGGAATGTTCCTCAGCCATTTGGTATAGTGTTCACTATTATACTGGATATATCCATTAGAATCTACCTGTTTAAAATACGTTTTGGTTAAAATTTTACTGTCACAATGAAAAATGGTGAGGTCCAAAAAATTAATCTCAGATTTATGGACAGTAGAGGTGAAGCTGAGCCCCCAGTCGTTAGAATCCAGGTGCCCCAAGAAAGAATCAATATCATTGTGTTTGTTGTCCCAGATTATGAACAGATCGTCAATAAAGCGTTTATAAAGGACAATGTTATTTTTAAAAATACTATTTTGGATAAATAAGTATTCAAATATCCCCATAAAAAGATTAGCATATGCGCATGCAGCTCTAGAGCCCATCGCTGTGCCGAGCTTCTGATGGTACAAATTGTCTTCAAAAGTGAAAAAATTATTATTCAAAATGAATTCCATACTCTCTAGAATGAACTTTTTTTGAATGGGTGGAAATCTACTATCCTTTTCCAGAAAGAGGGACAAACTAAACAAACCAAGATGGTGCGGAATATTAGAATATAAAGCCGATACGTCAATGGTAAGAAAAAGAAAAGAATCTTCCCATTTAATGTCATATAGTGAAGTAATGAGGTGAGAGGAATCTCTCAGAAAACTATCTAATTCACGCACATATGGTTTCATTAATTGGTCTAAGTATGCATCATCCAACATAGCTTTTTTTTATCACCTACCAAAAATCCATAAGGATCTTACTAATCCACCTGGGAGACCCATTATTGCAGGTATCAACTCCCTAACTGCAAATCTGTCTGCATACTTAGACCAATTAATGCAACCATATGTGCGTGAATTAGATAGCCCCCAGTCGACTTAAACCTGCCCCTCCTAAGAACAATATTAGTAATTTCATTTCTACTGCCCCCCCAGGATCTTACCGGTGTGGTTCTAAGAATTGCCTTTGTTGTAGAACTATCAGCCATAAACGGACATCTTTCAGCTCCTCTAAGGGAACAGAGGAATTTACCATTAAGAATCATCTAAATTGTCTGTCTAATTTTGTTATTTATCTTATAGACTGTAATTGTGGCAAACAGTACATTGGCAGGACTTGTCAAGCCCTGCATAACCGACTAAATGCGCATAGGCATAACATAAAGATCGGTTATATGCTACATGGATTGTCCAAGCATTGTACACTATTCCATAATAGAACTATGGCCTTTACTATCAGTCCTATTGAGCAAATACCTCTGAATTGCCCCAATAGAATGGACAGTCTAAATAAAAAAGAATCATATTGGATACATAAATTGGGCACTCTGAAACCCATGGGACTGAATTTAGTAACTGATTTGTCTTTTTAATAATTAATTATAATCTTTTTATTCTTCATCTTTTTAATTAATAATTATTTATTTATATATATATATATATATATTTTTCGCATTTTTGGGATTTTTTTATATATCCCATGAGGTCATATATGATATTTATTGATTTTTTATATATAGTTTTGGCTCTTAATATTTTTCAATTGTATCTATTTTATAGTAGTATCATTTAGGTCTGTATATTTATTTCATGCATATATATATATGTTGTAGATATATTTATAATTTCTCTATATGTTTTATGACACACCTCTCACTACCTTTTCTTCTATAATTTCTTGTATTTCTCTTTCGGAATTATGAACATTTAACTCTATATGGTAGATTCGTTAATGGATTATGCATAATATGGTATATTTTGCCAGTTTATTCAATTTTATCCTGTAGATTTTTATACATTTTAAATAGGAATCATCAAGCCCCCCCCCCCTTTTTATAGAGATTTTGATAATAAATATGTCCTTTATTTTTATTTTTAAATTATTTCCCATTGCTTCGTATTCCTCCCCTCCCCCCCCCCCCTTTTTTTACATTTTCAGCTTTTTGGGTCTTTTATCGCTCTGGACCCCAGAAAACATATTTAGCTCCATTGGGAGCTCTATTTCCATGTATCTGCCTCTCTCATTTCCCATTTTATTGTTCCAATTTCATTTTTCCATTTTTCCTTTCCTCCTATTCTTTGAAGGTTTGCTAAATGCGCCTCCATTTATTCACCTCCACACCTAGCTTTTCACTTTTCTAGGGATACCACCTCTTTTTGTTATTCACTATCCAGCTGCTGATAATGTTAACTTCCTTACTGCCCGGTTTTAATATTTATCCTTACACGCAGGCACACATAGTATTTTTTCCCTACTCCGAACATTTAACTTATCTTTTTCCCTTACACTATCCTGATATGATCACATAGCCGTTAATACGGTTATCATTCGTGCAGCTTGGATATAGTATCATCCCTGCACTGCAATGCACATTAACATTGTTTCACGGTATTAACCTTAGGTTACCCCTTGCTCAGGCGCCTTTTACTGTTTCTTCACCTCAGTTCACCTTCCACGCAAGCGTGTTCAGTTTTTTTCCCACGCTGTCACCCTGCAATTATCTTCTTTACGGGTTCTTCTTGCTCCTGCTTAGTTTTTGATTATTATCCCATCGCTGGCATGATTATCCCCTCAGTTTCACTTAATTGATTAGTTCCCTGTATCTATATTGCGGATCTATCCACATTTGGTGGCATTTCCTTTCATTTATATATATTCATTTATATATATATATTTTTTTTTTTTCCCCTTTTCACCTATAGGCTAAATTAACAACCTACAGTTCAGAATGATATTTTTTCATTTTTTTATTTTATTTATTTTTTCCTCAAATTTTTATTTTTCTATTTATTATTTGTATTATTTCAATAGTTATATATATATACATATTTTTCATATACACTTTTTTTCAAACATATATATTTTCATGGTTTTTGCATTTATTTGAAGGCCTTGAAATCCTTCAATTTTTTAATATTAAAAAACATTTGTTCATTGCGTTTTTTCTTCTCTCTTTTTCTTCTTTTCATTCTCCTTCGTTTTATAGCTCCTTCTTCTTCTTTTTTTCTTTTTTTTCTCTTTTTTTCTTCTTCTTTTTTCTTTTTTTTCTCTTTTTTTCTCTTCTCTTCTCTTTTTTTTCCCTCTTTTTTTTCTCCCTTTTTTTTCCCTTTGTCAATGTTCACAGCTTTATCCTCCACCTCGTGCACCTATGAGTCAGAGTATCATGACGCACTGAATGATTACGTGGCTCTTTTTTTCAGATGTGTATATATAAGAGCTCACAACCTGCCTCTTGTTATAGTATTTTCTGTACATTGTCCTGAGGAAGGGGACGGATATGTCCCTGAAACGCGTAGACCTGTGAAAGTAAAGAAAAAGGGATTTACTTTTAACATTTTTGACTTCTGTGGTGTGGCGCGGTATATTAACCTGCTTTCCTACACTTTAAGAGTTGTGGCACGGCACTGGACTGAGTCGTCACCTCTTCAGGGGTCGGTGGTTCCAACGGTTCAGGTGACAGGGACTGAGGAACAGGCTGTAGGCATTGGTCATGACACAAGGGTCCCCAGCGGATGATTTCTCCAGTACGCCAGCTGACCGTAGGTTCATGTACCCGCAACCAGGGTAAGCCCAGTAGAAGCGGATGAGACATGCGTGGCAGAACATGGAAGGCGATTTCTTCGGTGTGTAGCGCACCGATACGCAGTTTCACAGGTTTAGTGACAAACAGGACGGGATCAGAGAGGGGTTCCCCATCCACAGAGGCTATCACAAGCGGTGTCTGCAGCGGGGTGACAGGTAACTGGTACTTGTTGACTGTGGCCTGGTGGATGAAGTTACCCGCTGCCCCGGAGTCGAGATATGCCTCTGCCGTGAAGCGGGTTTCTCCTGTTGTCACCTGTACGGTCCATGTCACTGGAACCAAAGGGATGTCGGTGGCAAGGGTGGCGGTTCCCACCATCCCTTGGAACTGGGGTCTACCTGGTCTCTCCGGGCAAGAACGGAGCATATGTGAACCGTCTCCGCAATAGAAGCACAGGCCCCGGGCGAGCCGTTCTGCACGGCGTTGCTTGGCCTGGGTCAGACGGTCCACCTGCATGGGTTCTGGCGATAAGTCACGGAAAGGCAGGGACGAGGGAACGGTAGGTCTCTGCGGGGGCAAGGCATGGCAAGGTGGTCGCTTCTCCTGGACTCTCTCTTTGGTACGCTCCTGAAAGCAGAGATCAATCCGGGTGGCCAGGGAAATCAAAGCGTCCAGGGTGTGAGGGACATCACGGCCGGCTAGTTCGTCTTTAATACGACCAGAGAGACCCTCCCAAAAGGCCGCTGTTAAGGCCTCATTGTTCCAGCCCAGCTCCGAAGCGAGCATGCGGAACTGGATGGCGTATTGGCCGACTGTTTGGGTCCCTTGGCGTAGCTGGAGGAGCGTAGAGGTCACTGCGGTAGTTCGTCCGGGTTCGTCGAAGGTGCCTCTGAAGGCTCGCAGGAACTCCTGGATGTCGGTGATCATTGGATCCTCGTTTTCCCACAGGGGGTTAATCCAGGCCAGGGCTTCGCCTTCCAGGTGTGACATCAGGAACGCCACCTTGGCCTGGTCTGAGGCAAACAAGTGCGGGAGCAACTGGAAGTGCAGAGAGCACTGGTTCAGGAAACCGCAGCAGGACTTGGGATCCCCTGCATAGCGAGACGGAGCAGCGAGGCGAAGTTGTGAGGTCGTGGAGGAACCTGGTTCAGACCTGGAGACTGGTTGCTGCGTGGACGAGACGGCAGTCTGCAGAGTATACAACCGGTGGTCCACGGACGTCATGAATTTCAGCATCCGGGTCAGGGTTTCACGCTGTTGTGCCAGCTCCTGGCGCAGCTCAGCCAGCTCTGATGTTTGTGCTCCAGCGGGATCCATGGCCTGATCAATCTGTCAGGGCCGGGAGTACTGGTGGGTCCAGGAGGTGGATCCACTGGACCTTGCACCCCACCGGAGGGCAGGGTACACGGCAGCCGGAGCACTGATGTGGCAGGGACAAGTATAAGCAGGTCACCAGAGTCACAGAGTTCTTTAGGACAGTAATGTAAACAGGCACAGGTACCAGAGTGCAAGGACAAGAAGTCAGTAGGACACGGTACCAGGGGACCTGAGCACCTAGCTCATAAGACTAGCTACAAGACACGTTGATCAGGCCCCGCCCACATGGAAAGGCAAGTCTTATATACCCAGCACAGCCCTATGTCATTTCCTGCTTCAGGTGTGCTGGGCCTATAAAACCAGGAGAGTGGGCGCGGCCTGGTCCTATACAGAACCATGTGGCTAAGACTCAGAGTCAGACTCCTGAGACCAGGAACAGGACTCAGGGGAGCAAGAGCGGGAGCGGCAGCCATGACTGATGGACTGGATCAGTGGGTAAGGAGTGGTGCTGGGACACGGGGAGCGTGACAGATGCCCAAATATTTGAGCACCCACGTTCTCACGAAGTTGGCAACGTGTCTCAACAAGGGGTGGACGATGATGAGACACAATTGTCAGGAAGTCAGGAGGAGGAGCAGGGTGCGGAAGAGGAAGACGACGTGGTGGATGATCCAGTAACTGACCCAACCTGGCAGGAGGATATGCAGAGCGAGGACAGCAGTGCACAGGGGGAGGGAGGCGTAGCATCCCAACAGGCAGTAAGAAGCAGGGTGGTGGCTCCAGGCAGAAGGCAGGCAACCGTTCCCCGGAACAACAACACGACACAAGGTGCCTGTACAAATGTTAGGTCTTCCCGAGTCTGGCAGTTTTTTAAGTTGGCTCCAGATGATCCTAAAAAGGCCATTTGCAAAACCTGCCATGCCAGCATCAGCAGGGGTACCAAAACTAGCAGCCTGACTACCACCATCATGATCAGGCACATGTCAGCCAAGCACCCGACTTTGTGGGAAGTACAACAGAGTCGAGGAGCAGTGCTTGCTGATGTCACTGCTACGTCTTCGCTTGTTGTGCATGCGAGCCAATCACCTGTCCATGCTGCCTGCGAACAAGCCTCCTCCACCCCTGCACCTGCAGTTGCCTACGCAGAAATAACACCATCATCAAGCACGTCCTTGTCCCAGCGCAGCGTTCAGTTATTCATTCAGCAAACCTTTGAACGCAGGCGCAAATACACTGCCAACGCCCCACATGCCACAGTTCTAAATGCTAACATTTCGCGACTGCTTGCGCTGGAAATGTTGCCTTTTAGGCTGGTGGAGACAGAAGCATTCCGCGACCTGATGGCGGCAGCTGTCCCACGTTACTCGGTCCCCAGCCGCCACTATTTCTCCCGGTGTGCCGTCCCCGCGTTGCATAACCACGTGTCACAAAACATCACACGTGCCCTGAACAACGCTGTTTCACCCAAAGTCCACCTAACCACAGACACGTGGACAAGTGCTTGTGGGCAAGGCCGCTACATCTCGTTGACGGCACACTGGGTTAATATTGTGGAAGCTGGGACCCAGTCTGAGCGAGGTACGGAACACGTCCTTCCCACACCAAGGTTTGCAGGCCCTACCTCAGTCAGGGTTTCACCCACACTCTACAGCTCCGGAATGTCATGCACTTCAGCCTCCTCCTCCTCCTGCGCATCCTCATCCACTTTACCCTCCACACCAGTCCCAAGCTGGAAGCACTGCAGCACTGCCTCGGCGAAGCGGCAACAGGCTGTGCTGAAGCTAATCTGCATAGGTGACAAACTCCACAATGCAGAAGAGGTGTGGACAGCTCTGAAACAGCAGGCAGATCACTGGCTCACACCTCTGAACCTAAAGCCAGGAAAGGTCGTGTGTGACAATGGCCGGAACCTGGTGGCGGCTTTGAGGCGAGGCCAGCTGACACATGTTCCATGCGTGGCCCATGTGCTCAACCTCGTGGTTCAGCGGTTTCTAAAGTCATACCCAGAGCTGTCTGATCTGCTGATAAAAGTTCGCCGCCTGTCTGCACATTTTCGAAAGTCACCTACTGCTTCAGCCGGCCTTGCCGGCTTTCAGCGCCGTTTGCATATTCCGGCTCACAGACTGGTGTGTGATGTCCCCACGCGTTGGAATTCAACTCTGCACATGTTGGTCAGGATATGTGAGCAGAAGAGGGCAGTTGTTGAGTACCTGCATCACCTAAGCCGTCGAGAAATGGGTCAAACTCCACACATAACACCTGAGGAGTGGAGATGGATGTCCGACCTATGTACCATCCTCCAAAACTTTGAGGACTCCACCAAGATGGTGAGTGGTGATGACGCCATTATTAGCGTCACCATACCGCTTCTCTGCCTTCTAAAACGGTCTCTGCTCAAAAACAAACATGATGCATTGCAGGCGGAGCGCGATGAGTTGCAGCAAGTAACAGTAGTGGGTGTGGGTGATAACACACAGCCCAGCCTCGTCTCATCACAACGTGCAGTGGAGGACTATGACGAGGAGGAGGATGAAGACATGGAGCAACTCTCCGACCAAATTGAGGATATGACATGCACACCAGTCATATCCTCGGTTCAGCGTGGCTGGCCAGAGGACAGGGTAGATGAGGAGGAGGAGGAGGAGGAGGAGGACAGCATGTTCAGTCATCGTGTTGGTCAGGATACTGAAGTACTGGCTGTTAAGAGTCCGGCGCACATGGCTGACTTTATGGTAAGCTGCCTGTCTCATGACCCTCGCGTTAAGAACATCTTGGCCGACAATCATTACTGGTTGGTAACACTGTTAGACCCACGCTACAAGAAGAACTTTATGTCTCTTATTCCCGAGGCGGAGAGGTCAACCAAAATGCAGCAGTTCCGGAAGGCCATAGTCACGGAAGTAGGCAAAGCATTCCCCTCACAAAACGCTAGCGGCATAGGTCAGGAATCAGTGGACAACCAAGGCGTACAGCCGAGAGAGGCACAAGTCCAATCAGCCAGAGGTAGGGGAACAGTCTTTAAGATGTGGGACAGTTTTCTCAGCCCCTCACGTACCACAGCCCCTGAGGTGCGGGGTAGTGCCACAAGAAATCCTAAGTTTGCCCAGATGCTCAAGGAGTACCTTGCAGATCAAACAACTGTACTCCGACATTCCTCTGTGCCTTACAATTATTGGGTATCCAAGGTGGACACGTGGCATGAATTGGCTCTCTACGCCTTGGAAGTGCTGGCCTGCCCTGCCGCTAGCGTTTTGTCAGAGCGTGTTTTTAGTGCCGCAGGTGGAATCATTACAGATAAACGCACCCGCCTGTCAACTGAAAATGCTGACAGGCTGACTCTGATCAAGATGAACAAGGGTTGGATTGGGCCAGACTTCACCACACCACCAGCAAATGAGAGCGGAATTTAAAGTTTGTAACGGGAATTTGCCATGTACCTCCACTCACCCATGGGTACACACTTCTGGACTTTGGATAATCGCTGGACTGCTCCTCCTTCTCCTCATGCGCCACCATGATGACCGTTACAATAGTTAGGCCGTTGTTTCAGGTATACCCCCAGTGGTAAATTTTTTCGCCCATTCTTTCAGAATGGACATTACAATGACAGGAGACCCGCTCCTTTGCAATGGGAACAATGTTTTGAGGCCCAGGGACAATGTGGAGCCTCCCAATTTTTGGCTGCCCTGCCTAAGGGCTATACTACAATAGACCCACTTCCTGACAATGGACACTTCAGGTTCACAGGCCCTCATGCACGTCTCTATCCAGGGACAATGTGGAGCCTCCCAATTTTTGGCTGCCCTGCCAAAGGGCTATACTACAATAGACCCACTTCCTTACAATGGGCACTTCAGGTTTACAGGCCCTCATGCACGTCTCTATCCAGGGACAACGTGGAGCCTCCCAATTTTTGGCTGCCCTGCCAAAGGGTTATACTACAATACACCCACTTCCTTACAATGGGCACTTCAGGTTTACAGGCCCTCATGCACGTATCTATCCAGGGACAACGTGGAGCCTCCCAATTTTTGGCTGCCCTGTCTAAGGGCTATACTACAATAGACCCACTTCCTGACAATGGGCACTTCAGGTTTACAGGCCCTCATGCACGTCTCTATCCAGGGACAACGTGGAGCCTCCCAATTTTTGGCTGCCCTGCCAAAGGGCTATACTACAATAGACCCACTTCCTTACAATGGGCACTTCAGGTTTACAGGCCCTCATGCATGTCTCTATCCAGGGACAACGTGGAGCCTCACAATTTTTGGCTGCCCTGCCAAAGGGCTATACTACAATAGACCCACTTCCTTACAATGGGCACTTCAGGTTTACAGGCCCTCATGCACGTCTCTATCCAGGGACAACGTGGAGCCTCCCAATTTTTGGCTGCCCTGCCAAAGGGCTATACGACAATACACCCACTTCCTTACAATGGGCACTTCAGGTTTACAGGCCCTCATGCACGTCTCTATCCAGGGACAACGTGGAGCCTCCCAATTTTTGGCTGCCCTGCCAAAGGGCTATACTACAATAGACCCACTTCCTTACAATGGGCACTTCAGGTTTACAGGCCCTCATGCACGTCTCTATCCAGGGACAATGTGGAGCCTCCCAATTTTTGGCTGCCCTGCCAAAGGGCTTTACTACAATAGACCCACTTCCTCAAAATGGGCACATTAGACTCAAGAGGCCTTCATGTACGTCTCTTCTCAGGGACATCGAAGTGCCACTCAATGTTTTCACGTAAAATCTTTCATGTAATCTCCAAAAGTAACATACACCAGCTCTATCTCACTATTGGGTATGTGCCCTTAACATTTCCGCCATGAAAATTCATTTTGGTGTCATTTTGGAAGGTTTTCTGGTGAGTCCGTAAAAATGGCGTAAAACGCGGAAAAAATTGTTCACAGCTGTGACTTTTGAGTGATAAATGCTTCAAGGGATCTTCCCCATGCTGTTGCCATGTCATTTGAGCACTCTTCTGAGACTTTTGTGACATTTTTAGGGTTTCTACATGCTGCCGGGGGTCATTTCATAAAAATACTCGGGTCTCCCATAGGATAACATTGGGCTCGGTGCTCGGGCCGAGTACACGAGTATCTTGGGATGCTCGGCCCGAGCCTCGAGCACCCGAGCTTTTTAGTACTTGCTCATCACTAATGTTCACCTTGTGTCTTAATAAACGTTTGTATTGTTTTTGTACTTTAAAAACTCTCTGTTCTCTTTCCTAAAATAGTATGGTTTTGAGTTTGTGCCATATGTGGGGATTCGGTAAAATCCATACCCACATTACCTACTATATGGTGTTGCGGAGCCTTTTGTTTACACATATTTTTAGGCAGATACGCACATACCGTATACACATACACAGGCCCATGCTTACATATACAATAAATACACAGTAGTATACACATAGGAACATATACTATATAAACACACAGGCACATACACATATATTGTATAAAGGTACAGTGCCTACAAGTAGTATTCAACCCCCTGCAGATTTAGCAGGTTTGATAAGATGCAAATAAGTTAGAGCCTGCAAACTTCAAACAAGAGCAGGATTTATTAACAGAGGCATAAATCTTACAAACCAACAAGTTATGTTGCTCAGTTAAATTTTAATAAATTTTCAGCATAAAAGTGTGGGTCAATTATTATTCAACCCCTAGGTTTAATATTTTGTGGAATAACCCTTGTTTGCAATTACAGCTAATAATCGTCTTTTATAAGACCTGATCAGGCCGGCACAGGTCTCTGGAGTTATCTTGGCCCACTCCTCCATGCAGATCTTCTCCAAGTTATCTAGGTTCTTTGGGTGTCTCATGTGGACTTTAATCTTGAGCTCCTTTCACAAGTTTTCAATTGGGTTAAGGTCAGGAGACTGACTAGGCCACTGCAACACCTTGATTTTTTCCCTCTTGAACCAGGCCTTGGTTATCTTGGCTGTGTGCTTTGGGTCGTTGTCTTGTTGGAAGATGAAATGACGACCCATCTTAAGATCCTTGATGGAGGAGCGGAGGTTCTTGGCCAAAATCTCCAGGTAGGCCGTGCTATCCATCTTCCCATGGATGCGGACCAGATGGCCAGGCCCCTTGGCTGAGAAACAGCCCCACAGCATGATGCTGCCACCACCATGCTTGACTGTAGGGATGGTATTCTTGGGGTCGTATGCAGTGCCATCCAGTCTCCAAACATCACGTGTGTGGTTGCCACCAAAGATCTCGATCTTGGTCTTATCAGACCAGAGAACCTTGAACCAATCTGTCTCAGAGTCCTCCAAGTGATCATGAGCAAACTGTAGACAAGCCTTGACATGATGCTTTGAAAGTAAAGGTACCTTACGGGCTCGTCTGGAACGGAGACCATTGCGGTGGAGTATATTGCTTATGGTATTGACTGAAACCAATGTCCCCACTGCCATGAGATCTTCCCGGAGCTCCTTCCTTGTTGTCCTTGGGTTAGCCTTGACTCTTCGGACAAGCCTGGCCTCGGTACGGGTGGAAACTTTCAAAGGCTGTCCAGGCTGTGGAAGGCTAACAGTAGTTCCATAAGCCTTCCACTTCCGGATGATGCTCCCAACAGTGGAGACAGGTAGACCAAGAAGAGAAAAATTGGGAGTTTTTATGACCCATCATTAATTGCAACAGTATAATTATAACACATGCTCAAACTGTTTAATAATTTAATTATTTTTATTTGTCACAAAATTTTAAAAACAGTTCATTATATTAGAAAACTGAGTGCAAAATCAGAGACCATAATTTAATACATAATCAAACAATGACAGGTGAATGTGTGGACACTATAAAAAGCCCAAATTGGAAGGGAAACCGGACAATAGAGCAAACACTGACCCAAATAATATAAGGGTAAGAGAATAGATACGTATTATAAACGTATCTGGAGCACAAGCTCAATTGTACTTATAAAGCAGTGGAACAAAATCCAAATCCAAGCTGGCCCATTGATGGCCCATTGATGGCCCATTGATGGCCCCCAAAGAAGATCTACCTCAAAACGTACGTCGGGCGAGGGAAGGGACCCGGTGACTGAGCATCACATTACTTAATATGGGTGAGTCTGGAGCACTGTGCGGTCTGAATTTTTGCTGAACACACGGGCAGACTGGCGTGGTTATGTGAGCTTGAGCGCCACCTAGTGCCCTTTGTGCTGAACAGCTTGGATTTGGATTTTGTTCCACTGCTTTATATGTATAATTGAGCTTGTGCTCCAGATACGTTTATAATATGTATCTATTCTCTTACCCTTGTATTATTTGGGTCAGTGTTTGCTCTATTGTCCGGTTTCCCTTCCAATTTGGGCTTTTTATAGTGTCCACACATTCACCTGTCATTGTTTGATTATGTATTAAATTATGGTCTCTGATTTTGCACTCAGTTTTCTAATATAATGAACTGTTTTTAGAATTTTGTGACAAATAAAAATAATTAAATTATTAAACAGTTTGAGAATGTGTTATAATTATACTGTTGCAATTAATGATGGGTCATAAAAACTCCCAATTTTTCTCTTCTTGGTCTCTAATGTGTATGATGGGAGTGAGCCGATGATGAAATAATGAGGTCCGTTTTGCTCCTTTTTCTTGTGATTAATAGTGGAGACAGGTAGGCCCAACTCCTTGGAAAGGGTTTTGTACCCCTTGCCAGCCTTGTGACCCTCCACGATCTTGTCTCTGAAGGCCTTTGAATTCTCCTTTTGTCTTTCCCATGTTGACCAAGTTTGAGTGCTGTTCACAAGTTTGGGGAGGGTCTTAATTAGTCAGAAAAGGCTGGAAAAAGAGATAATTAATCCAAACATGTGAAGTTCATTGTTCTTTGTGCCTGAAATACTTCTTAATACTTTAGGGGAACCAAACAGAATTCTGGTGGATTGAGGGGTTGAATAATAAATGACCCTCTGAATGAACTTTTCACAAATTAAAAAAAAAGAAATAACATTCTTTTTTGCTGCAGTGCATTTCACACTTCCAGGCTGATCTACAGTCCAAATGTCATAATGCCAAGTTAAGTCCAAATGTGTAAACCTGCTAAATCTGCAGGGGGTTGAATACTACTTGTAGGCACTGTACATACACACATATTCTATACATACACAGGCACATATACTTTACACATATATGAACTCAGGCACATACATATATATACTGGAACATACACAAGCGCATATACACATATACTATATATACACATTCACATAAACATATACAACATATAACAGGCACACATATTATATGCACATACACATATATACAGGAACATAGACAGGCTCATATTCACATATACTATATATAAACAAGCACATAAACATATAATTCATATACACAGGCATATATACTATAGATACACACAGGAAAATACACTTGTATACAGGAACATACACAGGCACATATACTATATAGGTATACACATTGTGTTCTGCGCTTCCTCTTCTGCCATGGATTTGGAGCTGTATGACCTCCATATTCCTGCTGTCCCTCAGTGCTGCCCTCCTCTCCTGCAGACTTGTGCTCATTATTGGCTGCAGATGCTGCCACCTCCATCCTCTCCTGAGACATGAGTCCCAGCCATCTTCTCCACTGAGCTTTCAGCTGGCAGAGGGGAACAGTTTATTGCAGAGCTGTAGGGAAGTTTTTCAATAGGAAAAGCCTCTTACTGGTTCCGTGGCCAATTGGGATTCACAAGCTTTCCAGTGAGCCAGTTGGACCCTGGCCAGTTACAGTATTTATTACCGTTCATGGATCTCTTCTAGTTGTGAAGGGCCCCCTCCCCTCTGGGCTCTTGTGCAGCTGGATCGGCTGCAACGGCTATATGGCTGCTCATGAGCAGAAGCCTTTAAACACTGGCAGGAGTGATTTGTGACCATTACTGCCAACATAAATCAGCACTGAGCACAACAGGCAGGTAGTTAGCAACAAACTGTCTGTTAGTGCTTATTCTCATTGCAAAAAGAAAAATAATGATAACCCCTGTAACATTAGTTAATAGTTAATTAATAGGGATGATCGAATATCACAAATATTCGGCAATATTCAGCTTCGCGAATATCCGACGAATAGGTTGCCGCTATGCGAATATTCGATGTGCAATGTAAGTCTATGGGTTTCCCATAGACTTACATTGCGCATCGAATATTTGCAAATAGTCGAATAGCGGCGACCTATTCAGCGAATATGGGTGTTGACGAATATTTGAGGTATTCGATCATCCCTATTAATTAATAATTATTAGTTGCGCCTAGCAAAAAGGTGACAATTTGCAATCTGATATTAGAGAACATCCAACAGTATGTGACTCATATTAGAGTACCAGTCTTACACATTTAGTATAATACAAATAATTTGTCCTTAGCAAAATGTATTATAAATTAATGAAGTGTGAGATGTGGTATAATAAACAACTTATCTATGACAGTGTCACACGAGTCCGCCTTTTCTAACTAACATTTGCACTTCTAGATCTGTCTTAGTCAGCTGTAAGTGTAATTATTGCTATATGAACACATCTAGGGGCAAGCACAGCTCAGTAACGAAGTTATAGGATAGACAAGTTCAGAGAAAGGGGCAAGAGGAAAGCAGAAGAGTCTAATTATATTAAATAACAACATAAAATATTTTGTAGTTATGTAGAAAATTTTAACTTTAAAAAATAATTTCTTATATACCATAATGCATCCAAATGCATGTAATGTTTGGTATAATATAAAAAACCTTAACCCCTTAAGGGCCAAGCCACTTTGCAATAACTCTGAAACGCTTCAAGATATTTCAATGGTTCTGAGAATGTTTTTTCGAGATACAAATTGTCTCTCCAGGAAAGGAGATAAACTCTAGCGCCACCTATTGGAAGTAGTATATGCCAGATCAGAATCCCAATTTGCAGACACGGTGTTTCGGGGTGATTGCCCCTCATCAGTGCAAAGTGTGGGTAACTGATCTGGCTTATGAGAAGCTTTATGGGGATCACAGGGAAGACTATTCTCCTTACGGAGACCTGACAAACCAGTCTGGCTGTCAGTGGTGAGGGGACTTATAGCTGCAATGCCCCTCTGGGAATTATTCAAATTGTCTCTCCAAGAAAGGAGACAAACTCTAGCGCCACCTACTGGAAGTAGCAATCCTAAAAGTCACAAGTGGCCTTTTAACAAGCCTTTTCATATGACCTAGGATATATGCCAGATCAGAATCCCAATTTGCAGACACGGTGTTTCAAGATACACACACTTCATGTTAGTGGTACATTTTGGTCAATATTGTTTACATTTTTTTTTTTTTAAATATCTAAAATTTTGGCCAAAAATTTGAAAAAGTCACAATTTTCAAACTTTTAATTTTATACTCTTAAATCAAATAGATATACCACACAACATAGTTAATACATAACATGTCATCATGTCTACTTTACATCAGCAACATTTTTAAAATATCATTTTTTTCGTTAAGAAGTTAGAAGGATTTAATGTTTATCAACAATTTCTAATTTTTACAACATTTACAAAACCATTTTTTTAAAGGACCACATCACGTTTGAAGTCACTTTGAAAGGCATAGGTGACAGAAAATACCCAGAAGTGACACCATTCTAAAAATGTCACCACTCAGAGTACTGAAAACCACATCCAAGAATGGTATTAACCCTTCAGGTGATTCAAAAGAACTAAAGCAATGTGGAAAGAAAAAATGAAAAATTTACTTTTTCCCACAAAAATGTTATTTAGCCCCAAATTTGGAATTTTCACAACAGTAACAGGAGAAAACTGAGCTTACAATTTGTTGTGTAATGTCTCCTGAGAACGCGGATGCAGTTTGGGCGCACAGCAGGTATTGGAAAGGAAGGTGCACCATTTGACTTTTGGAATCCAAAATTGGCAGGAATTGATCTCATTTTGGAAACTAAACCCCTCAAAGAATTTATCTAGATGTGTACCCTAACACTAGAACTACTGAGGTAGTCATTTTGACTACTTTGCACCATGTATTTCTATATAGGTGTCACGAGTCCAGTAGTTCTAGTGTTAAACAGAAACGTGCGTCATACAATTGTATAACGTTGAGCCGAGAAAATAAAAAAATCATATTTTTCTCATAGCAATATTGCTATTGCCCCAAATTTTGCATTTTCACTAAAGTAACAGAAGAAAATTAACCATAAAATGTGTTCTGCCATTGCTCCTATGTATGCTGATACCATATGTTGTGGAAAACTACTGTTTGGAGCACACCAGGGCTAGGAAGAAAGAGAGAGCATCATTTCCCATTTGAAAAAAAATTGGATGGAATCGATAGCAGACGCCATGTTGGGTTTGCAGAGCCTGTGATGTGCCCAAACAGTGGAAATGTAAACAAGCTCAAGGCACTAGCCATGGTCAAACACAGCGTTTTCTGCACCCGGCATGCTACAGAATATAGTATTGATTAAGTGGAAGTGTGGAGTTGTGGCATTAGTTCCATATAGTCCACTAGTCCACTGCGCAACCAGCTCTGTCCTCACCTATTGTACCATCACCCATTCCCTGTAGACTGTGAGCCCTCGCGGGCAGGGTCTCTCTCCTCCTATACCAGTCTGTCTTGTACTGTTAATGATTGTTGTACGTATACCCTCTCTCACTTGTAAAGCACCATGGAATAAATGGCTCTATAATAATAAATAATAATAATAATAATTCCTGGTACTATCATCATGCCCACTTGGTGATTCCGGGGATCAAGGTGGTGGTCACACTACCAGGCCCCCCTGTATCCCTGAATCACCAATCACCATTTCTGGAAGGGTAATTGCTTTCTTGAAGTGCCTTTATGCATTTAGCATATTCTTGACACTGGTAACTTTATTATTAGACTATTAGATATATGCACATTGGCACTTTATTTTTACCCTATTATTTGATGGTTTTGCTGGCACCTTCAGCATTACTAGTATACCTACCTGGTGATTCTTGAGATCACGATGTTTATCTCATGTCTTGTGCAATTGTTTGTCCTAAAATTATGTTTATATCTAGTTACATGAAATAAAATATCTTTTTCTTCTGCTTGTATACATTTCATCTTTAAAAGTGTGCTGCCTTGTGGCCATCCCATGGGGCCTGTTTTGTGCCCTTTATTAAGTATGACCACTTTTAGGCACTATTTATAGACCATGAGTTTTCTTTGTTGCATATTTTTCCTTAACATAAGTTAACGAAGCAAATTAGAGTTGTGTAGCAGAAAAAGGCAAGCTATAAAAAATACTGATTAATCAATGCAGCATTTTGGCTAAAAGAAAATGACAGATATACTTTACTTTCACCAAAGGGATTTTGTTTTGTACTTTTCACAGAACATTTGCTTGCATTTGAGTATAAGACTTAATTAAACTGTACGTTTCCCCTATGTACATTAGTAATAATAAAATTGATGATCTTTCAGATTGTAATTAATGACTTTGTAAAACAACTTTAATGTAAAAGTTATTTCAGACAATTGTACAATTGAATCAGCGGAAATGTTCTTATTGATACATCTCTAAAGCGTGTAAATGATACATTTTAAAGCTACAGAATTGATAAATATAGTACAATCCTAAACAGATGGTAATTTTCACAGATTCTGGCGTGACATGGTAAAAAAAAAATATTGAGCCAGATGGGTCTGTTCTGTCTGTGCCAGAACTGTATGTCAACCATATGGACCATATGCATTAGGTCTTGGAAAAATGGTCCATTCCCAAAATAGCAAAACTATAAAGTATGCAATCTTTTTGTGCTGCAGGTTACTTTGTAATGTGCCCAATACCATGTGTCTGTTGTCCAATTTATAGGGCTGTTATTTTGTTACAAAAAATAATCCTAATTAGTCACAATGGAACACATAAATACTTGTTATTTTAGGCAAGCCTTTTAATACTTCTTAAAGCACCATGCCAGCATTTCTGTTTCTGGTATTGCTGGTGTGGTGATTTAAATCTAAGTCCCCTGCCCCCTGTATTATACTCACCCCCATTATATTGTCGCCGTTTCAGTCAGTCTCAGTGATTTGTAACCTGCCGGCAGCTCCAGTGTTTCATGGAGGGCGCCAGATGTCTCAACTCAGTTCAACTCTATGAGAACCTTGTTCTGGCCCTCAAAGAGATGCATTGGGAGCTTGTGATGTAACTTTAGGCCTGTCAGAAGATGGCACTGCGAGACCAGAGCAGCATCGTAAAAGGTGAAGCCAACGAAGGGTGAGTATGTAACAGGTGAAAGGGGGCTGGTAAAAAAAGCTGGAGAGGTGCTTTAAAGCACAACAATCACTAGGATTTTCCTATCTAGCCTAAAGCCAGTGCTATACTGGCACTATCATGCTGATTCTATACATACATTTAGTTGTGAGCTAAGAAGTATAGTTTTTTAAACACAAGAAAGTAAAGTTTGTAAAATAAGCAGCTTTTTTAATAACAGCGGCTGCCGAGCAGCTAATAGCTGAGAAGGGTTTTGATAGTGATTCCCACCCACTGCCTGTTTTTCCTCCCCCTATCTTTTATTTATGCTAATTTCATTATAGAAATGTTTTTTTAATTGTTTTGACTTATCCCAGTGGCAAGAAGGACCTTGCTGACATAATATCCATGTGACCAGAAGGGGCGGGGCCTCAGCCAAAAGAAAAATAATGTTGCTTTCTGGTATCAACTATGTTGGCTGAGGCCCCGCCCTTCTGGTCACATGAGTAAAATGTTATCAAGGTCCTTCTACCCACTTTGATTTAACCACAACCATTAATAAAACGCTTCTATAATAAAATTAGCATAAATAAAGGCTAGAAGGAGGAACAACAGGGAGAGGAGTGGGAATCACTATCAAAACCCACCCAAGCTATTAGCTACATGGCAGCTGCTGACAATCAAAAAGCTGTACATTGTACAACCTTTACTTGCTTGCGTTTCAAAACCTATACATCCGAGCTAACAACTAAAGGTATGTATAGAATCAGCATGATAGTGCCAGTATAGCACTGGCTTTAGGTTAGATAGGAAAATCCTGGTGATTGGTACGCTTTAATATAGTGAAAACCAAAACCAATTAGACTAGGAGTATTTGTGCAAAAAACCAAAAAACGAAAAACTCCTAAAACCAATATTTATTAATATATAATATTAAAATGCTATTAATCATAAAAGCATAATAACTCTTAAATTACTAAATTGTAGACTGGTCACGTGAGGTGAGTGGGAGGAAGAAAGAGGGTAGAGCCAACTAGTGAAAAGAAGAGTGCTGATTGTCTCTACACTCTAGGTAAAACAACTATAGTCGTTGTCATTTTTACCAGGTAGTTGCCCTATTGTTATAGGGAATGTAGGGAAAAAGATATTCTGTCCCTCCCTTTTACCTACCTACCAGCGGAGGTGCACCATAAGATGTTGGGTACCCCCCGCTCCTCGTCGGCTCTCCCTATTCTGTCCCTGCGACCCGTAAGTCGCAAGAACATCCACCACCAAGAATGAAAAGTGCAAATAGTCAACAGGTCATTACCATGATCTGGCTACCATATGGTATGGCACCCCAGATATAAATGCACAGTTGTGTATTTTTTCTGCACAGTCAAAGGAAAGATGATGCTTATTAATATAATCGCATCAGATTTGGAAATCCATAAAGAATAAATAAATCTTTACTAGAATCTGGTCGTCATAAATATGACAGCCAAAATACAACTGTACGTATGTATACTCCTGCACAGTCATAAAAAATGATGTTTGATAGTAGTAAATAATCCCAGCAGGGAAACTTATCTGCTAGGATCACCGATAGCAAATCCCAATCCCGACGCGTTTCCCCCCTATATTTATCTTAGGGGTTCATCAGGGGAAGAACTAAGGATTTCATATCCGATTCATCAATTTTCTTTCTTAGTTAGTTTGGCTTTCCTAGTGGCATCAGACCGACATCAGTGGCAATTAGTAGAGGGCAGGTCATCTGACATGCGTTACCCGCTAGTGCTACAGGTACAGTGGCCCCAAGGTACCAGGCAAAAGAGCGCTCTTTTGCCTGGTGCCTTGGGGACACTGTACCTGTAGCACCAGCGGGTAACGCATGTCAGACGACCTGCCCTCTATTAATTGCCACTGATGAGGTCTGATGCCACGTGTTACCCTGGCCCTCGGCGTCATATCCTCCTGGTAGGTTTGCTCGGCTTTTGCTAACAACTGTTTATGCCTTCTTGGCCATTTCTACTCTTTTTGAGCTGTGTCTGCCTGGTGTCACTCTACTATGGTATGTCTGCCGTTACTCAGTAGAGACTTGTTCTCCTGAATGAATGCTTGGGACACGTGGGGTTTTCCCCTCCAGCACTAATTCCCTTGGTCCTATGTTTATATATGTATGCCTATGTATTGTTTTCCCCTACAGCCTCTATAATAAATATTTATATATATTTTCATAATATGGCTTGTGTGGGTATATTTGCTACCTGGCAAACTGAAAGACTCTTTTTTCTTGGTTATATTAATAAATATTGGTTTTAGGAGTTTTTCGTTTTTTATGCTTTAATATAACTTCTATGATTATCCCCCTTATAATATACCTCAAAACTCAATCACTTTATTTCACAACATCCCCATGTTTTGCTCATATACATATCTGAGCATATAGCTATACTAGATGGGGACTGGCTCACACAGCATCTTGTTTTTTCAGGAAAGATAGAACAGAACCATATAACAAAACAGGTGCTACTTACCTTTAGAACAACCCCAATTTTCTAATAGATTGTAAGCATTCATGATAAGATCTCACACCCATCTATTGAATAGTTGCACACGGTTTGTTACTCTTTAATGTCTGATATTATTTGTACTTGTAACATTGGAATTGTAAAGTGCTAAGGGATAGGTTGCCACTATATAAATAAGGGAATTGTCTGGCAGGGGGATATTGGTGACCTGTCTTAGGGGCACTTTGCACACTATGACATCGCAAGCCGATGCTGCGATGCCGAGCGCGATAGTCCCCACCCCCGTCGCAGCTGCGATATCATGGTGATAGCTGCCGTAGCGAACATTATCGCTACAGCAGCTTCATATGCACTCACCTGCCCTGCGACGTTGCTCTGGCCGGCGAACCGCCTTCTTCCTAAGGGGGCGGGTCGTGCGGCGTCATAGAGACGTCACACGGCAGGCGGCCAATAGAAGCGGAGGGGCGGAGATGAGCGGGACGTAAACATCCCGCCCACCTCCGTCCTTCCGCATAGCCGGCCGGGACGCAGGTTGGAGATGTTCCTCGCTCCTGCGGCTTCACACACAGCGATGTGTGCTGCCGCAGGAACGAGGAACAACATCGTAACATCGGTCTTTCCCAATTCATGGAAATGATCGACGCTACACCGATGATACGATTACGGCGCTTTTGTGCTCGTTAATCGTATCAAAAATGCTTTACACACTACGATGTCGAGAGCGACGACGGAAGTGCGTCACTTTCGATTTGACCCCACCGACATCGCACCTGCGATGTCGTAGTGTGCAAAGTGCCCCTAAGGGTATGTTCACACAGGGCTTTTTGGTAAGTTTTTGTTGCGTTGTTTTAGCTGCAGATTTGCCTTGGGTTTACGCAAAGCCATGCTAATAAAAAGCTCCTTTTTACAGTCCCAGCAAAGTCTATGAGATTTCTGAAATATCATGCACACACACAAACACCTACAGATTTTTTTTCCTGACTGTTTTGTAAAATACCTGCGTTTTTGCTGCAGATTTCAAAGAATCAACATTCATTCAATTCTGTACAACGTTTTTTCATTGATACAACCCATTTTGTACAAAAAACGCATACAAAACTCCACTAAAAATGCACCAAAAAACGCATCATAAATGCACATGACTCAAAGGAGATTTCTTGCCACAAGACCAGGTTTTGGTCAGGAAAAAAACTTACCAAAAAAGCCCTGTGTGAACATAGCTTAAAGAGCATCTTTACCTCCTTTAAGTTCATTGGGAGCTGAGCTTCTTTACAGCGAGTTTAACAACCTCAAAAGTCAATTTAAACTAATCAGATTATCATATAGTGCAGTAGGCCCCTATAAAAATTATATCTGTAGTCTAGTTTTCACAGATCTGTCTACCCACAAAGCCATTATTATTTATTATACAAAGAAGGGTAGACAGGGCACCATTGACACGGCTAAGCTTTCAGTGCACCACTTCACCCCCTCCCTCCATGTTGATTGACACAGCTTGCTTGCCACGGTCCACTATCTGACCTGAGGACTAAAGGCTGCTTTACACGCTGTGACATCGCTAGAGATGTCGCTTCGGGAAAGCACCTGTCCCTATCATTTGTATGTCACGGGCAAATCGCTGCCCGTGGTGCACAATATCGCTAGTACTCATCACACGAACTTACCTGCCTAATGACGTTGCTGCGGCAGGCAAACTGCCTCTTTTCTAAGGGGGCGGATCGTGCGGCGTCACAGCAACATCCCACGGCAGCCGTCCAATAGAAGCGGAGGGGCGGAGAGCAGCCGAATGAAAGTCACGCCCACCTCGTTGCTGAAGAACGCAGGTACGGTGTTGTTCGTCGTTCCTGGGGTGTCACACGTAGCAATTGTGTGCTGCCTCATGAACAACGAACAACCTGCGTCATGCACCATCAACGATATTTGGGATTTGAATGACGTGTCAATGATCAATGATTAGGTGATTATTTTTGATTGTTAGCGGTCAATCGTAAGTGTCACACGCAACGATGTCGCTAACAAGGCCTGATGTGCGTCACGAATTCCGTGACCCCAACGACATCTTGTAAGTGATGTTGTTGCGTGTAAGCCCCCTTTAGTAATGAAGGATATACTTACAATGCAGGAGCAAAGTGTACACAATGTATGGGTTGGAGCCCATTGAAAGCAATATATGGAGTGGAGCACTTAAGCCCCATTTAATATTTTGTAGCTACTTGTATGGAAGAAAAACTGTAGTACTTAGCAGTGGCTTAGAAACAATATACACTCCATGCAATGCTTGCATTCTGCCCCAATTGGAACAGCTATAAGAAGATCAGTATGGGTACCGAGTTTGATCAATATGTTAGGGCTAGACAACTCTTTTAAGGAATGTATGGTTTTTACAATTTCTTTTCTTAGACAAATCCTCCAAAATTATGATGATCATAGAATGATAAATTGTTAGGTCCTCAGGGAACAACTGTAATTTAGAGAAGTCAGCTAGTGTTTGATTCTCCTGCAAATATACCAATAGGGAAACAAATCCAAATTAAAATGTACTTTCTTCACCAGTAAACATGTATTAGTCCTGAAAACAAAACAACTTCTCTATTAATTCAATATTTTTTAAATAGAGTGTTAGAATCCCCTTCAATTTATTGTCATGATTTCAGAAAAGAACACAGTATTGTATATCATGCAATTAATAGAGTAATGATAAAAAAAAATATTTAAGGCAAAAACTGCATTTTGTAAACCTAAACAGTTATAGGTAAAAGTTCCAAGACTGACACAAATGTTGATTTTCACAAAGTTTGCTGCTCCAGTTTTTATAGTGGCAATTTGCCTTTAGGAGGACCAGTCACCAGGATTTTCCTACAGAAACTAAAGCCAGTGTGATACTGGCGCTATCATGCTGATTCTATACATACCTTTAGTTGTGAGCTCGGATGTATACTTTCTGAAATACAGGCAAGTAAAGTTTGTGAAATGCACTGTTATTTGATGAAAGGTGCAACGGAATATCTAATAGGTAGGTCGGGTTTTGCTAGTTATTCTTTCCCCTGTCTGCCTGAATGTCCTTCCTTCCACTATCTCTGTTATTACAGGGGGCAGGATGAAGGAAGTAGGAAGGCGGGAGGGAGGAGGGAGAAAGGAGAGGGGAAGGAGGTGGGAGTAAGGGGGGAGGAACGACAAGGGGAGGGGAGGACAGGCAGACAGACAGAGGTGGGAATAACTAGCAAAACTCGACCCACCTATTAGATATTTCATTGCGCCTCTTATTAAATAACAGTGATTTCACAAGCTTTACTTGCCTGTATTTTAGAAAGTATACATCCAATCTTACAACTAAAGGTATGTATAGAATAAGCATGATAGTGTCAGTATAGCACTGGCTTTAATTTATATAGGAAAATATTGTGATTGGCCCTCTTTAACTCTAGATTGTTAAAATCAAATAAATTGCAAAAAAACTGCAGTAATTTAAATCCATGCAAATAACTTAAAGGGAATCTTTGAGCAGGTTTTGCTAGGTAATCTGAATACAGCCTCCTGCAATGGACAACACAGTGAATTCAGGGATGCCTGTCTTGTCAAGGTCCAATCTGTTGTTTATTTGTTTATATGTTTGTTTAATTAGCAGGAATTCTCATTACTCTGACTATAATGTCACATGGGTGACATTCCAGCAAGCCCCCTCCTCTGATTGGCATCTCACTGTCAATCACAGTCGGTTCTCAGACCATGTCACAAAGATCTGTTAGTGCGACCCTATTCATACATTTCCTGGAGGAATCACAGAGGAACGCCACAATTGGTTAATAGTGAATACCGCTATTTACTAAAACAGACATGTCAAGAGAGCTTTATTATTTATTATGCCTGCGAATTTGTCTGGTCAGTGCTGTATTTTTTAAAATCATCTACAGTGTGAAAATAATCTGCAGGCTGTCTTTGTTGAACTGATGTCTATCTACTATACCAGAGGTGGGGAACTGTTATGAGTGTCTCTTGCCATTGAGAGTTTTCGATGGTTCACGTTTGTTCTTTTGGCCTTCATATTAAATGTATTTTGATTTCTCTTGGCACTGCAAGGGTTAATGTAATTTTTCTTTGCAGTTTGCTGCTTACTAGATGATCACAGCTGCAGCCTGTTTTGACCACTCCTCTCCTCTTTAAATACTCACAAGATCCATCTTGTGATGCCGGATGTAAATTCATTCTGTACTGACTTCCAAAGGAGACAGGAAGGTTCTTGTTAGGCTGAAGATTAGAGATGAGCAAACCGGCCGTGGTTCGGCTCGAGTTCGGTTCGTCGAACGGAGGTCTCGTTCGAGTTCAGTTTGGTGAGCGTTCGACGAACCGAACTCGAACCAATAGGAAATAATGGGAGGCAATCACAAACACATAAAAACGCATTATAAATGTACACATACAGTTAATAAACATTGCCATAACACTTACCGGTCCCCGCGATCCCTCCTGCACTCTGTCTCCTGCCGCTATTCCATCCGATGATCGCTGAATCCTCCCGGTGACCAGCACTGCCAGCAATGATGCAGGACCTATCGTGACGTCAAAATAGCCATGTGACCAGTCACGTGGCTACTATCTCATTGGCTACAGACTGGTCACATGGCTTTGACGTCATGTCCTGTCCTAGGTCCTGTCATTGCACTCTCCAGTACACGGTGCACATTTGTGTATCGCCGTGTACCGGCGACATGCTCTAGCAAACGGTCGACTCCCCATTCCGTTAGGGACCGGCTGACACAGCCGGTCATTAACGGAGATCACCGTTGCCATAGCAATGCAATTAGCAGTGATGTCACCGCTAACCGCGGCTCCGGGAATTACATGATCGGAGCACTGTTGCTATGGTAACGCGTCTGTCAGCGTTACCGCTGTTACCGCTAACAGCCAGCAGCACTGATCACTCACGGAGTGAAGGCTGAACACTGCTTCCCGTGCAGCCTTCACGGAGGCTGCACGGGAAGCAGCGTCTTTCCCCATGCAGCCGTGATGGAGGAGAGCTGCATTTGTTGAACAAGAAAGACAGAAGACCATGGATTGTGGAGGGCTGACAGGGGGTAATAAAGATGGAGTCTCTAATGTGTCTGTGTATTTATTTCTATTAAAGTATTTTTTCTCTGTGTGGTGTCTTTTTTTTAACCCTTTATTGGAGATTCTTAATAGCCGGGTCAAACGTGCCTGACATTAAGAATCTCTGGCTTAATACTAGCTAATAAAACAAAGCTAGTATTAACTCATTATTACCCAACAAGCCACCCGGCTTCAGGGCTGTTGGAAGAGTTGGATACAGCGCCAGATGATGGCGCTTCTATGAAAGCGCCATTTTCTGGGGCGGCTGCAGACTGCAATTCGCAGCAGAGGCGCCCAGAAACCTCGGGCTAACCTGTGCTGCGGATTCCAATCCCCAGCTGCCTAGTTGTACCTGGCTGGACACAAAAATGGGGCAAAGCCCACGTCATTTGTTTTTTAATTATTTCATGAAATTCATGAAATAATAAAAAAAGGGCTTCCCTTTAATTTTGGTTCCCAGCCGGGTACAAATAGGCAACTGGGGGTTGGGGGCAGCCGTACCTGCCTGCTGTACCTGGCTAGCATACAAAAATATGGCGAAGCCCACGTCATTTTTTTGGTGGGCAAAAAACTTCTGCATACAGTCCTGGATGGAGTATGCTGAGCCTTGTAGTTCTGCAGCTGCTGTCTGCTCTTCTCCATACAGACAGACAGCAGCTGCAGAACTACAAGGCTCAGCATACTCCATCCAGGACTGTATGCAGAAGTTTTTTGCCCCCTGAAAAAATTATGTGGGCTTTGCCATATTTTTGTATGCTAACCAGGTACAGCAGGCAGGTACGGCTGCCCCCAACCCCCAGTTGCCTATTTGTACCCGGCTGGGAACCAAAAATAAAGGGAAGCCCTTTTTTTATTATTTCATGAAATTCATGAAATAATTAGAAAACAAATGACGTAGGCTTCGCCCCATTTTTGTGTCAAGCCAGGTACAACTAGGCAGCTGGGGATTGGAATCCGCAGCACAGGTTGGCCTGAGCTTTCTGGGCCCCACTGCTGCGAATTGCAGTCTGCAGCCGCCTCAGAAAATGGCACTTTCATAGAAGCGCCATCTTCTGGCGCTGTATCCAACTCTTCCAGCACCTGCCTGCTATACTTGGCTAGCATACAAAAATATGGCGATGCTCACGTCCTTTTTTTGTAGTTTTTTGGCAAAAAAAATAAAAAATGCTTCCCTGGATTTTCCATTGCCAGTGAAGGTAACATCAAGCAGTGAGGGTTAGCAGCCAGTAGCTGCTTGGATTACCCTTAGCTAGCAATACAAAAAATGCAGCGGGAGCCCATATATATTTTTTTAATTATTTATTTAAATAACTAAAAACAAAATGGGCTTCCCTGTATTTTGATTGCTGGACATCACAGTGCTGTAAAAATAAATCTTTAAAAAAAATGATGTAGCGCTCCGCGGTATTTTTGATTCTCAGCGCAGATAAAGCAGACAGCTATGAGTTGCCACCCCCATCTGCCTGCCGTTACCTTGGTTGGCAATCAAAATACAGAGAAGCCCATTAATTTTTTCTATTTAAAAAATAGTTAAAAAAAAAATGACGTTGGGTCCCCCCATTTTTGATAGCCAGCTAGGGTAAAGCAGACGGCTGTAGCCTGAAAACCACAGCTGGCAGCTTTACCATGGTTGGGGATCCAATGTGGAGGTCCCCCCAGGCTCTTTTTTTATAATTATTTTATAAATATTAACAATTACACAAAAAAAAGTAGGGTCCCCCCCAAATTGGATCAACAGCCAAGGTAAAGCGGACAGCTGTGGTCTGGTATTCTCAGGGTGGGAAGGTCCATAGTTATTGGGCCTTCACAGCCTAAAAATAGCAGGCCGCAGGCACCCCAGACGTGGCGCATCCACTAGATGCGCCAATCCTGGCGCTTCACCCCAGCTCATCCCGTGCCCTGGTGCAGTGGCAAACGGGGTAATAAATGGGGTTGATACTAGCTGTAAATTCACCTGAGATCAAGCCCAGCAGTTTGTGATGTCATGGCGTCTATTAGATACCCAACATCATAAACTGTCAGTACTAACAAAAAAAAATCGACAAAAGAAATTTATTTGAAAAAACAGTCCCCAAAACATTTCCTCTTTCACCAATTTATTGTAAGAAAAAAAATAAAGGGGTCCCACGACGACTCTGGACCGTCTAGAATATGGGGGGGGAGACACTCAGGGAATGTATCCCCCATTTTCTAGGAGTGCAGACCCTTCATGTGAGGAGTGTGGGTGCAATGAATCTGCACTCACTCTCCCCGGGTCCACAGCAGCAGAGTCCATGTCGTAATGGTTGCTACCAAAGCTGCAATGCCCTGCTCATGAGGTAAGGGCATGCCTAATCAGGAGAACTATTCTACATTTCCAAATATTGGTATTTGCTAATATTATTGCTATTCCACCTACTATATATTGGGGATAGGATCTTGGAGATGGAATACCCCTTTAAGTCCAGTTATCCAGCTGAATGAATACTTAACAACAGAGCTCTCTATTTAGATGTGTTTTGTTGTGGCGTATAACGGACTCTCATGTTTGGTAGTCGTTCAGCAGGGAAACTATAAAAGCAAATCCCTCCATTTGGAAATGTAGTATATAGCTCTCCTGATCAATTATGTTCCTTACCTCATGAGCAGGGCATTCAAGTAATAATAATAATTTATTCATTTATATAGCGTTATTAATTCCACGCAAACACGGGGAGAACATACAAACTCCTTGCAGAAGGTGTCCTTGGTGAGAATTGAACCCAAGACCTCAGCGCTGCAAGACTGCAGTGCTAACCACTGAGCCACCGTGCCGCCCATTTAGCTTACAGATACATAACCACCACTCACTGTGTCTGAACACAGGAAGCTGAGCTGACAGCCGCTCTGTGCATGCGGCAGCGTCTATTGTGAAGGAGAGGGCCGTGGGGGGATCAACGCTACACAGGTACCGTGGGAAACCGGGGAACACCGGTGGGGTTATAGGGGGTGACCTGGCAGGGCCTGGGGAGGAGTTTCCTGTCGCATGTGTCATGGCACATGCGACAGAAATCAGAGGAGTAGGGTGAATGCGGCCGGCGCGCTGCTGTGTGCGCGGCCATCTTGGATTTCTGGGAGAGCATCAGGGGGGGCACTTTGGCGACACCAGGGGACCGGAGGGGACCGGGGAGGAGATTTATCATGTTTGTTCATGCCAGATGGGAGATAAATAATTTTTTACCGGCGCTGTCATTTACTGTAACGTGATCATCGGTGTACGGTGTATACCTGTGATCACGTGAGCGGGGACCGGAAAAAACGTCACTGAATCATGATCTCCAGGGTCTCAGCTAGCCCTGAAACCCCAGAGATTTTCTGACGCTGGGAGGCGTTATTCACTTATTTCTGCCTGCTGTTTATAGACGGCAGATCAGAATAAGGCTACATTAACACGACCGATCCATTTTTGCGGTCTGCAAAAAACAGTCCGTTTTATTTCACGGGTGCATCCGTGTGGCATCTGTTTCCGTTCCGTAGACGGTCCGTATGTCATCTGTTTGTCATCCGTGTGCCTTCCGTTTTTTTCGTGTACTGCAAAAAAACTGAAGGAGGGAAAATACATAAATTTACCCAGGATCCATAGCTTCAGCCTACATGAGGCGGTCACATGTTCACTCCAGTGCCATTTTCTACTGCTTTTCACAGCGTAGAGCGCTCTGGTGATTTTCTTGTGCTTGTGCACTTCATATCAGTCTTTTCTGTCATTATAATGGCAGAAAGACACATAATCTCCCACTCTCCTGCATTTTGTAATTTTTCACCCTTTGGTGCCTTTCATGTGGCACTAAGGGGTGCTTAGCTTTGTATTTAGCCAAAAAAATGAAAAAAGAAATGACGTAGGGTTCCCCCTATTTTTGTAGCCAGCTAGGGTAAAGCAGACGGCTGCAGCCTGCAGACCACAGCTGGCAACCTCACCTTGGCTGGTAATCCAAAACTGAAGGCACCCCACGCTGTTATTTTAAATTAAATAAATAATTAAAAAAAAAAACACGTAGGGGTCCCCCCAAAATTGGATCACTAGCCAAGGTAAAGCAGACAGCTGGGGTCTGATATTCTCAGACTAGGGAGGTCCATGGTTATTGGACTCTCCCCAGCCTAAAAATAGCAGGCCGCAGCCGCCCCAGAAGTGGCGCATCCATTAGATGTGCAAATCCTGGTGCTTCGCCCCAGCTCATCCCGTGCCTTGGTGCGGTGGCGAACGGGGTAATATATGGGGTTAATACCAGATGTGTAATGTCACCTGGCATCAAGCCCTGGGGTTGGTGAGGTCAGGCGTCTATCAGATACCCGACATCACCAACCCAGTCAGTAATAAAAAAAAATAGACGACAAACACATTTTTATTTGAAAAAACACTCCCCAATACATTCCCTCTTTAACCAATTTATTAGAAAGAAAAACAAATCCAGGTATGGTGTAATCCAATGGGTTGCCATGACGATCCACACTGTCCCAGTCAATGAAGAGCAGGATGTTCCCCATTGGCTGGGAGAGCAGTGCAGTGACCTGAGCTAACATCAATGGGTCAGCCCAGGTCACTGCAGGGGATGACAAGTGCTGCTGTCAGCGAGGTACATTACCTGCGCTGATCTCCTGCACTGCTGACAGCACCTGTCACTGAGTTCAATGACCGCCGCCTTCACAGCCAAGTATCGCGAGCGGCCCGTGACGTCACCGCTAGTCCGTCTCGGGTCGGAAGCGAGAGAAGGTGATGTGACAAGCGGCGGCCATGGAGGACAGTGACAGCGCTGAGGTCGGGACTTCATCACCGCAGGTAAGCCGAGCGGGACCATGTGTGCAGAGTGCAGGTGGGTGGAGCCATGTGTGCTGGCGGCGGAGTGCGAAGTGGGTGGCGCTGAGGATGTCAGTGTCGTGGACTGCTTGGCTGGGGACAGGTGAGTGTGAGTGTGTGTGTGTGTGTACATGCCGCGTGCAGGAGGGGGCGGAGTGAGCTGAGCAGGGAAGTGTGGGTTTCCTGCACGTAACTAGGATAAACATCGGGTTACTAACCAAAGCGCTTTGCTTGGATACCCGATGTTTATCCTGGTTACCAGCTTCTGGCAGGCTGCCAGCGATGGCTCCTGCACACTGTAGCTGTAAAAAGCCCTGCTTTTTGCTGCTAGAACCATTCTCGAACGTATCTAGAACTATTGAGCTTTAGCAAAAAGCTCGAGTTCTAGTTCAATCTAGAACAGCCCCCAAAATCACTTGAGCCGCGAACTGGAGAACCTCGAACTGCGAACCGCGCTCAACTCTATTAAACAGTACAGAAAGTTACCTCCAGAGCGGGTCAAAACGCGGTGAAAGGACAGAACTGGAAGTGTACAGGGTGGGAGTTTGCTCTTATTGCAAAGCATTGCTCTTAAACCAAGTTAGAAATTTGTAAAAAGCTTTGCTTGTCTTTCAAAACGCTCTCAAACCAAGTTACTCTTAATCAAGGGTTCCACTGTACATGCTAATAAAAAGCTGCTTTTTACAGTATCAGCAAAACCTATGAGATTCCAGAAATCTCATACACACAGACACACACTTGCTTTTTTCCCTTTTTGAAATGGAAAACTGCTGTCCTTTTAAAAGACGCAGCATGTCAACTCTTTCAGTGTTTTTGCTGCTTTTTTCACCATTGAAAGAAATAAGAGTGAAATACAGCAGCTGTATTTTTTGGTGTGTTTTTTTTCTCCATGTTTTTTGCACATTTTTGTGGTGAATTAAACTAATTTTATTTAAACGTACTGTAGACAAATGACACACCAAAAACGCATCAAAAAAGCCAACAAAAATGCATAAAAAACGGAGCGTTTTTACTGCCAAGAGATCAGGTTTTGCTGCATTCAGCAGATGTCTGGTGTGCAAAATCTTCATCAAGCAAGGAATACATATTATCTTTGAAAAAATCTCTTTCTTTCAAAATATCTTTGACAAATTATGACCCACCCCAAAAAATGGTTAACAATTTAAAAAAAACAAAAACTAATAATTTTGTGAAAGAAAAGGCGCTACTCTGAGTCCTGTGCCACGTGGTAAAGCATTCTGAGACCATTCACGTGTGGGGTGGCTTTTCACTCCAGTGAATGGGCTCACTCACAATTTTGCCTAAGAACACTTCCATAAATAAAGAGTGGTTTCTAAACATTTTCCAAGAGCAACTTCTTCCAACGACCCAGAAGAAATTTGGTGATAATTAAACATTGCTTTTTTTTCTCAAAGCTCTTATTTACTCAAATTTAATATGAAAGTTGGAGGTTTTAATCTATTCTTGTTACATTTTATAAATTATTTACATAATTCCCTTACATATTTTAAAATACAGAATTTGTTTAAAAAATAAAATTAACAATTAAATTTAAAATCATAACTATAGACTTTGTTTTCCAGCAAGTAATTTATAAACCAAATGACACCCACAGATTAAACCCAGCATTGCATGTTATTTCAAATGATTTAATCACAGTAATTTTTATGATGACATCTGTAATTACAAGTCACAACAAACTCCAGATCCTTTCATTCCACCATATCCAACACCTGCTTTTTATTTTTAAGCATGCACTTTGCATATATCCTATAAACGGTGCAAAATGAATACTGATTATTGTTGTTGAGTGCCATCTTTGTTGTACAGCAATTGTTGGAAAAATATACTGCAAATTGCAACATAATAAAACTTGAATTGCAATAAACAATGGACAAAAAAAATTGTAGATTCAGTTTTCGAAATACAAAAATAAAATCATTACACCCTCACCTCCCGCAGTGGCATCGCTCCAGTGAAAACGGTGCTTCTATTTTACCAAGTGACCACTAGCAAATTCGCAGGCAATGACCAACTAAACCCTTTACTATTTTGTCAGCTCTTCTACAATATTGGTGACCTGCAGTCATTCAGAGACTACTCTTTGGCTACAGAGTTCACTTGACTAAACAACGTCATGTCATCCACCAGGAAAAGCACTGCGAATATCACAGAAATGGTACTGCTAAGGTTAGTACAGTATGTTTTTATTTTCTGTGGGGCATTGGATTGTCTAATCTGGGGTTTTCCATTATTAGACAACCAATTTAATAAATCTGCCTCCTTTGTTCTATTAATGAAAGAAGACATTCAATCAAAATGAACTTCTTTGGCAGAGGTATGCAACATTAGTGATTTTGCTACAATACTACATAAGGTATTAAATAAAGATTGACAATTTGATATGTTACCGATTGACTTTGAGTCGAATTTCATGAAATTTACAACTCCCCACAAATCTGAACAGTTTGTGATTCGATTTGCTCAGATCGGCCCCTAAAAGAACACCTGGCAGCCAGCTTCATCATATCACATAGTACTGAAAAGACAAAGAGCTGGCTAATGATGTCAAGCATGGCCAGGCAGGATTCTACATAATGCCATGCAGCTATCACATCAAATAGATTAGAGCAGCCAATCAGAGGAAATTTTGACAGGCATAGCCAAAAATGAGGGCCATCCAAGCTGCATCATTTAATGCTCCTTCAGTGTAGGGATTGAGGTCCCGCTATGTCCCTATGACAGCTAATTCCACATAGGGCCAAAAAAAGTATAAAATTAGATTATGTTGTACTGCTACACTGGTGTTGAATTACATTGGAAATGGGAATCATAATGTAAATCAGGCTTGCACAACATATCCTCCATGGGACACATATGGCCCACCAAACCCAATCTGGCAGACACTGTTCCCTGCTTATAATTTTGAAATGTATTTGTGTCTCTCAGATGCAAATAGATTTGAAAATCTGACCACTGGCACTTGGTCAGAGCAGTGGAGAGCTTGTAAGCTCCTGCTCCGATGTGCTGCATCATGATCAGAACAGCATGTTGCTGACATCATCACATTGCTGCTGGCGCTGCAAAGGCAAAGGACATGTTGGCCCTGGTAAGTGCTCCCTGGAGGAGATGAAGAATAAATGTGTGTCAAAGTACCCACTCTATGGGGGGGGGGTATTTTGAAATGGGGCATAATACAGTTTGAGGCAGTGGGGTTTGGGGACATATTATGGAAAGAGGAAATTTGAGGAGATATTTTGGAGAGCAGTAGTGTATGTGGGGCATGGATAGTATATTGTCAGGTAGTGTGGGGGATATTATGGAGAGGGGCTAAGTGGGGAAGAATATTATGGAGGGAAAGTGTGTAGAGGTATTATAGAGGAGAGCTCTGTGGGGGGAGGAATATTATGGAGAGAGGCAGTGTGGAAGAGCAATATTATAGAGAGGCGTAGTGTGGGTGAGGAATACTATAGAGAGGGGAAGTGTGATGGAGATTTTATAGAGAGGGGTAGTGTGCAGGAGATATAGTTTGGTCATCGTAGGGTTATGTTATGGAAAGGCACAGTGTGGGGGGATATTATAAAAAGGAGAAGTGTTGGGGGACATCATTATGAAGAGGGGCAGTGTGGGTGGATATGGAAAGGGGCTGTGTAGGGAGATAATATGGAGGCAGTGTAGGGGATAATATGGGAAGGAGCAGTTTGACAGGATGTTATAGAGAAGGGTAGTGTGGGAGGGTCAACATTATGGAGAGGGGCAGTATTGAGGTATATTATGGAAAGGGACACTGGGGAGATATTATGGAGACAGGCAGTGTGGAGGTATATTATGGAGAGTATGGAGAGGAGCTGTGTGAGGGAGGGATATTTTGCGCAGGAAGCACAGTAATGGGCAATTATATATTTAAGGGCACAGGATATTTTATGGGCAGTATAGTGATACTTTTATTTTTAAGGGATTTGTATTGAGATGAGCTGCTGAAAGCAGAGAAGAGCAAAAGTTGCAAAGACAAGCTTTGGTAATGAAATCTTATAATGGCATCTGTACTACATGGAGACAAAAGGAACAAAAATGACTCCAATCAGAGAAGGTGTCATCTATAAGGTACCTGCATGTAAATGTTCATTTGTGCTATTGACTATGACTCATCAAAACTAGAGTTTCTTTATGGTCAGCAATCTAGTGAAAACTGGTAGCAACAATTGTAGTTTCAAGTGATACAATTGTAAAGGGTGTTGACTTGACAGTGCAATTGATCACTGCACTATGCTTGATGCTGTATACGTGTACTGACAGAAGTTCTGACCTTCTACACATATAGCAATCGTGCTTCATGGCTATGTTACAAGTTAGGCATCTTGTGCCAGAAAACGCAACCAAAAAAAGCATGGATTTTTTGGCGTTTTTTTGCTCCTTTTTTTTCCATGCATTTTTTTTTGTGAAATCAATGGCTAGAAGGGCTAAAGAAAAAAAGCAGGACACCAATACACAAAGAACTGCCATGCTGCAGTTTTTTTTATCATACCAAAACTGCAGGCAAAAAAAAGCAACATGCGCCTTTCTGAATTCTCCTAGACTTTGCTGGGGGAAGGAAAGACATGCAGTTTTGGGCAACAAACTGCACAAAAAAAAGCAGCAGAAAACGCAGTGTACACACACAGCCTAAATCTCTTAGTTTTGAGTATGTTTATGATGAGGATTTCTTTAGTTTCTGGTCCAAAAGCTCAGTTTAAATTAGTGGTGTTCACACTGATATTTTTGAAACAGAAACTGAGCAGAAGCTCTCCTAGTTGTCCTCAAATACTTAAACCATGCTTCTGGTGATGTATTGTTGTACTGATGGTGATTCTGGTGATGTATTCATGTAAGTACGGCAATGTGGCCCTTGAACCAAAAATGCTGTGCACCCCTGATGTAAATAATTATCCAAAGATTCAATTGATTTAGGAAGGTGCTGTACCTGCATAGTTAATGAATTCATTGATCTGCGATATACTGCAGTCATAGTCAGGATCTAAATAACAGCATTTTTTAATCTTCACACACACTACAATTGCAACTAGGAAGATAGTTTAATCCTATTGCTCCTAATTTCTCTGGTAAAGAAAAATCATGAAACCTGGACTAGGTATCATAGACAGAGAAGTCATCTTTATTTATTTTTTTAACTACAAATCACAAATTTCCAGAATCCAGACATTTAAAATTAACTGTCTATTTCGCAGATTGTGCATGTTGTTAAAAATGATCCTTTTTTATACACTTCTTGTTGTAGTAGTCTGATATTAGAATCGTACATAACACCCAAATACAACCTACTGTTTTCTTGTCTCTTTCTTGTTTTTAATTCGAAAATGTAGCAATCTGTGCTAGATTTTTTTGTTAAGGGGAAATAACAGTGTTTTAAAATACAAAAATAGAAATTTGAAATTATACAAGCATTTTTCTTTTTGCATACCTGTTTAGCTATTACAATTTGGCAACTGTACTACACCCCATCACGATACTGTGGGCTGTTGCTGGATTTTCAGGCCGTATTTCTACATGTTGGAATCTGTTGTTACGTATTTTATTTTATGGTGGGGTAAGTAATTTATTCAAGTATTTGAATATAAACTATTACAGTAAATTGACACAGCTACTTAAATTATCAAATTATCAAATTCGAGATGCATACAATATTACAGGATAGCTATTGTTGGATTAACCTTTTTGGCAGTCACATGAACACTACCTTTTACTTGTAGTTCATTCTATAGTTTTCCAGTGTTGATTGGGTGTGGCTGGTAATAGTGTTGAGCGAGTATGCTTGTCACTACTCGGTACTCGCACGAGTATCATTGTACTCGGGCTACTCGGCGGGGACCGAGTAATCTCGCGATACTCGTGCTGTACTCGTGGTCTTCAACCCAGCATGTTGGCGCTCTTTTGAGAGCCAGCCCTCATGCAGGGATTGGCTGGCAGACCACTGCAATGCCACAGCCCTGTTAGTTGTGGAATTGCAGTGATTGGCCGGCCTGCACAGCGTGACCGAGCCTTTATACCGGCTGGCGCGCTGTGCTCTGCACACAGCCATCCAGACAGTCAGTGCAGGGAGAGTGTTGCTGCTTCAGGGAAAGGTTTGCGGCCCTTTATAGTTATTTCCGTAGCAGGGCTGCAGCAGTGTGACCAGAAGTCCTTCTCAGGACTATTGTAGTTGTATACAGGAAGGCAGGGTATAGCCAGGTCGGAGAAAAGGAGCAGAGTCCTTCTCAGGACTATTGTTGCTGTATACAGGCAGGGCAGGCAGGGTATAGCCAGGTCAGAATACAGGCTAGTGACCAGAAGAGTCCTTCTCAGGACTATTGTAGCTGTATACAGGCAGGCAGGCAGGGTATATAGCCATTCCTAGTGGTGACCATATACCAGCCTTCATCATATCTGGGGCTGGTGTACACAGTCTAAAACAGTCCTGATAGTGTCAGACTTCTCAGTAATTGTCTCTCCTAAAAACCTGTTAGGTTCTTAGTGCGTCCGTGCTTGCATTTAAAAACCGCACGTGTGTGCCTGTCGGTGGCAGCGTACAGGTACACGTTTTGCACAAACTAGTATATAACGCACAAGTCTAGTGAATAATACACGTCAGTCAGCAGTGTCTGATAGTGTCAAACTTCTCAGTAATTGTCGCTCCTAAAAACCTGTTAGGTTGTTATTGCGTCCGTGCTTGCATTTAAAAACCACACGTGTGTGGCTGTCGGTGGCAGTGTACAGGTGCACTTGTGTGCGTTTTTCACAAACTAGTATATAACGCACAAGTCTAGTGAATATAATACACGTCAGTCAGCAGTGTCTGATAGTGTCAAACCTCTCAGTAATTGTCGCTCCTAAAAACCTGTTAGGTTCTTAGTGCGTCCGTGCTTGCATTTAAAAACCGCACGTGTGTGGCTGTCGGTGGCAGTGTACAGGTGCACTTGTGTGCGTTTTTCACAAACTAGTATATAACGCACAAGTCTAGTGAATATAATACACGTCAGTCAGCAGTGTCTGATAGTGTCAAACTTCTCAGTAATTGTCGCTCCTAAAAACCTGTTAGGTTCTTAGTGCGTCCGTGCTTGCATTTAAAAACCGCACGTGTGTGCCTGTCGGTGGCAGCGTACAGGTACACGTTTTGCACAAACTAGTATATAATGCACAAGTCTAGTGAATAATACACGTCAGTCAGCAGTGTCTGATAGTGTCAAACTTCTCAGTAATTGTCGCTCCTAAAAACCTGTTAGGTTCTTAGTGCGTCCGTGCTTGCATTTAAAAACCGCACGTGTGTGCCTGTCGGTGGCAGCGTACAGGTGCACTTGTGTGCGTTTTGCACAAACTTGGATATAATGCACAAGTCTAGTGAATACACGTCAGCACAGCATTGCAAAATGCGCAAGGGCATTGGCAACGAACAAGGAAGTGGACGTGATGGTGGTGCAGGCAGAGGCCGAGGTCGTGGGCAAGCTCTAATTTCACCACAACAAAGGGCCACATCTACTCGCTCGCACGTCCTGTCCCAAATTCTTGGGGACCGCAGCAGTACACCGCTCTTGAACCAAGACCAGTGTCAACAGGTTGTTAGTTGGATAGCGGATAATGCTTCCAGTCAGATTGGCACCACCACAAACACTCTCTCTTCCACACGGTCAAGTGTCAGTAGCCGTGATACTGCACCGCACATTTCAGAACCTGATCCTCCTTCCTACCACAAGGCTGAGTACACGTCCACGGCCATTACTGATCCCACACTTGGACACTTGGAAGAGCTGTTCACGTTTCCATTCACACATTCTGGCCTCTCGCCAGCTCCTGTTGAAGTGGGTCATGAGGAGATCGTATGTACAGATGCCCAAATATTTGAGCAGCCACGTTCTCACGAAGTTGGCAATGTGTCTCAACAAGGGGTGGACGATGATGAGACACAATTGTCAGGAAGTCAGGAGGAGGAGCAGGGTGCGGAAGAGGAAGACGACGTGGTGGATGATCCAGTAACTGACCCAACCTGGCAGGAGGATATGCAGAGCGAGGACAGCAGTGCACAGGGGGAGGGAGGCGTAGCATCCCAACAGGCAGTAAGAAGCAGGGTGGTGGCCCCAGGCAGAAGTCAGGCAACCGTTCCCCGGAACAACAACACGACACAAGGTGCCTGTACAAATGTTAGGTCTTCCCGAGTCTGGCAGTTTTTTAAGTTGGCTCCAGATGATTCTAAAAAGGCCATTTGCAACACCTGCCATGCCAGCATCAGCAGGGGTACCAAAACTAGCAGCCTGACTACCACCAGCATGATCAGGCACATGTCAGCCAAGCACCCGACTTTGTGGGAGGTACAACAGAGTCGAGGAGCAGTGCTTGCTGATGTCACTGCTACGTCTTCGCTTGTTGTGCATGCGAGCCAATCCCCTGTCCATGCTGCCTGCGAACAAGCCTCCTCCGGCCCTGCACCTGCAGTTGCCTACGCAGAAATAACACCATCATCAAGCACGTCCTTGTCCCAGCGTAGCGTTCAGTTATCCATTCAGCAAACCTTTGAACGCAGGCGCAAATACACTGCCAACGCCCCACATGCCACAGTTCTAAATGCTAACATTTCGCGACTGCTTGCACTGGAAATGTTGCCTTTTAGGCTGGTGGAGACAGAAGCATTCCGCGACCTGATGGCGGCAGCTGTCCCACGTTACTCGGTCCCCAGCCGCCACTATTTCTCCCGGTGTGCCATCCCCGCATTGCATAACCATGTGTCACAAAACATCACACGTGCCCTGAACAACGCTGTTTCAGCCAAAGTCCACCTAACCACAGACACGTGGACAAGTGCTTGTGGGCAAGGCCGCTGCATCTCGTTGACGGCACACTGGGTTAATATTGTGGAAGCTGGGACCCAGTCTGAGCGAGGGACGGAACACTTCCTTCCCACACCAAGGTTTGCAGGCCCTACCTCAGTCAGGGTTTCACCCACACTCTACAGCTCTGGAATGTCATGCTCCTCAGCCTCATCCTCCTCCTGCGCATCCTCATCCACTTTACCCTCCACACCAGTCCCAAGCTGGAAGCACTGCAGCACTGCCTCGGCGAAGCGGCAACAGGCTGTGCTGAAGCTAATCTGCATAGGTGACAAACCCCACAATGCAGAAGAGGTGTGGACAGCTCTGAAACAGCAGGCAGATCACTGGCTCACACCTCTGAACCTAAAGCCAGGAAAGGTCGTGTGTGACAATGGCCGGAACCTGGTGGCGGCTTTGAGGCGAGGCCAGCTGACACATGTTCCATGCGTGGCCCATGTGATCAACCTCGTGGTTCAGCGGTTTCTAAAGTCATACCCAGAGCTGTCTAATCTGCTGGTAAAAGTTCGCCGCCTGTCTGCACATTTTCGAAAGTCACCTACTGCTTCAGCCGGCCTTGCCGGCTTTCAGCGCCGTTTGCATCTTCTGGCTCACAGACTGGTGTGTGATGTTCCCACGCGTTGGAATTCAACTCTGCACATGTTGGTCAGGACATGTGAGCAGAAGAGCGCAGTTGTTGAGTACCTGCATCACCTAAGCCATCGGGAAATGGGTCAAACTCCACACATAACACCTGAGGAGTGGAGATAGATGTCCGACCTATGTACCATCCTCCAAAACTTTGAGGACTCCACCAAGATGGTGAGTGGGGATGACGCCATTATTAGCGTCACCGTACCGCTTCTCTGCCTTCTAAAACGGTCTCTGCTCAAAAACAAACATGATGCATTGCAGGCGGAGCGCGATGAGTTGGAGCAAGAAACATTAGTGGGTGTGGGTGATAACACACAGCCGAGCCTCGTCTCATCACAACGTGCAGTGGAGGACAATGACGAGGAGGAGGATGAAGACATGGAGCAACTCTCCGGCCAAATTGAGGATATGACATGCACACCAGTCATATCCTCAGTTCAGCGTGGCTGGCCAGAGGACAGGGTGGAGGAGGAGGAGGAGGAGGAGGAGGAAGAGGACAGCATGTTCAGTCATCGTGTTGGTCAGGATACTGAAGTACTGGCTGTTAAGAGTCTGGCGCACATGGCTGACTTTATGGTAAGCTGCCTGTCTCGTGACCCTCGCGTTAAGAACATCTTGGCCGACAATCATTACTGGTTGGTAACACTGTTAGACCCACGCTACAAGGAGAACTTTATGTCTCTTATTCCTGAGGCGGAGAGGTCAGCCAAAATGCAGCAGTTCCGGAAGGCCATAGTCACGGAAGTAGGCAAAGCATTCCCCTCACAAAACGCTAGCGGCATAGGTCAGGAATCAGTGGACAACCAAGGCGTACAGCCGAGAGGGGCACAAGTCCAATCCGCCAGAGGTAGGGGAACAGTCTTTAAGATGTGGGACAGTTTTCTCAGCCCCTCACGTACCACAGCCCCTGAGGTGCGGGGTAGTGCCACAAGAAATCCTAAGTTTGCCCAGATGCTCAAGGAGTACCTTGCAGATCGAACAACTGTACTCCGACATTCCTCTGTGCCTTACAATTATTGGGTATCCAAGCTGGACACGTGGCATGAATTGGCTCTCTACGCCTTGGAAGTCCTGGCCTGCCCTGCCGCTAGCGTTTTGTCAGAGCGTGTTTTTAGTGCCGCAGGTGGAATCATTACAGATAAACGCACCCGCCTGTCAACTGAAAATGCTGATAGGCTGACTCTGATCAAGATGAACAAGGGTTGGATTGGGCCAGACTTCACCACACCACCAGCAAATGAGAGCGGAATTTAAAGTTTGTAACGGGAATTTGCCATGTACCTCCACTCACCCATGGGTACACACTTCTGGACTTTGGATAATCGCTGGACTGCTCCTCCTTCTCCTCATGCGCCACCATGATGACCATTACAATAGTTAGGCCGTTGTTTCAGGTATACCCCCAGTGGTAAATTTTTTCGCCCATTCTTTCAGAATGGACATTACAACGGCAGGATACCCGCTCCTTTGCAATTGGAACAATGTTTTGAGGCCCTCATGCACATCTCTATCCAGGGACAATGTGGAGCCTCCCAATTTTTGGCTGCCCTGCCAAAGGGCTATACTACAATGGACCCACTTCCTTACAATGGGCACTTCAGGTTTACAGGCCCTCATGCATGTCTCTATCCAGGGACAATGTGGAGCCTCCCAATTTTTGGCTGCCCTGCCAAAGGGCTATACTACAATAGACCCACTTCCTTACAATGGGCACTTCTGGTTTACAGGCCATCATGCACGTCTCTATCCAGGGACAATGTGGAGCCTCCCAATTTTTGGCTGCCCTGCCAAAGGGCTATACTACAATAGACCCACTTCCTTACAATGGGCACTTCTGGTTTACAGGCCATCATGCACGTCTCTATCCAGGGACAATGTGGAGCCTCCCAATTTTTGGCTGCCCTGCCGAAGGGCTATACTACAAAAGACCCACTTCCTTACAATGGGCACTTCTGGTTTACAGGCCATCATACACGTCTCTATCCAGGGACAATGTGGAGCCTCCCAATTTTTGGCTGCCCTACCTAAGGGCTACACTACAATAGACCCACTTCCTTACAATGGGCACTTCAGGTTTACAGGCCCTCATGCACGTCTGTATGCAGGGGCATTGGTGAACCTCACAATTTTGGACTGCCCTGGCAAAGGAAAATACTACAAAGACTCACTTCCTCAAAATGGGCACATTAGACTCAAGAGGCCTTTATGTACGTCTCTTCTCAGGGACATCGGAGTGCCACACAATGTTTTCACGTAAAATCTTTCATGTAATCTCCAAAAGTAACATACACCAGCTCTATCTCCCTATTGGGTATGTGCCCTTAACATTTCCGCCATGAAAATTCATTTTGGTGTCATTTTTGAAGGTTTTCTGGTGAGTCCGTAAAAATGGCGTAAAACGCGGACAAAATTGTTCACAGCTGTGACTTTTGAGTGATAAATGCTTCAAGGGGTCTTCCCCATGCATGTCATTTGAGCACTCTTCTGAGACTTTTGTGACATTTTTAGGGTTTCTACATGCTGCCAGGGGGGTCATTTCATAAAAATACTCGGGTCTCCCATAGGATAACATTGGGCTCGGTGCTCGGGCCGAGTACACGAGTATCTTGGGATGCTCGGCCCGAGCCTCGAGCACCTGAGCTTTTTAGTACTCGCTCATCACTAGCTGGTAATAAATCAAAGTAACGATATTAAATGTTATACTTGTGGCATTGACAATTAATGTAGTTCTGAGAGGCAAAAAAAATTCTCATAGCACAGCAAAAAATATAGGAGCTACTAGCATTATTGCCAGCTTGGTTGTTCACAGCAGTGCTGGTAGTACTCATGCTATTTCTACTGTCACTGCTGCAACACACAATAAAGACACTGAAGAAAGTAATCCAGCTGGGTGCAACAACAGTGTTTCTTTATTCGTGCATAGAAAGACAGTGCACAACTAACATTAACGTTAGTTGTGCACTGTCTATCTATGCATGAATAAAGAAACACTGTTTTTGCACCCAGCTGGATTACTTTCTTCAGTGTTTATTTCGCGGCCAGGGCAGGGCCGACTTCAAAGTCTGGGGAAGGACAAGGTCAGGTGGCGGTGAGCTGGATTTCCAAGCATAACACAATAAAGACGACTCAGTGGTGACTCTTAACAGGTTTTATTGTACGGGAACAGGGAGTTGGGAAAGAAATGTGTAATCAGTAGGCACTACAGAAATGCAACTCAAGGTTGACAATGTACACCGTAATAATTGACGTATCAGTAACATACAATCACTTGAGATTCTAGTTAACAAATTTCACTAGCACAAACCCAATCCCAATCTTTCTGTCAGGGGTGTCAGTGTCAATGTACTTTCAGTTGCGGTATTCAATTATGCAAGAAAACTTAAGTTCTATGTAAGCTTATCTATTCTAATGGCACACTAAATATGGCGCAGTTGTGTTTCAATGTACTGTATCAATAATCTAACTCTGGTAACTAGTTATACTCTCTGACTTCCTTACAACAAGGCAAGATGTAACTGGGGACTCTGAGTTTGAGCAAATGTTAAATTCCCAGTCTCCGGCCTTTGGTTTTCAGTCTTCTGTGCTAGACCATTGGAGATGGTGCTCGGTGTTCTGTCTTCGGTGCTTGACCATGAAATCTGGTCCTCCTCTGGAGATGGCGATCAGTACTTGGTCTTTGGGTTCCTCTGGAGATGAAGGGATTCAGGTCTCCTTTGATCTCAATTTGCTTTCAGATACTTCCACTACAGACAATATGGGCCTGTTCTGTTGTGTATTTGTCCACTCCACTGCAAGTTATTTGTATAGCTCCACCTCCTTGCCGTAGACCTTGCCTGTTATATTTTGTAACTTCACCACAGTTGTCACCTAACTATTCCCTCAAGGAAATACACTTCCTGCACATCAGTTTCTGCTAGTTCTGGCCCACAGTAAAATGGATGTGTTTATCTACAAATGTCGTCGGACATTGAATATGGGCACCTTCTGTTAACAAATCTCTTATATTCCTCCCTTCTTTTAACTTGCCAGTTATTGGGCAAGGAGACTCTTTCTGCGCTTTGATGATCTTCAGTGTTGGTCCTAATGTTGCCATTAGTTGATCAGAATTCTGAGCCTTCGGGATGATGCTCTGCCAGATAAGCTTGTCCTGTGCAAATATTGTAGGTTTTACATCAGGAATGGCACACTCAGTTCTACAAAGCTCTCCTCGGGATATTTCTGCAGTGACACTCAGAGCTTTAGGTGCTTCATGTGGAGGTTCAGATTCAGACTCACTTTCCAATTCAGCTGGGGACAATAACTCAACTTCTTAAGGATCAGTAGGTAAAGCAAGCCATTTATCCTCCTCGCTTAAAGTCTATCAGGATGCGGTATCCCGCTGTTCTTTTGGGGGCTCAGTCTCTGGTTTTCTCCTTCAAATTCACAGGGGCAAAGCATATGATAATGCAATACCTGACCAGGCACTTCATCCTGTCCTTTAGGTCGGACTTCATATACCTGGTTGGCTGGGTGAACTCTTCTTGTCACCTCACCTTGTGGGGAGTCATGATCCAGCGTTAGTCCAAGTTGTTCTTAGGGAGCTTATCCCCGACCAATACCAACCTCATTATCTGTAGTTGATGCCAATGTTTTCGCACCCAGCTACTGATGTTGATCCTCATGCAATCCTCTTCAGGGTAAAGTTCTAGCACTGTGATTTCTCAACTGTTCCGACAAAACAGCAGCATTTAGGTGGTGTAACCAGAGGTTGTGTGAACTAGGTTGTTATACTTCCACAATAGTTCAAAGACAAATTCTGGCCACCTCATTTTACTTATTATATTGATGAATGAATGATAAATGACAAGCTTTGTTTTACTTTTGTGTCAGTCCTATTTCCTGAAAGATTGACTCATGTGAGCAAGGCCATGACTCCTTGTGTTATTATTATTAATTGAATTATGCGTTAGTCATTAATATCTTTTTTTTGTCTGTACATGTCCCCTCTAATATGTCAAGTGCAGAATTTGTTGATGCTATAAAAAATAAAGATTATTTTTATTTATCTGTTTAAAGGGGTGGTTCACCCATTTTTTTTATTTTCTATGAGTGTAACTTACTAATTTAGGTGTTTTCTTTATTGGCTTCTATTTGCAGTTCTGGCACTGAGCGGCACTATCCTGCACGCTCAGTGCCAGTCACATGACCCCTGGTGCTGTGGCCGCTAGTATCCTCTGACGTCATGTCAAGTTCCGGGCTCTCAGACTGGACGTTACGTCAGGGGATGCTGGCGCCACTCACACTGATTGACTGGGCTGTGGGTGATGATTACCGCACGTCACAGCCCAACATCAAGGGGAGGATCCGGAGGATGGTACAGGACACCAGTGTGGAGCGGTGAAGAGGGCTAAGCATCTGGCAGGTTGGTGAGGTACAGGGCACCAGTGTGGAGTACAGGTGGGTTTCTTTAGCTGAAACCCCCCTGTCACATAAGTATCTGATCACTCTTTCCAGCCGCCCACTCTGCTCCAGTGTCAGAAGAGCGTGTGGTGTCGGGCAATGTGATCATGTACTGCCACCAGCAGCACAGGTGACCGGATGCAGCAAGAGACTGACAAGCTGGTGACACGCAGCACCACATGTGTCAGAACAGAGCATGTCACCACTCTGCTCTGTCACCTGTCGTGCTGCATGGGACCAAGTTACTGCACACTGTGACTTGTGCTGCATGGGCCTAACTGTCTCCACTCTGTCACCTGCACAACAAGTCACAGATTGGAGCAAATTGGTGACAGAGCACCTCTCTTCTCTCTCTCTTCCACCTCTCTCTCTTCCCCTTCTCTCTCTTCCCCCCACTCTCTCTCTCTCTCTCTTCCCCCTCTCTCTTTTCCCTCCCTCTCTTTTCCCTCTCTCTCTATTTTCCCTCTCTATTTTCCCTCTCTCTATTTTACCTCTCTCTCTTTTCCCTCTCCCTCTTTTCCCTCTCTCTTTTCCCTCCCTCTCTCTCTCTTTTCCCTCTCTCTCTTTTCCCTTTCTCTCTTTTCCCTCTCTCTCTTTCCCTCTCCCTCTCTTTTCCCTCTCTCTCTCTTTTCCCTCTCTCTCTCTTTTCCTTCTCTCTCTCTTTTCCCTCTCTCTTTCTTTCTCTCTCTTATCCCTGTCTCTTCCCTCTCTCCTTTCATTTCCCTCTCTCTTACCTCTCTCCTCTCTTTTCACTCTCTCCTGGCATGGTCAGTACAGAAATCTCTCTATCATGGAAGAGTGAAAGGGAGTAATAAACATGGAGTCCCTAATGTGTCTGTGTATTTATTTCTAATAAAGCATTTTTCTCTGTGTGATGTCTTTTTTTGAACCCTTTATTGGAGATTCTTAATGGCCGGGTCAAACTTGGCCTGACATTAAGAATCTCGGGCTTCATACCAGCTGGTAAAACAAAGCTGGTATTAACCCCTTATTACCCAGCGTGCCACCTGGTGCCAGGGCCACTGGAAGAGTTGGATACAGCACCAGAAGATGGCGGTGCTATGAAAGCGCCATTTTCTGGAGCGGCTGTTGACTGCAATTCGCAACGGGGGGGCCAGAAAGCTTGGGTTACTCTGCGCTGAGGATTCCAATTCCCAGCTGCCTAGTTGTACCTGGCTGGACACAAAAAAATGAGCGAAGCCCATGTCATTTTTTTTTTTTTTTTTATAATTTCATGAAATTCATGAAATAATTTTAAAAAAAGGGCTTCCCTATATTTTTGGTTCCCAGTTGGGTACAAATAGGCAGCTGGGGGTTGGGCGCAGCCCATACCTGCCTATTGTACCTGGTTAGCGTTCAAAAAACATGGCGAAGCCCACGTCATTTTTTTAAAAAAAGTTTTTAGGCAAAAACCTTTAAAAAACAAAAAAAAAAGTCTTCCCTGGATTTTCCATTGCCAGTGAAGGTAACACCAAGCAGTCGGGGTTAGCAGCCAGTAGCTGCTTGGGTTACCCTTAGCAATAGAAAATCCAGTGGGAGCCCACTCTTTTTTATTTTACCCCTAGCCCTAGGGTTAGGGTTATGTGTTTGAGGGTTTTTTTTGTTTTTTTTTTCATTTTTAATGAATTGTTTTTAAAAAAAATCGACACGGGCTTCGCCCACCGAGCACCAGAACATTTTGCTGTTCACTCATCCCTACTCCTGACCACACAGCCAGCAGAACAAATAATAGGATGACTCCAGTGTCGGCCGATTACTTGTTCTGTGTCACCCTGCATCCATCGCAGCGTGTGCGGGCTGTGAGATCAGCTGAGTTCAGTCCGGCACTGGAGTCAGCTGATCTGAACTCAGCTGAATTCCAACCCGCACATGCTGCGATGGATACAGGGGGACACAGAACAAGTAATCGGCCGACATTGGAGTCAGCTGATCTGAACTCAGCTGAACTCCTGACCACACAGACCGCACACGGTCACACGTGATCGGCAGCAGGCAGTGACTGCTGTTAACCTGCATCCATCGCAGCTGACTCCAGGGCTGGCTGATAAATTCTGTGTCCCGCTGCAGAAGGATCCGGTAAAATAACAATTGCGGTTGCATGTGTTGCACATTTAATCCACAGGATCCGGTCATGTGCGGTTTGCAGTTTTTTGCCTACAGGCAAAAAAACACTGATGTGAAAGTAGCCTGCAATATGCATGCCACACGGATGATACAGACGACACACAGAGACTAGGCAAGATGGGAAAAAGCAATCTCATGACCCCATCATTTTTTTTTCCCCCCAATTATTTACAGACTATGAACTATATGAGAACAAGCAGAAGATAGCCGCTTTCTTCCCCTGGTTGTACAGAGCTGCGAGCTTCTGCTGTCTCTGCTGTGATTTCTCTCAGTGCTTCCACAGGGAAGACAGCAGGGAGGAGTCTTTGGGTGGAGAGCTGAGTGGGTGTGTTAGATAAAGTCCTAGAGCTGCAAAGAATTATGGGAGTTGTAGGAACTAAACCCAGGAAGTCAAGAGAGAGATTAACTCCATCAGAGCTGGAGCCAGGAATGAGGATGGGCTGCTAGAGCACGATAAAAGGTAATATTGCTAAAATAACATAATAGATGTGTGGAAAGGCACATATTAGCAAGATTTATGAGGGAAAAAAAATCAGTTTTGGTAACTGGACAACTTCTTTAAGTACTCCTGCTGACACAACTATTGGTACATGGGCAGTAGGTACTGATAGAGCTTCTATAAACAGTAAAGGTAATTGCATTTTATTTTTAAAACGGTATGGTGCCTGATGTTTTTTCCCATTAACATGTGTCATACACCCTCATAGATCATGCATATCAGTTCAGTTTGCAAGTTACAGTATAAGCATTTGCATTCTGCACTCAGTGTCCAAGGTTAACATTTAAGGGGTTAATGCATTATTGGTTTTTATAGGTTTTTGCTGGATGTACTTTACATTTATCGTACACATTTCTGTATGTATTTAACTTTTAGCACTTTTGTAATCTTAAGGGGCATTCACCAAAATTTTAATTTACATAATATCTTACCTTTATGTGTTTGACCATATTTTATAAACTGATGAACTGATTTCCTCCATGAATAATTAAACTATAAAACATATATCAGTCAGATGAAAGATTTAAAGTTGTCATAAGGAGAACTCTGAGACTGCTGTAAGATTTATGGTTATAGTTCCTTGAAGCTATAGCACTCTTTATCAGTCATGGGGCTTTTATTTCCTTTTAATTTATGCACACTATCATATTAATGATAATTATTAAAGCATTTATGTGCGGATATCCTATGGAAATGATATAATGCAGTCATTCTGGAAAGTTGCTTAAATAGAATATAAAATAGTTGTAGTACCATGTATAACAACGAGTCTGTGTGTGTTTTGAATGTTAATTCATTTTGTGGAACTAAAATCTCAATATCCACATGCAAAAAAGTGACCATATTCCAATAAGTGATCAAATTCCTTTTCATTGAACCAGAAATTAGTTTATTTATTTTTAATCCTTTGCAAATATAGGAGGCTACAAGTATGCATAACATTTTCTGCTATGCTAATAAAACTTCATTCTTATTTTAGGATAACCTAAGCTGTAACAATAATAAATAGGGATGAGCTCCCACCAGGAATTTCAGGGCCCCACACTGGAAAAAAATTGGGCCCCCTTGAGACTCCACCCAGGCTCCACCTCCACCCCTCTAAACTTTCAGAGTCTCACCGACACTCTTGGAAAAACTCCACATCTGCACTATAGCTTCACCAATCACACATTAACAGTTCCCATCAAACACCATCTGCCAGCTGAAAATATTATTTATATATATATATATATATATATATATATATTATAAAGCTGAATGTGTGTATGTGTGTGTGTATGTATGTATGTATGTATGTATGTATGTCCGGGATTGGCATCTGCACCGTCGCAGCTACAGCCACAAAATTTTACACACTCACACTTCTGGACCCCGAGAGCGTCATAGGCTATGTTTTGAGGGGAAATTTTAACCCCGCGCTTTACAGTTAATCACCAAAAAACCTGCCTCTATTAAAGCGAATGGAGCTGGGAGCCACAGTGCAGCCAGAACTTCAGAAGAATGCGCAGCCATGCCCTTATATGGAATGTTGGTGTGTCCCAATGCAGCCAGGGAAAGAGACAGACACAGACAGGGAAAGAGGCAGACACAGACAGGGTAAGAAACAGACATAGACAGGGTAATAGATAGACACAAAGAGACAGACTGACAGGGAAAGAGACAGACACAGACAAAGAGACAGAGACAGACATAGGGAAACAGACAGACAGGGAAAGAAAGGGAAAGAGACAGACAGGGTAAGAGACAGACAAAGACAGGTAAAGAGACAGACAAAGAGACAGACACAGGGAAAGAGACAGAGTGAAAGAGGGAAAGAGACAGACAGGGAAAGAGAGGGAAAGAGACAGACAGGGAAAGAGACAGACAGGGAAAGTGACAGAGATAGATAGATAGACAGGGAAAGAGATAGATAGACAGACAGGGAAAGATATTGAGACAGACAAAGAGATAGAGAGAGAAACAGAGAGATATATACAGAGGGGGAGACAGACAGAGAATGGGAGAGAAACAGAGAGACAGTTACTATCCCGGGCGTTAATACATTCTATTTACACATTCTATCCCGGGAATGTTAATACATTCTATTTTGCTAACAGCAGCTATTAACCCGGGAGAAGCCGGGTAGTACAGCTAGTAATATATAAAGCTGAATGTGTGTATGTATGTGTGTGTGTGTGTGTGTGTGTGTTTGTGTGTATGTCCGGGATTGGCATCTGCACCGTCGCAGCTACAGCCACAAAATTTTGCACACTCACACGTCTGGACCCCGAGAGCGTCATAGGCTATGTTTTGAGGGGAAATTTTAACCCTGCACTTTACAGGTATTCACCAAAAAACCTGCCTCTATTAAAGTGAATGGAGCTGGGAGCCACAGTGCAGCCAGAACTTCAGAAGAATGCGCAGCCATGCTCTTAAATGAAATGTTGGCGTGTCACAATGCAGAGAGGGAAAGACACTGACACAGACAGGCAAAGAGGCAGACACAGATAGGGTAAGAAACAGATACAAAGAGACAGACTGACAGGGAAAGAGAAAGACAGGGAAAGATAGGGAAAGAGAGAGACAGGTTAAGAGACAGACACAGACAGGTAAAGAGACAGACACAGACAAAGAGACAGACACAGGGAAACAGACAGACAGGGAAAGAGAGGGAAAGAGACAGACAGGGAAAGAGAGGGAAAGAGACAGACAGGGTAAGAGACAGACAAAGACAGGTAAAGAGACAGACAAAGAGAAAGACACAAGGAAAGAGACAGAGGGAAAGAGGGAAAGAGACAGACAGGGAAAGAGAGGGAAAGAGACAGACACAGGGAAACAGACAGACAGGGAAAGAGAGGGAAAGAGACAGACAGAGAAAGAGACAGGCAGGGAAAGTGACAGAGATAAGATAGGCAGACAAGGAAAGAGATTGAGACAGATGGAGAAAGAGACAGAGATAGTCAGAGACAGACAGGGAAAGAGACAGACAGACAAAGAGATAGAGAGAGAGACAGGGAAAGAGACAGACAGACAAAGATAGAGAGACAGAGAGATATATACAGAGGGGGAGACAGACAGAGAATGGGAGAGAAACAGAGAGACAGTTACTATCCCGGGCGTTAATATATTTTATTTATACATTCTATCCCGGGAATGATAATACATTCTATTTTGTTAACAGCAGTTATTAACCCGGGCAAAGCCGGGTAGTACAGCTAGTAATATATAAAGCTGAATGTGTGTATGCATGTATGAGTGTGTGTGTGTGTGTGTGTGTGTGTGTGTATGTCTGGGATTGGCATCTGCACCATCGCAGCTACAGCCAAAAAGGGAAATCATCCAGCCCTTTTTTAAAAGCTGTTATAGTATCTGCCATTACTACCTCTTGTGGTAGGGCATTCCACAGTCTGACCGCTCTAACTGTAAAGAACCCTTTCCTATTTAGGTTTCGGAATCGCTTTTCTTCCACTCGCAGTGAGTGCCCCCTAGTCCTTAGTACTGTCTTTGGAAGGAATAAGTCATGTGCCAGTCCTTTATATTGACCACACATGTATTTATACATATAAATGAGATCTCCTCTGAGACGTCTTTCTTCTAAGCTAAACATATCTAACTTTTTCAACCTGTCATCATATGGGAGGCCTTCCATTCCTTGTAATACTCTAGTTGCCCGCCTTTGAACTGACTCTAACTTCTGAATGTCCTTTTTAAAATGTGGAGCCCAAAACTGGATCCCGTATTCCAGATGTGGCCTTACAAGTGATTTATAGAGGGGTAACAATACGTTGGGATCACGGGATCTAATCTCTCTTTTTATACACCCTAAAATCTTGTTTGCTTTAGCAGCTGCTGCTTGACATTGAGTGCTGCTGCTCAGCTTATTTGTAATGAGAATACCCAAGTCCTTCTCCTGTTCTGTAGTCCCGAGTTTACTTCCATTTAATGTATATGCAGCTATAGGATTACTACGTCCTAGGTGCATTACTTTACATTTATCAACATTAAATCTCATTTGCCAAGTATCTGCCCATTTTGACATCTTATCCAGATCTTTTTGTAATATTGTACTATCCAGGTCAGTTTTTAATATCCTACATAGTTTGGTGTCATCGGCAAAGACTGACACTGTACTATCAATCCCATCCACAAGGTCATTAATAAAGAGAGTAAAAAGAATCGGTCCAAGCACAGATCCCTGTGGCACCCCACTGCTGACTACAGCCCATTTAGAGAATGTACCATTTATGACTACTCTTTGTTTCCTATCTTTTAGCCAATTCCTTACCCAGTTGCATATTGTGTCCCCTAGTCCTTGCTTCTGGAGCTTTAGTATAAGGCTATTATGTGGTACAGTATCAAATGCCTTTGCAAAGTCCAAATAAATCACATCAGCTGCATTACCAATATCCAGGTTTGAACTTACCCCCTCATAGAACCCCAACAGGTTGGTTAGACACGACTTATCTTTCATGAATCCATGCTGTTTGTCAGTTATCATATTATTTTCTGCAATATATTTTTGCATGTCATCCCTTAAAATGCCCTCAAAAACTTTGCATACTACTGATGTCAGGCTTACTGGACGGTAGTTGCCTGGATCTACCCTCTTACCTTTCTTAAATATCGGTACCACATCAGCAATCCTCCAATCCTGAGGCACCAACCCTGTTACAAGTGAGTCTAAAAAGATGAGATACAGCGGTCTGTCGATTACGGAGCTCAATTCCCTCAATTAGTAGGAGCTGTGATTGGTTGCTATAGGAACAAAAGACATTCATAGTATAAGAAGCTTATATGTGAGGTAAGAAGATGTCGGTAGGGAGATGGATAGAGAGAGACAGACAGAGACAGACAGAGACAGACAGAGAGACAGACAGAGAGATAGACAGTGACCGACAGGGAGACAGACAGAGAGACAGATAGCGAAAGAGACAGAGAGATAGAGACAGACAGGGAAAGAAACAGACAGAGACAAACGGTGAAAGAGACAGACAGAGACAGCGGGTGAAAGAGACAGACAGAGACAGACGGTGAAAGAGACAGACAGAGACAGACGGGGAAAGAGACAGACCTGGAAAGACACAGACAGAGACAGACCGGGAAAGAGACAGACCGGGAAAGAGACAGACGGGGAAAGAGACAAACTGGGAAAGAGACAGACGGGGAAAGAGACAGACGGGGAAAGAGAGAGACGGGGAAAAAGACAGATAGACATGCAGACAGGGACAGAGACAGGCAGACAAGGAAGGAGGAGAAAGCCATAGAGACAGACAAAGATAGATGGGGAAAGACACAGACCTTGATAGAGACAGACGGGGAAGGAGACAGAGAAATAGAGACAGACAATGAAAGAGACAGACAGAGACAGGCAGACAGGGAAAGAGACAGACAGGAAAAGACACAGACAAAGATACGGGGAGACAGACAGGGAAAGAGACAGACCTGGGAGAGAGACAGACCTAGAAAGAGACAGACAGGGAAAGAGACAGAGAGATAGAGACAAACACAGAAAGAGACAGACAGAGATAAACGGTGAAAGAGACAGAGACAGACGGTGAAAGAGACAGACAGAGACAGACGGGGAAAGAGACAGACAGAGACAGACCTGGAAAGAGACAGACCTGGAAAGAGACTGACATGGAAAGAGACAGACCTGGAAAGAGACAGACTTGGAAAGAGACAAACCTGGAAAGAGACTGACATGCAAAGAGACAGACCTGGAAAGAGACAGACCTGGAAAGAGACAGACTTGGAAAGAGACAAACCTGGAAAGAGACAGATGGGGAAAGAGACAGACAGAGACAGACCTGGAAAGATACAGACCTGGAAAGAGACAGACCTGGAAAGAGACTGACATGGAAAGAGACAGACCTGGAAAGAAACAGACCTGGAAAGAGACAGACTTGGAAAGAGACAAACCTGGAAAGAGACAGATGGGGAAAGAGACAGACGGGGAAAGAGACAGACAGAGACAGACCTGGAAAGAGACAGACCTGGAAAGAGACAGACCTGGAAAGAGACTGACATGGAAAGAGACAAACCTGGAAAGAGACAGACCTGGAAAGAGACAGACTAGGAAAGAGACAAACCTGGAAAGAGACAGATGGGGAAAGAGACAGACGGGGAAAGAGACAGACCTGGAAAGAGATAGACGGAGCACATTACTTGGCCAATTTAGTTAAATTTGTGTGGTATATCTGTGGTGTTGAAATATATGTTGTGAAATGCTTCTATTAGCTTAGTTTTTGACTTTTAATAATTACATTTCTATCTATTTGTTTTGTGTTTTTTGTGTGCACAATAAATTTTTGTTAATACATTCTATTTTGTTAACAACAGTTATTAATCCAGGCGAAGCTGGGTAGTACAGCTAGTGTGTATATATGTATATATAGGGAGATCAACATCCAGCACCGCCGAGCACCATCACGTGTTTTCTTAACGCAGTGATTCTAGAGCAATGCCCCCTGGGAAATATGCAAAACAAGGAAGCCGCGGAGACACCATCACATGTTTCTCAATGCTGCCAGGTAACTAGCCAGGTCTTTCACCGGGAAGGAAAAACCACGGGAAGGGCAGTCTCCAGTCAAGGAAACTACCTATGCCAAAACATGGTATCCATCCACAGACAGCTGTTTCGGGGTATTGCCCCTCATCAGTGTGGGGTAGGAAACTGGGTAGTGGGAGCAATGCCTAGTAGAAGACTGTATAGGTAAGGATGGTTGACCTTAGGGAGATCAACATCCAGCACCGCGGAGCACCATCACGTGTTTTCTCAAAGCAGTGATTCTAGAGCAATGCCCCCTGGGAAATATGCAAAATAAGGAATAATATATATATATATATATATATATATATATATATATATATATATACATAGAGAGAGAGAGTTAAAACTAGAGTTGAGCGCGGTTCGTGGTTCTCCAGTTCGCGGTTCGAGTGATTTTTGGGGCTGTTCTAGATCGAACTAGAACTCGAGCTTTTTGCTAAAGCTCAATAGTTCTAGTTACGTTCGAGAACGGTTCTAGCAGCAAAAAGCCAAGCTAATTACTAGCTGGCTTTCCGCTGTAATAGTGTAAGTCACTCTGAGACTCACACTATTATGACATTTCAGCGTATAGTGTGCGGGAACAGCGCATTCAGATCACTGCTGCTGTGCAAGCACGCGCGTGTAGTGGGGCGGGCCAGCATGTCAGCCAAAACCAGACACACACACAGCTAAGTGGACTTTTAGCCAGAGAAGCAACGGCATGTGTGATAGGATGTCCATGTCACATGTCCCTGCATTCTAAAAACGGGTATCTGCCCGTCCGGACGCCATTATCTCTTCTGCGTCTGGGTGTCAGTCACCGCTGGCGTAGCTCCTGTCTCCGATACTGCTGTGTACGCTCTACACACAGCGCTATACAGAATAGGGATAGAAGTTTCTATTAGCCCTTGTTAAGGCTAATAACAGCAGGCTCAGAGCCATAGGTGACAGTCAGGTCAGTGGAAACAGATTTTAACAGCTACAGAAGATAACAGCGTCTGTGTAGCTAAGCTCAGGGACTTCCTCCTTGCATTTCACTATTAGGAGGGATAAAAAGTGAGGCTTCCTTTCCTCTACACAGATCCACAACCCTGCCACAGTACCCTACAGCCCTTTGCACACTCAAGCTCATTGTTACTAAGCCATTATACTAGCAAACACTGAGTAAACTTAGTGGCATCCTAAAAGTGGCTGTTGGACTTCCATTAGTGTCCCACTAGTGCAAATCTATTTGCAGCACATCTGCATTGCACACTCAAACTCATTGTTACTAAGCCATTATACTAGCAAACATTGAGCAAACTTAGGGGCACTTTGCACGCTGCAACATCGCAGGCCGATGCTGCGATGCCGAGCGCGATAGTGCCCGCCCCCGTCGCAACTGCGATATCCTTGTGATAGCTGCCGTAGCGAACATTATCGCTACGGCAGCTTCACATGGACTCACCTGTCCTGCGACCGTCGCTCTGGCCGGCGACCCGCCTCTTTATTAAGGGGGCGGGTCGTGCGGCGTCACTGCGACGTCACACGGCAGGCGGCCAATAGGAGCGGAGGGGCGGAGATGAGCGGGATGTAAACATCCCGCCCACCTCCTTCCTTCTGCATATCCTACGGAAGCCGCAGTGACGCCGGTAGGAGATGTTCCTCGCTCCTGCGGCTTCACACACAGCGATGTGTGCTGCCGCAGGAGCGAGGAACAACATCGGACTGTCGCATCAGCGTAATCATGGATTACGCCGACGCTGCACCGATGATACGATTACGACGCTTTTGCGCTCGTTAATCGTATCATCGAGCCTTTACACACTACGATGTCGCATGTGATGCCGGAAGTGCGTCATTTTCAATTTGACCCCACCGACATCGCACCTGCGATGTCGCAGTGTGCAAAGCCCGCCTCAGTGGCATCCTAAAAGTGGCTGTTGGACTTCCATTAGTGTCCCACTAGTGCAAATCTATTTGCAGCACCTCTGCATTGCACACTCAAACTCATTGTTACTAAGCCATTATACTAGCAAACACTGAGTAAACTAAGTGGCATCCTAAAAGTGGCTGTTGGACTTCCATTAGTGTCCCACTAGTGCAAATCTATTTGCTGCACCTCTACATTGCACACTCAAACTCATTGTTACTAAGCCATTATACTAGCAAACACTGAGTAAACTAAGTGGCATCCTAAAAGTGGCTGTTGGACTTCCATTACTGTCCCACTGGTGCAAAGCTATTTGCAGCACCACTGCATTGCACACTCAAACTCATTGTTACTAAGCCATTATACTAGCAAACACTGAGTAAACTTTGTGGCATCCTAAAAGTGGCTGTTGGACTTCCATTAGTGTCCCACTAGTGCAAATCTATTTGCAGCACCTCTGCATTGCACACTCAAACTCATTGTTACTAAGCCATTATACTAGCAAACACTGAGTAAACTTAGTGGCATCCTTAAAGTGGCTTTTGGACTTCCATTAGTGTCCCACTAGTGCAAAGCTATTTGCAGCACCACTGCATTGCACACTCAAGCTCATTGTTACTAAGCCATTATACCAGCAAACTATGCTGCCAGTTTAAGGGCCGTAGTTTCATTGTCAGGAATAGTTATTGCTGTTTATTATGCTGTTAATAAAGATTGACCACCTCTGCAATCTACACCACCTCTCAATTTTTACTACCACATTTTAAGTGCACAGTCTTGTCGCAATCAAAATGAGTGGCAAAATGACAGATGCTGGTGGAAAGGGGAAGAGGCGTGTTGGAAAAGGAAAAAAAGGGTTTGTCCGTGGGGAAGGTGGCAAAGCTCCATTAACATCTGCTGAAGATAAACCCTCTTCCAGCAAAAGTAAGATGTCTACTACTTACCATGGACAATCCGATGTGCTCCCTTTTTTACGGACACGAACAACTAGAACAAAGGTAGATGATGGCCAAAAAAAGAAAACGTTTGAAAGGATCTCAAGTGGTCCAACAAGTGCCCTCTCCGCCACCTCAACTACCGCATCCAAAAAACACCAGTCCTCTGAGTTGTCATCCCAATCACACTTGCTTTCTCCCAGCTCTGAAGTCTCCATCCGCCCTGTACAATATGGTGGAACTGAGATGGCTGAGTCTGCAGAGCTGTTCAGTCACACTATAGCCTTGGAATCAGAGGTCTGCTACAGTGAGTACAGACAAGGAAATGGTCTGCAGTGATGCCCAGAACCTTTGTGACTCAGATTCAGGCCGTGATGAACAAGTTTCTGAGCATAATGTTGACCCTTATTCACAAACTGAAACACCTGTTGTAATAGACAATGAGGAACATACTGATGACGATGAGACGCAGATACCAGATTGGGATGACAACTTAAATATTCAGTCAGGGCAAGAAGAGGCTCGGTCTGAGGGTGAGGGGAGTGCAAACACAACAATTGATGAGGAAGTTCTAGATCCCACCTACTGTCAACCCACAGTCAGGCACTCGAGGAGGTCAACAGAGGCGGTGGAGGAGGATGCAACTGATGACGAAGTTACCTTGCGCCTTCCTGGACAGAGTCAGAGTACTGGTAGCACATCTACAACTGAATCCTCAGCCACCACTACGTCTGAGCACTAGTCGGGGTGGATCAGCAGGTCGCATGCCCTCTAAGCCTTGCCTAGCCTGGTCCTTTTTTGACATAGCAAAATATCGCCCAAATTATGTGATCTGTAAAATGTGTCATGATTCTGTTAGTAGAGGGCAAAACCTCAGCAGTTTGACAACTTCTTCCATGAATCGTCACATGAATAAATATCATGTGTCCCAGTGGGAAGCTCACCGTGCTGCAATGCGGCCTAGCGGAGCGAACCATCCATCGCCTGCCCCTTCCAGTGCATCCGCGCGCTCTTCATCTTCTAGTACTGTGGGGACAGCTGTCACACCTGGTTTTCCACGCACAACTTCCTCCACTGTAACCACAACAGGCAGTTTGCTTGGTAGGTCATCAGTTGGTTTGGAAGGGGAACCAAGTGCATGTGTACAGCTATATCAGACATCGATAGCATGTTGGATGAAGGCAACATCATGTCTACGCCTGCACTTTCCTCACAAACCTGCATTTTTCCAGGGACACCCTACTCAACACCGTCTACACACAACAGCCAGATCTCTGTCCTTCAGATGTGGACAAATAAAAGGCCATTTCCTGCGAACCATGACAAAGCTAAGAGGTTGACTTTATCCCTCTGTAAGCTCTTGGCTACAGAAATGCTGTCTTTCCGCCTGGTGGACACACAGGATTTTAGAGACCTTATGTCTGTCGCTGTGCCCCAGTACCAGATGCCCAGTCGCCACTACTTCTCTAAGAAAGGTGTGCCTACGCTACACCAGCATATCGCATACAACATCACCGCTTCCTTGAGAATTTCTGTGTGTGAACGGGTGCATTTCACCACCGATACTTGGACCAGTAAGCATGGATAAAGAAGTTACATGTCACTGACTGGGCACTGGGTAACTATGGTGATAGATGGTGAAGGGTCTGCTGCACAAGTCTTGCCGTCCCCACGACTTGTGTGTCAATCCTCTGTCTGTCCAAGTTCCGCCACTGCTTCTGCCTCCTCCACCTCGTCAGGCCACCAGCGTTCTAACTGCGCAGAAGGAATCACGCACCCCTCATTACTATGCTGGCAGCAGAGCGCAACGGCATCAGGCGGTCTTTAGCTTGACATGTCTTGGAAATAAGAGTCACACAGCGGCTGAGTTGTGGGCAGCTCTGGAGACTGAGTTTAATAAATGGATGTCTCCACTCAACCTGCAGCATGGTAAGGCCATGTGCGACAATGCTGCAAACCTGGGTGCGGCACTTCGCCTGGGCAAGGTGACACACGTGCCTTGTATGGCTCACGTGTTGAACCTTGTTGTCCAGAAATTTTTAACACACTATCCTGGCCTAGATGGCCTTCTGAACAGGGCACGAAAACTGTCTGCTCACTTCCGCCGTTCAACCACCGCTGCTGAGCGACTTGCATCGCTCCAGAAGTCTTTCGGCCTGCCGGTTCATCGCCTGAAATGCGATGTGCCGACACGCTGGAATTCGACTCTCCACATGTTACAGCGACTGTGGCAGCACCGTCGAGCCCTTATTGCAATACATCATGATATATAGCCTGGGCCAACGAGATGCAGAGTTGGGGCAGATCACCCTGATGGAGTGGTCTCAGATTAAGGACCTTTGCACCCTTCTGCACAGTTTCGACATGGCGACGAATATGTTTAGCGCTGACAATGCCATTATCAGCATGACAATTCCAGTCATTTACATGCTGGAACAAACACTATTCGGAGTCAGGGGGTGGGACAACAGGAAGGGGAGGAACTACAGGAGGATTCATATGCGCAAGAGACAATAACATCACCAAGGTCCAGACGTTCATCATCACCAACGCGGCAGGCATGGGACCATGGGAGACAGGGATCAACAAGGTCGCATAGTAGCAGGCGAAATGTTGAGGAAGGTGCAGGAGAACATGAAGAAATGGAGGACGAACTGTCCATGGACATGGAAGACTCAGCGGATGAGGGAGACCTCGGTCAAATTTCTGTTGAAAGAGGTTGGGGGGAGATGCCAGAGGAAGAAAGAACGGTTAGCACCTCTATGCCACAAACACAGCGTGGACTTGGTCCGCATGGCTGCGCAAGACACATGAGTGCCTTCTTGCTGCACTACCTCCAACATGACCCTCGTATTGTCAAAATTAAAAGTGATGATGACTACTGGCTTGAAACACTATTAGATCCCCGGTACAAGTCCAAATTTTGTGACATAATTCCAGCCATAGAAAGGAACGCACGTATGCAGGAGTATCAGCAGAAGCTGTTACTCGATCTTAGCTCGGCTTTTCCACCAAACAACCGTGGTGCAGGGAGTGAATCTCCCAGTTGTAACTTGACAAACATGGGACGGTCTCGTCATCTTCAACAGTCTACCCGTACCAGTAGCACCATATCTGGTGCTGGTAACAGCAATTTTATTGAATCTGTTCATAATTTTTTTAGACCATGCTTTGCAAGGCCACCAGAGACAACAAGTCTGACACATAGTCAACGGCTGGAGCGGATGATACAGGAGTATCTTCAAATGAACATCGATGCCATTACTTTGCAAATGGAGCCTTGCTCATTTTGGGCTTCAAATCTTGAAAAATGGCCAGAGCTCTCCACTTACGCCTTGGAGATTTTGCCGTGTCCAGCTGCCAGCGTTGTCTCTGAACGTGTCTTCAGTGCTACTGGGTGTGTGCTGACAGATAAGCGCATGCGTCTGTCCAGTGACAATGTGGACAGACTAACGTTCATCAAAATCAACAAGTCATGGATCCACAAGGAATTTACTACCCCTGTGTCATCCTGGGGAGAGTAAATCCTTTTGGATTTTGAATGTGTTTGATGCAAATCTAGCTGTGAAGTGTACAACTGGGGCATAAGTGCTGCCACTGAAGGGGTGGGTGTGTTTGGGGCCCAATTTTTGAAAAAAAAGGAGACTCCGTTTGGAGTAACCCTTGCTTACAATGTTTTTAAAAATGATCCAAGATGCACAGTGCTGGGATCAGGAAAGACTTAGCTACCTACCCCGGTGTCATCCTGGGGACGGTTAAGGATGGCGTATTTTTGAATGTGCTTGATGCAAATCTACCTGTGAAGTGTACAACTGGGGCACAAGTGCTGCCACTGAAGGGGTGGGTGTGTGTGTGGCCCAATTTTTGGAAAAAAGGGAGACTCTGCTTGGAGTAACCCTTGTTTACAGTGTTTTTAAAAATGATCCAAGATGAACAGAGCTGGGATCAGGAAAGCCTTAGCTACCTACACCGGTATCATCCTGGGGACGGTTAAGTATGGTGTATTTTTGAATGTGCTTGATGCAAATCTACCTGTGAAGTGTACAACTGTGGCACAAGTGCTGCCACTGAAGGGGTGGGTATGTGTGGGGCCCAATTTTTGGAAAAAAGGGAGACTCCGCTTGGAGTAACCTTGTGGTGTTTTACATGATTTTAGAAGCGCATGCCATGCCTATATCTGTGTCTCCTCCTCTTTTTCCTTGTCCAGCTCTTTTGTTTTCACATGAGTATATGTCCTTGTCACTTTTCCATGTGTTTGTGTTGTGTTGTGAGTTGTTTGTCACCTTTTGGACACCTTTTAGGGTATTTTCTAGGTGTTTTTATGTGTTTGTGATTGCTTCCCATTGTTTCCTATGCGGTTCGAGTGGTTCGCCGAACCGGTTCGCCGAACCGAACTCGAACGAGACCTCCGTTCGGCGAACTGAACTCGAGCCGAACCGCGATCGGTTCGCTCATCTCTAGTTAAAACATATAGTAAATATCTATAAATCAGCGCAAAACTGAGGTTATTATTAATAGCCAAAAAATTATTTTTTTTTTCTTATTTTCCTGTGAGATATACATAAAATATAATAATTTTAGATATAGAACTTCAAAACAATAATTTAGAACAATGACGATACACAATAAACTGTATGAGCTATACTCTATAAGGTGTATTAGCTGCAATATCTAATTTTAAAATTTTAAAATATGAGTGGTAACCCAGCCAGTGGCTACCACCTATAGTCCAATTTTAAAAAGGGTTAAATGTCCTCCACGAAAACCTGGTCCTCTGGCACCACTTTATTGATGATTATCTCTTTATATGGTCTGGGACCAAAATTCTCTTAAATTTTTTAAATTACCTTAATGTAAACGAGTTCCACTTACAATTTTAGTAAAGAAAATCAAAATCTACACCTCAAAATCTTCATTGAAAATGGAAAAATTGAAGCCAGGACATAAATAAATCCACTGACAGAAACAGTTACATTTGCTTAACTAGTTGTCACCTTCCCTGGGGGCTCTTGAATGTTCCCATGAGACAATATATGAGGGCACATAGGAACTAACAGTGGTTAGCACTGCACTCTTGCAGCGCTGGGGTCCTGGGTTCAAATCCCACCAAGGACACCATCTGCAAGGAGTTTGTATGTTCTCCCCGTGTTTGCGTGGGTTTCCTCCGGGTTCTCCGGTTTCCTCCCACACTCGAAAGACATACAGATAGGGACTTTAGATTGTGAGCCCCAATGGGGACAGTGTTCCTGATGTATGTAAAGCGCTGCGGAATATGTTAGCGCTATATAAAAATAAAGATTTGATTTTGATTTTTTGAAGATTTGAACTGCAGTAAGGCAGAAGTTTTCGAAATGGAGGCAAAAAAATAATCAAAAAAATTTAGAGAAAAACGCTATGAGGAAGGGTTTCTAGAGAAAGTGTATCTAGAGAGTAAAGAAATCCCAAGGAATGGTTTACTAAAAAAAAAAAAAAAACAAAAAAAAAAAAACCGCAGGTAACTGATTTAGGAAAAACTGGAAGAAAATAATATACCTATAATGTTACAGTATTTGGGACAAACCAAAAGTTTAAAAAATATTATAAAAATATTGGGGCTTATTAAAAGAAGACAAGGTAATAGGGGAGCTTATACCCCCCAACCAAAATGTATTTACAGAAAAACAAATAATATAGGGAATTTGATAGCACCTACTGCCTGCAAATGGAGTAACATGCAGCATAGGAATGGTGTCCTTATTAATGTAAAAGGATATTACCCCTGCAAAAAGTACATTATTTGCAGAAATACAAAAAATAAAATGAGAAAGGATTTCATGAAAGGGAAAGAAAATTTAATATCAAGGATTTAATTACATGCCAAACCAAGGGGGTAATATACTGTATACAATGCCCTTGTCAAAAAATGATATATTAGCAGAACAATCAGACCCCTATGCAAACGATTTGGGGAACATATAAGGAATATAAAGAAAAAAATGTACTAAACACCCCTATCGAAACACTATATAACTAAACATTAAAACCAAATGGATTAAATAATGACATTGAGCTCTTTGCTTTTAATTAACAAGATTTTTTAAGGAGCTAATTTTAATTCAATTTTAATTTTTATTTCACTTTTCAAACATGTATGAACTTATTTTTTACTGGTATAACTATTTTATTCTATTTAAATTAATCCTTAATGGTTTACTAGTCTTTGTATATATATATGTATGTATATTTATACAGTACAGGTATAATATATCTTTGTACTGTCAGTAGATATAAAAAAAATGTTTTAAAGAACTGAGATTGATACCTGGTTGATACCTTTTAATGGCTAAGTCAAAAGATGGTAATAATAGCAAGCTTTCCAGACTATGCACGTCTCTTCATCAGGCTCAGTATAACACAAAATCTGAAGAGTCATATATTTATACACAACAGGACATAGAATAGAGTAGTAAATAAGACAAGTTATGTGAAGCAGGACTATCAGCATGGCAAGGGGACAAACTGTTGTGGCCATAAATATTGCAGTAGTTCATAGATAAGCAGTGTGAAAGCTTTATTGTCCTCTGATTGGGGTCTGATCAAGAGCTGTGATGCCCCCTGATGGTCTGAGGAGCACCTTTCCTAATTGATGCAAAAATACATAAATCCATGTGACACATTCATTCCTGCTCTGAATGTGCCAAAGGTCATCATAAGTTTGTATTCCCATAGTCTCCTGCCTCTCTGAGACTTGAAATTTCCTTTTGTGACACCCCTGCACTAGTCAGGGTGTCACAGGGAACTGCACTCCTGTCCTTATAGTGCAGAACCCACCCTCCTTGGTTCCAGGTTCCACCCAGTGGTATTGCTACCAACCGCATTCAAACCCCCAATCCACACTCACACCAGTAGAGGACAGACAAGCCAATGGGTAGGCCTAGAGAGGAAAGGGCCGCCCACCAAAGGGTTAAGCAGACTGGTGGGAGGTGACAAGTCAGTCGGCTACAGGGGAGCAAAGGGAATGGAAGTGTAGTAGAAACTCTCAAAAGGAGAGGGAATCGGGGGTTGGAGCCCCCAGGAAAAGTGAAGTAGTGGCCCTCATAGTGTGAGGGGCTGAGGAGTCGAAGCTCCAGAGAGGTTGGACTAAATTGGGACACAGCAAAAGCAATACTATTGGGAGCGGATACCTGGACGTGCTCTTCTTCCCAAGCAGCAGTGGTGCACTGGGACTTTTTGTTCACCTGCAGCATGTGTGTGCAATGATTTTACAAAACATCATCCAGCACCACGATAACCGGCCTGAGTGAGTACATGGTCATTCCCTGCTTCCAGCAGCCCTGCGCTCACCTGCACCCCACTATCCAGAGTCCCGGGGCCTTCCCTACCCGTGGAGGGAAAACGTCATCTAGCTGCCCCATTCCGTCTATCCAGATACTCACATCGGCAGCGGCGGTACTCTCCGTTACCGCACACCACAGGTGACGTCACGAACTATATCTCCCCTGTAAATAGCCCATTCTTCATTTGAGTGTGGCCCCTAGCCCCCGGGTCCAGAGGCCCTCGAGCCACGAGTAGTGACATCCGGATCCGAGCGGGTCGACCGCTGCTGGGGCGGCACACTTTCAATACCAGCAGTTTCATGTCCATGATGCTGAGGTTGGGGTTAGAAAAATGCTTGGCAACAGGTAGATCTATCCTTTTGTCTCTAATTGTGTGGCGGTGAGAATTCATCCTTGTTCTGAGCTGTTGTCCTGTCTTCCCTACATACAGACCCCCAGTTGGACATTTGGAACATATAATTAAGTACACCACATTAGTTGTGGTGCAGCTGAAGGTACCTGGGATCTTGTAGTCCTGATGTGATCTGGGAATCTTTATTTTGTCCGTTGTCAATATAAATGGACAGGTCTTAAGGGTGCTTTACACAAGACGATCTATCGTGCGATAGATCAACGGGGTCACGGTTTTTATGAAGCACATCTGGCGTCGCTTGCGAGGTCGGCCTGTGTGACACCTCCTAGCGACACAGTATCGCTCACAAATCGTGAGTCTTGTACTCGTCGCTAGGTTTTATAAAATCGTTTATGAAACATGGCGCCGGTTGTTCATCGTTCCCGTGGCAGCACACGTCGCTCCGTGTGACACCACGGGAACGATGAACATCGCTTACCTGCATCCCATGGCTCCCGCCAGGTATGTGGAAGGAAGAAGGTGGGCGGGATGTTTACATCCCGCTCATCTCCGCCCCTCTGCTTCTATTGGCCGGCCGCCGTGTGATGTCGCTGTGACGCCGAACATCCCTCCCACTTCAGGAAGTGGATGTTCACCGCCCTCAGCGACGTCGCCCGGGAGGTAAGTACGTGTGACGGTGGGTAACGAGTTTGTGCGCAACGGGCAATCAATTGCCCGTGACACACAAACGACGGCGGCAGGTACGATCGATCGTGAAATCGCACGATCGGTCGTCCCGTGTAAAGCAGGCTTTACATTTTTTCTGGCTGCAGGGAAATGTTGCTGTTGTTGTTGGAGAGTACAGGAAGCTTCTGACAATGATGCTTCTTAGAGTTGAGGGGTTGCCTAAAACACAGAAGTGGGGGGTCTGGAAAAATAACTTTTAATCGGGCATCTTTTCCAAGTAATGGTTGAATGGTTTTCAGTTAGCCATTAAAAGGTATCAGCCATGGAGGACTCTCAGTTCTTTTAAACAATTTTTTTATTTTTACAGTTATTCACTAGTTTATCCAGATATGTCCTTCTCCTGGCATATAGGTACACTTCCTGTTATATATGTCCCCTTTTTGGGACCATCTTGGTATATATGTCCCCATCCTGGTTTATTTGTCCCCTTCCTAGCATATTTGTCCTCATCCTTCCTCCTGGTATATTTGTCCCCCTCCTGGGCCCATTTTGGTATATATGTCCCCATCCTCATTTTTGGTCCCTTACTGGTATATATTTCCTTCTCCTGGTGTATGTATGTCCCCTTTCTGGGCCCCTCTTGCTATATATGTCCCCCTCCTGGTATATATGTCCCCTTCCTAGGCCCCTCCTGGTATATATGTCCCCCTCCTTGTATGTATGTTTCCCTCCTGGGATATATGTCCCCCTCCTTGTTTATATGTCTCTCTCCTGGGCCCCTCCTGGTTTAAATGTGCCCTTCATGGGCTCTACCTGGTAAATAAGACCCTCACCTGGTATATATGTCCCCCATCCTAGGCTCCTTCTGGTATATATGTCCCCCTTCTTGTATATATGTCCCCATCATTGTAAATATGTCTCAATTATGTCTCTAATGCAAAAAAAAAAAACATTTTACTCATCCTCCCAGGATCTCATGTGGCATGGCATCATCTTTACAACGTGATGCATTACAGCGGGATGTGCGCCCTCGGAAGTACATCCAGCTGAAGCAAGGACTGAGGTCGGTGGGCCCACCCACCACCATTGGCGATCGTTCCACTCCTGTTTTCAGCTCATGGAGCGCTTACCTTACCTGCCAGCTGCCGCATCCTCACCACTTTCGTGGCTCTGCATTAACTGCAGCAGTGTAATGAAGTCACAGAATGCTGTTGCACATTGGGATGAGGGATGACGTGCCCTGCTCTGCCCCACTGCCTTTTAGAGACTGAAGCGAGGCATAAATATTCTTAACCTGAGCCCCACCTACATAGCGAGGCATTTGACTGCAAAGTACGAGCTGCAGTGGAGTACACAACTAAAAAAAAGGAAAGATCTGAAGCTCCTCCTCCTACCTCTTCTGCTGCAGTCTCATCCTTTTCCTTACTCTTCCAAGCAACAGGGCTAATTACAGAGTGACCACCCTGCTGGATTCCTGCTACAAGAACGATGTGCCATCCTTACTTCTATTACTGGAGCGTGATTGGAAAATGGGGGAAAACAAGTGTACTACTGACAGCATTCCCACCTGACAGCGGGGGTTCAGTGGAAGTATTATTATTATGGACTATTCGGGTCATCACAGGGTTCTGCACAATCTGCCCTTCCTGTGCAGGACTCAAACCCCCATGGTTCTGGGAACCTAACCTGCAGTACTGCCTCCACCAGCATTCACAAATCCTCGATACATCTTGCACCACACCTGTTAGGCACACCAGTGGGCTGCTTAAGCAGGAATAGGGCTGCCCACCTAGGGGTCAGGCAGGGAGGTGGGAGGTGAAAAGTTAGTTCAGTGGTAGCCCACGAGCTGTGAGGAGCTCTGAGGAAGCTGGGAGTTGTAGCTCCCAGGGGAGAAGCAGACTAGGTCGCAGACGGAGGTCTGGACCTAGAGGAGTTGGACCCCCGGTTGCAAGGGATTGAGGCTAGGTGCCTGGAACCCGTCAAGGAGGACAGTCAGCAGCCTGGTCCTATCACCGGTCCGGGACCGAAGGCACATCGGGGTACACGGACCCTAGGTCGGGGAGAAGCTTCAGGCAACCCGGCAATTAACCTGCGGAGGACAGGGCCTTTATGGACTGTTACCACGAAGCTCAGAGATCAGGGGCACTAGCGCAATGAGGGGGATAGGGATTTCCTAACAAGTGGCACACTGAAATCCCAAGCATGAGCTCCTGAGTAGAGATGAGCGAACCAGCCGCGGTTCGGCTCGAGTTCGGTTCATCGAACGGAGGTCTCGTTCGAGTTCAGTTCGGCGAACGTTCGACGAACCGAACTCGAACCGCATAGGAAACAATGGCAGGCAATCACAAACACATAAAAACACCTAGAAAACACCCTCAAAGGAGTCCAAAAGGTGACAAACAACTCACAACACAACACAAACACATGGGAAAGTGACAAGCACAGACTCATGCGAAAACAAAAGAGCTGGACAAGGAAAAAGAGGAGGAGACACAGATATAGGCATGGCACGCCCTTCTAAAATCATGTAAAACACCACAAGGTGACTCCAAGCGGAGTTCTCCCTTTTTTCCAAAAAGTGGGCCACACACACACACACCCACCCAATCAGTGGCAGCACTTGTGCCCTAGTTGTACACTTCACAGCTAGATTTGCATCAAGCACATTAAAAAATACGCCATCCTTTTCCGTCCTCAGGATTGCACCGGGGTAGGTAGCTAAGGCTTTCCTGATCCCAGCTCTGTTCATCTTGGACCATTTTTAAAAACAATGTAAGCAAGGGTTACTCCAAGCGGAGTCTCCCTTTATTCCAAAAATTGGGCCACACAGACACTCACCCCTTCAGTGGCAGCACTTGTGCCCCAGTTGTACACTTCACAGCTAGATTTGCATCAAGCACATTCAAAAATACGCCATACTTAACCGTTCCCAGGATGACCCCGGGGTAGGTAGCAAAGTCTTTGCTGAACCATGACTTGTTCATCTTGGCTCCTTTTAAAAAACAATGTAAGCAAGGGTTACTCCAAGCGGAGTCTCCCTTTTTTCCAAAAATTGGGCCCCACACACACCCACCCATTCAGTGGCAGCACTTGTGCCCCAGTAGTACACTTCACAGCTAGATTTGCATCAAGCACATTCAAAAATACGCCATACTTAACCGTCCCCAGGATGACACCGGGGTAGGTAGCAAAGTCTTTGCTGAACAATGACTTGTTCATCTTGGCTCCTCTTAAAAAACAATGTAAGCAAGGGTTACTCCAAGCGGAGTCTCCCTTTTTTCCAAAAATTGGGCCCCACACACACCCACCCATTCAGTGGCAGCACTTGTGCCCCAGTAGTACACTTCACAGCTAGATTTGCATCAAGCACATTCAAAAATACGCCATACTTAACCGTCCCCAGGATGACACCGGGGTAGGTAGCAAAGTCTTTCCTGATCCCAGCTCTGTTCATCTTGGATCATTTTTAAAAACACAGCAAGCAAGGGTTACTCCAAGCAGAGTCTCCCTTTTTTCCAAAAATTGGGCCCCACACACACCCACCCATTCAGTGGCAGCACTTGTGCCCCAGTTGTACACTTCACAGCTAGATTTACATCAAGCACATTCAAAAATACGCCATACTTAACCGTTCCCAGGATCACCCCGGGGTAGGTAGCAAAGTCTTTGCTGAACCATGACTTGTTCATCTTGGCTCCTTTTAAAAAACACAGCAAGCAAGGGTTACTCCAAGTGGAGTCTCCCTTTTTTTCCAAAAATTGGGCCCCACACACACCCACCCATTCAGTGGCAGCACTTGTGCCCCAGTTGTACACTTCACAGCTAGATTTGCATCAAGCACATTCAAAAATACGCCATACTTAACCGTCCCCAGCATGACACCGGGGTAGGTAGCAAAGTCTTTCCTGATCCCAGCTCTGTTCATCTTGGATCATTTTTAAAAACACAGCAAGCAAGGGTTACTCCAAGCGGAGTCTCCCTTTTTTTCCAAAAATTGGGCCACACTGACACCCCATCAGTGGCAACACTTGTGCCCTAGTTGCAAACAGGATGTTTTGATTTGCATCAAGCACATTCCAAATCCACAAGCATTTACTCTCCCCAGGATGACACAGGGGTAGTAAATTCCTTGTGGATCCATGACTTGTTCATTTTGATGAACGTTAGTCTGTCCACATTGTCACTGGACAGACGCGTGCGCTTTTCTGTCAGCACACACCCAGCAGCACTGAAGACATGTTCAGAGGCAACGCTGGCAGCTGGACACGACAAAATCTCCAAGGCGTAACTGGAGAGCTCTGGCTATTTTTCAAGATTTGAAGCCGAAAATGAGCAAGGCTCCATTTGCAAAGTCATGGCATCGATGTTCATTTGGAGATACTCCTGTATCATCCTCTCCAGCCGTTGACTATGTGTCAGACTTGTTGTCTCTGGTGGCCTTGCAATGGACGGTCTAAAAAAATTATGAAGAGATTCAATAAAACTGCTGTTACCAGCACCAGATACGGTGCTACTGGTACGGGTAGACTGTTGAAGATGACGAGACCGTCCCATGTTTGTCAAGTTACAACTGGGAGATTCACTCCCTGCACCTGCACGGTTGTTTGGTGGAAAAGCCGAGCTAAGATCGAGTAACAGCTTCTGCTGATACTCCTGCATACGTGCGTCCCTTTCTATGGCTGGAATTATGTCACAAAATTTGGACTTGTACCGGGGATCTAATAGTGTGGCAAGCCAGTAGTCATCATCACTTCTAATTTTGACAATACGAGGGTCATGTTGGAGGTAGTGCAGCAAGAAGGCGCTCATGTGTCTTGCGCAGCCATGCGGACCAAGTCCACGCTGTGTTTGTGGCATAGAGGTGCTAACCGTTTTTTCTTCCTCTGACATCTCCCCCCAACCTCTTTCAACTGAAATTTGACCAAGGCCTCCCTCATCCGCTGAGTCTTCCATGTCCATGGACAGTTCGTCCTCCATTATTTCATGTTCTCCTGCACCTTCCTCAACATTTCGCCTGCTACCATGCGCCCTTGTTGATCCCTTTCCCCCATGGTCCCATGCCTGCCGCGTTGGTGATGATGAACGTCTGGACCTTGGTGATGTTGTTGTGTCTTGCGCATATGAATCCTCTAGTAGTTCCTCCCCTTCCTGTTGTCCCACCGCCTGACTCCGAATAGTGTTTAGCGTGTACTCCAGCATGTAAATGACTGGAATTGTCATGCTGATAAAGGCATTGTCAGTGCTAAACATATTCGTCGCCATGTCGAAACTGTGCAGAAAGGTGCATAGGTCCTTGATCTGAGACCACTCCATCAGGGTGATCTTCCCCACCTCTGCATCTCGTTGGCCCAGGCTATACGTCATGACATATTGCACCATGGCTCAGTGGTGCTGCCACAGTCGCTGTAACATGTGGAGAGTTGAATTCCAGCGTGTCGCCACATCGCATTTCAGGCGATGAACTGGCAGGCCGAAAGACTTCTGGAGCGATGCAAGTCGCTCAGCTGCGGCGGTTGAATGGCGGAAGTGAGCAGACAGTTTTCGTACCCTGGTCAGAAGGCCATCTAGGCCGGGATAGTGTGTTAAAAATTGCTGGACAACAAGGTTGAACACGTGAGCCATACAAGGCACGTGTGTCACCTTGCCCAGGCGAAGGGCCGCACCCAGGTTTGCAGCATTGTCGCACACGGCCTTACCAGGCTGCAGGTTGAGTGGAGACAATTATTTATTAAACTCAGTCTCCAGAGCTGCCCACAACTCAGCCGCTGTGTGACTCCTATTTCCAAGACATGTCAAGCTAAAGACCGCCTGATGCCGTTGCGCTCTGCTGCCAGCATAGTAATCAGGGGTGCGTGATTCCTTCTGCGCAGTGAGAACGCTGGTGGCCTGACCAGGCAGGCTTGGGGCAGAGGTGGAGGACCCAGATGAGGTGGAGGAGGCAGAAGCAGTGGCGGAACTTGGAAAGACAGAGGATTGACACACAAGTCGTGGGGACGGCAAGACTTGTGCAGCAGACCCTTCACCATCTATCACCATAGTTACTCAGTGCCCAGTCAGCGACATGCAACGTCCCTGTCCATGCTTACTGGTCCAAGTATCGGTGGTGAAATGCATCCGTTGACACACAGAGTTTCTCAAGGAAGCGGTGATGTTGTGTGCGACATGCTGGTGTAGCGCAGGCACACCTTTCTTAGAGAAGTAGTGGCGACTGGTCATCTGGTACTGGGGCACAGCGACAGACATAAGGTCTCTAAAATCCTGTGTGTCCACCAGGCGGAGAGGCAGCATTTTGGTAGCCAAGAGCTTACAGAGGGATAACGTCAACCTCTTAGCTTTGTCATGGGTCGCAGGAAATGGCCTTTTATTTGTCCACATCTGAAAGACATAGATCTGGCTGCTGTGTGTAGACAGTGTTGAGTAGGGTGTCCCTGGAAAAATGCAGGTTTGTGAGGAAAGTGCAGGCGGAGACATGATGTTGTCTTCATCCAACGTTGGTGCTATCGATGTCTGAGAGAGCTGTACACACGCACTTGTTTCCCCTTCCAAACCAACTGATGACCTACCAAGCAAACTGCCTGTTGCGGTTACAGTGGTGGAAGTTGTGCGTGGAAAACCATGTGTGACAGCTGTCCCCACAGTCCTAGAAGATGAAGAGCGCGCGGATGCACTGGAAGGGGCAGGCGGTGTATGGTTCGCTCCGCTAGGCCGCATTGCAGCACGGTGAGCTTCCCACTGGGACATATGATATTTATTCATGTGACGATTCATGGAAGAAGTTGTCAAACTGCTGAGGTTTTGCCCTCTACTAACAGAATCACGACAAATTTCACAGATCACATAATTTGGCCGATCTTTTGCTATGTCAAAAAAGGACCAGGCTAGGCAAGGCTTAGAGGGCATGTGACCTGCTGAGCCCCCCCGACTAGTGCTCAGAGGCAGAGTGGTGGCTGAGGATGCAGTTGTAGATGTGCTACCAGTGCTCCGACTCTGTCCAGAAAGGCGCAAGGTAACTTCGTCGTCGGTTGCATCCTCCTCCACCGCCTCTGTTGACCTCCTCGAGTGCCTGACTGTGAGTTGACAGTAGGTGGGATATAGAACTTCCTCATCAATTGTTGTGTTTGCACTCCCCTCACCCTCAGACTGAGCCTCTTCTTGCCCTGACCGAATATTTAAGTTGTCATCCCAATCTGGTATCTGCGTCTCACCGTCATCAGTATGTTCCACATTGTCTATAAGAACAGGTGTTACAGTTTGTGAAAAAGGGTCAACATTATGCTCAGAAGCTTGGTCCTCACGGCCTGAATCAGAGTCACAAAGGTTCTGGGCTTCACTGCAGACCATTTCCTGGTCTGTACTCACTGAAGCTTGGGAGCAGACTTCTGATTCCCAGGCTATAGTGTGACTGAACAGCTCTGCAGACTCAGCCTTCTCAGTTCCACCATACTGTGCAGGGCGGATGGAGACTTCAGAGCTGGGAGAATGCAAGTGTGATTGGGTTGACAACTCAGAGGACTGGTGTTTTTTGGATGCGGTAGTTGAGGTGGCGGAGAGGGCACTTGTTGGACCACTTGAGATCCATTCAAGCATTTTCCTTTTTTGGCCATCATCTACCTTTGTTCCAGTTGTTCGTGTCCGTAAAAAAGGGAGCACATCGGATTGTCCACGGTAAGTAGTAGACATCCTACTTTTGCTAGAAGATGGTCTATCTTCAGCAGATGTTAATGGAGCTTTGCCACCTTCCCCACGGACAAACCCTTTTTTTCCTTTTCCAACACGCCTCTTCCCCTTTCCACCAGCATCTGTCATTTTGCCACTCATTTTGATTGCGACAAGATTGTGCACTAAAAAATGTGGTAGTAAAAATTGAGAGGTGGTGTAGATTTTAGCGGTGGTCTAGCTTTATTAACAGCAGAATAAGCAACAATAATTATCCCTGACAATGCAACTACGGCCCTTAAACGGGCAGCATAGTTTGCTAGTATAATGGCCTAGAAACAATGAGTTTGAGTGTGCAATGCAGGCAGACGTGCTGCAAATATCTTTGCACTAGTGGGACAATACAGAAGTTCAACAGCCACTTTTAGGATGCCACTAAGTTTCCTCAGTGTTTGCTAGTATAATGGCTTAGTAACAATGAGTTTGAGTGTGCAATGCAGGCAGAAGTGCTGCAAATATCTTTGCACTAGTGGGACAATACAGAAGCCCAACAGCCACGTTTAGGATGCCACTAAGTTTCCTCAGTGTTTGCTAGTATAATGGCTTAGTAACAATAAGTTTGAGTGTGCAATGCAGGCAGACGTACTGCAAATATCTGTGCACTAGTGGGACAATACAGAAATCCAACAGCCACGTTTAGGATGCCTCTAAGTTTCCTCAGTGTTTGCTAGTATAATGGCTTAGTAACAATGAGTTTGAGTGTGCAATGTAGGCAGACGTGCTGCAAATATCTTTGCACTAGTGGGACAATACAGAAGTCCAACAGCCACTTTTAGGATGCCACTAAGTTTCCTCAGTGTTTGCTAGTATAATGGCTTAGTAACAATGAGTTTGAGTGTGCAATGCAGGCAGACATGCTGCAAATATCTTTGCACTAGTGGGACAATACAGAAGTCCAACAGCCACGTTTAGGATGCCACTAAGTTTCCTCAGTGTTTGCTAGTATAATGGCTTAGTAACAATGAGTTTGAGTGTGCAAAGGGCAGGAGGGTAGAGTGGCAGGGTTGTGGGTCTGGGTAGAGGAAAGGAAGCCTCCCTTTCTATCCCTCCTAATGGGGAAATTCAGCGAGGAAATCCCTGACCTTAGCTACACAGACACTGTCATCTTGTGTAGCTGTTAAAATCTGTTTTCACGGCCCTGACTGTCACCTATGGCTCTGACCCTGCCGGTATTAGCCCTTACAAGGGCTGAAAGAAACTTCTATCCCTATTCTGTATAGCGCTGTGTATAGAGCGTACACAGCAGTATCGGAGATAGGAGCTACGCCAGCAGTGACTGACACCAAGACGCAGAAGGCAGATAGTGGCGTGCTGGAGGAAAATGTCCGTTTTTATAATGCAGGGACATGTGACATGGACATCCTATGACACATGCCGTTGCTTCTCTGGCTAAAAGTCCACTTAGCTGTGTGTGTGTCAGGGATTGGCTGACATGCTGGCCCGCCCCACTACACGCGCGCGCTTAGGGAAGGAAGACAAGGAAAAAAAAAAAATGGCGATCGCCATTATCCAAACAGCAGTGATCTGAATGCGCTGTTCCCGCACACTATACACTGAAATTTCATAATAGTGTGAGTCACAGAGTGACTTACACTATTACAGTGGAAAGCCAGCTAGTAATTAGTTTGTTTTTCTGCTGCTAGAACCGTTCTCGAACGTATCTAGAACTATCGAGCTTTAGCAAAAAGCTCGAGTTCTAGTTTGATCTAGAACAGCCCCCAAAATCACTCGAGCCGCGAACTGGAGAACCTCGAACCGCGAACCGCGCTCAACTCTACTCCTGAGAGCAGGCTCCTTCACTTAGCCATAGTGGGGAGCGGCACCCAGAAATCTCCAAGCTACTGGGCCACAACGTACAATCTAAATTGGTGCCAGGAGGCAGGTTACGGACCACCAGGCAGTGCTGCAGGGGACGGGACCCAGACGAGCTCTCCTCAGGAGTAGTGTTGAGCCACCCCCCTAGTGTTCGAGTTCGGTTTGTCAAACGGCGGCTCAGTTCGGCGAACGTTCGACGAACACCTTCGAACCTCATTGAAAACAATGGTAGGCAAACACAAACATATAAAAACACATTATACATGTACAAATACAATTAATAAACATTGCCATTACACTTACAGGTCCCCGCAACGCGTCCTGCACTCTGTCTCCCGCCGCTTTTCCATCTGATCATCACTGCGCCCTCCCGGTAACCAGCACTGATGATAGCACCTTCCGTGACGTCATCATAGCATGTGACCAGTGACGTGTCTATTATCTCATTGGCTACAGACTGTTCACATGGCTAGACCTTAGGCTAGGTCCTATCAGTGCATCTCTCCGGTACGAGGTGCTCGTTTGAGCATCTCCGTGTACCGGAGAGATGCTCTAGCACATGGTCGACTCCCCGTCCATGCATATCGGCGCTCGTTACAGAGTCAGCCCACATGCAAGGACTGGATGCCACAGCCGGTGAATAATGGAGATCACCGTTGCTATAATAACCCGCCTGTCAGGTTGCTATTGCTATGGTCGCAGTGGTGACATCACCGCTTACAGCCCGCAGCCTCTGCTCACTCACTGAGTAGTTAGACTGCACGGGAGCAGCAGCGTCTTCCTCCCATGCAGTTCTGTCTGATGTAGCAGAGCTGCATGGGTTGAAGGAGAAAGAAGACAGAAAACCAGGATCGTGGAGGGCTGAGAGGGAGTAAAAAACATGGAGTCTCTAAGTGTGTCTGTGTATTTATTTCTATTAAAGTATTTTTTTCTGTGTGGTGTCTTTTTTTTAACCCTTTATTGGAGATTCTTAATGGCCGGGTCAAACTTGCCTGACATTAAGAATCTCTGACTTAATACTAGCTAGTAAAACAAAGCTAGTATTAACCCATTATTACCCAGCGAGCCACCCGTCACAAGGTGGAAGAGTTGGAAACAGCGCCAGATGATGGCGCTTCTATGAAAGTGCCATTTTCTGGGGCAGCTTCGGACTGAAATTCCCAGCAGAGGGGCCTAGAAAGCTCGGGCTAACCTGTGCTGAGGATTCCAATCCCCAGCTGCCTAGTTGTACCTGGCTGGACACAAAAATGGGGCGAAGCCCATGTCATTTTTTTTTTTTTTTTAAATTTCATGAAATACAGTTAGGTCCAGAAATATTTGGACAGTGACACAAGTTTTGTTATTTTAGCTGTTTACAAAAACATAGTCAGAAATACAATTATATATATAATATGGGCTGAAAGTGCACACTCCCAGCTGCAATATGAGAGTTTTCACATCCAAATCGGAGAAAGGGTTTCGGAATCATAGCTCTGTAATGCATAGCCTTCTCTTTTTCAAGGGACCAAAAGTAATTGGACAAGTGACTCTAAGGGCTGCAATTAACTCTGAAGGCGTCTCCCTCATTAACCTGTAATCAATGAAGTAGTTAAAAGGTCTGGGGTTGATTACAGGTGTGTGGTTTTGCATTTGGAAGCTGTTGCTGTGACCAGACAACATGCGGTCTAAGGAACTCTCAATTGAGGTGAAGCAGAACATCCTGAGGCTGAAAAAAAAGAAAAAATCCATCAGAGAGATAGCAGACATGCTTGGAGTAGCAAAATCAACAGTCGGGTACATTCTGAGAAAAAAGGAATTGACTGGTGAGCTTGGGAACTCAAAAAGGCCTGGGCGTCCACGGATGACAACAGTGGTGGATGATCGCCGCATACTCTCTTTGGTGAAGAAGAACCCGTTCACAACATCAACTGAAGTCCAGAACACTCTCAGTGAAGTAGGTGTATCTGTCTCTAAGTCAACAGTAAAGAGAAGACTCCATGAAAGTAAATACAAAGGGTTCACATCTAGATGCAAACCATTCATCAATTCCAAAAATAGACAGGCCAGAGTTAAATTTGCTGAAAAACACCTCATGAAGCCAGCTCAGTTCTGGAAAAGTATTCTATGGACAGATGAGACAAAGATCAACCTATACCAGAATGATGGGAAGAAAAAAGTTTGGAGAAGAAAGGGAACGGCACATGATCCAAGGCACACCACATCCTCTGTAAAACATGGTGGAGGCAACGTGATGGCATGGGCATGCATGGCTTTCAATGGCACTGGGTCACTTGTGTTTATTGATGACATAACAGCAGACAAGAGTAGCCGGATGAATTCTGAAGTGTACCGGGATATACTTTCAGCCCAGATTCAGCCAAATGCCGCAAAGTTGATCGGACGGCGCTTCATAGTACAGATGGACAATGACCCCAAGCATATAGCCAAAGCTACCCAGGAGTTCGTGAGTGCAAAAAAGTGGAACATTCTGCAATGGCCAAGTCAATCACCAGATCTTAACCCAATTGAGCATGCATTTCACTTGCTCAAATCCAGACTTAAGACGGAAAGACCCACAAACAAGCAAGACCTGAAGGCTGCGGCTGTAAAGGCCTGGCAAAGCATTAAGAAGGAAGAAACCCAGCGTTTGGTGATGTCCATGGGTTCCAGACTTAAGGCAGTGATTGCCTCCAAAGGATTCGCAACAAAATATTGAAAATAAAAATATTTTGTTTGGGTTTGGTTTATTTGTCCAATTACTTTTGACCTCCTAAAATGTGGAGTGTTTGTAAAGAAATGTGTACAATTCCTACAATTTCTATCAGATATTTTTGTTCAAACCTTCAAATTAAACGTTACAATCTGCACTTGAATTCTGTTGTAGAGGTTTCATTTCAAATCCAATGTGGTGGCATGCAGAGCCCAACTCGCAAAAATTGTGTCACTGTCCAAATATTTCTGGACCTATCTGTAATTGAAAAAAGGGCTTCCCTATATTTTTAGTTCCCAGCCGGGTACAAATAGGCAGCCGGAGGTTGGGGGCAGCCGTACCTGCCTGCTGTGCCTGGCTAGCATACAAAAATATGGTGAAGCCCACGTTATTTTTTTGATGGGCAAAAAACTCTTGCATACATTCCTGGATGGAGTATGCTGAGCCTTGTAGTTCTGCAGCTGCTGTCTGATCTCCTGCATACTCTAGTGAATGGAGCATGCTGAGCCTTGTAGTTCTGCTCCCCCTGCCTCTCCATCCAGCATACAGTCCTGGATGGAGGATGCTGAGCCTTGTAGTTCTGCAGCTGCTATCTCCTCTCCTTCATACAGACAGCAGACAGCAGCTGCAGAACTACAAGGCTCAGCATACTCCATCCAGGACTGTATGCAGAAGTTTTTTGCACCCCAAAAAAATGACGTGGGCTTCGCCATGTTTTTGTATGCTAGCCAGGTACAGCAGGCAGCTACAGGCTGCCCCTAACCCCCAGCTGCCTATTTGTACCTGGCTGCAAACCAAAAATATAGGGAAAAATATGATGTGGGCTTCGCCCAATTTTTGTGTCCAGCCAGGTACAACTAGGCAGCTGGGGATTGGAATCTTCAGCGTAGGGTGCCCAAGCTTTCTGGGCACCCCTGCTGTGAATTGCAGTCCGCAGCCGCTCCATAAAATGGCACTTTCATAGAAGCGCCATCTTCTTGCGCTGTGTGCAACTCTTCCAGCCGCCCTGGTGACAGGTGGCTCACTGGGTAATAATGGGGTTAGGGCTAGCTGTATATTATCAACTGGCCCAAAGCACAAAATTCATGGTGTCACGCCAATATTAGACATGGCCACCATGAATTTCTAGTACAGATAAAAAAAAAACACAACACACAGAAAACTATTTTTATTAGAAATAAAACACAGCACAATTAGTGACTCCATCTTTATTGAAATAAAGAACCCCCCTACGCAGTGATTCTGGGTCAACGGTCCCGCGCCGTCCAATCCGGATCCAATATCATCTGATCGGTTTGCTGGAAGGCAAAGCGATCATATGATGTGTCAGGTTCTAGGGTCTGAATCACATGACATAGCAGCTGATTGTTTAAACGGCTTTTATACAATCAGCTGAAGCATCAGTGCAAAAAAAACCCAAAAAACTACACACTTCTGTGCAGACTCCTGTCTGACAGCAGCAGCTGATAGTTTAGCGGGCGGTAAAAAGCCGGACTCACCGCTCGACTTATAGTGTCAGCTGATTCCGTCAGGTGACCGCATCAGTTGATCATCGCCAGATCTGAGAGAGAGAAAAAAGAGAGAAAAGAGAGAGAAACTAGAGAGAGAAAAGAGAGAGAAAAGAGAATAGAGAGAGGGGGAGAGAGAGAGAGAAGAGAGAGGGAAGAGAGGAGAGAGAGAAGAGAGAGAGAGAAGAGATAGAGGAGAGAGAGAGAAGAGAGAGAAGAGAGAGATGAGAGAGGGAGAGAGAGTGAAGAGAGAGAGAGAAGAGAGAAAAGAGAGAGCAATGCAGCCTCATTCCATGAACTGCTCCAATTTTAGAGGTGTGTCCCGCGGCTCACAGCTGATGTCCGGCTCCTCCCCTCAGTGCATAATTAAATTAAATTATAAATATAAATAAAAGATAATTATAATTTAAGTTCTTTACCAGGACTCAAACTCTTGAACTAATTCTCCTTAGGCAGTAACTCAATCCATTGAGCCACTGCTTCTAATGAAAAGCATAGAAAGATTTGGTAATCTTGACCTCTGTATTGCACGTGAGAATACAGAAGTGGATTATTCAGCTACAAAGAGGAGAGAGAGAGGGAAAAAGAGAGAGAGAGAAAAAGAGAGAGAAAAAAGAGAGAGAAAGGGGAAGAAAGAGAGAAAAAGAGAGAACAAGAGAGAGAGAGAAAAAGAGTAAACAAGAGAGAGAGAAAAAGAGAGAAAAAGAGAGAGAGATGAGAGAGAGGAGAGAGAGGAGAGAGCAATGCAGCCTCATTCCGTGAACGGCTCCGATTTTAAAGGTGTGTCCCGCGGCTTACAGCCGATGTCCGGCTCCTCCCCTCAGTGCATAATTATATTAAATTATAATTATAAATAAATAATAATTATAATTTAAAATTAAAAATAAATTAAATTCTTTACCGTGACAGCCGGGATTCGAGCTTGTGACCTAATTCTCCTTAGTCAGTAGCTCTATCCATTGAGCCACTGCCTCTTATGAAAAGCATAGGAAGATTTGGTAATCTTGACCTCTATATTGCAGTAGAGAATCCAGAAGCAGATTGTTCAGCTGCAATTATGGATGGATGGATGGTGAAAGGAGGAAACCCTGGCACCATTCAGCGAGCTAACCGCTCAATCTTCCTATTTCAGGTTTATACACATATTATATGGCTTGTAAATTTCCTTGCATTCTGGCCACGGTGCTCATTCCAATATAACAGTGAAAGGAGGAAACACTGGTACCATTCAGCGAGCTAACCGCTCAATCTTCCTATTTCAGGTTTATACACGTATTATATGGCTTGTAAATTTCCTTGCATTCTGGCCACGGTGCTCATTCCAATGAAAGGCCACGCTTTTCCCCCTGACCTGATGGTTGAATAAAACAGCTTTTTTTACCGCATATTTGGTGAGTGCCTTCCGTCTCTTTTCACATGGACTGGATGGATGGATGGATGGATGGATGGAGGGATGGATGGAAGGAGGGATGGATGGAGCGATGGATGGAGGGATGGATGGAGGGATGGATGAATGGATGGAGTGAGGGATGGAGGGATGGATGGATGGAGGGATGGATGTATGGAGGGATAGAGGGATGGATGGAGGGATAGAGGGAGGGATGAAGGGAGGGATGAATGGATTGAGAGATGGAGGGAGGGATGAATGGATGGATGGATGGATGGAGGGATGGATGAATGGAGGGAGGGATGGAGGGAGGGATGGAGGAATGGATGGATGGATGGAGGGCAAAACCGGCACTACCACACTCATCCTCGCACACACGCAGGCACTACGGCATTCATCATCCTCGCAGACACGCAGGCACTAAGGCATTCATCATCCTCACACACACGCAGGCACTACGGCACTCATCATCCTCGCACACACGCAGGCACTACGGCACTCATCATCCTCGCACACACGCAGGCACTACGGCACGCAACATCCTCGCACACACGCAGGCACTACAACCCCCATCATCACCGCAGACGCAGGCATTACCTCAGCGACGTCCCCGCTGACAGCACGGCTCACGTCAGTTGCTCCGTGGATCTGACACAGAGCACTCGTGTTCTACGGCGCTCCTGTCAGCTTCATGTAGCAGAGCTGGATGCGTCGCGGGACCTCTGTGGATTACGTTGGACCTGGAGGGGTATTTGGGTATTTTAATAAAATGGTTAAAGAGGGTGTTTTTTTGTCTTTTATTCCAAATAAAGGATTTTTCGTTGTGTGTGTTTATTTACTTTCACTTTCAGGTTAATCATGGAAGGTATCTCGGGGAGACGCCTGTCATAATTAACCCCCTTATTACCCCGATTGCCACTGCACCAGGGCAATTCGGGATGAGCTGGGTAGAGTCCCGGCACTGTCACATCAAATGGATGCGGAATTCCGGGCGGCTGCCTGCTGATATTATTAGTGTGTTGGGCTCCCCATAATGTGGCGCTCCCCATCCTGACAATACCAGCCTCCAGCTGTGTGGCTTTACCCTGGCTGGTATCAAAATTGGGGGAACCGCATTTTTTTTTTTATTCTTTATTTATTTTTTTACTGCACGATATCATTTAAAATTAAAAATAAAAAAATAAAATAAAAAAAATTAAATTCCTTACCGGGACCGGGACTAGATGATTTCGACCGAACTGTAATTAAACGTTCAGTTCGGTACCTGAAATTTACCCGAACTCCATTGAAGTCAGTAGAGACCTGAACTTTGGTGCTGTAAAATGCTCAAAGTAAGGGCTAGGTGTCTGCAAAAGGAAGCAAAAAGCTGCCTATTTGTACCCGTCTGGGAACAAAAAAAATAAGAAAGCCCTTTTTTTAATTATTTCATGAATTTCATGAAATAATTTAAAAAAAAATCGACATGAGCTTCGCTCCATTTTTGTGTCCAGCCAGGTACAACTAGGCAGCTGGGGATTGGAATGTGCAGCACAGGTTATCCTGAGCTTTCTGGGCCCCTCTGCTGGGAATTGCAGTCCGAAGCCGTCCCAGAAAATGGCGCTTTCATAGAAGCGCCATCATCTGGCGCTGTATCCAACTCTTCCAGCTGCCCTTGTGACGGGTGGCTCGCTGGGTAATAATGGGTTAATACTAGCTTTGTTTTACTAGCTAGTATTAAGTCAAAGATTCTTAATGTCAGGCAAGTTTGACCCGGCCATTAAGAATCTCCAATAAAGGGTTAAAAAAAGACACAACACAGAGAAAAAATACTTTAATAGAAATAAATACACAGACACACTTAGAGACTCTATGTTTTTTACTCCCTCTCAGCCCTCCACGATCCTGGTTTTCTGTTTTCTTTCTCCTTCAACCCATGCAGCTCTGCTACATCAGACAGAACTGCATGGGAGGAAGACACTGCTGCTCCCGTGCAGTCTAACCACTCAGTGAGTGAGCGGAGGCTGCGGGCTGTAAGCGGTGACGTCACCACTGCCACCATAGCAATAGCAACCTGACAGGCGGGTTATTATAGCAACGGTGATCTCCATTATTCACCGGCTGTGGCATCCAGTCCTTGCTTGTGGGCTGACTCTGTAACGAGCGCCGACATGCATGGACGGGGAGCCGACCATGTGCCAGAGCATCTCGCCGGTACACGGAGATGCTCAAACGAGCACCTCGTACCTGAGAGATGCACTGATAGGACCTAGAATGATGTCTAGCCATGTGAACAGTTTGCAGCCAATGAGATAATAGACACGTCACTGGTCACATGCTATGATGACGTCACGGAAGGTCCTATCATCAGTGCTGGTTACCGGGAGGGCACAGTGTTGATCGGATGGAAAAGCGACGGGAGACAGAGTGCAGGACGTGTTGCGGGGACCTGTAAGTGTAATGGCAAGGTTTATTAACTGTATTTGTACATTTATGACGTGTTTTTATGTGTTTGTGTTTGCCTGCCATTGTTTTCAATGGGATTCGAGAGGTTCGTAGAAAGGTTCGCCGAACCAAACTCGAACACGGCCTCTATTCGACGAACCGAACTCAAGCCTCTAGAGGCTTGCTCATCTCTACTTCACAGTCACCAGACCTCAACCCAATCAAGATGGTTTGGGGTGAGTTGGACCGCAGAGTGAAGGTAAAAGGGCCAACAAGTGCTAAGAATCTCTGGGAACTCCTTCAAGACTGTTGGAAAACCATTTCCGGTGACTACCTCTTGAAGCTCATCAAGAGAATGCCAAGAGTGTGCAAAGCAGTAATCAAAGCAAAAGGTGGCTACTTTGAAGAATCTAGAATATAAGACATATTTTCAGTTGTTTAACACTTTTTTAAGTATTTCACTCCACATGTTTTCATTCACAGTTTTGATGTCTTCAATGTCAATCTACAATTTTTAGAGTCATGAAAATAAAGAAAACTCTTTGAATGAGAAGGTGTGTCCAAACATTTGGTCTGTACTGTACATATTTGCTTCATATGTTCACTAAATGAAATTGCAGTGATAATTTAATACAAACTGTTGTATCTTACATAGGAGACATGCCTTGGTCTAGAGGTCTAGAGCAGTAATCTATGTGATTGGTCGGTTTCTACAGATAGATCAACCAGAGTCAATGAGGCTGGTTCAGCCCGCATTAACAGGCCTGATCTTTTTAGTGATGTCATAGAGAAGATCAGAGCCAGATGTCAGGTATTTTAGGAGGGTTTTACACACTCTCCTTTCTTGGTCACACAGAGAAGATGAGAGACAGCTGTCAGGTACTTTAGTATGGTTTTACACACCCTCTTTTCTTGGTCACAATCAATGTTATCACAATTTGTGACCTTTTAATCTCCTGATACTGTTGACAATAGTGACAGCAGAATCTAGATAGTTAACCTCATAGTTACCCTGCAATAGTTGGGTCTTGACAGTTACCATAACAATCCTGGCCGGGTTATGACTTTGAGGTTTGCAGCTTCTGACATCTACAGGGCATAACAGGCCAGGGGTCAGTGTTACAGAGAACATGACATCTGATGCATGCTGCATAATACATGGACAGTGTCATGTCCCACAATTTAGGAATCATATAGTATTGTATTGTCATTCTATTGTTACTGTTCCATTGCTATGCAGTAAGGTTTGTCTTTTTGAGAAGGTTGTCCTCCCTTTCTCTCTGTAGCTGGTCTGATATCAATAGTCCCTCCCTTCTTTCCCAGTTAGTGTTTGTCAGCCATCTTTCTAACATCATCTCTATGCATTACAAAAAGAGACAGTTTGCACTCTGAAATGCTAAAGCATGAAAACCATGAAAGTATGAATATAGATATGAATTACTGCTAAGGAAAATCTAAGAAAAAAGATATTTAGCATACAAAAAAGTCTATTTCTATATCTGCCCAGTCACCACGTCACATCTCGTAACTGGGTACCAACTCTATGGTCAGTTATGCACCTATGCTCATATTGCAGTTTGGTGAGTGCCGTCAGTCTTTTTGTCTAGATTAAAGGCGGTCATGCCTTCTGACTATCTACCCCTCCCCCACTAGCCACAAGTGATTTTATCGTTCCTACGTGCACATTCACAGGAGGTTTTTAAACCCAGAGAGAGGTTTCAATATAGAATAGGTACCCAGTTACGAGATATGCTGTGACGTGGTGACTGAGCAGATATAAAAATGGCTGTTTTTGCATGCTAAATATCTAATTTTTCTTAGATTTTCCTTAGCAGTAATGCATATCTAAATTCATACATTTTTTTTTCATGCTTTAGCATTTCAGAGTGCAAACTGTCTCTTTTGTAATTTTGTGTCATGTTCCGTTATGCACCCGTTTGCATTGTAGTTTAGTGAGGGTCGTCAGTCTTTTTGTCTAGATCATCTCTATGCAGCTCTGCTTGAGAATTGTCTTTTTTACTTACTGTAACTGCATAATACAAGAACTTAGCGGGAAAATAAACCACTTTTTAAATCTTTGTAAAAAATTAAATTTCTATCTTTTGCTTCAACACTGCCTGAATCCTCCTGGGCATACATTCTACAAGATTAAAGCATGTCTCAACCAAAATCTTATCCAAAATCCCTGGAATAGGTGTACAAATTGAAATATCAGAAGTCAGAAGGGCTGATGTACTGGACACTTCTACCAAGATAAAGCAGATAACAGGGAGAAGTAGAGAGGGGTGTTCAAATGCCGCGCCAAATGATCACTGTTCAGAAGATCAGATTAATGTATCTTTATTTTCGCACAGGTCTACGCGTTTCAGGAGACTCTGCTCCCTTCCTCAGGACCGTCAGGCACAAAGAAAAACATCAAATCTCATCTTTCTTTGTGCCTGACGGTCCTGAGGAAGGGGGCAGAGTCTCCTGAAACGCGTAGACCTGTGCGAAAATAAAGATACATTAATCTGATCTTCTGAACAGTGATCATTTGGCGCGGCATTTGAACACCCCTCTCTACTTCTCCCTGTTATCTGCCGTTTTGGGTGGCTGCAGCCGTTGGTCAATTTTACATGCGATTACAGTTGTTGTGACTCTCACAACTACATCTGGTGAGTAGCATTACTCCCCCCCTCCACCCCGTACATATTGGGGTAAGACCCTATTTGCGCTTTCTTTCCACAGTTTTCTCCACCAAGATAAAGCAGACAGATGAACTGGAGTTTAAGTAGCACTCCCTTTAATATTTGTTTCATTAAATTTAAATCTGTGTATATATGGATATGTGTAGTGTGAGTGTATTAATATATTCTCCTACCACCTCTCTCTGCAGTATCCAGTGCCATTCTGCCCCACTTCTCAGTGAAGTCAGCACTCTGCAGACTCTCTGGGTCACACTATGCTTTGGGTGAGCTAGAAGTGGTTTTTACAATTTAAGTCTAAAGATTGTTAGAGGCACCATAGGCTTACCAAAAGAGACTTCATGCATAGAACATAGAGTGAGCCAGCTAACTGATAAGTGTCAGTCAGATGTCACTGACTAGTGGCCCAGAACAGAGCTGCATACCACAGAGAACAGTAGAAGGTGTGTACACTGACAAGCAAAAGTGTAACAATGTTTTGAACTCTTAACTTTCAGTCATTATATCTCATTATCCACTAAAGTTTTCACTGTGAGACTACCTTCAATTTATATACAATTATCTTGGCTATCTCATACAAAAATGTGACTAGCACTATTTAACATATGATTAGTTATCCAGATTCTTTTCATGTCACTGCATTGTTACTGTTTTGCTTCTGGTGTTTGAAAAAATGTTTTCTTCCTGTATAATAAAAATTCAATGTTTTATTATTTTGTTAGTATTTTGTAAATTTATCTATGGTTTCAACACTGTCTGAACCCTTCTGGGCATGCTCTTGATCTGATTCAAGCATGTCTTGACCAAGCTTTTATCACAGGTCTCTTCTACATGGTCCCAATTGCATACTGATCGACTCACTTGGGTATGTATACAGCTTTTTATTCAACTCTACCCACAAATGATGACATAGAAAAGTGTGAAACTCGCCACACCACGGAGTTTATGAACAGGTTTGGAAATTAGTGGAACCGAAGGGTTTTAGTCCTATGTCTAACCATGACCTACAAAGCCATCCACAACCTGTCTCCTTCCTACATCTGTGACCTAGTCTCCCGGTACTTACCAGCACGTAACCTTCTATCCTCACAAGATCTCCTTCTCTACTCCCCTCTCATCTCCTCTTCCCACCATCGCATCCAAGATTTCTCGAGTGCCTCCACCATACTCCGGAACGCCCTGCCACAACATATCAGACTCTTGCCTACCTTGACAAGCTTCAAAAGGAACCTGAAGACCCACCTCTTCCGACAAACCTACAACCTGCCATAACCCTCTGTCTGATACAGCGCCACACGACCAGCCCCACCCTCACCTACTGTATCCTACCCATCACTTGTAGACTGTGAGCCCTCATGGGCAGGGAGTTCTCTCCTCCTGTACCAGTCTGTGTTTTGTATTGCTTATGATTATTGTACTTGTCCTTATTATGTATACGCCTTTCACATGTAAAGCGCCATGGACTAAATGGTGCTATAATAATAATATAACAATAATAATAAAAAATAATGCTGGTGCAACACAGCAAGTGAACACGAAGAAGGAATAGAGCAATCATCCATGAAGTGATTTAAAACTAAAGCATTTCTGGCAACATAGCACACTTATTCATACTACATTTAAAAAACATCGTGATAACCAATATTTATAATGACATCAACCAATCACTGGAAAGAACAAATCAAAATATAGGACTGAAACAGCGAATCCTATGCAATGATACAAAAGTATGTAAGAGCATAGAAAGATGTGACATATAAAGCTTTGGAAAAAAAATCTATCTAATACATATATAAAAGATCATTTTTGAACTTCATACCTTGTGGGAATTTGATATCCAATGTGAGGATCCAAAATGCTTCTCGGGTGGTAACATGTTTTTGCCAATCGCCTCCCCTCTTTGGGGTGTTAATTTTTCGATTCCATAAAAACTGAAGTGGGAAAGATCACTGTTGTGTATATTTAAAAAGTGTTTCTCTCGTCTGAAGTATGAGCCGTTGCAACTATTGATATTTGAAATGTGCACAGCAATGCGTTTTTTTAGTTTTCTAATTACACATCCCACATATTTAATATTACAAGATGATTGTCTATAGAATAAAGGTAGTCTCATGTTCAAAGATGTAGTGGATGGTGACATATGGAGTTTGAAAGTCAAAGTTCAAAACATCATTACCCTTTTACTCGTCCCTCACTGTATATCCACTTTAGTGATCCAGAGGCTGGTCTCATGGCTGCATGGGAGAGACTAGAACAAAGCTTTAGCAGTACTGAAGCCATTGAGAATACACTGTTCAAGCGATTACAGCATTTAACCAAAATATCCAGAAAGGTGAGTTTAAAATTCTAAGAGCTTAGTGACCTACTGTTAGAGGTCCAACTGGCCAAGGTAGACACACATCTACCTGGCCTCAGATACCAGGACACTGCTCGTGGGGTAAACCAATAATTTGTAAGCTACCATACAATATTCAAGAAAGGTGGGCCACAATTGGGCCAAGATGCAAAAGATAAATTTAAGTATTTTTTCCTCTATGTTCCTACATTAGAGAGTTTATAAAAAATATTGTAGAGTATAAGATCAGTGCAAGCTTTTACTATGGAGAATCCAGCAGCCCTAGTTCATCTCCTCTTACGTATGAGAGTCCATATTCTAACAACAAAAATTGCAGCAGTACAGTGGCAGTGAAATAGACTGATATTGTTCCCACACCTACAACAGCTCCAGACAAGAGCAACAAAGTTAAAAAGGTTGAAAACGTTAATTGTCTGTGTCCTATTCTTAATAAGCCACATCCCCCAAAGATGTACATTGGCTTCAGAAAGAAATTTCTTCAAAAAGGCAAGGAGCTCTTAAAGAAGTATTCTACAAATGTTGTGCTTCTACTAACACCAAAACACCGTGTCTGCAAATTGGAGTTCTCATCTGGCATAAATCCTAAGACATATGGTTCTTTTCCACTTGCGTACCGCTTCCGATGGAAGAGCATCGGAAGCAATATGCTAATGATCCTCTGCTGCGGGTGTCAACCGAGGATCATGCGACTGTGGTGCGCTCTTGCGATCGTATCACAGCTGTGGAGAAGAGGGAGAGAACACTTTCTCCCCATCTCCTCCGCTGTCTGTCTCTGTGTATATCACACTGCACTCGGATAACATGCGAGTGCAGTGCAATTTTTCACATGCTCCTATAGGCTTGCATCCTATTGGCAGCATGCTGCAATTGCACCGAGAGCACAATTTGTGACGAGAAATAAAAGGCAATAGGACACTGCCCCATAGTTTTGCACTGGTGTGAGTGCAATCCGATGTTTTATCGGATCGCACTCACACATAGAAATCGCAAGTTGAAAAGAACCCTTGCAAGAGATCCCTTAAAGTGTTATAGAACTCAGATGTTAAGCCATCTGGACCTGGCAACTTTTTGAGTTGGAGTCCATCAATCGCCAGTCTCACTTCCTCTTCTCTGATTGTCTCTGTCAAAACGTTAAGCGAGGGATCATCCCCTGGTTCTGGTATGGCTTCGGCCCCTGACGAAGGTGACCCCAAAACGTGCGTGTCAGGGTTGGGCGTCACATTTGCTCGCAGGTCCTCTCTGTCCAGGTCCTCTCTGTACAGGTATCTATTGTTTCTTTATTACTTTGCCATGCATCTTCCACTCCAATACATCTACAACATTTATCACTTGGTGCATTGCTCACCATGTTATGCTATGCCACGAGTTCTTGATTCCTTTGGCAGAGCATTGTTTTGTGCTTGCGCCATATGGTGCTCACTCTGATAGCATTTAGCTGATACCTGGTTGATTAACATACTTACACTATCTTATTTAGTTACCCCAGTTCAGTAATTTTCAATCTAATGCTATGTGATATACATATTGTTGCACCTCATTGTGTGGAGCTGGATGTCCTATGTTTTTAATTTATATGCTTCATGAATTTTCTCTGGTCACTAATTAATCTGTTACAAGTTTTTGGCATTATATATCTTCCTTGGACTGACTTCCTTTATATATTGCTGAGTACCTGTGTTTTACAACTGTGATAGGGTAAGAGTGTATTAATGACCTTTATTCCCTGTGAATGCAAAATGATTATTTACTGTTCCTTGTATGCATTGTTACTGACCAGCCACAAGAGGATGCTGTTTTGCATCTGCCTTTGACTGTTTGGTTACTATAGCAACAGCTCAACTGACTTCGGCTGTGGACTTGGAGACCTGAGGAGGTGCTGTGTGTTAGCTGGGGCAAAAGCGAGAGGTGTGCGTAACAGAAAGGAGCCGCCGCAGAAACACTCAAGTGAATTATGAGAAGACTCATGTTAGAGTTTAGTGAGGAGCACCGTGACGCGTGTCAGAAGCATCCTGTACAGAGATTACCATTCTTCAGTTGCTGGCTATACTGGTCACCGTGAGAGGATCTTCAAGTCTCTGTTTTTGGCAACTGGACACCATAGTACCCGGGTACGGTAGGCTGCGCCCAGGACTGCGTGCTCACAGCACTTTGTTTTGGTACCAAAACACATATCTATTCTGCTTAGGCTATATACACAGTGGGACTTGCTGGCTTTGCTGTGTCAGTTTGTCAGTTACATTTAAAACCTTAAAGGGACAGCGCCACATGTTTGCATTGACTGTTGCTTCAGAAAGATTTCCAGGACTGTGTTACTGAGCTGGGTGATTTGCCTTCCCACTTTTACCATCTGCCTTATCTGTGAGGCTTCAGCAATTAAGGGTATTCAGGGGGGTTAATGGGTTTTGTTTATGTTTAGGTAGATAAGTTGTAAGCTCTTGTGCTGCACCACTGGTAGGGCATGTTCGCACACTACTAAGATGGGTTCTCAGGAGCTGCTGCTGCACAGACCTTATGACTGCACCAAGTTGTCCAAGTGCAAACTGTATAATCTGTCCGGACCTGAGAGACAAGCTCTCAAGGAATTTGGCTAATGGTCACATTAGGCTATCTTGTCCCCGGTGTCTGCGGGTTTCTTCTTTTTGAAAAAGGATTATGGACTGCGTCCGTGTCTGGATTTCTGTGAACTCAACCAAATTACGGTTCATGATTCGTATCCAATACCACTCATTCCGGACCTAATTAACCAAATTACCGATGCTAAAATCGACCTCAGGGGGAACAATAATCTGATTTGAGTCCGACAGGGAGATGAGTGGAAAATAGCATTCAATACGCCAGAGGGTCACTTCAAAAATTTGGTGATGCCTTTTGACTTGACCAAAGTGCCTGCGTTGTTTCAACACTTTATCATTTGCTTAGATGACATTCTCATTTTTCACAGGATTTTTGGTCATATTTGAAACATGTTAAACAGGTTTTGCAGATTCTCAGAGAGAAAAAGTTGTATGCAAAACTAGAGAAGTGTGTATTCACCATTTAAGAACTTCCGTTTTTGGGTTGTATAATTTCTGCTTTTGGGTTTAGTATGGATCCCTCTAAGTTATAGGCTATATTAAAATGAGACCATCCTGAGAATTTTAAGGCACTGCAACGTTTTTTGGGCTTTGAAATATTTTCCAGGATATTTATGAAAATGTTTTCTGCCATATGACCTATGACTGACATGATGAAAAATGGTAGGGACTTCTCTAACTGGTCTGAGAATGCTTTATACGCATTTAACTGTTTAAAACAATGCTTCATGTTAGCACCTGTATTAATACAGCCTGATGTGTCTCTTCCCTTCACAGTGGAAGTTGACGACACATCAGATGGGGGTGAGAGCTGTATTGTCTCAAGGTCCGTCTGTTGGTAAACTATGCACATGTGCATTTTTCTCCTAGAAGTTATCTTCGGCGAAACATAATTACGACATTGGTAATATGGAACAACTCACTAACAGATTTGCATTTGAGGAGTGGCAATAGTTTTTGGAGGAAGCCATTCATGTCGTTACTGTAATATTGGACCATAAAAATCTCCTCTACCTCGAGTAAACAAAATGTCTTAAATGTCGGTGGTCATTATTTTATACACAGGTTTAACTTTTTCATAACTTATCATCCATGGTCTAAAAACATGAAGACATGCATTGTCCAAGAATGTTCTTGGGTGGGTAATCTTGTGAGGAACCTGTGCCTATCCTGCAGAAGGGAGTAGCACTGAAGTTGAAGTTCCGATTACAGAGGCCGAGGATGAGGTACCGTCTGGGGTTCCAGCTAACAAGGCATTTGTTCCTCTGAATCTTCGCCTCAGGCTTCTGGTGAACATAATTGTTCTGCCTGTCTGGTCCCTATGGGGTGAGTGGTACTCTAATTATCTTATTGTGTCATTTTTGCTGGCTAAAAATACAGAAGGATTAGATTTGGTGTGCTATGCTATGCATATGCCACCTGTGCGTTTGCAAAGTCATCGCACTCTCGTCCATCAAGTTGTCTACAGCCATTGAGTGTCACTAGCAAATCTTGGATGGACATTTCCATACACTTTATTATGGATCTTCCTCCCTCTACTGGCAATATAGTCATTTTTGTTGTGGTGGATAGGTTTTACAAAATGACACATTTTATTGCCTTACAATCTGTACCCAATGCTAAAACTTCAGCTCAGGTATTTATATGTGAAATCTTCAGACTCCATGGAGTCCTGTCTGATATTGTTTCTGATAGAGGTACTCAATTTATTGCCAATTTTTGGAGGGCTTTCTGCTATTGCTTAGGGATTAAACTGTCACACTTGTCGCCATTCCGTCAGCAGTCTAATGGACAAACTAAGTGCATTAATCAGAACTTGGAGCAGTATTTCTGCTGTTTTGTCTCAGATAGTCAGGAGTGACCCTCATTCGTTCCTCTTGCAGAGTTTTCTATCAATAATCAGCACCATGAGTCCTCTGGTATATCCCCTTTCTTTTGTGCACAGTTAGGTCCAGAAATATTTGGACAGTGACACAAGTTTTGTTATTTTAGCTGTTTACTAAAACATGTTCAGAAATACAATTATATATATAATATGGGCTGAAAGTGCACACTCCCAGCTGCAATATGAGAGTTTTCACATCCAAATCGGAGAAAGGGTTTAGGAATCATAGCTCTGTAATGCATGGCCTCCTCTTTTTCAAGGGACCAAAAGTAATTGGACAAGGGACTCTAAGGGCTGCAATTAACTCTGAAGGCGTCTAGCTCGTTAACCTGTAATCAATGAAGTAGTTAAAAGGTCTGGGGTTGATTACAGGTGTGTGGTTTTGCATTTGGAAGCTGTTGCTGTGACCAGACAACATGCGGTCTAAGGAACTCTCAATTGAGGTAAAGCAGAACATCCTGAGGCTGAAAAAAAAGAAAAAATCCATCAGAGAGATAGCAGACATGCTTGGAGTAGCAAAATCAACAGTCGGGTACATTCTGAGAAAAAAGGAATTGACTGGTGAGCTTGGGAACTCAAAAAGGCCTGGGCGTCCACGGATGACAACAGTGGTGGATGATCGCCGCATACTTTCTTTGGTGAAGAAGAACCCGTTCACAACATCAACTGAAGTCCAGAACTCTCTCAGTGAAGTAGGTGTATCTGTCTCTAAGTCAACTGTAAAGAGAAGACTCCATGAAAGTAAATACAAAGGGTTCACATCTAGATGCAAACCATTCATCAATTCCAAAAATAGACAGGCCAGAGTTAAATTTGCTGAAAAACACCTCATGAAGCCAGCTCAGTTCTGGAAAAGTATTCTATGAACAGATGAGACAAAGATCAACCTGTACCAGAATGATGGGAAGAAAAAAGTTTGGAGAAGAAAGGGAACGGCACATGATCCAAGGCACACCACATCCTCTGTAAAACATGGTGGAGGCAAGGTGATGGCATGGCCATGCATGGCTTTCAATGGCACCGGGTCACTTGTGTTTATTGATGATATAACAGCAGACAATAGTAGCCGGATGAATTCTGAAGTGAACCGGGATATACTTTCAGCCCAGATTCAGCCAAATGCCGCAAAGTTGATCGGACGGCGCTTCATAGTACAGATGGACAATGACCCCAAGCATACAGCCAAAGCTACCCAGGAGTTCATGAGTGCAAAAAAGTGGAACATTCTGCAATGGCCAAGTCAATCACCAGATCTTAACCCAATTGAGCATGCATTTCACTTGCTCAAATCCAGACTTAAGACGGAAAGACCCACAAATGAGCAAGACCTGAAGGCTGCGGCTGTAAAGGCCTGGCAAAGCATTAAGAAGAAGGAAACCCACCGTTTGGTGATGTCCATGGGTTCCAGACTTAAGGCAGTGATTGCCTCCAAAGGATTCGCAACAAAATATTTAAAATAAAAATATTTTGTTTGGGGTTGGTTTATTTGTCCAATTACTTTTGACCTCCTAAAATGTGGAGTGTTTGTAAAAAAATGTGTACAATTCCTACAATTTCTATCAGATATTTTTGTTCAAACCTTCAAATTAAACGTTACAATCTGCACTTGAATTCTGTTGTAGAGGTTTCATTTCAAATCCAATGTGGTGGCATGCAGAGCCCAACTCGCGAAAATTGTGTCACTGTCCAAATATTTCTGGACCTAACTGTATATGGTTACCATCCCCAGTTCTCTATTTTTCCTAAGGGGCACTTTTTTGGGGCACTTGAGGAGGACCAGTTGGCCTCAGCACTATTGTCTACATGAGAAAAGGTTCAGCAGCACTTGCATACCATGTGCTCTGAGTATTAGCATAGGCTGACTGTAGACTTGTACCTGGTCTGCACCTGTGTGTGCATGATTTGGTGTGGTTGTCCACTAAAAGCATTAAGCTTAAAGTACTGTCACTTAAGTCAGGACATTAGTACATAAGACCATTCAAAATTTCTGCTGTTATCAATCTATTGGCTTTCTGTCTGGCCTTACCAGCATCATATAAAATCCATAATATTTTCCACAAATCTCTATTAAAGAAACTTGTGGATTCGGGAGCTCCTCCTCTCACCCATCCACGTCCAGTCTTAGTTGATTGATTGCTGGAGTTTCAGGTATCAAGAATTATAGACTCGTGGGTCATTCGTCATTCTTTTCAGTACCTGGTTCACTGGCAAGGTTATGGTCCTTAGGAGAGGTCTTGGGTACCAGCCTCTGGTATATCTATGTGGAGCTTTAAGTTAGGCTATTTTATCACTGTCATTTGGATAGACCTCTTCCTGAGGATCCAGAAGCCTCTTGTAGAGGTAGGTATACTGTCACATGGTATTTGGCTCTAAACTCAACTAGTATCATCATGGCATCATACGCTTTTCAGTCTATAGACTCTGACACTCCACACTATACTTTCTCTAGTACGTCTGAGTTGCACAGGCTGGCTCAGGCATTGAACAGCTGTGTGCTCATTAGTGATTAGGCTAGCAGGAGTTAATTTCAACTATCCAGCTAGTTACTTTTTGGATCACATGTTGCGGGATACCTATCACAGTTACTCCTTGTTTTTTTATGATGGAGGAATCTGTCTTTCCATGTCGAATAAAGCTATTGCTAATCCGGTTTGTGTGCTGTTGTGTTTCTGTTGCTGGTGATTTACTGTGTGCTACTTGGTGTGCTGTAGAAATCCTCTTGTCGTGTGGTTAATTTCTCCCTGATCTTTATTTCCTCCTGATCACATATTGTTTTATATCTCCATGTGTGCTAGCTTTGTGATTGAGTTTTGGTTTCCCTGTTTGTCCATATCTGTGGGTTCACTACTCCTGTCCTGGTCCTCCCCCAGGGTGAGGGAGAGGGGGTATTAGTTCAGGGTTGGCAAGGAGTAGGGCAAGGAAGGCGGCCCAGATATCATCACTATTAGATGTATCTCTTGGAGTAGGGACAGCTAGGGCCCCCTAGCTTTAGGACCAGTTTCTGAGTCCCAATCCCCCATTATCCCCTTTCACCTTTTGATACTCCACCATGGCCAAGATAAAAGTGCTGTCTAAGGATACCAGGGACAAAATTATTGACCTGCACAAGGCTGGGATGAGCTACAGGACAATATGCAAGCAGATTGAGAAGTAAACAACTGTTGGCACAATTAAGGGAAAATGTAAGAAACACAATCTTACTCATTCTGTGGCTCAGTGCAGGATCACACCTTGTGGGGTAAAGATGATTCTGAGAAAGGTAAGAAATCAGCCCAGAATTACCAGGGAGGACCTAGTCAATGACCTGAAGAGAGCTGGGACCACAGTCGCGAGGATTACCATCATTAGTAACACACTATGCCATCATGGATTAAAATCCTGCAGGGCATACAAGGTCCCCCTTCTTACGCAAGCACATGTCCAAGCCCATTAGAAGTTCACCAATGACCATCTTGGAGATCCAGTGGAGGCATGGGAGAAGGTCGTGTGGTCAGATGAGACCAAAATAGAACGTTTTGGTATCAACTCCACTCGCCGTGTTTTGAGGAAGAAGAAGGATGAGTAGAACCTCAAGAACACCATCCCAACCATGAAGCATGAGGGTGAAAACATCATACTTTGGGGCTGCTTTTATGCAAAGGGGACAGGACGACTGCACCATATTGAAGAGAGGATGGATGGCGTCATGTATCCTCATATTTTGGTCAACAAACTCCTTCCCTCAGTAAGAGCAATTAAGATGGGTCGTGGCTGGGTGTTTCAGCATGACAATAACGGGAAACACACAGCCTTGGCGACTAAGGAGTAGCTCCATAAGAAGCATTTTAAGGTCCTGGAATAGCCTAGCCATTCTTGAGGCCTAAAAATCTTTGGAGTTGTTTGATTATTATTATTATTATTATTATTATTATTATCACTTTAACAGATGAAAATAAACAACTGAACTGCAATTGGAAAATTAATGTTTTTCCTTTCGTTTTAGAATAATTCTGCACATTAATAGTTGTCCAATACTTATTCACACATAGATATACTCCTAAGAAAGACAAATCTTCACTTTTACTTTTTGACATATTTAGGTTTCAGGTTTATTAACCTTTTGGATTGACCAACAGCACTGTTATTGTTCAATAATAAAATTATTCATCAAAAATACAAAATGCCTAATAATTGTTTGCACAGTGTACAAAAATTTGTTTAAATTGTTTTGTACACACCCTCATTATATTCAGTATATATTGTATGCACACAGAACTACATTTACTGTGGTGATAATTAATTAGAAATGCCAGCTACATTAACTGTGCCCGAAGCAATAGGGAAGGTGGCTTAATATTTTCATAAGCACTACACAATATTACTTGGCTTAAAGGAAATTCACACTTCTGCATAAACTGAATTAACTAAAATGAATCATTCATCTGATATTCTGCGAAACTGGCATATAACGGGATATTTTGGCATTTCTGCAGTGGGTTTCTGAATGTGAAAAAAAACAATATGCTGTTCTGGTATATATTGCTATGTTTATCTTTGTCAAGGGTTCTTTTATATAAATACAGTGCCTTGCAAAAGTATTTAGCTCCTTGGCTTTTACCTATTTTGTTACATTAAAACCTGTGTGTTTAAATATTTTTGTAATTCTATTTGACTGTGATGCATCAGCACTGAATAATCTAAATTGGGGAGGTGATGTGTGAAAAATTTGGGAAAAAATTAATTTATGGGAAAAAAAATAAATATTGACATGTGCATCTGCAAAGTTTTTGCAGAAGTACAAGTCAGGGTTGGGTTCCAAATAAATATTCCAATCTCTGATGATGAACCGTCAAATCGATTGTCAACAAATGGAAAGATCATGGTACCACATCAAACCTGACGAAACTCTCAATCCATGCAAGGCAAGGAGGGACCAAAGGCAGTAAAGAGACCAAAGGTAACCGCGAAAGAGCTGCACAGTTCCCAAGGAGAGACCGGGGTATCTGTCCATACAATCACAATAAGCCGTACACTGTAGAGCAGGCGTTGATGAAAGAGTGGCCAGAAAAAAAGCCTTTCTCTTACAGCCAAAATTTGGAAGGCTCATTTTTAGTTTACCAAAAGACAAGTGAGAAACTCAGCAAATGTACGGACAAAGATGCACTGGTCAGATGAGACCAAAATTCAACTTTTTGACCACCAAGGCAAACGCTATGTCTGGCACCAAACCAAAACTGCTCATTATCCCAAGAACACCATCTCCACAGTGAAACAAAGAAAAAATATATACATATAAGTAATATATAAGTAAAAAATATAAGTAAAAATATTTAAGTAAAAAATACATACATTATTATATATGTACATATTATTTCTTTGTCTATTTTTCTGTTTTTAATTGTCTGTGGGCCATGTTTGTGTATGATTATATATATAAATATTATTTTTATGTAATTTTGATACTTGACTGGGATATGCTATGTCTCGCTAACAGATTGTCTTTGTCTGCCCGCCGATTTTTTTCAAACTGTCAGTTGGCGGTCTTCTGGGTACACCATAAGTATATATATCTGTTATCTCCATCTGGTTCATGCTTTGTTGATGTCCTGGTCCTGAGGAATAGGTTTCAACCTCGAAACGCGTAGACCTATGAAATAAAAAAGACATTTATTCATCAACATCTCTACATCTTCATTTGGCTGATGCGCGGTGTGTGACAGGCTGGAGCGACCTTAAACGATCGCAAAAGAGGCAAAAATCGTTTGTCTGAGAGAGGTCGTTTATTTATGAAAAATCGTTGTCTGGTCAGTAGCGATGTTGTTCCTCGTTCCTGCGGTATCACACATCGCTACGTGTGACACCACAGGAGCGACGAACATCTCCTTACTCAATCCACAGGCAATGAGGAAGGAAGGAGGTGGGCGTCATGTTCTAGCCGCTCATCTCCACCCCTCTTCTGCTATTGGACAATTGCCGTGTGACGTCGCTGTGACGCCGCACAAACCGCCCCCTTAGAAAGGAGGCGGTTCACTGGCAACAGCGACGTTGCAGGGAAGGTAAGTCCGTGTGACGGGTGTTAGCAATGTTGTGCGCCACGGGCAGCGATTTGCCCGTGACGCACAACCGACGGGGGCGGGTACGCTCGCTAGCGATATCGGTACCGATATCGCAGCGTGTAAAGTACTCTTTAGGGTATGTCCACACATTGAGTTTTTGGTTGCAGAAATTTCTACACTATTTGCAAGAAAAGCGCAGCACAAAAACGTGTCTTTTTGCCGCCTTTTTTGGGCATTTTTTTTTACACTTTGGTGATGCATATTGGATGCTCTTTTCATGAGTTTTCAATTAAATTCAATGGGTGAAAAAACACTGCAAAAAAGCTAAAAGAACTTACATGCTGAAGATTATTTTCTTTACTAAATCTACAAGGAGAAAATAATAATACTTCAGGATTCTCATTGACTTTGCAGGCATCAGGATTTGCTTGCAATTTTGTGACAGAACTGCATTAAAAATGCAGCAAAAATGTGATAAAAATGCTTTGTGTGCACACAGCCTAACAATCTAAACTGTGTGGATGAACTGAGAAACTAGGCTCTGTAGGTGCCTTTTTGAGAAGTGTTGCTCTGTAGGGGAACTCAAACAATCTTGACTGTATGGGACAATTGGGAAAACAGGCTCTGCAAGGGGCCTTTTTGAGAATTGTTTTTTTCTGTTGGGAAACTACAATCTTGACTGTGTGGGTTAACTGTGAAATCAAGCTCTGTATGTGCTTTTTGGGAACTGTTGCTCTGTGGGGAACTCTAACAATCTTGACTTAGTGGGTAAAATCTGAAAACAGGCTATGTAGGGGCCTTTTTGAGAATTGTTGCTCTATGTGAAAACTGTCACGTCCCCACCAAAGTACGCTCCTGCGACTTCTGCTTGAATCATCAGGCAACGCCGTGTTCCTACCGTGGATAATGCTGGTGATAGGAGAGGAGTCGTGCCAGTGACTCTGGTGGATGCAGGCTCTGCTCATCCACTAAGCTGGGTTTCCCTTGGACCTGCAGTACCACTGGCTGACTGTAGGTGGCGTGTGTCTTCCAACTGAAGTTACCATCATTCAGCCTCAGTCAATGGGAAGACACCACACCCTTTTAATTTCCCCTCCTGTCTGCTGGCTACTGCTAGATATAGTTCGGTTTTCCTTTTACCTGGCTCCCTCTCTGTTTTGCTTAGTGATCCCCTGTGTTTGAACTTCTGTTTGTTTTCTGGCTACCCTTCTGCTTGCCGTTTCTGTATCTCGCCGCCAGTCCCGGATTTGACCTCTGCTTGGTTTGCTGATTACATCCTTGCCTGCCTGATTCTGTCCCTCTTCTGCAATTCCTAGTTTGACTCTGCCTGACTACTACTTTCATTGGACTGCAGCCTTCCACAGGTAGTGATCTCCAGGGCCCTGTGTAATTCCAAATCCTTGTATAGGGGATAAAGGGTTTCAGGGTTTTCGGGTTCCTGCTTGGTGAGTGGCTTCCCTCTAGCCTGTCCATTACAGCCAGTCTTAGTCTGTAGATCCAGGCAGGCTTTATGTTATATTTGGCCCATTAAACAAAAAAAAATGGATTTCCACCAAACAATGATAAACCAGGTACTGACCCTGTCTAGCCATGTTCAAGGACTTGCACAGCAAGTGCAAGAGCTCCAGTCTGCCCAAGTTCAAGCTCCTGCAGCACCTCCCTCATCATGTCTAGAGTCCCGTCAACTTCAAGGGAGCAAATCACATTGTGGAGCCCATCGTGTAGAGCTTGGATCTCAGAGGCAATCTCTTCCAGAGCAACAGCAGCACCTGAGTGGGCCCCAGAATACTCACTCAGGTGCCCAGGTACTCCCCGCAGAGCCTATAAAGTTAATGTTACCTGTTTCTTTGACTCACTAGGGAAAAGCCGTGTGACTGCAGGCTTTTGTTGATTGTGGTTCTGCAGCCAATTTCATAAACTCTGATGTAGCAAAAGGTTTCGGTTTGCCTTTGCTGAGATTGAACTCTCCTATTAGAATCTTCGCCATTGATAATACTCCCCTCACCCAGGGTGTGGTTCATTTTGTAACTCCAGAAGTTTCCATGCTTTTTGGAGCTTTGCATGTAGAATCTGTGTCCTTTTTTGTTCTTGAGAACCTGACATCAGCAGTGGTATTGAGTATGCCATGGCTGCGCAAACATAACCCGGTCATAGACTGGCACCAGGGGGAGATTGTACGCTGGAGCCCTGTGTCAGGAGACATGTATGTCTTTATCTATTAACCTGACTAGTGCTGAACCCGTCTTCATACCTCATGCATTCAGGGATTTTGCTGACGTGTTTTCTGTTTCTGATTCTGAAAAATTATCTCCACACTGAGATTATGATTGTCCTATAGAGCTGATCCCCAATTCCTGACTCCCCAAGGGTAAAATGTATAATCTCTCTGGTCCAGAACATCAGGCCATTAAAGATTATATAGCAGAAAGTCTGTAGAAAGGGTTTATCAAGCCATCCAGGTCACCAGTCGGCGCTGGATTCTTTTCCGTGGATAAAAAAGATGGTGGTCTCAGACCTTGTATTGACTACAGTGAACTTAACGCTATTACTGTAAAGAATCAGTACCCTCAGCCACTCATCCCCGATCTCTCTAACCAGCTCATAGGAGCCCAGTGGTTCACAAAGCTGGATATCAGTGCTGCATATAACCTAATTCGCATCAGAGAAGGAGATGAGTGGAAAATGGCATTTAACACTCCAAAGGGACAATATGAGTATCTTGTAATGCCTTTTAGGTTAAGTAATGCGCCGAGTGTCTTTCAGAACTTTGTCAATGACATTTTCAAAGATATCTGTGGTCAGTATGTGGTGGTCTATCTGGATGACATCCTGATTTATTCTCCTGATGCTACATCACATGTCCAACATGTACTCACTGTACTCCAGAGACTCAGGGAGAATTCCCTATTCGATAAATATGAAAAATGTAGTTCTTTTATTAATGAGGTTTAATTCCCTGGGTTATATTTTGTGTGCTGAAGGCTTCCGCATGGATGCATCTAAGCTACAGCTGATTAAAGAGTGGGTGCAACTCAAGTCCCTGAAAGCCTTGCAGCGTTTCCTTGGGTTTGCAAATTATTATTACAAATGTATTTGAGATTTTTCAAAAATCGCCAAACCTCTCACCGATTTGACTAAAAAGGGGGCGGATGTAGTTAACTGGAAGCCAGAGGCAATCCATGCCTTCTCTAAATTAAAAGAATGTTTTTCCTCAGACCCGATTCTGGTTCAGCCTGACCTTACGCATCCCTTTATTGTGAAAGTCGATGCATCTGAGGTTGGAGTGGGAGTGGTGCTATCACAAGGTACTCCATTTCTCACTCAGCTTTGTCCTTGTGCCTTTTTTTCCCGCAAATTTTCTCTCACCGAGAGAAACTATGACATTGGTAATCGAGAATCGAGAGCTGTTGGTTACTAAATGGGCCTTCGATGATTGGCGTCACTTCTTCGAGGACGCCAAACATAAGGTCACAGTCATCACAGTCCATAAGAACCTCACTTATCTGGAATCTGCTAAGAGACTCAATCCTAGGCAAGCTAGGTGGACGTTGTTTTTCTCCAGATTTGATTTTGTGGTAACGTTCCAGCCCGGTACCAACAACACAAGAGTCGATGCACTTTCCCGTAGCTTCTGTCCCTCTCAGTCAGAAAACATTGAATCAGTCCCTATTTTAGCTAAAGGCATCATTGTATCATCGGTATCCTTAGATTTGATAGAACAAATCCGTAATGCCCAAGACCAGGACCCCTGAAACCACTCCTGACCGTAAACTGTTTGTGCCCCTCCCACTTCGCCTACGGGTACTTCAGGAGTCCCATAATTCTGTCCTTGCAGGTCACCCTGGTATACACAATACCCTCCAACTTGAAACTAGCAATTTTTGGTGGCCAACCGTAGCCAAGGACTGTAAGGAATACGTACTGGCCTGTGAAACTTGTGCTTGTACCAAGACACCCTGTACCCATCCTGCTGGATTTTTCCAGTCCTTACCTATCCCAGGAAGTCCTTGGATCCATCTCTCCATGGACTTCATTACTGATCACCCTCCCTCGGAAAGGAAGACTTGTATCTGGGTAGTAGTGGATAGATTCAGCAAACATTGTCATTTTGTTTCATTGTCCGGATTACCTAATTCTGAAACTCTTAAGGGGGCTTTACACGCTACGATATCGTTAATGTTTTATCGTTGGGGTCACATTGTTAGTGACGCACATCCGGCGTCATTAACGATATCGCAGCATGTGACACTGACCAGCGACCTTAAGCGACCTCAAAAATGGTGAAAATCGTTCACCATAGAGAGGTCGTCCCAAACTCAAAAATCGGTAAGGGTTGTTTATCCATGTTGTTCATCGCTCATGCGGCAGCACACATCGCTATGTGTGACACTGCAGGAGCAAGGACCGTCTCCTTACCTGCCGCTGGCCCCAATGCAGAAGGAAGGAGGTGGGCGGGATGTTACGTCCTGCTCATCTCCGCCCTTCCGCTTTGATTGGCTGGCCGCTTAGTGACGTTGCGGTGACGTCGCTGTGATGCCGAATGTCCCTCCCCCTTGAAGGAGGGATTGTTCGGCAGTCACAGCGACGCCACCGACCAGGTAAGTACGTGTGACCCTGCCGTAGCGATAATGTTTGCTACGGCAGCGATCACAAACAATTGCATGCACGACGGGGGTGGGTACTTACACGCTCGATATCGCTAGAAATTGCTAGCGATATTGCTACCGTGTAAAGCCCCCTTTAGGGTGGTGTCACACACAGCGACAACGACGTCGCTGCTACGTCACCATTTTCTGTGACGTTGCAGCGACGTCCCGTAGCTGTCGCTGTGTGTGACATCCAGCAACGACTTGGCCCCTGCTGTGAGGTCACCGGTCGTTGCTGAATGTCCAGCTTCATTTTTTGGTCGTTGTGTGTGACAGCAAGAGAGCAACGAAATGAAGCGAGCAGGGAGCAGGAGTCGGCATCTGGCAGCTGCGGTAAGCTGTAACCACGGTAAACATCGGGTAACCAAGGGAAGACCTTTCCCTGGTTACCCGATATTTACCTTCATTACCAGCGTCCGCCGCTCTCGCTGCCAGTGCCGGCTCCCTGCTCTCTGCACATGTAGCTGCAGTACACATCGGGTAATTAACCCGATGTGAACTGTAGCTAGGAGTGCAGGGAGCCAGCGCTAAGCAGTGTGCGCGGCTCCCTGCTCTCTGCACATGTAGCTGCAGTACACATCAGGTAATTAACCCGATGTGTACTGTAGCTAGGAGTGCAGGGAGCCAGCGCTAAGCAGTATGGGCAGCTCCCTGCTCGCTGCACATGTAGCACAGCGACGCGTGTCGTTATGATCGCTGTTGCTTCTGCTGTGTTTGACAGCTAAGCAGCGATCATAACAGTGACTTACAAGGTCGCTGTTGGGTCACAGAAAATAGTGACGTAACAGCGACGTCGTTGTCGCTATGTGTGAACCCAGCTTTAGCAGGTTGTTCATTAGGCATATTGTGCGGTTACATGGGATTCCGTAAAATATTGTTTGTGACTGAGTAACACAGTTCGTCTCAAAATTCTGGAGGGCTTTTTTTAAAAAGATTAATATAGAGTTATCTTTTTCTTCTGCCTACCACCCAGAGACCAATGGTCAGACTGAACGTTCGAATCAAATCCTTGAACAATATCTCCGGTGTTATGTGTCCGACCATCAGTCTGACTGGGTGGAATATCTACCACTAGCTGAGTTTGCCATCAATAATCAGTATCAGGAGTCTATCCAGACTACCCCCTTTTTCTGCAATTTTGGGTTGCATCAACATTTTGGTTCTTTTTCTTCCACTACGGTGGACTCTCCTGAGGCTGAAAAAACTGTGGAAAAACTGAAAGCTATCTGGTCTGAGGTGAAAGAGAACTTGAAGAGGACACAGGGTGGTCAAGCCTCAGCTGCTAATCAGAGGTGTTCCAAGGGCCCAAGCCTTGGAGTTGAGGACAAGGTATGGTTGTCCACTCGTCATATTAAACTCAAGGACCCTTCTGCTAAGCTGGGTCCCAGATTTATTGGACCTTACAGGATAGTCGAGGACATTAATCCCACAGCTTTCTGCCTGAAACTCCCCCATCCTTTAAGATATCAAACGTGTTCCACAAATCCCTCCTCAAGTTGTATCTTTTTCCCAGTCAAACAGTCAAGCCCCCTCTTCCTCCTGTTTTGCTTAAGGGTAACTTGGAGTATAAAGTACAGACAATCTTTGATTCCCGTATTGTTAGCGGGTCAATGCAGTATCTGTGACATTGGAAGGGTTATGACCCAGAGGAGAGATCATGGGTTCCAGCAAGTGAGGTACATGCTAAAGGTCTTGTCAGGCAGTTTCACCTCCAGTTCCCTGACAAGCCAGGTTTTGAAGGTTCAAAGGCCCCTCATGGAAGGGGGGTACTGTCACGTCCCCACCGGAGTCCGCTCCTGCGACTTCTGCTTCAATCACCAGGCGACGCCGTATTCTTGCCGTGAATAGTGCTGGTGATAAAAGAGGAGTCGGTGACAGTGACTCTGGTGGACGCAGGCTCCGCTCATCCACTAAGCTGGGATCTGCAGTGCCCACTGGTTGACTGTAGGTGCCGTGCGTCTTCCAGCTGAAGTTACCATCATTCAGCCTCAGCCAATGGGAAGACACCACACCCTTTTAATTTCCCCTCCTGTCTGCTTGTTACTGCTAGATATAGTTCTGTTTTCCTTTTACCTGGCTCCCTCTCTGTTTTGCTTAGTGACCCCCTGTGTTTGGACTTCTGCTTGTTTTCTGACTACCCTTCTGCTTGCCGTTTCTGTATCTCGCCACCAGTCCTGAATTTGACCTCTGCTTGCTTTCCTGATTACGTCCTTGCCTGCCTGATTCTGTTCCTGTTCTGCAATTCCTGGTTTGACCCTGCCTAACTACTACTTTCATCGGACTGCAGCCTTCCACAGGTAGTGATCTCCAGGGCCCTGTGTAATTCCAAATCCCTGTAAAAGGGTTAAAGGGTTTCAGGGTTCTGGGGGTCCTCCTTGGTGAGTGGCTTCTCTCTAGCCTGTCCTTTACAGCCAGTCTTAGTCTGTGGATCCAGGCAGGCATTAAAAGAACTTTAAAAATCTTGACTATGTGCGTGAGCTGGGAAAACAGGCTATGTAGGGGTCTTTTGGAGAATTGGTTCTCTGTGGAGGAACTCTAACAATCTTGACTGTGTGTGTGAACTGGGAAAACAAGCTCTGTAGGAGCCTTTTTGAGAATTGCTGCTAAGTGCGTGAACTGTAAAATCAGTCTCTATTGGGGCACTCTTAAAATTTTGTATTTTATTAATTTATTTCCTATGTAACCATGATTGCTATGGTGACAGAACTAAAGAACTAATTTAAGTCATTTTCCTATTCACATTTGCATGACAATTGTCCTTCTCTTATTCCCATTTTGCTTCCTTTTGTAGCCCCTAGCCTTTTCAATGACCAGTTTAAAAACATTTTACAGCACACAAGTTTGGGTCTCCATTAATTTATTTGGGATCTGACATCCAGGGTCAAGGTCAGGTCCGGAGCTCAACTTTATTTCAAAGTATTTTAAGCACGGTGAACCCGAAGATCCCGGTCTACTCGTCACTAAATATTATCACTGCTGTGCACCCAAATAGAATGATACAGTTGATGAAAATGGGTATCTGCACCCTGTTCTCAACATACAAATAGTATGGTTATAAAAAATTATTAGCTGGAACACCTAAAAATTAGCCTATATAGGGAAACGTTATCACCACCTATAATCACACCATTTCTACATTTAACCTTATTTTTCCCAAAAAAAAACTAAAAAACCCCCAAAACAATGGCACATCAACATCATCTCCAAACCAAGACACTGGTAGTTGCTAATAAAAGAACAATATCAATAACAAAAAACCTATTGTTCAAACTGCTGGTTGTGTTAAATGTGATAATAGTTGTACTTGCTTTGGTGATGCTAAGTTCTCAGCTCGGATGTTGAATACTTGATATTCTTCTGTTGTATGTCAGAATAAGGCCAGCGTTACACGGGACGATATATCGTGCGATCGCACCCGCCCCCATCGTTTGTTGCCTGTGTCGCACAAAGTCATTAACCCCCGTCACACGTACTTACCTCCCGAACGACCTCACTGTGGGCGGCGAACATCCTCTTCCTGAAGGGGGAGGGACATTCATCATCACAGCGACAACACACAGCGGCCGCCCAATAGAAGCGGAGGGGCGGAGATGAGCGAGACGTAACATCCCGCCCACCTTCTTCCTTCCACATTGCCGGCGGCCACAGGTAAGCTGCAGTTCGTCATTCCCGGGGTGTCACACGGAGCGACGTGTGGTGCCTCAGGAACGATGAACAACTGGAACGCAGAAGGAGGAACGATTTTATGAAAATGAGCGACGTGTCAATGAGCAACGATAAGGTGAGTATTTTTGCTTGTTAACAGTCGCTCGTAGCTGTCACACGCTACGATATGTCAAATGATGCCGGATGTGCGTCTCTGAATCCATGACCCCGACGACATATCGCCCGATATAACGTAGCGTGTGACGCCGCCCTAAGTCCAAGAGGATGACTCCAAGGAGGTAGTGAATTTCATGTTGGGTTTTTTTTTTTCGAACCACAGAGCTGGTGTGTCATTAGAGTCTTGTTTGTTAGACATGTGCTCTGGCCATTAGTGTGGTCTCCATTCAGCATGTGTGTTTTTCTAGAAGTCCTAAGAGCGTGACATCCAAATAAGCTCCAGGGTAACCTCCAGTGGCCAGAAAAAAAATTATCTTCAGTAGTGTTGAGCGAGTAGTTAACTATTCATACTCGCTATGCTGTTAGCGAGTACTGTCCGCTACTCGCATATTCGCTACGAGTAGCGGGCGCAATGTAAGTCAATGGGAAATATTCGCTAAGTAGCGAGTAACCAGAAAGCGGCACTATTCGCTACTCACACGAAAAGTATGGCTTTCAGGTTACTCGTGACTTAGCGAATATTTCCCTTTAACTTACATTGCGTAGCGGACAGTATTCGCTAACAGCATAGCGAGAATGAATAGTTAACTATTTGCTCAACACTAATCTTCAGTGCTTTTATAAAGCCTATAGCTCTCTTTGCTGGGAATGTTACTGTGATGATCTTTTTATATGCAGTCACTTGTATGTGTGGTCCTGGCTTTGTGATAGGAAAATCCTTTTGTCTAAGACATTTTCATAGTGAGTTAACTGAAGCAAGAGAACTCAACCAGTTCCAAATGGCTAAACATTCCATGACATTTTTCTTGGTGTACAGTACATTTCTTTAATCAGGAAACTATTTTAAAACTCTTCAAACTGTTACGAATTCGTTTTTACTTTTTGTCAAAATGCTTTGCTTCTGTCACTTCTGCTAAGTAGGTTATAAATCAGTCTTCTTACTTTCTAATGCTGCATAAATCAATTGTGCCTGTCCAAAGCTGTCTCAAGCATTAATCACTTAATGTAAACTGTATGGTTGGACAGCTTCAGAGAACCTCTCACTGTAATAAAAATATAATTTATATATCTGACATCCCAACAGGGATTTTCAATTTTTAAGTTTTAGTAGACAAATGGAAAATGTAAATGATCATTGAAAAACAGTACTTCCTAGTCAGAATGATCTCATTATCTATGGTAATAACACCCATTGTTGGGCATATTACTGTAAAGAGATAACAATACAGACAGTGTGGTTACAATACTTTCATTGAATAAAATAATCACTTTGTGTTTCAAGTGTTATTTTCCAATTGATAATTTACAATCCTGTTAAAGGAACTTTAAACAGAAAAAAAAGAATAATGCAAGTAATTATTTTTTTTTAAGTGAGATTGGAACCCAGAAGAATAGTACTGCAAAGCAATAGTGCTAACAATGAGCCACAGGGCTGGCTAATGCAAGTAAATACATTTGCCCATGTAAGATTTCTTGTTGGCTACTGAAACAAATGGATTTTTTTCAATATAAGAGAGATAATTTTTTTACTGATCAGTTCTGTTTTTTTGATTGGAGAGTCTATGACAGTGATGACGAACCTATGGCACACATGCCAGACTGGGCATGCAGAGCCCTTTGTGCTGGCACGCGCGCTGTCCCCAAACTGAGTCACTTTGAACTGCTGGTGTGATTGCGCCGGCAGTTCTAAGTGGTGTTTAGCAGAGGAGACATTTCTCCTCCCTCTGACACGCCTCCTCTCCTGGGCCACAGGCCTGTCCTAGGAGATGGAGGAGCATCAGTAGGCGGCGCCGGCGTCTTGTGGCCGCACGGGAACTGAACTGACTGAGGACCCAGCGGCGCACAGCGGAGGAGAGATTGCTGGAAGGTAAGGTTTTTTTATTTTTAAACTGTGTGCAGCTGTGCCAAGGTGTGGGGGACAGAGCCAGCACGGGGCAAACAAACAGAGCACGGGGCAAACAAACAGAGCTCGAGGCATACAGAGCACGGGGCATACAGAGCACGGGGCAAACAGAGCACGGGGCAAACAGAGCACGGGGCAAACAGAGCACGGGGCAAACAGAGCACGGGGCATACAGAGCACGGGGCATACAGAGCATGGGTCATACAGAGCACGGGGCATACAGAACACGGGGCAAACAACCGGAGCATACAGAGCATGGGGCATACAGAGCACGGGGCATACAGAGCATGGGGCAAACATGGCTGCAAGGATGGGGGAAACATGCAAAGATGGAGAGAAACATGCAAAGATGGGGGAAACATGCAAAGATGGAGAGAAACATGCAAAGATGGGGGAAACATGGCTGCAAGAATGGGGGAAACATGGCTGCAAGGATGGAGGTAAACATGACTGCAAGGATGGGGGAAACATGGCTGCAAGGATGGGGTAAACATGACTGCAAGGATGGGGGAAACATAGCTGCAAGGATGGGGGTAAACATGACTGCAAGGATGCGGGAAACATGGCTGCAAGGATGGGGATAAACATGACTGCAAGGATGGGGGTAAAGATGACTGCAAGGATGGGGGGGAAACATGGCTGCAAGGATGGGGGGAAACATGCCAGGATGGGGTACATTTAGCAGGAAGGGGAACATGCCAGGAAGGGGTACATTTACCAGGATGGGGGAAACCTGAAAGGATGTCAGAAACATGCCAGGATGGGGGTACATGAACATGCCAGGATGGGGAAAAATGCCAGGATGGGGAACATTTAGCAGGAAGGGTGACATTTATCAGGAAGGGGTACATTTACCAGGATGGGGGATACATTTACCAGGATGGGGGTAAACATGAAAGGATGGGGGAAACATGAAAGGATGGGGGTACATGAACATGCCAGGATGAGGAAAAATGCCAGGATGGGGAACATTTAGCAGGAAGGGTGACAATTATCAGAATGGGGTACATTTACCAGGATGGGGTACATTTACCAGGAAAGGGGACATTTACCAGGATAAGGGACCATGCCTGGATGAGGTACATTTACCAGGACGGGGTCATTTAACAGCATGGGGGAACATGCGAGGATGGGATACATTTACAATGATGGGGTACATTTACCAGAGTGGAGGACATTTACCGGGAATGGGGTACATTTACCAGGATGGGGAATATGCTGGGATGGGGTACATTTACCAGGATGGCGCCATGATGGGGACAAATATACCAGAATGTAGGAAATATATATCAGGATGGGGGACATGTTTACCAGGAAGTGGCCAGGAAAGGGGGACAAAACTACACAATGAAGGGGGAGGGGAGCAACTCGTACGTCTTTATGGGATTTCAAGATGTTCAGACTTTTAAATGTAGATGTGGATTACAGGGTGACGTCTGATTGCATTCCATACTAAAATCTCTGTCTTATATGCTGCAATTTTTTCCAGAAAGATCAATCCAACTGCTGTGTCTGGAGTGGGCAGGGGCTGAGCTTCAATGTGTAGTAAGCATGCATGAGCGTGATGCCCCCTGCTGAAGAGAAAACTGCAAAGGTAAGGTTACAATCAATTATTTACATAATAGGATTGGTTGGCACTTCGGAAAAAAAAATGGGTTTAGGGCTACAGTTTGGGCACTCGGCGTGTGAAAGGTTTACCATTACTGGTCTATGACAAGCAAGGCTTTAAGAAGCTGTCATCAAGGAAATGCACAGTAAACTAAAGGTATGCCCATAATGGTGCCGTTGTATTGATTACATATATTCATTCATTGAAAAAATCTGCAGCCTGTTTTTTTTTGCAAATCATCATTAGAAGGTTTGGTTTCCATGCATCAGGGCAGGACTGTGGATAGGGTCTTAGGCTACTTTCACACTTGCGTTGGGTTCCATCCCTTAGGTCCGTTGCTGCGTCAAAATGACGCATCTGTCATTTTTATGTTGTCAACAGACCTAACGGATGCGTTATTGTGCAGGAATCCATTGACGGATTACTGCAAAATAATGCATCTGTTAGGTCCGTTGCATTCGTTTTGCGTCAAAATAACGGAATCCGTCATGATCCATTATTTTTTAATTGGACCGCCCAAGGGGTGTTCCTGCTAATTTGGAGTTTATATATATCAGAGTTAGTACTGTCCATCTGTGACAGGTCTGAGAAGGAGAAAAATGGACATTGTTACTGGGAAAATACTACAAGCCTATATCAAATACTCCTATCAAGCCAATCTTTTGGCATATCGATTTTCCATAATAGACCAGTGACGTCGACGTAGAATGTGTCGTTATTGGGTTCACCCCATTAACAGAAGCCGTAGTTTACATGGTGTTTTCAACACTCTCTATGTTGAATTGCATATGAACCCGGAGAAATTTGTAAACTATGTCCGCATGCCGGAGGAAATGTTTCAACGTTTGTTGGAGTGGGTGGAGCCTTTCATAAAATGCAGAGACACCTTTTTCCGGAAGCCAATTAGTCCAGCAGAGCGTCTTCTCATTACTTTGAGGTAAGCTTATTTTATGGTAGCATATGTGCTACACAAAATGTAATGTAATTATTTTCCTTTTAGAATTGATTATTAATTTTCTTTTTTTCTTTTACAGATTTCTCGCTACAGGATAATCCTACTCCTCATTACATTTCCAATTCAGAGTTGGAATTTCAACAATATCGGGAATTGTCAACACAACATGCCAGTCATTGTGGAAATGCTTGAGGGATGAATTTATCCCTCACCCCACTGAACAGTTATGGATGGAAACTGACGCCAAGTTCAATGAAATATGCAACTTCCTGAATTGCTGTGGGGCCATGGACGGGAAACATGTCTGGATTACCAAGCCACAAAACACAGGATCGGAGTTCTACAATTACAAGAAATATTTTTCCGTAGTTCTAATGGGAATTACAGATGCAGAATATAAATTTTTGGCTGTTGATATTCTGAAAAACTCTTCAATTGGACGGAATCTTTATGGAGGCTTTTTTGGTTTTCCGCCACCCAGACCACTTCCCCAAACTGAAGGACCACCACTGCCTTTTGTTTGTGTCGGTGATGAGGCATTTCAATTGGACAAAAACTTATTGAAACCCTATTCCAGTGGTGGTTTAACCCACAATAAAAAAATCTTTAACTACCGATTAAGTAAGGCACGGAGCATAGTGGAGTGCGCTTTTGGAATCCTAACCGCTAGATGGAGAGTATTGACAACAGCCATCCATGTAAAAGTAGAAACTGTGGACGAAGTCATAAAAGCATGTGTCATTTTACACAACTATCTTTTGTCCAATGGTGTTAAGGCCCCGTTACACGCTACGATTTATCTAACGATATGTCGTCGGGGTCACAGTTTCCGTGACACACTTCTGTCATCGTTAGCAACGTCGTTGCGTGTAACACCTACGTGCGACTCTGAACGATCGCAAATAGGTTGAAAATCGTTGATCGTTGACACGTCATTCAGTTTCAAAATATTGTTCGTCATTTGGAACGCAGCAGACATATTGCTACATTTGACACCCTGCCAACGACGAACAATATCCACACGACAGCCTTGGTTAAACAATATATCGCTGAACGATGTTGCGTCGTTTGTGAGATGTGTACGTGTGACCGCTACAAAACGACCTATGTGCGATCTCGGCAAATCGTAACTACGATCTGGGCGTGTCACATCGCTACTGAGACCGTCAGATAAATCGTAGCGTGTAACGGGGCCTTAACTCCACTTGACGTTGAACTGAACAACTGTTTGTTAACCCAATACAGCAACCCAACCTTCCACACCACAAGATAAGTCATGGAAATACGTGAAAAATTTGCCGCTTATTTTGTGTCTCCAAACGGCCGGTTGGAGTGACAGGACCGAATGATCTGATGTTTTACTTAGATTTTCATCAGTGTCTGTTAATGTTTATATGTAATGTTTTTTTTCTTGTGTTTATAATGTAAATTGCGCAATATGTTATTTAAAACCTGATATAACATATCCCATTAACATTTACATTTTTAGTAATAAAAAAAATATTACATTAATTGACTCATTTTAAAAAAAAAAAAACATAACACAATATAACTGAAACATAACAATTTATTAAAATCTACAAATTCTGATAATGTGGGGTGGAGATATCACTGGAGATGCTCGAAGGATTGTCCCCTGCAACAGGTGGGGTATGAAGTGAGGATGGGGAAGGGGAAGGTTGGGTAGTAGTTAAGGGTGAGGGTGTTGAAAAACAAAAGAGAAGAAGTTGGAAGAAAAGGGCTTGACAGACAAGATAGGTGAGGGCTGGGAGATGGGTGAGGGCTGGGAGACGGCTGAGGGATAGAAAATTGAAAGTTGGGTGTTGCAAAAGATGGTTGGGTTCGGAAGGATGAAGAAGAATGATGGTACAGGTTAGGAAGTGTAGGTATAGCACCTGTGGGCTGGATAGTAGAGACGGGGAATGAAGGGATGTTTTGACAGACCTAGTATTGTGGGTAGGGTTTGTGGAATCGGTGGGTATTGCAGAGTGGGAGTAATGGTCAGGGGGCTGGAAATTTTGGGGTAATTGATGAATCTGGGAAGGAGGCTGTAAAGGAACTGGGGGTGGCATTGGAGGGGCTGTGGACTGATGTGGTGCAGTGGTGGGAGGGGGATGTTGGGTTAGTTGCATGATAGCATTCTGGAAAGCCCTCATTACATGTATTTGCTGTTCAGACAGTAGGTTTTCCAGCTCACCGATCACAGAATGGAAATAATGGTGGCTAGGTGTTTGTCTTACAGCTGAAAGCACCTCTTCCATCTTGCTGGTCAACATCTGTAAACTATGGTTTATCAGGTTGAAGCCAGAAATTATTTGGTCAGATAATACTTTTATATAACTATGGATAGATGCATTCAGGTGTAAGAACTCGGGGCTGCCCCTATTCTGTCCACTCTGGTGCTGTCGCCCCGAACCAAATGCTGTTCGAGTGTCGTGAGCGTCAGAGTGGTCAGCTAAAGGAACACCTACTCGCTGACCAGCCTCATGTAATGAGGTCTGCCAGTATGCTGATGGGCAGGTGGGGTAAGATGGGAAAGATGGGCGGGTAGAGCGTGAGGGATCAGAGGTAGGGGTGGAAGGGAGGGAGGGATCAGAAGTAGAAGTGAAAGAGAGGGAGGGATCAGAAGTAGAGATGGAAGGGAGGGAGGGTTCAGAAGAAGAGGTAGAAGGAAGGGAGGGAGCAGAAGTTGAGGGATTACTGGTTCTGTTGGAGGGTTCACCGGTGACGTTCTGTTCAGGAATTGCTCCAGGAGGGTTCAGATGTGATGCAGGCTCCATGGTGCTACTGATGGTTCTGTGGAATGAAAAAAAAAAATAAAGCATTAAAATATTTTCTTAAAATTTGCCGTAGCATGCTGTTGAAGAGAAGGGATACATACATTCCTAGTTGAAAAAAAAATAAATTAAAAAAAAAATTACCTTCTTGGAACCATTGTGCTTCTCAAGAACGCAAGGGTACGGCCATATCTATATTGTGTGCTCTTGTGTCCTGCGGAACCATTTGGAGCCTGCATCTCCTTGTTGTCGTCCCTCCTGAAGTGATCACGTAGTGAACGCTACCGGGTCATCAGATGGGTTACTGAAAAGAGATAAAAACAAAAGGTTAATCATACAGCATTGAATATGAGCAGTTTAGTAGAACAAGTTAGTTATATTTACGTGCTTACGTGCTTTTTTTCTGTTCCTAATGTTGAGGTTCTCCAATCCATCAATAATTTCCACTGCAACTTCTTCCCAGAGCTGCCAGGTGATGACAGAATCGGCATGGCGATGGTCTTGCATGGCCCACAACAGCTGCCGAGCATGGACAAGGTAGATGAGGAGGTCCACGTCTATTCCGAGTTCCTCCCCATCCGATTCCTCGTCCAGGCTCCACTGTGAGACCTGTGGAAGAAACAAAATTAAACATAAAAAATAATTCAATAATAATCCATTCCAACGGAATCCGTCAAGGTGCACTATTTTAACGAGCCAGAAAACGCTACATGCAACATTCCTTCCGCCCGACGCTGCATCAAAATAACGATGCAGCATCGTCCAGCGGATGCAACGCAGACACTTGCGTTCAGTGCGTCGTCCATACAAGTCTATGGAGAATAGCGCAGTGCGTTAACGCACTGCGCTATTCTCCATAGTGGCGGACTGTGCTGAACACAAGTCTGAAAGTAGCCTTAGCTACTCTCACAGTCCCTTTGTTGGCGCTCGCAGAGATTGATCTCTTGGTAGTTTTTAGTATAATTGCTGTGGTGCCTTCTCATGCGCAGATTTACATCTCATCTCAATGATGAGCCAAGATCTAATACTGTGCATGTGCTGCTGTGCCGCCCCTGCAGTAGATCGAACCGCTCGGATCCGGGCGTGGTGATTACTCGTTGCTCGAGGGTCTCCGGACCCGGGGGCTAGGGGCCACACTCAAATGTAAAAAGGGGTTATTTACAGGGGCGAGGTATAGTTTGTGACGCCACCCGTGGTGTACGGTAATTGAGAGTACCGCCCTGCCACTGGGAGTACCCGGGGTGATGGAGTGGGGCAGCAAGATGACGTTACCATCCACGGGTAGGGGTAGGCCCCGGGCCTCTGGATAGGGATGAGGGGTTGCAGTGCAGGGGGCAGTCGGGTACTCACTCAGCAATGAAGAAGACGCTGACAACAGGCTAAACCAAGTCTCTGGCTGCCGTTGCCTCTTGAGGGTAGCTCGTCTGGGTCCCATCCCCTGCAGCACTGTCTGGTGGTCCATAACCTGCCTCTTAGCACAAAAGTTTAGATTGTCCGTTGTGGCCCGGTAGCTTGGAGCTTTCCGGGCCCCACTCCCCACTGTGGCTAAGTGAAAGAGCCTGCTCTCAGGAGCTCACACTTGGGATTTCAGTGGGCCGCTTATTTGGAAAGCCCTATCCCTCTTGTTGCGCTAGTGTCCCTGATCTCTGAGCTTGGTGGGAACAGTCCATAAAGGCCCTGTCCTCCGCAGGTTAATTGCCGGGTAGCCTGAAGCTTCTCCCAGACCTAGGGTCCGTGTAGTCCGACGTGCCTTCGTCCTCCTTGACGGGTTCCAGGCACCTAGCCTCAATCCCCTACGACGGGGGGTCCGACTCCACTAGGTCCAGACCACCGTCTGCAACCTAGTTTACTTCTCCTCTGGGAGCTCCAACTCCCAGCTTCCTCAGAGCTCCTCACAGCTCGAGGGCTTCTACTCCACTCACTTGACACCTCCCACCTCCCTGCCTGACCCCTAGGTGGGCGGCCCTATTCCTGCTTAAGCAGCCCATTGGTGTGCCTGACAGGTCTGGTGCAAGATGTATCTAGGATTTGTGAATGCTGGTGGAGGCAGTATTGCAGGTTAGGTTTCCAGAACCATGGAGGTTTGAGTCCTACATGGAAAGGGCAGATTGTGCAGAACACTGTGACGACCTGAATAGTCCAGGGCGTCACACTGCCATCAGTGCCATTCTGTCAGGAGATCATTCTGCACATGTGCCACTAGTGGCACTGTTTTTTCTGAAGCCCACTGCGAGATCAATCTGTACAAGCATCACTCGTGGCACCTATGCCCATGCCAGCGCAAAAGTTAAACAAGGAATAGGAAGGAAACAGACACCAGAGGCAGCAGAGGGGCCATGGAAGAGCCAAAGACCCTACCCACAGTCCTGCCTTTTAGAAATCTTTATTTGTCCCAGTATACAAAGAAAAAAATGCAGTAGCAAAACTTTGGCTGACACAAGGCCTTTATCAAGCCATTTGGATGTAATTTTTATGGCTTGATAAAGGCCTTGTGTCAGCAGAAATGTCGCTACTGCTTTTTTGTTCTTTAGGATAGAAGGCAAATGTGGTCCAGAAACAACATCCAAAAAAATCCTTAAAAATTTAGGTTTATTTCAATCCATAAACATCCATAAACATTGTTGACAGAGGACATGTTTCGGAACTATGTCCTTATTCACAGTCTATCATACATTAAATGAACAACTATCTTTAACTAAGAGAGGGGGAGGGGGGGAAAGCCAAAAATGACGCAATAGAACAAGAACAAAACATACAATAACGAGTATTTCATCAGCATAACTATGTTAAATCATTTTTGAGATCCATACTTTTAGGTGATCTCATATTCATACAGAGAATCCACCTGGCTTCATTATGATGTAAAATTTCTTTAATATTGCCACCTCTTTTTGGTACATAGCATTGACTATTAGACTGCTACAATCCCCATGATGTGTATTTCAAAAATGCTGGGAGACACCTGAGAGGCTCCTAGTGGGGAAATTAGTAGCATAATAAATGTGTTCAGAGATCCTTTTACTTAAAGTACGGGAGGTACTTGTTACATATTGGATTTTGCATATAGTACAAGATATTAAATAAATGACATTATTAGTCCCCCAAGTAATAAAGGAATTAATGGGATACTGTTTGTTTGTTGTGTAGGGCAGGATCTTTTTTAGTTTTAATTATATATTTGCATAGGCCGCAATTTTTTTGTCCACATTTGTAAGAACCTGTTGTTGGTAACCATATATAGTAACCCTACTATTTTTATTATAATTATTGTGGGATCTATTAGTGTGATCACTAGGGGAGAAAATGGAGCCCAAACTTTTATTTTTCCTCCATAAACATTGAACTCCTTCATGGAGAATGGTTTTTAAAACCGCATCAGTGGACAATATGGGGAGACATTTTTTAATTATATTGACTACCTGGTAGTAATTATTACTATATTTGGCAGAAAAAAACTACCATAGATTTTTTGGAATCAGATTGAAGATCTGATGTTTTATTCTCCAAATACTGTGATCTGTTTTTTGAATTATATATATTATAAACCGCAATCAATACTATCAGTGTGTATATTACCCCTAAGTCGAATATCCAAAAAGGAAATATCAATCTTTTGATGTTCATGCATAAAAACAACATTGCAAGGATTATTATTAATGTAGTTTATGGAATTTGAACATTATGATCGTAGCTACACCATATATTGAATACGTCATCTATATACGTTAAAAAAAAATTGAGATATTAGATGAAAAAGGATTACTCTCATTGAAAATATATTCTTCTTCCCACCATATTAAAAAAATATTCTCAAGGGAAGGGGAAAATCTAACTCCCATCGAACATCCTTGGTTTTGGATGTAATATTTTCCCAAAAACATGAAATAATTGTTTTTTGGGAGGAAGTGTGTGACATTAATGATGTACTCAATTAAATCCTGTGAGAAACAGCTGTATATTTCAAGCTGATTTCTTAGAGCCAAAATTACACGATGGTGCAGTATGGAGGTATATAGTGCTTGTATATCACACGTCAATCAACTGTACTTTTTTGCCACTTAATATATTTGAGTAAATTTAACACATGTTTAGGGTCACGGACAAACTGGGTAAATGTTCTGCCAGTGATTGTAATCTAGTGTCTAACCATTCAGAAAGATGTTCTTATAAAGAACCGACTCCCAACACAATGGGCCTAAAAGCTGGTGGGAAGCAGTTCTTATGCGATTTGGGGAGGGCATGAAATCAAGGTGTCCTTGTATGTTTTGGACACAGATATTCAGCTTGTTCGGTATTAAAAATGTCCAAGGATGTTCGATGGGGGCTAGATTTTCCCCTTCCCTTGCAAATATTTTTTTAACATGGTGGGAGGAAGAATATATTTTCAATTACATTAATCCTTTTTCATCTAATATCTCAATTTTTTAAGGTATATAGATGATGTACTCATTATATGGTGTGGCTCTGATCATGATGTTCCAAAATTCATAAACTACATTAATAATAAACCTTGCAATATTGTTTTTACCCATCAACATCAAAAGATTGATATTTCCTTTTTAGATATTCGACTAAGGGGCAATATACACACATTATTATTTGCTACCAGTTGCAACCCCAAACACATCACAAATAATTTGCCTGTAGGGGAGAATATACAGTACGTGCTAAAAGATGTTATACGGATGAAAATACCCATGAAAAAGAATTTCAAATTATTGATCAAAGACTTTCCAATAGGGGTATTCCAGACAAATCCTAAAAATAAAGCTAAAGGGTGCTTTACACGCTGCGACATCGCTACCGATATATCATCGGGGTCATGCCGTTAGTGATGCACATCTGGCGCAGTTAGCGACATCGCAGCGTGTGATACCAAGGAGCAATGATCAACGATCGCAAAAATGTCCGAAAACGGTGATCGTTGACACGTCGCTCCTTTCCTTAATATCGTTGCTGCTGCAGGTACGATGCTAGTCGTCGTTCCTGCGGCAGCACACATCGCTATGTGTGACACCACAGGAACGACAAACATCTCCTTACCTGCGTCCACCGGCAATGAGGAACGAAGGAGGTGGGCGGGATGTTACGTCCCGCTCATCTCCGCCCCTCCGCTTCTATTGGACGGCCGCTTAAAGACATCGCGGTGATGTTGCTGTGACGCCGAACGCACCTCCCCCTTGAAGGAGGGATTGTTCGGCGGTCTCAGCGACGTCGCTGCTCCAGTATGTGCGTGTGACACTGCCGTAGCGATAATGTTCACTGCGGCAGCGATCACCAAATGTCACACGTACGACGGGGGCGGGTGCTATAGCACACAACATCGCTAGCTATCGCTAGTCATGTCGCAGCATGTAAAGCACCCTTTATTAAAAAACCAGATCACAAGATTTGAAGAATAAAACATCGGATCTTCTATCTGATTCCAAAACATCTATGGTAGTTTTTTCTACCAAACATAGTAATAATTACTACAAGATAGTGATGCGGTTTTAAAAAACATTCTTGATCAAGGGGTTCAATTTGTATTGAGGAAAAATAAAATTTGGGTTCCATTTTCTCCACTAGTGATCACACTAATAGATCCCACAATAATTATAATAAAAATAGTAGGGATACTATATGGTTAATATATGAAAGCCAGAGGGATTCTCTGTATGAATACGAGATCACTTAAAGGTATGAATCTCAAAAAGTATTTAACATATTTATACTGATCAAATACTCGTTATTGTATGTTTTGTTCTTTTTCTACTGTATTCTACCACTTGTAATGCCGCAAGGGTTAAACTGAAGTGGACAAGTGAATCAAGGCACATGTGGATTGCAATGGATTTCCTTTCTAACTTTAAAAGGCTCTCACAGTGAGGAGGACATTGCTTGACAAAGACTACACTCATGTAGTTGAAACGCGTCGCTGTTGTCATACAAATTTTTTTCCCCGCTGAAGTGTCAGCTTGACTTTTACATGTATTGTAAGTGTCTGATTTTATGAGTTCGCTAAGCATCAAATAAATCCTGGAAATGTTATTATCTGATTCCTGGTCATTGCGCTGGACAGAAGTCATTTTTCCTGTTCTACTGTATTGTGTCATTTCTAGGGATGATTGAATACCAAAATATCAGCTTTGACAAATATCCGATGACTAGGTCGGCACTATTCGGCTATTCGCGAATATTCGATGCGCATTGTAAGGCTATGGGAAACTCGAATAATTTCACGTTGGACCTAATGGCGAACTGTGGTGACTGAGTAAAAGGCTGAAATGGATGGGAAAAGGTAGAAACAGTATGGGCACAGCCTGTAGAAGGTGCCTGACTGCATTTCTGGTGTCTTGGAATACCGTACTCAGAGCAGCACGCAGCGTTTACGTAGTCACTAGAACAGCTCTCAAACCAAAGTAATCGCTTTTTTGACAAACAGAACGCAGGTCTTTTGGTCTCTCTCTCTGTCTGTCTGTCTATCCCTCTCCCCCCTCTCTCATACTCACCGATCACTGATCGATCACTGCCACGGCGATGCATGGCTGTCACACTGCTTCGGCGGCTTCTCCAGCTGCGCGGCTCACTTCAGTTGCTGCATATAGCTGACAGAGAGTGGCGGTGTTCCACGGCCGCTCCTGTCAGCTTTATGTAGCAGAGCTGAATGCATCACGGGACCTCGTGAGAATTACGCTTGACCTGGATGGATATTTGGGGATTTTAATTTCTGTTCTGTTTGTCAAAAAGCGATTTATGGAGTTGCTAGCAGCTACTGGACACTGTGTTCAGCCCTTACAAGGACTATTTATTAGTTGGATCTAAGAACGCTCTCCTGCACACAATACATTGCTGCGTGTTAACAAAATGGTTGCAGGCTATATAGCCCCTATGACGCTGTGCGGCCAAGCCAATCACAGTAACACCACAACAAAGATGGATGCGGCATTACTGTGAGGGCAAGCATTGTGAGATGTGTTCATTGGCTGAAAAACAGGCGCCAGGAAGTCAGAAATGAAAATGAAAGTATCGAAGCGAATACCACATTAGCCGTCGGATACTGAATAGTGGTGAATACATTAGCTCATCCCTAGTTATTTTTGGCTTTTCTGCCTTCTTCTCTCTTGGTTTAAGAGTGTGGTTCATATAATGTTTGATAGACTGTGAATAAGGACATAGTTCTGAAACAAGTCCTCTGACAACAAATTTTTTGGATTTTAATGGATTGAAATGAACCTACATTTTTTAAGGATTTTTTTTGGATGTTGTTGCTGGACCACCTTTTTTTGCTATCCTTGTGAATTGACCGTTACACCTTCGCCCTTGCACCGTCTGAACATCATAGCTTCCAGTGGAATGGGGTGAGCTGGACTTTAGCCTTCGGGTTTATATCTATTGCATTTTTTGTTTGTATGCTGGGACAAATAAAGATTTTTAAATGGAGCAAATTTTTCGGTGCCTTGGATTTTCTTGTATTTTACTCACAAACTTGCAGCTAATGGAGAGCTGTACCAAGCAACACACATACTGGAGTGGTGCATGGGACATTATTGATTCAACCACAGTTTTGCCCCGATGCATGGAGACCAAAACGTTTAATGATGATTTTTTAAAAAAAATAAAAGTAAAAAAGACTGCAGATTTTGTCAATAAATGTAGGTGTTTAATCAGTATAATAGCGTCATTATGGCCATACCTTTAATTTACTATGCATAACCCGGATGACAGGTTTTCTTTAAAATGATTGTCCATTACAGAGACAACCCTTTTAGCTTCCCATGTTTGCCCCATTAAGTTAAAAAAAAACTTATACTCACCTCCCATGCCGGTGCCATTTCAGTGGTGTCAGCACTTGCTCTTTTGGGGGTCATGTGAGGTTGTTACATCATGCAAGCCCTGCGCCTAATCAGTGCAGACTACATTCTCCCCACGAATATGTAATCAAGAGGAAGCTGCTCTCTTACTTGTTCTTGATACTTGATATGTCCTGCTCTACAGGAGGTGAGTATAAACTTTTTTATTTTAACAAGGCAAACATGGGAAATGAGGAAGCGTTGTCCAAGTAGTCGATAACTACTCCTTTAACCAAGTGGACAGTTCTGAACTATGTAAACAAATAGAGAGAAGCTCCTGTTGCAGCTTGCTAAATTAAAGCTAAAAACAGGGTTGTCAGTTAGATGGGCAGGAGAAATGGCCAATCTCCTGGCATATAAAGAGAAGATTTTCATACGTGACAGTCAGTTATAGTTTATAATAAGAAGAATCAAAGGAAAGGAAGAGACACGGGTATAACAATAGTGGTTGTAGGGGTTCCAGTTGCACCCTGGCCCTGAAGCCACTGGGGGCCCAGCAAATCTTTTTGGCCAATATCAGACGACCGAAGCTATTAAACATTTATAATAATTCTGGGCCCTGTTAGAGATTAAGTACTTTGACCCACAAGCTGTAAATTGCACCACTAGGAGTAAATCAGTCCAATTAAATTCAGAGTTTTTCAAAATACCCAACCAGCATACCACCCAATAATATAATTAATTACTATAACAGCCTGTTTTAATAAATGCATAATGCAAGATATACAAAAAAACAGGATACAATCACAATAAAATTAAAATATCAGGGGCAGTACAATTATACAAATTAGTGGTGATCAAGAATTATGAGGAAAAAGAAAAAATCCTAAAACCCAACACTAACAGGCATAATAATAACCTATAGGAGATGGCCACACTCCCAAATGTTAAATAGAGGTCATAATGTAAAAGATGTAATAAAGACCTATTGTCATTCACATTATGACCACAGGGTAGTGCAACATGAGCCCAGGTAAATCATTTAAAGGGAACCTGTCAGGTCCCATATGCATTCTGAGCTATAAGCAAGGTGTTCTGTGGCCTAATAACACCTTCCTACCCATCCATGTAATATGGTGTAATATGAAAGTAATAAAAAACATTTTATTACTTACATATTCCCTATGCAAAGGAGCGGGGTCTCTAGCCCCATGGGCGTCACTTGTCCTGTGGGCATTTGCATGTTTTCTGTGGTATCACGCCCGTGTGGATGTGATACCATGGATTTACATCTGCACCTTCCCCATCAGCGTCTTCAGATCCCGCGCGTGCATACTTATCCATCCCGCAGTTGTTATCCATGTGCTTGCTTCCCTGCTTTGGACGCGCTCTGTGCATGACCGGAACCGCAGGAGTCTTCTGACCATGCGCAGTGCGCGTCTGAAGCAGAGAAGTAAACACCCGGATAACGGCTGCAGGAATGGTAAGTGCGCACGCACGGGATCTGAAGACGCTGACGGTGACGTTGCACATGTAAATCCATGGTATCACGCCCACAGGAGCGTGATACCACGGAATACATTCAAACGCCCACAGGGCGATGTGACGCTCAGGGGGCTAGAGCCTCTCCTCATTTACATAGGGTACACATAAGTAATAAAACGTTTTTTATTACTTTCATATTCCACAATATTACAACACAGGGATGAGTAGGAAGGGTTATTGGGCCACAGAACACCCTTTTTATAGCTCAGAATGCATATGGGACCTGACAGGTTCCCTTTAAGAGTCTATTGATGTAGTGCATGTGCTAATAAATTTGGGCAGTAGGTGGTACTGTAATACCATATTCCCAGCTAATACAGCCACAAATGTATTCAATTAATGACTAACCTATGTGTATTCATGCAGATTCACTTACCCATAAAGTGCACTTGTGCCTGAAGGTGTTGGTAAGCTGGGAATATGGTATTACAGTACCACCTAGTGGCCTATTAGCACATGCACTATATCAATAGACTTTTAAATGATTTACCTGGGCTGATGCAGCACTACCCTGTGGTCATAATGTGAATGACACTAGGTCTTTATTACATCTTTTACATTGTGACTAGTGATGAGCGAGTACTAAAAAGCTCGGGTGCTCGAGGCTCGGGCCGAGCATCCCAAGATACTCGTGTACTCGGCCCGAGCACCGAGCCCAATGTTATCCTATGGGAGACCTGATTATTTTTATGAAATGACCACCGGCAGCATGTAGAAACCCTAAAAATGGCACAAAAGTCTCAGAAGAGTGCTCAAATGACATGGCAACAGCATGGGGAAGACCCCTTGAAGCATTTATCACTCAAAAGTCACAGCTGTGAACAATTTTGTCCGCGTTTTACGCCATTTTTACGGACTCACCAGAAAACCTTCCAAAATGACACCAAAATGAATTTTCATGGCGGAAATGTTAAGGGCACATACCCAATAGTGAGATAGAGCTAATGTATGTTACTTTTTGAGATCAATACATGAAAGATTTTACGTAAAACATTGTGTGGCACTCCGATGTCCCTGAGAAGAGACGTACATAAAGGCCTCTGAGTCTAATGTGGCCATTTTGAGGAAGTGAGTCTTTGTAGTATTTTCCTTTGCCAGGGCAGTCCAAAATTTTGAGGTTCACCAATGCCCCTGCATACAGACGTGCATGATGGCCTGTAAACCTGAAGTGGCCATTGTAAGGAAGTGGGTCTATTGTAGTATAGCCCTTTGGCAGGGCAGCCAAAAATTGGGAGGCTCCACGTTGTCCCTGGATAGAGACGTGCATGATGGCCTGTAAACCTGAAGTGCCCATTGTAAGGAAGTGGGTCTATTGTAGTATAGCCCTTAGGCAGGGCAGCCAAAAATTGGGAGGCTCCACGTTGTCCCTGGATAGAGACGTGCATGATGGCCTGTAAACCTGAAGTGCCCATTGTCAGGAAGTGGGTCTATTGTAGTATAGCCCTTAGGCAGGGCAGCCAAAAATTGGGAGGCTCCACGTTGTCCCTGGATAGAGACGTGCATGAGGGCCTCAAAACATTAAGTGTCCATTGTCAGGAAGTGGGTGTATTATAGTATAGCCCTTTGGCAGGGCAGCCAAAAATTGGGAGGCTCCACGTTGTCCCTGGACAGAGACGTGCATGAGGGCCTCAAAACATTAAGTGTCCATTGTCAGGAAGTGGGTGTATTATAGTATAGCCCTTTGGCAGGGCAGCCAAAAATTGGGAGGCTCCACGTTGTCCCTGGATAGAGACGTGCATGAGGGCCTCAAAACATTAAGTGTCCATTGTCAGGAAGTGGGTGTATTATAGTATAGCCCTTTGGCAGGGCAGCCAAAAATTGGGAGGCTCCACGTTGTCCCTGGACAGAGACGTGCATGAGGGCCTCAAAACATTAAGTGTCCATTGTCAGGAAGTGGGTGTATTATAGTATAGCCCTTTGGCAGGGCAGCCAAAAATTGGGAGGCTCCACGTTGTCCCTGGATAGAGACGTGCATGAGGGCCTCAAAACATTAAGTGTCCATTGTCAGGAAGTGGGTGTATTATAGTATAGCCCTTTGGCAGGGCAGCCAAAAATTGGGAGGCTCCACGTTGTCCCTGGATAGAGACGTGCATGAGGGCCTCAAAACATTAAGTGTCCATTGTCAGGAAGTGGGTGTATTATAGTATAGCCCTTTGGCAGGGCAGCCAAAAATTGGGAGGCTCCACGTTGTCCCTGGATAGAGACGTGCATGAGGGCCTCAAAACATTAAGTGTCCATTGTCAGGAAGTGGGTGTATTATAGTATAGCCCTTTGGCAGGGCAGCCAAAAATTGGGAGGCTCCACGTTGTCCCTGGATAGAGACGTGCATGAGGGCCTCAAAACATTAAGTGTCCATTGTCAGGAAGTGGGTGTATTATAGTATAGCCCTTTGGCAGGGCAGCCAAAAATTGGGAGGCTCCACGTTGTCCCTGGATAGAGACGTGCATGAGGGCCTCAAAACATTAAGTGTCCATTGTCAGGAAGTGGGTGTATTATAGTATAGCCCTTTGGCAGGGCAGCCAAAAATTGGGAGGCTCCACGTTGTCCCTGGATAGAGACGTGCATGAGGGCCTCAAAATATTAAGTGTCCATTGTCAGGAAGTGGGTGTATTATAGTATAGCCCTTAGGCAGGGCAGCCAAAAATTGGGAGGCTCCACGTTGTCCCTGGATAGAGACGTGCATGAGGGCCTCAAAACATTGTTCCCATTGCAAAGGAGCGGGTCTCCTGTCGTTGTAATTTCCATTCTGCAAAGAATGGGCGAAAAAATTTACCACTGGGGGTATACCTTAAACAAAGGCCTAACTCTTGTAACGGTCATCATGGTGGCGCATGAGGAGAAGGAGGAGCAGTCCAGCGATTATCCAAAGTCCAGAAGTGTGTACCCATGGGTGACTGGAGGTACATGGCAAATTCCCATTACAAACTTTAAATTCCGCTCTCATTTGCTGGTGGTGTGGTGAAGTCTGGCCCAATCCAACCCTTGTTCATCTTGATCAGAGTCAGCCTATCAGCATTTTCAGTTGACAGGCGGGTGCGTTTATCTGTAATGATTTCACCTGCGGCACTAAAAACACGCTCTGACAAAACGCTAGCGGCAGAGCAGGCCAGGACTTCCAAGGCGTAGAGAGCCAATTCATGCCACGTGTCCACCTTGGATACCCAATAATTGTAAGGCACAGAGGAATGTCGGAGTACAGTTGTTCGATCTGCAAGGTACTCCTTGAGCATCTGGGCAAACTTAGGATTTCTTGTGGCACTACCCCGCACCTCAGGGGCTGTGGTACGTGAGGGGCTGAGAAAACTGTCCCACATCTTAAAGACTGTTCCCCTACCTCTGGCGGATTGGACTTGTGCCTCTCTCGGCTGTACACCTTGGTTGTCCACTGATTCCTGACCTATGCCGCTAGCGTTTTGTGAGGGGAATGCTTTGCCTACTTCCGTGACTATGGCCTTCCGGAACTGCTGCATTTTGGTTGACCTCTCCGCCTCGGGAATAAGAGACATAAAGTTCTCCTTGTAGCGTGGGTCTAACAGTGTTACCAACCAGTAATGATTGTCGGCCAAGATGTTCTTAACGCGAGGGTCACGAGACAGGCAGCTTACCATAAAGTCAGCCATGTGCGCCAGACTCTTAACAGCCAGGACTTCAGTAGCCTGACCAACACGATGACTGAACATGCTGTCCTCCTCCTCCTCCTCCTCCTCATCTACCCTGTCCTCTGGCCAGCCACGCTGAACCGAGGATATGACTGGTGTGCATGTCATATCCTCAATTTGGCCGGAGATTTGCTCCATGTCTTCATCCTCCTCCTCGTCATAGTCCTCCACTGCACGTTGTGATGAGACGAGGCTGGGCTGTGTGTTATCACCCACACCCACTACTGTTTCTTGCTGCAACTCATCGCGCTCCGCCTGCAATGCATCATGTTTGGTTTTGAGCAGAGACCGTTTTAGAAGGCAGAGTAGCGGTATGGTGACGCTAATAATGGCGTCATCACCACTCACCATCTTGGTGGAGTCCTCAAAGTTTTGGAGGATGGTACATAGGTCGGACATCCATCTCCACTCCTCAGGTGTTATGTGTGGAGTTTGACCCATTTCCCGACGGCTTAGGTGATGCAGGTACTCAACAACTGCCCTCTTCTGCTCACATATCCTGACCAACATGTGCAGAGTTGAATTCCAACGCGTGGGGACATCACACACCAGTCTGTGAGCCGGAAGATGCAAACGGCGCTGAAAGCCGGCAAGGCCGGCTGAAGCAGTAGGTGACTTTCGAAAATGTGCAGACAGGCGGCGAACTTTTACCAGCAGATCAGACAGCTCTGGGTATGACTTTAAAAACCGCTGAACCACGAGGTTGAGCACATGGGCCACGCATGGAACATGTGTCAGCTGGCCTCGCCTCAAAGCTGCCACCAGGTTCCGGCCATTGTCACACACGACCTTTCCTGGCTTTAGGTTCAGAGGTGTGAGCCAGTGATCTGCCTGCTGTTTCAGAGCTGTCCACACCTCTTCTGCATTGTGGGGTTTGTCACCTATGCAGATTAGCTTCAGCACAGCCTGTTGCCGCTTCGCCGAGGCAGTGCTGCAGTGCTTCCAGCTTGGGACTGGTGTGGAGGGTACAGTGGATGAGGATGCGCAGGAGGAGGAGGAGGCTGAAGAGCATGACATTCCGGAGCTGTAGAGTGTGGGTGAAACACTGACTGAGGTAGGGCCTGCAAACCTTGGTGTGGGAAGGACGTGTTCCGTCCCTCGCTCAGACTGGGTCCCAGCTTCCACAATATTAACCCAGTGTGCCGTCAACGAGATGTAGCGGCCTTGCCCACAAGCACTTGTCCACGTGTCTGTGGTTAGGTGGACTTTGGCTGAAACAGCGTTGTTCAGGGCACGTGTGATGTTTTGTGACACGTGGTTATGCAACGCGGGGACGGCACACCGGGAGAAATAGTGGCGGCTGGGGACCGAGTAACGTGGGACAGCTGCCGCCATCAGGTCGCGGAATGCTTCTGTCTCCACCAGCCTAAAAGGCAACATTTCCAGCGCAAGCAGTCGCGAAATGTTAGCATTTAGAACTGTGGCATGTGGGGTGTTGGCAGTGTATTTGCGCCTGCGTTCAAAGGTTTGCTGAATGGATAACTGAACGCTGCACTGGGACAAGGACGTGCTTGATGATGGTATTATTTCTGCGTAGGCAACTGCAGGTGCAGCACCGGAGGAGGCTTGTTCGCAGGCAGCATGGACAGGGGATTGGCTCGCATGCACAACCAGCGAAGACGTAGCAGTGACATCAGCAAGCACTGCTCCTCGACTCTGTTGTACTTCCCACAAAGTCGGGTGCTTGGCTGACATGTGCCTGATCATGCTGGTGGTGGTCAGGCTGCTAGTTTTGGTACCCCTGCTGATGCTGGCACGGCAGGTGTTGCAAATGGCCTTTTTAGAATCATCTGGAGCCAACTTAAAAAACTGCCAGACTCGGGAAGACCTAACATTTGTACAGGCACCTTGTGTCGTGTTGTTGTTACGGGGAACGGTTGCCTGACTTCTGCCTGGAGCCACCACCCTGCTTCTTACTGCCTGTTGGGATGCTACGCCTCCCTCCCCCTGTGCACTGCTGTCCTCGCTCTGCATATCCTCCTGCCAGGTTGGGTCAGTTACTGGATCATCCACCACGTCGTCTTCCTCTTCCGCACCATGCTCCTCCTCCTGACTTCCTGACAATTGTGTCTCATCATCGTCCACCCCTTGTTGAGACACGTTGCCAACTTCGTGAGAACGTGGCTGCTCAAATATTTGGCCATCTGTACATACGATCTCCTCATGACCCACTTCAACATGAGCTGGCGAGAGGCCAGAATGTGCGAATGGAAACGTGAACAGCTCTTCCGAGTGTCCAAGTGTGGGATCATTAATGTCCGAGGACGTGTACTCAGCCTTGTGGTAGGAAGGAGGATCAGGTTCTGAAATGTGCGGTGCAGTATCACGGCTACTGACACTTGACCGTGTGGAAGACAGAGTGTTTGTGGTGGTGCCAATCTGACTGGAAGCATTATCCGCTATCCAACTAACAACCTGTTGACACTGGTCTTGGTTCAAGAGCGGTGTACTGCTGCGTTCCCCAAGAATTTGGGACAGGACGTGCGAGCGACTAGATGTGGCCCTTTGTTGTGGCGAAATTAGAGCTTGCCCACGACCTCGGCCTCTGCCTGCACCACCATCACGTCCACTTCCTTGTTCCTTGCCAACGCCCTTGCGCATTTTGCAATGCTGTGCTGACGTGTATTCACTAGACTTGGGCGTTATATCCAAGTTTGTGCAAATCGTGCACCTGTACGCTGCCACCGACAGGCACACACGTGCGGTTTTTAAATGCAAGCACGGACGCACTAAGAACCTAACAGGTTTTAGGAGCAAAAATTAATGAGAACTCTGACACTATCAGCCACTGCTGACTGACGTGTATTATACACTACACTTGTGCGTTATATAATAGTTTGGTAAAAACGCACACAAGTGCACCTGTACGCTGCCACCGACAGGCACACACGTGCGGTTTTTAAATGCAAGCACGGACGCACTAAGAACCTAACAGGTTTTTAGGAGCGACAATTAATGAGAAGTCTGACACTATCTGGACTGTTTTAGACTGTGTACACCAGCCCCAGATATGATGAAGGCTGGTATACGGTCACCACTAGGAATGGCTATATACCCTGCCTGCCTGCCTGTATACTGCTACAATAGTCCTGACAAGGACTCTTCTGGTCACTAGCCTGTATTCCGACCTGGCTATACCCTGCCTGTATACAGCAACAATAGTCCTGAGAAGGATTCTGCTACTGTACTCCGACCTGGCTATACCCTGCCTGCCTGTATACAACTAGAATAGTCCTGAGAAGGACTTTTGGTCACACTGTTTGCAGCCCTGCTACGGAAATAGCTATAAAGGGCCGCAAACCTTTCCCTGAAGCAGCGACACTCTCCCTGCACTGACTGTCTGGATGGCTGTGAGCAGAGCACAGCGCGCCGGCCGGTATAAAGGCTCGGTCACGCTGTGCGGGCCGGCCAATCACTGCAATTCCACAACTAACAGGGCTGTGGCATTGCAGTGGTCTGCCAGCCAATCCCTGCATGAGTACTTAAGCAAGCATTGTTGACCTTAGGGAGATCAACATATCCACTGCGGAGACACCATCACGTGTTTCTCAACGCAGTGATTCTAGAGCATTGCCCCCTGGGAAGTATGCAAATAAGAAAGCCGCGGAGACACCATCACGTGTTTCTCAACGCTGGCAGGAAACTAGCCAGGTCTTTCACCGGGAAGGAACAACCACGGGAAGGGCAGTCTCCAGTCAAGGAGACCACCTATACCAAACATGGTATCCATCCACAGACAGCCGTTTCGGGGTATTTGCCCCTCATCAGTGTGGAGTAGGAATCTGGCTAGTGGGGGCAATGCCTAGTAAAAGACTACTTAAGCAAGCATTGTTGACCTTAGGGAGATCAACATATCCACTGCGGAGACACCATCACGTGTTTCTCAACGCAGTGATTCTAGAGCATTGCCCCCTGGGAAGTATGCAAATAAGAAAGCCGCGGAGACACCATCACGTGTTTCTCAACGCTGGCAGGAAACTAGCCAGGTCTTTCACCGGGAAGGAACAACCACGGGAAGGGCAGTCTCCAGTCAAGGAGACCACCTATACCAAACATGGTATCCATCCACAGACAGCCGTTTCGGGGTATTTGCCCCTCATCAGTGTGGAGTAGGAATCTGGCTAGTGGGGGCAATGCCTAGTAAAAGACTACTTAAGCAAGCATTGTTGACCTTAGGGAGATCAACATATCCACTGCGGAGACACCATCACGTGTTTCTCAACGCAGTGATTCTAGAGCATTGCCCCCTGGGAAGTATGCAAATAAGAAAGCCGCGGAGACACCATCACGTGTTTCTCAACGCTGGCAGGAAACTAGCCAGGTCTTTCACCGGGAAGGAACAACCACGGGAAGGGCAGTCTCCAGTCAAGGAGACCACCTATACCAAACATGGTATCCATCCACAGACAGCCGTTTCGGGGTATTTGCCCCTCATCAGTGTGGAGTAGGAATCTGGCTAGTGGGGGCAATGCCTAGTAAAAGACTACTTAAGCAAGCATTGTTGACCTTAGGGAGATCAACATATCCACTGCGGAGACACCATCACGTGTTTCTCAACGCAGTGATTCTAGAGCATTGCCCCCTGGGAAGTATGCAAATAAGAAAGCCGCGGAGACACCATCACGTGTTTCTCAACGCTGGCAGGAAACTAGCCAGGTCTTTCACCGGGAAGGAACAACCACGGGAAGGGCAGTCTCCAGTCAAGGAGACCACCTATACCAAACATGGTATCCATCCACAGACAGCCGTTTCGGGGTATTTGCCCCTCATCAGTGTGGAGTAGGAATCTGGCTAGTGGGGGCAATGCCTAGTAAAGGACTACTTAAGCAAGCATTGTTGACCTTAGGGAGATCAACATATCCACTGCGGAGACACCATCACGTGTTTCTCAACGCAGTGATTCTAGAGCATTGCCCCCTGGGAAGTATGCAAATAAGAAAGCCGCGGAGACACCATCACGTGTTTCTCAACGCTGGCAGGAAACTAGCCAGGTCTTTCACCGGGAAGGAACAACCACGGGAAGGGCAGTCTCCAGTCAAGGAGACCACCTATACCAAACATGGTATCCATCCACAAACAGCCAGCCAGCCCCCACTAGCCAGATTCCTACTCCACACTGATGAGGGGCAAATACCCCGAAACGGCTGTCTGTGGATGGATACCATGTTTGGTATAGGTGGTCTCCTTGACTGGAGACTGCCCTTCCCGTGGTTGTTCCTTCCCGGTGAAAGACCTGGCTAGTTTCCTGCCAGCGTTGAGAAACACGTGATGGTGTCTTCGCGGCTTTCTTATTTGCATACTTCCCAGGGGGCAATGCTCTAGAATCACTGCGTTGAGAAACACGTGATGGTGTCTCCGCAGTGGATATGTTGATCTCCCTAAGGTCAACAATGCTTGCTTAAGTAGTCTTTTACTAGGCATTGCCCCCACTAGCCAGATTCCTACTCCACACTGATGAGGGGCAAATACCCCGAAACGGCTGTCTGTGGATGGATACCATGTTTGGTATAGGTGGTCTCCTTGACTGGAGACTGCCCTTCCCGTGGTTGTTCCTTCCCGGTGAAAGACCTGGCTAGTTTCCTGCCAGCATTGAGAAACACGTGATGGTGTCTCCGCGGCTTTCTTATTTGCATACTTCCCAGGGGGCAATGCTCTAGAATCACTGCGTTGAGAAACACGTGATGGTGTCTCCGCAGTGGATATGTTGATCTCCCTAAGGTCAACAATGCTTGCTTAAGTAGTCTTTTACTAGGCATTGCCCCCACTAGCCAGATTCCTACTCCACACTGATGAGGGGCAAATACCCCGAAACGGCTGTCTGTGGATGGATACCATGTTTGGTATAGGTGGTCTCCTTGACTGGAGACTGCCCTTCCCGTGGTTGTTCCTTCCCGGTGAAAGACCTGGCTAGTTTCCTGCCAGCGTTGAGAAACACGTGATGGTGTCTCCGCGGCTTTCTTATTTGCATAATCCCTGCATGAGGGCTGGCTCTCAAAAGAGCGCCAACATGCAGGGATGAAGACCACGAGTACAGCACGAGTATCGCGAGATTACTCGGTCCCCGCCGAGTAGCCCGAGTACAGTGATACTCGTGCGAGTACCGAGTAGTAACAAGCATGCTCGCTCATCACTAATTGTGACCTCTATTTAACATTTGGGAGTGTGGCCATCTCCTGTAGGTTATTATTATGCCTGTTAGTGTTGGGTTTTAGGGTTTTTTTACTTTTTCCTCATAAATCTTGATCACTACTAAATTGTATAATTGTACTGCCCCTGATATTTGAATTTTATGGTGATTGTATCCTGTTTGTTTGTATATCTTGAATAAAATTATGCATTTATTAAAACAAGTTATTATAGTAATTAATTATATATTATTGGGTGGTATGCTAGTGGGATATTTTGAAAAACTCTGAATTTAATTGGATTGATAAGCTCTATAGGGAGTTGCCCCTTCTGTATTATAGACAATGATTGATCCTTCTGTCACTAAATTGAATGTGCTAGGAGTACTATGTGCGCACTAGAAAGTTTTTTTTTCTTAAGAAAAAACGGACCCTTTGAAAGAATCCCGCACCCGTGGTAAAAACTGTGGTAAAACCGGACCCGTGGATTTACCGCAGATTTTCTGCAAGTTGGTCCCCGCGGTTTTTACCATTATCTAGGGCAAAAAACGGAGGTACCTGCAGAAAAGAAGTGACATGCTCATTAATTCCACAGCAGAAAATCTGCGGGTAAATCCGTGGGTAAATCCGCAAATAAAAAAAATTAAATTTTATAATAAAGCATTTTTTAAAACCCATAGGATTTGCTGGGGAATGACTGCAGCAATCTTAGACACATTTTCTGCAGCAAATCCGTGGCAAATCCGCAGCAAAATCCGCGGTGAATCCGCAGCGTGCGCACAGGGCCTTAATGTTCAGTTCATGGACTTGCTACTGATTTATGGCACAACGTTTGTATTGCAGATTCACAGTGATTTCCAGTATGATACACATAAATGAGGTTTGTAAAACACCAGTCACACGTAGCAGAAAAATACTACATGCATATCAGAGTATGCTGTGAGTTTTCAAATCTGAATCATGCCTTTTTTTTTTTTTAAGAGAAACCACTATAAATTGCAATGCATAAAGCTGTGAGAAAAGTGATGTATTCAAAATCTATCAGCTAAATACTGCTAATAGTGGTCTAGAATGCTTTTGGGGAGAGTGAAAAAGTATTTGGGATACTTTTATAGTCCAGCTTGGAGAGAAAGAAGGACTAAAGAGAGATATCATTTAAAGCGAGCGATAAGAAAATTAAGGAGAATAAGAGGAGGAGGATATTGAATTGAGCTTATAATACAAAGTGAAAGAGGTTGTGGAGGGTTAGCCCATACTGGGTGTCCTGTATCTCCTGCTATTTCACTTTTAATAGAGGGAAGAAAATAAAATGATAGATGAAATTTAGTTATAGAGAAAACAGCAGCCCCTCGTCTTAGCAAGGATAAGGTTGCATCCTGTGCCACCAAACTGATTACAGAACAATGTATGATCACTTGCTTTTTTCAGAAGTAATGTAATCTACATTGATCAACATTTTGTTTGTAAGGGGTACACCGTGCCACTACAACAGTGTTTTACAAAAGATCTAAAGTCTATCAACATAAAACCTTTATTTTGCTCAAAACCTGATGATCATAATTAGAGAACAAAAATGACTGTAGCACATAGAATGATTATAACTACAATTTCTGAATGTAACAACAGTCACCAATCAGTAGAAAGTGTACAGGCCTTTTCTTTGATTGACTTCAGCACATCTAAGGCTACAGGACATCACTAGTCTCTCACACTGCTCTGGTGTGATTTGGGTCCACTCTTCTTCCAGTCACTCCCACAGTTGCTTGACTATTGTGGGTTTCTTGGCCATAACAGGAGAAGACACAGTATCATCAAAAGAAGTTACTTTGTCAACAAAAGCAGAAACAAAAGACACTCAAAAACACTCAGGAGCAAAATGCAGTGCATCCAGAAAGAAAAGAAGAGTGGTAGTTATGGGCGACTCACTACTAAGAGGCACGGAGGCAACTATCTGCAGGCCGGACCTAACCGCACGAGAAGTATGCTGCCTACCGGGAGCAAAAATCAAGGATGTGGCCAACAGGATACCAACTATCCTCGGATCCAAGGACGAATACCCGTTCCTATTGATACATGTAGGAACAAACGACACGGCAAGAAATGATCTACCAACTATTTGTGAAGACTTTGAAATTCTGGGGAAGAAAATTAAGGAACGGAACGTACAGGTTGTTTTCTCATCAATCCTCCCAGTCGATGGCCATGGTGTCAGAAGATGGAATAGGATACTAGATTTGAACAACTGGCTACGACGGTGGTGCAGGCAGCAAGGATTTGGATTCTTGGACCATGGAGTGAATTACCTCTACGATGGACTTCTCGCAAGAGACGGGATACACCTCACAAAACCTGGGAAACACACGTTCGCCAGAAGGCTTGCCACACTCATCAGGAGGGCTTTAAACTAGAAGAAGAGGGGATGGGAGAAAAAACAGCAGACAAGAACATGCAACAGAAGGACAAACTAATCAAGGATACTAGATGCCGTAAAGAGGACCCAAGACAGGGTAATCAGAAGGAAGCTAAGAAAAGGGGAGCAAAACTTCTTTCCTGCATGCTGACCAATGCAAGAAGCCTGACCAATAAGATGGAGGAACTGGAGCTGGTAATGTATGAGGAGAAATACGACATAGTAGGAATAACTGAGACATGGTTAGATGATAGTTATGACTGGGCGGCTAACCTGCAAGGATATGAATTGTTTAGGAGGGATCGTAAAAAAAGGAAAGGGGGTGGAGTCTGTCTATATATAAAGTCCAGTTTAAAGCCCAGACTAAGAGAAGATATTCAAGAGGGAAATGAAGAGGTGGAGTCTCTATGGGTGGAGATACAAGGAGGGAAAACTAATAAAATCCTCATAGGGGTTTGTTATAAGCCACCAAATATAACAGAAACTACTGAAAATATATTATTGAAACAAATAGACAAAGCAGCAAATCACAATGAGGTGATTATTATGGGGGACTTCAATTACCCCGATATAGACTGGGAAACTGAAACCTGCGTATCTCAGAAAGGAAACCGGTTTCTGTCAGTAACTAAGGATAATTATCTGTCCCAACTTGTGCCGGGCCCAACTAGAGGGGCAGCCCTTCTGGACTTAATTTTAAGCAACAGGCCAGATAGAATAACAGACGTACGAGTGGATGGGCACCTAGGGAATAGTGACCACAATATAATACAATTCCACTTGTCCTTTAGTAAGGTGCCTTGGAGGGGGGTTACAAAAACGCTGAATTTCAGCAAAGCAAAGTTTGATCAGCTTAGAGAAGACCTTCGCCAAATTGATTGGGACAATGTCCTCAAAAATGGGAGCACAGAAAATAAGTGGGACATTTTTAAATCGGTATTAAACACCCACTGCGAGCGAGCCATACCATACGGAAATAAAAGGGCTAGGAATAGGAGAAAACCAATGTGGCTAAATAAGGATGTAAAAGTGGCAATGAATAATAAGAAAAAGGCATTTAAAAAGCTAAAACAAGAAGGCAGCGAGGAAGCATTAAAAATATATAGAGAAAAAAATAAAATGTGTAAAAAACAAATATATTTAGCAAAAGTAGAAACTGAGAGACACATTGCTAAGGAAAGCAAAGCAAATCCCAAACTATTCTTTAATTATATAAACAGAAAAAAGATTAAAATTGATGGTGTTGGCCCTTTAAAGAATAATGAGGGTAAAATCATAGAAAGCGATGTGGGAAAAGCAAATGTTTTAAATACTTTTTTCTCAACTGTGTTCACACAGGAAAAGCATATGCCAGGGGAAATGCAGAGGGATCATGTAAATGCCCCATTAAGTATGACCTGCCTAACCCAGGAAGAAGTGCAGAACCGACTTAGTAACATTAAAATTGACAAATCACCAGGCCCTGATCGCATTCACCCTCGGGTATTAAGGGAGTTAAGTAATGTGATAGACAGGCCTCTATTCCTTTTATTTAAAGACTCTATAGAAACTGGGTCTGTTCCACTGGATTGGCGGCTAGCAAATGTGGTACCAATATTCAAAAAAGGGTGCAAAAGGGAACCTGGAAACTATAGGCCGGTAAGCTTAACATCTGTTGTGGGTAAAATGTTTGAAGGGTTTTTAAGGGATACTATTATGGAATGTCTCAATGTTAATAACTGTTTAACTCCATATCAACATGGATTTATGAAGGATCGCTCCTGTCAAACTAACCTGATCAGCTTCTATGAGGATGTAAGCTCTCACATGGACCGAGGAGAATCATTGGATGTCATTTATCTCGACTTCGGTAAAGCATTTGACACTGTCCCACATAAAAGACTGCTAAGTAAAATGAGAAAGCTTGGGCTCGGGGAAAATGTGTGTAGATGGGTAGGTAGCTGGCTTAGTGGTAGAAAACAAAGAGTGGTTATTAATGGTGCATACTCAGATTGGGCCAGGGTTACTAGTGGGGTGCCACAGGGGTCTGTATTGGGCCCCCTACTATTTAATATATTTATTAATGATCTGGTGGATGGTTTACAGAGTAAAATATCAGTATTTGCAGATGATACAAAACTATGTAAGGTAGTTAACACAAAGGAGGACAGTTTGCAACTACAGATGGATTTGAGTAAATTGGAGAATTAGGCTGAAAAATGGCAAATGAGGTTTAACACAGATAAGTGTAAGGTTATGCACATGGGAAGGAGAAACAGATGCTACGATTACTTACTAAATGGGAAACTGCTGGGGAAATCAGACATGGAAAAAGACTTAGGCATCTTAGTGAATAAGAATCTAAATTGGAGTGCCCAGTGTCCGGCAGCAGCCACCAAAGCAAATAGGGTGATGGGATGCATTAGAAGAGGTCTGGGGGCACGAGATGAAAACATCATTCTCCCTCTGTACAAATCACTAGTCAGACCACACTTGGAGTATTGTGTGCAATTTTGGGTGCCGGTGCTGAAGAAAGACATTACTGAACTTGAAAGGGTTCAGAGGCGGGCTACTAAAATAATAAATGGAATGGGTGCATTACAATACACGGAAAGGTTATCAAAATTAGGTCTATTTACTCTAGAAAAGAGAAGACTTAGGGGAGACCTAATAAATATGTACAAATATATCAGAGGGCCATATAGAGATCTCTCCCATGATCTGTTTGTACCAAGGACTATGACAAGAACAAGGGGGCATTCTTTTCGATTGGAGGAAAGAAAATTCCTACATCAGCATAGAAGAGGGTTCTTCACGGTAAGAGCAGTGAGGCTCTGGAACTCTCTTCCTGAGGAAGTGGTGATGGCCAACTCACTGAATGAATTTAAGAGAGGAATGGATGCATTTCTTGTTAGCAAAAGTATAGAAGGTTATAAATAGCATAATCTTACAGGTAGATAGAAGCGCGACCAAGATTATTAGAGGAATGGGGGGGGCTGCAATACCAAGACAGGTTATTAAACTTGGGGTTAGTTAGTTAGGAAAAACAAAGGCTTAGGGGGATCTAATCACAATGTATAAATATATGAGGGGACAGTACAGAGACCTTTCCAAAGATCTCTTTACACCTAGGCCTGCGACTGGAACAGGGGGCATCCGCTAAGTCTTGAGGAAAGAATGTTTAATCATAATCACAGATGAGGATTCTTTACTGTACGAGCAGTGAGACTATGGAGCTCTCTGCCGTATGATGTTGTAATGAGGGATTCACTAGTAAAATTTAAGCAGAGCCTGAATGCATTTCTTGAAAAATATAATATTACCAGTTATGTATATTAGATTTTATGACAGGGTGTTGATCCAGGGAACTAGTCTGATTGCCGTATGTGGAGTCAGGAAGGAATTTTTTTCCCCATTGGAGCTTATTTGACACATTGGGGTTTTTTTGCCTTCCTCTGGATCAACATGTTAGGCTACAGGTTGAACTAGATAGACTTAGAGTCTCCCTTCAACCTTAAAAACTATGAAACTATGAAACTATGAAACTTTGTCACCAAGGACTTTTGAGAGGTTTCCTATTGGGTTTAGATCAGGACTCTGGGCTGGCCATTTCATTGTTTCAATGTTTTCTGTTTCAAGGAACTGTTTTACACATTTTGCTTTGTGACAGGAGTAGAGTTGAGCGATGTGTGATGTTTAAGGTTCGCCAATTTCATGTTCGAGTGATTTTGGGGAGTGTTCGAGCTCGAGCTTAAACTCGAGCTTTTTGCTAAAAGCTCGACAGTTCGAGTTAGGTTCGAGAACGGTTCGATCAACAAAAACGTGGCTTTTTACAGTAAGGCTATGTGCACACGTTACTCGTCCCCAGCACAATCCCTCTCTCTTTCCTACTCACCGATCAGAGGCGTCTCGCTGCACAGCTGTCAGAAATCTGCGGCGTCTTTTCCTCTTTAGAAAATGGCTGCAGCTTCATTATACAATTAGGTATTCCGTGCTTTCCCCGCCTACCGGCGCCCATGATTGGTTGCAGTCAGACACGCCCCCACGATGAGTGACAGCTGTCTGACTGCAACCAATCACAGCCGCCGGTGGGCGGGTCTATATCGTACAGTAAAATAAATAAATAAATAATAAAAAAAAATGCGGTTCCCCCATATTTGATACCAGCCAGGATAAAGCCACATGGCTGGAGGCTGGTATTGTCAGGATGGAGAGCACTACATTATGGGAAGCCCACCACCCTAAAAATATCACCCAGTAGCCGCCCGGAATTGCCGCATCCATTAGATGCGACAGTCCCGGGACTCCACCCAGCTCATCCCGAATTGCCCTGGTGCAGTGGCAATCGGGGTAATAATGAGTTTAATCATGCCAGGCGTCTCCCCGAGATACCTTCCATGATTAAACTGTAAGTGAAAGTAAATAAACAGACACAGCGAAAAATCCTTTATTTGGAATAAAAGACAAAAAAAATCCTCTTTCACCATTTTATTAATCCCAAAACAACAATCCAGGTCCGAAGTAATCCACACGACACTGTCAGCTCTGCTAGCTCTGCTACATGAAGATGACATGGAGCGTTCTATGTCCTCTACACGTAGCCATGAAGAGAATCACGCTGTAATCTGCCCGTGTTTTTCATTAGAGCCAGTAGCTCAATGGTTAGAGCGCTCGACTCAGAAGCATTAGTTCACGAGTTCTAGCCCCCCGACAGTCCTGGTAAAAAAATTAATTTATTTTAAATTAGAATTATTTATTTATTATTTCTAATTTAATTTAATTTAATTATGCACTGAGGGGAGGAGCCGGACATCAGCTGTGAGCCGCACCTCTAAAATCGGAGCAGTTCATGGAATGAGGCTACATTGCTCTATCTCTTTCTCTCAGTCAGTCAGTCTCAGTCAGTCAGTCAGTCAGTCAGTCTCAGTCAGTCAGTCAGTCTCAGTCAGTCAGTCAGTCTCAGTCAGTCAGTCACAGTCAGTCAGTCAGTCAGTCTCTCTCTCGCTCTCTCTTTTCCCTTCTCTCTTTCCTCTCCTCTCACTCTCTCTCAACTCGTCTCTCCTCTTCTCTCCTCTTCTCTCCTCTTCTCTCCCCTCTCTCTTCTCTCTCTTCTCTCTCTTCTCTCTCTTCTCTCTCTCCTCTCTCTCTTCTCTCTCTCTCTCCTCTCTCTTGCCTCTTCTTTCCTCTTCTCTCCTCTTTTCTCCTCTTCTCTCCTCTTCTCTCCCCTCTCTCTTCTCTCTCTATGCTCTCTGTTCTCTCTCTCTCCTCTCTCTCTCCTCACCTCTTCTCTCTCTCTTCTCTCTCTCTCCTCTCTCTCCTCTCTCTCTTCTCTCTCTCTCCCTCTCTCTCTTCTCTCCTCTTCTCTCTCTCACTCTCACTCTCTCTCTTGTCTTTTCTCTCTCTTTTCTCTCTTTTTTCTCTCTCTTTTTTCTGTCTCTATTTTCTCTCTCTCTCTTCTTTCTCTCTCTTTCTTTCTCTCTCTCTCAGACCTGGTGATGATCAGGTGACGGAATCAGCTGACACTATAAGTCGAGAGGTGAAGCAGGAGTCTGCACACAAGTGTGTAGTTTTTTTTTTTTTTGCACTGTTGCATCATCTGATTGTATAAAAGCCGTTTATACAATCAGCTGCTGTGTCATGTGATTCAGGCCCTTGAACCTGACACATCATCTGATCGCTTTGCCTTCCAGCAAACCGATCAGATGATATTGGATCCGGATTGGACGGCGCGGGACCCTTGACTCAGGATTACTGCAGAGGAGGGTTCTTTATTTCAGTAAAGATGGAGTCACTAATTCTGTTGTGTTTTATTTCTAATAAAAATATTTTTCTGTGTTGTATTTTTTTTTTCTGTACTAGAAAATCATGGTGGCCATGTCTAATATTGGCGTGACACCATGAATTTTGGACTTAGGGCCAGTTGATAATATACAGCTAGCCCTAACCCCATTATTACCCTGCGAGCCACTCGTTACCAGGGCAGCTGGAAGAGTTGGATACAGCGCCAGAAGATGGAGCATCTATGAAAGCGCCCTTTTCTGGGGCGGCTGCGGACTGCAATTCGCAGCAGGGGTGCCCAGAAAGTTTGGGCACCCTGAACTGCAGATTCCAATCCCCAGCTGCGTAGTTGTACCTCGCGAAGACAACGTCATTTTATTTTTTAAATTATTTCATGAAATTCAAGAAATAATTTAAAAAAAAAAAAAGCTTCCCTATATTTTTGGTTCCCAACCGGGTACAAATAGGTAGCTGGGGGTTGGGTGCAGCCCGTAGCTGCCTGCTATACCTGGCTAGCATACAAAAACATGGCAAAGCCCACGTAATTTTTTTGGGGGGCAAAAAACTCCTGCATACAGTCCTGGATGGAGTATGCTGAGCCTTGTAGTTCTGCAGCTGCTGTCTGTCTGTATAGAGGAGAGCAAACAACAGCTGCAGAACTACAAGGCTCAGCATGCTCCATTCACTAGTGTATGCAGGAGAGCAGACATCAGCTGCAGAACTACAAGACTCAGCATACTCCATCCTGGACTGTATGCAGGAGTTTTTTGCCCACCAAAAAAATGACGTGGCTTTGCCATATTTTTGCATGCTAGCAAGGTACAGCAGGCAGGTATGGCTGCCCCCAACCCCCAGCTGCCTATTTGTACCCGGGTGGGAACAAAAAAAATAGGGAAGCCCTTTTTTTAATTATGTCATGAATTTCATGAAATAATTAAAAAAAAAAATCAACATGAGCTTCGCCACATTTTTGTGTCCAGCCAGGTACAACTAGGCAGCTGGGGATTGGAATCTTCAGCACAGGTTGGCCTTAGCTTTCTGGGCCCCTCTGCTGCGAATTGCAGTCCGCAGCCACACCAGAAAATGGCGCTTTCATAGAAGCCCCATAATCTGGCGCTGAATCCAACTCTTCCAGCTGTCCTGAAGCTGGGTGGCTTGCTGGATAATAATGAGTTAATACTAGCTTTGTTTTACTAGCTAGTATTAAGTCAGAGATTCTTAATGTCAGGCAAGTTTGACCCGGCCATTAAGAATCTCTAATAAAAGGTTAAAAAAAAGACACCACACAGAGAAAAAATACTTTAATAGAAATAAATACACAGACACATTAGAGACTCCATGTTTATTAATCCCTCTCATCCCTCCATGATCCATGGTCTTCTGTCTTCTTTCTCCTTCAACCCATGCAGCTCTGCTACATCAGACAGCACTGCATGGGAGGAAGGACGCTGCTGCTCCCCGTGCACTGCAGTCTATTCACTCAGTCAGCAAGCAGAGGCTGCAGGCTGTAAGCGGTGATGTCACCGCTGACAGGCGGGTTGCTATAGCAATGGTGATCTCTGTTATTGACCGGCTGTGGCAGCCGGTGAATAACGGAATGGGGAAGCAGAACAGGGAGTCGACCATGTGCCAGAGTATTTCGCCGGTATACGGAGATGCTGGAATGATCACCGCGTACCGGAGAGTGCAATGACAGGACCTAGCATGACATCACAGCCATGTGACCAGTCTGTAGCCAATGAGATAATAGACACGTGACTGGTCGCATGCTTTTTTTGACGTCATGGAAGGTCTTATCATCAATGCTGGTTACCGGGAGGACACAGCGATTATCGGAAAGGAAAAGCGGTGGGAGAAAGAGTGCAGGACGCATCGCAGGGACCTGTAAGTGTTATGGCAATGTTTATTAACTGTATGTGTACATTTATAATGTGTTTTAATGTGTTTGTGTTTGTCTCCCATTGTTTTCAATGGGGTTCGAGAGGTTTGTCGAACGGTTCGCCGAACCAAACTCGAACGCGGCCTCCGTTCGACGAACCGAACCGAACTCCAGCCTTTAGAGGCTGGCTCATCTCTAGACAGGAGGCATTGTCCTGCATGAAAATTGCTGGCTGATTGAATGATGAACACAAGTAAGAAACCACGTGTTGATGAAGAAGGTTCTGATATACACTTGCATTTACTCTGCCATGAAGCTGTATCAGAGGTCCAACTTCTGCTGCGCACAACATTCCCCAAGCCATGACAATTCCTCCCCCACCTTTCACTAACCTCTTAACATACTTTGGGTTTAGTCTTTCCCCAGTTTGTTGACAAACATAATGTTTCTCTTCAGACTCAAATAAATTAAACTTGTTTTCATCATTAAAATGAACTGTGGACTTTTCCTCTGTCTACACAACATGCTTCTCACCAAAGGTGAGTCTAGCCTTTTGATTCTTTTTTGCTAATGAGAGGTTTGGTCACTGCAGAGTGGACCTTTAATCCAAATGCTCTTTAATGATGTGACAGCATATGACAGATCCTTATCCTGAAACAATTCCAGATCCATGGAGATTTTCTGCATTATCCTGTCCTCTCTTGTATTTGTCTTTCGAGGATGACCAGCCTTTTTGGTGGACTTGAAAGAGTTTGTGAAGTTGGAAAGATGCAATATTTTCAAAATCACAGACATGGAACAACCAACTTCTTTTGCTATGGCTGATAAGGTAATCTCTTTGGCCTTCATCTGGGCAACCTACTGCTAGAGGGTTTCAGTCACTTTGGAATGGCACATCCTTTTTGAAAAGTCAGTGCAAGCTGGAAAGTTAGGCTGATAGTTAAATTGGGTTTGTCAGATAATTAAGGAAATTAGCAACAGGTGCCAGAATAATGACAATAACTTGCCGGTATCTGAAAGTGCTCTCTAATTTTGATCTGTGTTCTTGTTTTGGGATGAGCGAGCATGCTTGCCACTACTCGGTGCTCACCGGAGCATCTCAGTGTTTGGTATACTCGGCGAGCTCAAAGTACCGACAAGATGCTCGGGCAGATGCTCGGCTCCACCTCCCTGCATGTGGGCGCTGTTTACAGAGTCAGCCCACATGCAGGGATTGGCTGTCATACACTGTAATGCCACATCCAACATGGCTGTGGCATTACAGTGATTGGCTAGCCACACAGCTGACGGCGCTGTGCTCGGCATCGGCAGTGTGATCCACAGTCAGCTAGTGTAGGGGGAGGTGCTGCCGAGCCAGGGACAGATTTACTGTGTGTGACTTAGGTACTAGGAGACATAACGACACTGTTGCCACCGTTGCCATAGTAATCTACCGAGCGGGTTACTATAGCATCAGTGACCACCGATGCTATAGCCTGATCAGCGACCGGGAATGGCACGGGTTCCACTGCCGAAGAAACTGGTGGGGTCAGGGAGGTTTCTGCTCCTACCTGCTCCTGGCGCCGCTCCTCGTGCAAGGCCCATTCCGCCTGGGCTTGCACAACCGCCATCATCCCTTGCATTTCTGCATGCCAGTCCTCGGTCTACTGCAGGAGCTGCACCCATATGCGTATGCACAGCCAATCCACTTCTCCATCTAACCAGGTAACGGTCTCGATAGTGGACCGACCCGGTCTCCTGTCCCTTGGGGCAGACGCCTCTCCTCTCTCCGGTTCCAGTTGTTCAGCCATTCCGGTTTGCTTAACTGGTTATCTGGAGCTGCCATTCTCTTAGCGCACCAGGGAGCATTCTGCAGCAGGCTCTTCTGGCTGTTAGTTTCGATTTTACATGTTGCACACTCCCAGGGGGCGCAGTCTCCTTCTCGCGCGCTTTCACCACAGTGATGGCGCAGTCAGTTTTTCACAAGTAATAGAATGGCGGTTGACTTTTACAGAAACAGTCCATAAGGCGCACGTCACCCGGTTTTAACGGGTCCAGTCCATATCTTGTTTGTGACGCCAGAAAAGCTGAGCCGCCCAGGGCTATGGGGTACTGAGTCCTGAGCCGTATATGTACGGGGATGCTGTGTAACGGGTGTGTGATGGCCGTTGTACTGGGGGTCGCTTTAAAAGGGTTTATATACTGGGGAGATTATAGAGTTTATGTCGTGATGCCACTTGCGGGTTGCGGTTATAGTTTTAGAACCGACGCTGCATAGTCTATTACCACTGGGGCTGGTGGTGATTGCAGCTTGGATGTTGGGCCCTCCGCAAGTAGGGCCGGGGCCACAGGGGGTTGATGAAAGTGTTCGGAGTGGAAAGAAGGGAGACCAAAGGATGGGGATGCAGTGCAACTGGTGTTTACTCACAGCGGTGGTAATGCTGATTCACTGAAGACGGCTGGTTTCGACCCCTGGTCCCTTTAGTCCCAGTGCCGGTGTGGTAACCTGGTGGCTTCTTTCCCCTGCACCTCTCACTGGTTTGGTGGAACCCCATAGTATGAAGCGTCTGGGGGGTCCCCTACTGTTTGACTTCATTCTCTGGTTCGTACGGCAGGCAGTGTGAATCCTGTAGGGTCGGTGTTCCATTCCGATACCTGTCTCTCTCTTTACTGCTGGTGCCCCCAGATTCTTGGGTCAGTGAGGTCCTGGATGGTCCCCAACACGACGACATAAGGAAATAAAGCTGCAGAGTTATTTGACAGTACTCACCACCTTCCTTTTACCCCTTCCCAATATTTGCTGTGGGTGAAAAATAGTAGCTTTCTTGAGAAACGCCTTCATTAGAAGAGGGGAATTGACCTCTTTCTCATACCCACATTCTCACCTCTGAATCATAGAAAACTTTTATACAAATTAACCAATACAAACTTGAAGTTTAGGATCTGATTATACTCAAACTTAGAAGAGGAAATAGTGTCCATAAAGATGGTGTCTAAAGTTAATCTTTAGAGACCGGAGTCAGAGAATCACCTTGTATGAAGATTTCCCTAAGGCTGAAGAAAAGTGATTACTATGTGCATATTCTGCCAACTGCAAGACTATTTTACTGTTTCATTATCATGCAGAAATACTGCAGACTAACAGCAAGGGCAAATATATTTTTTTGTTTCATATTATCATCTATTTTGAGGTTTAATGTTTCTTTACATGAATAACAGCAGGATCAAACGTGATAGATGACGCATGCCCACTCAAGTCTTAGGTGACAGTCTCAGCAGCTGTCTAATGGATTATGGGGAAATAAGTGTAAAATGGTTACCTGTTGTTGCCCACACAGTTGAGCAAAAACAGTTATTAGCACTAAGTAATCAATTGACACTCATTTGGTGTAATCCACTGCAGCTATCAGGAGGTGGTCCTGGGGAATAAATGGGGACACCTTATACACAGTCTTCAGGCATGCTTTCATTACCATTGTTTCATTTTTCCAAAAGATAGAAAAAAATAACATAGTATTTACTTTAGTATTCACAATTTTGCCTTTCCAGACAAAATACCAAAAGTTCATAAATCAATAGTACACATGAAAATAAGCAACTTTGTAACATATCTTATCAGACAAATCTGCTTATTTCTTTGCCAGAATTGCTCAGTCATTATCAAAACTTTCATTTCTCAGGTGAAATCTGTATTCAGTGAAGACTTTCCCATTACTGAGAGAAGATGGCGGCTCTTACTGATGATATTCTATATAGATAGAAGAGGGAGGAGCAAGAGGCGGAGGGAGGAGCTAGACAGAGAGAGGAGCTGGAAGCACAGCTTCGCTCTCTCCTACCTCCTCCCTCTTCTATCTACATGGAATCATGAATGGATAAGAAAGTCGGGTTTAACACTGCGCTAAAACCATGATCATGCTGTTTTTTCCTTTGTCCTGATGAAGAAGGCGGACATGCCTTTGAAACGCGTAGACCTGGCCTAAATAAAGAAAATATAGCAAAGAATTCATCACATCGTTTGGCTTCATGGTTTTAGCGCAGTGTTAAACCCGACTTTCTTATCCATTCATGATTCCCTGTTGCAATCGGGGCTGCTGCTTGACCATTTTCTGCATACATAGGAGTTGTGCCTGTCACAACTTCCATAGGTGAGCACCTGTTTTCATTTTCTAAGCCTGCATTGTTTGCCAGATAAGACCCTATGTGCGCTTTTCTCTCCACAGCATTTTGATTCTTCTATCTACATAGAATCTCATCAGTATACAGTACAATTGACAGGTGGGATGGGAGAGTGGAGTACAGGGGTTGAGGGGGGGCTCATGCTACCAGACAAACTGTTAGTGAAGGTGCAGGAGCTGATGGAGGAGGCTAAGGAGGAAGATGTGGTGGGCGCAAAACAGTCAGGGGAAGAAAATATTGATCCCCTCTCTGTTATCCGTGGTTGGTGGGAGAGTATGGAGGAACCAAGCTTGAATGTTACCCCGCCACCAGCACACCATAGACTCGGACCTCACACAATCATCCCACACATGATGAGCGCCTTCTTGCTGCAACATGATGCTCTTATTGTTATGAATAGAAATTGTGCCGACGACTAGGTTTCACTCTGTTAAGTCCACGGTTCAAGAGTAAATTTTGCCAGATGCTTCCCCCCGCGGAAAGTGATGCGCTCATGCTAGAGTATTAAAATAAGCTTGTACACAATCTTTAGAGTGGTTCTACCCAAGACAGTAATGAGACATACAGTGTGCATTGCAGTTCTACACTTCCAACCCCGAGAACATTGAGTCGACATTGCAGAAACATTAGCAGCAGCAATTTAGGTGACAGAAGCAATTTCTATGAGTTTTGGCACATATTTTTTAGACCATCCCGTGCACCAGCAGAACAGAATACCAGTCTGAAACATAGTGCACAACTGTAAAAGATGGTGCCTGAGTATCTAGAGCTCAATATTGATGCCATGAGGGAGGAGTTAGATCTTTTAACATTTTTGTCTTCAAAAATTGAAGAGTGGCCTGAGCTCACCAGTAATGCCTTGGAGATTTTGTAATGGCCGTCAGTCAGCTGCTGGTGGTGTCATTCCTGACTGATAAACGCATCCGGCTGTCTCCTGAAAGTGTAGACCGCCTAACTTTCATCAAGATGAACAAGTAATGTATCTCAAATGTCTTTTCTACCCCAATTGCAGACTGTGCAGACTAGGCAAGGGTGTAGTTTTCCGTGTGCTGCATTGATCTTGCATTGCATCTGTGACACCTGTGAGGTAGCAGCGTTGCTTGGGCAAAAACGTGAGGCAGCAGCGTGTTCACACCAACAGTCTATTTATTGTTGCCGCATAAATAGATCCAATTTCCAACAATCAAAGTCTCTTCCGGATCACAGCCGGTGCATATAGACAAATCCTTGGTATAAAAAGTCTTGTTACCTTAGGACCCCGTTAACCGCAGGGGTCTTGTTAAGGTTCTCCTAGGCTCACACTCTTGGCCTGTGTTCACTCCATACAGAGCCAGCTCAGCTCACACAGCATGTGGTAGCTTCATCAAGCCTGGCTCTCAACTGAGACACACCCTGATGTGCTTTGCCAGATTTAAACGAAAATGCTGGATATGAGGATTGCTACAAAACCTGGACTGGGAGGAGGGATCTGTCTCCCTGTTACCCTTTGTGCTATACTCCCCGCAATAGCTATAGCAAACTCAGAGGGTTTCCAGACACATTCTGGGGGACACATAGCGGTCTTCAAATATTACCCATGTTACTGCCTCACACACCTTTGTCGTGGCTTCTGTGGCTGTTGTTGCTACTACTTCTGATGATGTTACTAACAAGTGCCTTGGAGGCGCAGCCTTCAAATGGTGTGTCTACTGCTTTTACTTTTAGAATTTGGCTTTGTTATGCTAATTTTATACTGAAAATCACAAGAAGGAAGTTATCATGATGAGACTTAGATACCTGAGGTGCACGCATACTGTACTGTGCTGTCAGAGCAGGAAGAGGGGGAGGGTGGCTCTCAGGGCGAGGAGTGTGGACAACAGAGAGGATGGCGATAAGGTTATAGAAAAAAAACCTCCTCCACCCGAACTACACCCTACACCTTCATTCACCATTTAATTTTTTTTTAAAAAAAGGTCCACCATAATCCAAAGCAATGTCTCATGATATTTCGCCTGAGATGGGGGTCACTGAGTTTAATGAATTACCCTGAGGTCAAGCAACCTGCGAACACAGGTGGAGGGCCATGGGAACCTCCAGCTGTGCCCGCAACTAACCTGAGTACTGTCACACTGATTGCGTGGCTCGCACTGTCTCTGCCTAAAGTCAACAGTGGGCAGTCTTGTTCTATGGTGTTTGCTGTGAGCTTCAGACATAGCAGAGCTGGAATAATCGTGGGACCTCGTGTGGACTACATCAGACCTGCAGGGGTGTTTTGACAGCCAAGCTATTTATCAGATGGCCTAAAGCAACCAATCACAGCTCTGGTTCTATTTTACTACAGGTCATTAATAGGAGCTCTGATTGGTTGGTATAGGCAACAAAGGACATTCTTAGTATAAGAAGCTGTGTGTCAGTTAATATGATTTCAGTGGTGAGAGGGGGAGTGGTACAGAGAGAAAGAGAGAAAGAGAGAGAGAGTAGGAGATAGTGAGGGAGGGGGAGAGTGAGTGAGTGGGAGAAGAGAAACAGAGAGAGAGACTAAGGCTATGTGCGCACTTACCTGATTTTGCCGCGGATATTCCGCGGATTTGCTGCATGTTTCGCTGCAGAAAATGTTCATAACATCTCTGCAGTGAATCACCAGCAAATCCTATGGAGAAAAAAATTCCTGTGCGCACTAGGCAGAATTTGACAGCTGCATGTTTTGCTGCGGAAATCCCGCAGCAAAAACAAGTGCATGTCACTTCTTTTCCGCAGGTAGCTGCGGGTTTTCCCTAATGTAATGTAAAAATCACGCAGGGAACAGCTTGCGGAAAAACCGCACCAAATCCACACCAATTCCGCACCAAATCCGCAACAAAACGCGACAATCCGCATGCGGATTTTGGTGCGGAATTTGGTGCGGATTTTTTCCGCAGGTGATAACATCTTTGTGAGCCTGCGGAATTTACGCAAGGAAATTTCATTTCCCAGTGCGCACATAGCCTAAAGGCCCCGTTACACGCTACGATATATCGGGTGATATGTCGTCGGGGTCACATATTCCGTGAAGCACATCCAGCATCGTTTGACATATCATAGCGTGTGACAGCTATGAGCGACTGTTAATGAGCAAAATACTCACCTTATCGTTGCTCGTTGACACGTCGTTCATTTTCAAAATATCGGTCAGATTCCTGGATTCAGGTTGTTCATCATTCCTGAGGCAGCACACATCACACAGCTTACCTGCGTCCCGCCGGCAATGAGGAAGGAAGGAGGTGGGAGGGATGTTACGTCCCACTCATCTCCGCCCCTCTGCTTCTATTGGTCGGCCGCTGTGTGACGTCGCTGTGACACCGAACGTCCCTCCCCCTTCAGGAAGGGGATGTTCGCCGCCCACAGCGAGGTCATTTGCGAGGTAAGTACGTGTGACGGGGGTGACCGACTTTGTGCGACACGAATTGCCCGTGACGCACAAACGATGGGGGCGGGTGCGATCGCACATGCGATCGCACAATAAATCGACGCATGTAACGGGCCTTTAGTTACTATATCGGGCAACGCCAGGTACTACAGCTAGAATAAAATATAACACAAATTAATTTGTCATTTACCTTTTACAATAGAGTCTTTAGCATGTACATATTTTTTTTTCTATAGTCAGATTTAAGAAATAAATTTCAATTCATTTATTTTTAGAGGCTGTAGAAAATGTCAATTTATGTGCTCAATAGCAAATGTCAATATGCTGATCATTCCTCCTCGAAGACATTGGAAACCAAAATGTAAAAAGTCATTAAAAGGCACATGGGGAATTGAGCTTCTCACTTCTTAATTAGTTGTTTGCATTGCTTTAAAGATCAAAGCACAGATCAAACGGTGCTAAAGAGCAAATCTGAAAGGTGGAAACAAGGTCATGTATTTAGCCACTTTAGCCAAGTCAGTAAATAGTCACTCCCAACATGATGTATAAGATAACTAAACATTGGTCAAATAAAATTGCATACATAGGATTTTGGAATTTTGTCATTTTTTTATAGAGTTTTTAAAGCATTTTAGGGGTTTTTATGTTGCTAAAAATGGAACAAATCTCTGATAAAGGTACCACCGAAACACGTCACGGGGTGCACACCACCAAACCAGGGAATCCTTGCTGCACCATAGATATTGTATTTACTATATTACTACAATCTGCATCTCACTCATTTGCTCCTTAAATCTCTGTCCATCAGCAACATGGTGGCTCAGTGGTTAGCACTGCATTCTTACAGAAAGGGCATCCTGGGTTCAAATCCCACCAAGGACAACATCTACAAGGAGCCTAAATATTCTCCGTGTTTGCGTGGGTTTCTTCCGGTTTCTACTCACACTCCAAGGACATAATGTTAGGTAACTTAGATTGTGAGCCCCAATGGGGACAGTGCTTCTCATGTATGTAAAGTGCTGTGGGATTATTGCCACTGTATAAGTGCATAAATATTATTATTATTATGTAGTTTGGTCTTACTTTTCATTTGATATAAACAGTATATCACAAAAGTGAGTACACCTCTCACATTTTTGTAAATACTATATTTTATCATAACTTTTCATGGGACAACACTGAAGATATGACACTTTGATGCATTGTAAAGTAGTCAATGTACAGCTTGTATAATTGTGTAAATTTTGTGTGTCCTTTAAAAAATTCAACACACAGTCATTAATGTCAAAACCGCTGAGAACAAAAGTCAGTATATCCATAAGTGAAAATGGACAAATTTTGCCCAAAGTATAAATATTTTTTGTGGCCACCATTATTTTCAAACACTACCTTAACTTTCTTGGGCATGGAGTTCCGTGTAGCTTCACAGGTTACCACTGGAATTCTCTTCCACTCTTCCATGACGACATCACGAAGCTGGTGTCAAGATGTGACTGTAGGAAAGCGAAGGAAAGTGGCTCCTATGCTATCCCTCACACTAGGATTCCGGAGGCTATCCTTACCCTCAGGATTACCCCTAATGGCGGAGATACCTGAGTCCCATGCCTGGCTATGTTCCTGACCAGAACTAATCTGATTCGCCCCTCCCACCATGGAAGAAAGGGGTAGAAGTGAGATGAAAACACAGATAAAAGACAGGGAAAAAACATTTCTCACAAGAGAAACTCACAAGAATAAAAACAGTAAGAGTCTAAAGAGAAAAGCAAGAGAAGGAAGGTAACAACAAAACGTCAACAAGGCTTATCTCCACAACCACACACAAGTACTACAGCCACCAGTTTTTCTGGATCACAACACCTTGTCAGACCAGCTAAGATAAACTATACAGTTGCTGCCTTTTTTTTTAATTATCTCATGAAATTCATGAAATTAAAGAAAAAAAGAGGGGGGGAACTTCCCTATATTTTTGATTGCCAGATGGGTACAAATAGGCAGCTGGGGGTTGGGGGCAGCCCGTACCTGCCTGCTGTTCCTGGCTGGCATACAAAAATATAGCGAAGCCCATGTCATTTTTTTTTGGGTGGGGGGCAAAAAACTCCTGCATACAGTCCTGGATGGAGGATGCTGAGCCTTGTAGTTCTGCAGCTGCTGTCTGCTCTCCTACATACACTAGGTCTGCAGCTGTCTGCTCTCCTGCATACAATAAAGAACATATTGAAGAAGGAAATGACATCAGACCTTTTCTTTTTTTTTTCTTCATCAACAATCTTTAATGGCATTGTTCACTGATTAAAAATGCAGTGAGCACAAATGCAGCAAAAAACGCACCAAAACGGGGTAAAAACGCATGTGTTTTTGCCGCGTTTTTTTGCCGCGGGTGCGTTTTTTGAGACAAAAACGCACATAAAAACGCAGCGTGAAAAAACGCCTAGTGCGCACATACCCATAGGCTTCGCCCAATTTTTGAGTCCAGCCAGGTACAACTAGGCAGCTGGAGATTGGAATCCGGAGTGCAGTGCAAGCTTTCTGGGCACCCCCGCTGCGAATTGCAGTCCGCAGCCACCCCAGAAAATGGCGCTTTCATAGAAGCGCCATCTTCTGGCGCTGTATCCAACTCTTCCAGCTGCCCTGGTGACAAGTGGCTCGCTGGGTAATAATGGGGTTAGGGCTAGCTGTATATTGTCAGCTGGCCCTAAGCCCGAAATTCATGGTGTCACGCCAATATTAGACATGGCCACCATGAATTTCTAGTAAAGATAAAAAAAAACACACAGACATTTTTTTTTATTATAAATAAAACACAACACAATTAGTGACTCCATCTTTATTGAAATAAACCCCCCCTCCGCAGTAATCCTGGGTCAAGGGTCCCGCGCCGTCCAATCTGGATCCAATATCATCTGATCGGTTTGCTGGAAGGCAAAGCGATCAGATGATGTGTCAGGTTCTAGGATGTGAATCACATCACACAGCAGCTGATTGTATAAAAGCCGATTATACAATCAGCTGATGCATCAGTAGAAAAAAAAACATACTGAGTCACGTCCGTGCTGATTACCGGCAGCTCCTGGAGTGATCGGATGAGAGTCTTATCCTGTCCCATCGCTGCAGGAGCTGCCGGTAATCAGCTGATGAAGTCTCCTGACGGCAGGATCAGCTGATAAGTTAAGCCGGCTGGGCACTAAAAAGCCGGCGACACCGCGAGAATTACGACCGGCTGACACGTCAGGTGACCGCATCAGGTGATCAGTGCCAGGTCCTGCAGGTATCGGACGTACCCGGGGAGACTGCACACAGCCGGAGTGGCGGTACCGGGAGAGGAGCTCGGAGTGGACATGGCACCGGGACCCTGCAGACAGGTGAGTATGACATTTTTTCTACTGTTCACTTTTGTTTTCACCACTGCTTCCACCTCCCACCCAGACATGACGCCGCACGGGAGCTGACATGGCACCGGGCGGGTTGTGGAAGCAGCGATGGCGGTACCAGGAGGATTCACGCTTCTGTGTTTACCAACAGAAGGAATCCTCTTCCTGTACACGTGTCTTTAGTACCCACCCCTTGCATTTATAGTTGCGTTTTTTAGTCATAGAAACGCAACTATATGCGTTTTTCATTGCGTTTTTGAACATCTCATTGAACTCAATGGGGGAAAAACGCAGTGAAAAACGCAGAAATAATTGACATGCTGCATTTTTGTGGTCCCCACAAAAACGCAGCTACAAAATAACGCTGTGTGCGGACAGCAAAAATGAAAACTCATAGACATTGCTGGGGAAGCAATGTCACTGCGTTTTCAGCACACAAAACACGGTAAAAAACGCCGCTAAAAACGCAGCAAAAACGCCTAGTGCCCACAAGGCCTTAGAGAGATGGATCCAGCCAGCATAGGTAGGGGGAGAGCAGATGTGATTGCCTTCCCCACAACTTGTAAAAAAGGAGATTTACATACAGGCAAACAGAGATTAACTCTTGCTAGCCTGCCTATTAACTGCCAATCTGTTGGTTGATGTCCGAGTCAGCCTGCGCTTACAGACATCAGAGAAGTTATCAGGCGGAGTGTCAGAATCTGTAGTCTGAACAGATCTTGATGTTTTTGTAAAAACCTCTGTGTGACAGCTTGAGTATGTTAGAAACCTTGCACTTCTCCACCTTCAGTTTGAGGATGCCCCACAGATGTTCCATAGGGTTTAGGTCTAGCACCTTTACCCTCAGTGGTACAAGGAAGGCAGTGGTCCTCTTGGAGATGTGTTTGGGGCCATTATCATTTTGGATTACTGCACTCAGGCCCAGTTTCCTAAGGGAGGCGATCATGCTCTCCTTCAGTATGTATGTCAGAGTTCATGTTGGCATTCATTGTTCCCTCAATGAAATATAGCTCACCACAGTCGGCAGTACTCATGCAGGCCCAAAACATGAAATGTCCACAACTATGCTTGATTGTAGGCAAGACACATTTGTCTTTGTACTCCCTCACCTTGTTATGACCACACACACTTGACACCATCTGAATCAAATAAGTTTATCTTGGTCTTATCACACCACAGGATATGGTTGAAGTAATCCATGTCCTTATGGTGGTGTCACACACAGCGACGTCACATAGCGACGCAGCAGCGATCACGACCAGCGATCTAACCTTATCAGGATCGCTGCTGCGTTGTTACATGGTCGCTGGTGAGCTGTCAAACAGGCAGATCTCACCAGCGACCAGTGACCATCCCCCAGCCAGTAGCGACGCGTGGAAGCGTAACTAAGGTAAATATCGGGTAACCAAGGAAAGCACTTCACTTGCTTACCCAATATTTACCTTAGTTACTAGCGTCCACCGCTCTCACGCTGCCAGTGCCGGCTCCCTGTTCCCTGCACTCCTAGCCAGAGTACACATCGGGTTAATTACCCGATGTGTACTCCAGCTACGTGTGCAAGGAACAGGGAGCCAGCACTGGCAGCGTGAGAGCACACCGCTTAGCGCTGGCTCCCTGCACTCCTAGCCAGAGTACACATCGGGTTAATTACCCGATGTGTACTCCAGCTACGTATGCAGGGAGCAGGGAGCCGGCACTGGCAGCGTGAGAGCGGCGGCCGCTAGTAACTAAGGTAAATATCGGGTAACCAAGGAAAGGGCTTCTTGGTTACCCGATGTTTACCGTGGTTACAGCTTACCGCAGGCTGCCAGACGCCGGCTCCCTGCTCCCTGCTCACTTCAGTTCGTCGCTCTCTCGCTGTCACACTCAGCGATGTGTGCTTCACAGCGGGAGAGCAATGTCCAAAAAATAAAGCAGGATATTCAGCAACGACTGGCGACCTCACAGCAGGGACCAGGTCGTTGCTGGATGTCACACACAGCGAAAGCGATGGGACATCGCTGCTATGTCACAGAAAATGGTGACTTAGCAGCGACGTCGTTGTCGTCATCGCTTTGTGTGACACTACTTTTAGTCTACTTGTCTTTGGCAAACTATTTGCAGGCTTTCTTGTGCATCTTTAGAAGAAGCTTCCTTCTGAGACAACAGCCATGTAGACCAATTTGATGCAGTGTGCGGCATATGGTCTGAGCAATGACAGGCTGACAATTACTCCATTAAAATCAACTCCATCAATTTAAAATTCAATGTCTGGATATGACACTGGGCATATGCACTCAACTTCTTTGATCAACGATGGCGAGGCCTGTTCTTAGTGGAGCCTGTCTTGTTAAACTGCTGAGTCTTGGCCATAGTGCTGCAGCTCAGTTTCAATGTGTTGACGATCATCTTAAAGCCTAGGCCATATTTACGTAGAGCAACAATTCTTATTTTCAGATCCTCAGAAAATTCTTTGCCATGGGATGTCATGTTGAACTTCCAGTGGCCAGTATGTGAGAGTGTGTGCAATAACACCAAATTTAACACACCTGCTCTTTACTCACTCCCAAGACCTTGTAACACTATTGAGTCACATGACATTGGTGAGGGAAAATGGCTAACTGTGCACAAGTTGGCCATTTTCACTTAGGGGTGCATTCACCTTTGTTGCCAGCAGTTTTTGCATTAATGGCTGTGTGTTGATTTACTTAGAGCAGTGTTTCCTAACTCCAGTCCTCAAGGCCCACCAACAGTGCATGTTTTCCGGATTTCCTTACCATTGCACAAGTGTTGGAGTCATCACCTGTGCAGGTGATTACATTTTCAACTGCGCAATTCTAAGGAAATCCTGTAAACTTGCACTGTTGGTGGTCCTTGAGGAATGGAGATAGGGAACACTGACTTAGAGGGCACACCAAATTTACACTTTTATACAAGCTGTATACCGACTGCTTTACATTGTCTCAAAGTGTCGTATTTTCAGAGTTCTCCTATCAAAAGATAAAATAAAATATTTACAAAAATATTAATGGTATACTCAGTGTTGTTATATACTGTATATACTGTAATGCCAGTGTCCCTGCATGGTCCTCCTCCCGGCAGTGACACCAATGTACTCACCGCTGCAGCCAGCCATTGGTGTCTTCCCCGCACCTTTTGTTTGCCCCATTCTGGGAGCTTTCTCTATCCCAGGGCCTGCACATTCATACAGGTCTGCTGGCAGAATCCTTAGGGCACAGGTGCACGCTCCCGGCCTCTTAAAAAGACAGCATGTGCACCCTAAAGTTTTCCCAGCCTATGGTTGGGAGTCTCTATTTATTTAAGGCACCAGAGCAAATAGATTACTAGTGTGGTTTGTTCCGCTAGCTTATACAGTCGTCCTGCTACTTTTAAGTACCGATTCCTGCTGGTTACTCTGACTCTGTCCTGTCACCCTCCATTACGAATTCATGCTTGCTGCTTCAAATCCATCCAGCCTGCCCACACACCTGAGTCCCTGACCCTCTGGTCAGCTTCTGAAATACCGTGGACTGCCCTGCAATGGTACCTGGTGACTACTGGCAGCCCAGGCCAATATCACCATCAGAGGCTCTGGGAAAGACCCAGTAGGCACTTAGTCATGCCCCTTCAGGATAAGCCTGGTTTTGATGCAGTGAGTCCACACCTGCCAGCCTGATAGTTTGCTTAGACCACGGACCCCCCAGATTCCAATCCTCCGCAACCTTTGGAGCTATTTCGAGAGATGACTCATCAATGTGTACAAGATCAAATCCTATCCTTCCCATGGTTGGTGAACTTGCATCTGAACGCACTGGTGCTGGCCGTCCCTCCTCCACTAGACTTTGCAGCAGCTACCCTGGCTGCTTCTACCCAGTCAGCAGCCTTCACACACAGATCAAGTCCTCGTATGTCAGCCCCACCATAATTTGATGGTGACCCCAAACAATGCCGAGGGTTCATCAATCAGTGCATGCTGTATTTTGAACTGCTTGCCTACCATATCACTTCTTCCCTGGCCAAACTGGCTTTTTAAATGTTCCACTTTCAAGGCCTGGATCTACTCCTCAACGGTGAGAAGTGACCCTGTCACCTCAGACATTCAGTTCTTCTTGGTGTCCTACCACAAGGTCTTCGATGAAATGCGTCGTCTCTTCTCTGCAGTACCCTCCTTCCTCAGGCTGTGTCAGGGTAGTCAAACTGTGGATTAATATGCAGTTCAATTAAGTATACCTTTCCTCTGAGTTATGATGAAATAATGAGGTGCTAGTGGCCGCTTTATGGGAGGGTCTGTCTGAGAGGATCAAGGATGAACTGGCTGGTCATGATATCTCCGCCACTCTAGATGACCTAAATTCTTTGGCTACACAGATCGATCTCAGGTTTCAGGAACAGAAAAGAAAGGTTACACGTGAGAGGAGACCACTGCGCCTTGCTCCATCCTTTAAGAGGCCTCTGACTTCCCAGTATCCCCCGCCCAATACCGCTCCTGAACCGGACCTGGTCAAGCTGACTGAACAATGACAGGAACAACATTGTGCCAAAGGAATGTGCTTTTATGGCGGAAGTGTGAAACATATCATCCGTTCATGTTCCATGAGGCAGGAAGACTCATAAGCCTAAGGTCTGTTGGAGAGAAGGCGAGGATAATTCCTCTCCTCTGCTGTCAGTGTCCGTGTTGTGGGGAGATACCCGGTTCATTGAAACGGCCCTCTTGAAAATTTCATGCAGCAAGCCATGGTGGATCATTATCAGATTCCTGCTTGGCGTCTCCAAAGTCTTTTGATTGTGTCGTCCATTGATGGTGCCCTATTCGTACACTTTGCTAATGAGTTACGGCTAGGAATCTTGCATTCAGAGAATATATCTTTTTTAGTGCTTCCAAATCTATCTCGCACTCTCCTTCTGGGACTGCCTTGACTCCATACTCATCAACCTTTTCTAGACTGGACATGCAGAGAGATGCTCCAATTGAGTCAGTCTTGTCACAAGGGATGTCTCAAATCTGTACTACCAGCTCAGCTTCCAGTGACACCATCTAGTTTACCAGTCTTGCCTCCTGCTAACTGGTCATACACTGATGTCTTCAATAAGAGGGAGGTAGACATGTTACCTACACACAGGTCGAATTATTGTCCCATTGACTTGCCTCCTCAAGGCCATATATACCCCCTATTGCTGGTAGAGCACCAAGCCATGGCTAAGTACATCAAAGAAAATCTGGCAAGAGGATTTATCTATATGTAGTCCTCTTCTGCACGGGCTGGTTTCTTCTTTGTGAAGATAAAAATGGAACTCTCTGGCCTTGTATTGATAATTATTGATGCCCAGCCATTTTTCAAGAATTCGTTAACTACATCTTCAGAGATCTCCTCTACTCTTTTGTAATTGTGTTTGAAAATATTTTTATTTTCAATAATTAAGAAGGTGAAAGAGGGAGGAGGAATGTGATATTGTTTCATAGTTGAATATGATTGACTACAACATAGATAATAGAAGTTTTAAGATCTAGAAGTCATTTGTTACGGGTTAGGTATAATATAGGGATGGAAAGGATGGGTTGTGGAAAGTCGTTTAATTTAATTGGGGAAACAGGGACAGGAGGAAGAAAAATTGGGGTATAGGGTAATGGAGAACAAGGCTTAATCAATCATTAAATATAACAAAAACATATATACAAATTACATGTTAATTATGTATCTTGATGATATATTGGTTTTCTTTCCAGATGTGTTATCTCATAGAAAGAATGTTTGCCTAGTCTTGCAGTCTTGGAGAGACTTATTTGCCAAAATTGAGAAGTGTGTCTTTAAACAGTCTTTACTTCCCTAGCTAGCTTATATCATCTCAGATACCGGACTAAAGATGGATCCTGCTAAATTGTCTGCAATTATCAAATGGCCTAGACCTTCCTGCATTAAAACAATTCAAAGGTTTTAAAGATTTGCAAACTACCAGTTTATTCCTCAATTTTCGTCTCTGACTGCTCCAATCCGCAAAGGTGCAGCCCCTATGATTTGGACTTCCCAGCTGGGTCCATGTTTCTTTCTTGAAAACAGGCCTTCTCCTCTTCTCCAGTGATTCGTAGTCCCGAGTTCACTAGGCAATTCTTCCTGGAGGTTGATGCTTCGTCTTCCGGGGCTTGTGAAGTACTCATGCAAATGTCTTCTTCCAGTCAAATGGTGACTTGCGGCTTTTTCTCCAAAGGCTTTTCTGCCTCTAAGAGCAACTATTCAATTGGGGATTAAGTGTTGCTGACAAAAAAAATGGCTCTAGAGAAGTAGCAGTACCTACTAGAGGGAAGAATTCATCCAGTTACTATTATTATTTACACAGATCATCAGGAGCAATCCTATCTGCATGGAGGCTGAGTCCATGCCAAGCTAGATGATCTTTGTTCTTTGCTAGTTTCAACTTTGCCCTTCATTTCGGTCGACAGACAAATACATCAAGGCGGATTCCTTCTCTAGGTCCTTCCAATCCACTTAAAAGGAAGAGGAATTCCAACTTTTAACATATCATTGAGCCTGCCAAGATGATTTCCCTGCCCCCGGTGGACTTGTCTAAAATTTCTCCTGGGAGGACTTTCGTGTAGGAGTTTGATAAAAAGCACGTCTTGTTTCAACGGCACTCTTCTAAAATGGTTGGCTATTCCAGGCAGAGAAAGAACATTCAACTCATCACACGTCATTAATGGTGACTTCCTTTCTGAGCCCTGTCGTGCACCCAACCAGTAGATTTCCACCACATATGTGGTATCAGCGAACCGATGAGAAATTGCACAATAAATTGTATGGTGCATTTTTTCCTGTTACCCTTGTGAAATAAAGCTAACTGGTTAAAGTAACAAGTTTGTGGGACAAATGTGTTTTTTTTATTTTCATGGCTCAAAGTTATAAAATTCATTGAAGCACCAGGGGGTTCAAAGTGCTCACTAAACATCTAGATAATTTCCTTGAGGGGTCTTGTTTCCAAAATGGGATCACTTGTGCAAGAACTTTACTGCTAGGCACATGAGGGGCACTGCTAATAATTCCAGCTAATTTTGCACTCAAAAATTCAAATGGCGCTCTTTCCTTTCTGAGCCCTGCCTTGCTCTCTAACAGTAAATTTCCACCACACTTGAGGTATCAGCATACTCAGGAGAAATTGCTCAACAAATTTTAAGGTGCATTTTCTCTTATTACCCTTTTGAAAATGGAAAAATGTTATGACTAAAATAACATTTTTGTGGAAAAAAGTAAAGTTTTCTTTTTTCCTTCCACACTGATTTAGATCCTAAAGCGGGCTTTACACACAGTGACATCGCTAGCAATGTCGCTGGTGAAAGCACCCGCCCCCGTCGGTTGTGAGTCATGGGCAAATTGCTGGACGTGGCGCACAACATCGCATACACCCATCACACATACTTACCTGCCTAGCAACGTCGCTGTGGCCGGCGAGCCACCTACTTTCTAAGGGGGAGGTTCATTCAGCGTCACAGCAGCGTCACTAAGCAGCCGCTCAATAGAAGCGGAGAGGCGGAGATGAGCGCGCCAAACATCCCGCTCACCTCCTTCCTTCCTCATTTTGGGCGGCCGCAGGTGATGTTCCTCGTTCCTGCGGTGTCACACATAGCGATGTATGCTGCCGCAGGAACGACGAACAACCTCTGTCCTGCAACGATAATTGGGATAGGAACAACTGGTCAACGATCAACAATTAGGTGAGTAATTTTGATCGTTAACGGTCATTCCTGCATTTCACATGCAATGACGTCGCTAACGAGGCCAGATGTGCGTCACGAATTCCGTTACCCCAACGACATCTCATTAGCAATGTTGTTGCATGTAAAGCCCACTTTTAAGAAGCACCTAAAGGGTTAATAAGCTTCTTGGATGTGGTTTTGAGCTCTGTGAGGGGTGTAGTTTTTAGAATGGTGTCAGTTTCAGGTATTTTCTGTCACCTAGGCCTCTCAAAGTCACTTCAAATATGATATTGTCCCTAAAAAATGGTTTGTAAATGTTGTTGGAAAAATGAGAAATTGATGATAAACTGTGAACCATTCTAAGTTGCTAAGAAAAAAAAGTTATGTTTCAAAAATTGTGCTGATGTAAAGTAGACAAGTGGGAAATGTTATTTATTAACTATTATGTGTGACATGACTTTCTGGTTTAAGGGCATAAAAATTCAAAGTTTGAAAATTGCGAAATTTTCAAAATTTCTCCACTAAATCTGCATTTTGTGGGGAAAAAAAATGCATTTTTTATGTGGTTTTAGTGCATTTTTCTACCTTCATGAAAAAACGCATCAAAACTGCATTGAGGTTATGGTGCGTTTTACTCCCAGGAGACACAGATTTAGTGCACAAATTTGTTGCAAACCAAATCTGCGGTTTTGACGTGGTTTTCTGCCAGAAAATGCAGATTTGGTTAGGAATGTCTGCTATAAATTTCTGCAACAAATCTGCATCTCCTGGCAGAAAAGCACACCAAAACTGCGGTTTGTCTGCAACAATTTCTGTAACAAATCTGCATCTGCTGACAGAAATCCACATCCAAAACACATCAAAACCTTATTGAGGTTTTGGTGTGTTTTTCTGCCAGGAGATGCAGATTTGGTGCAAAAATGTCTGCATCCAAATACTCAATGTGCACACAACACCTAATCTGGCAATCCAGCAGTGGGTTCAACTGAGTTAACTGAGAGCAGCAGGGGAGCCCCCAAGTGTGAGCTCCGATGACCTGACTGCCAGATTGGCGGATTGTGAGACACAGCAGCAAAGCAGTTTGACTGTCCGGTAGCAGTGAGGCCTGGAAACCTTAAAGGAGCATTTAAGGTTTTTGAAGTTCACAGCTGTTGGGATATCTGGAGGCTGTGAACTCTGGTAACAGTTCACAGCCTCCAGATGTCCCAGCAGCTGGGAACTCAAGGAACATTAAAGGCTCTCTTACAGGCTCCCTTAAAGTTACCGGGTTTACAGGTGCTTCAAGACCCAATGGCTGTAAGCTCTTGTAAAGGTTATTGGAGCTCACAGCCACCGGGTCTACCGGTAGCTGTGAGACCTGGAAATCTTAAAGAAGCCTTTAAGACAGTCTTTAACATTCCTTGAGTCCCCAGCTGTTGGGACATCTAGAGACTGTGAACTGTTACCAGAGTTCACAGCCTCCAGGTGTTCCAAAAGCAGGGAAATCCAAAAAACCTAAACGCTCCTTTAAGGTTTCCGGGCCTCACAGTTGCCAAATTGCCACACAGTGCCACAGCAATCTGACAATTCAGCAATCAGGTCATCGGAACTTGCACTGTGGCTTCCTGATGCTCTCAGTGAAAGTGAAACCTGCTGCCAGTTGGCTGTGCGGCCGTTTGTGCTATGCCCCGCAGTCTGACAATCTGGTAGTCAGTTCACACTCAGGGCTCCCTGTTGCTCTCAGTGAAAGTGGAGCCTGTTGTCAGATTGCAGGACACGGCCACACGGCATTCTGGCTGCGGGTTCTACTTTCACTGAGTGTGACCTTTGGTCACCTGACTGATGTCACTGCTTCTAACAGCCAGGTCCCCTTGGTGCTATCAGTGTTTCTTGGAGTCTGCAGTTACTGGTGATGTTAATGGTCATTGCAGACTCCTGGTGTAGCAGATCGGGATCGTCATGGGTAGAGATGAGCGAACCGGTCCCGGTTCGGCTCGAGGTCGGTTCGCCGAACGGAGTTCCCGTTCGAGTTCGGCTCGTCGAACGTTCGACGAACCGAACTCGAGCCAATAGGAAACAATGGCAGGCAATCACAAACACAGAAAAACACCTAGAAAACACCCTCAAAGGTGTCCAAAAGGTGACAAACAACTCACAACACATGGGAAAGTGACAAGGACATATACTCATGCGAAAACAAAAGAGCTGGACAAGGAAAAAGAGGAGGACACACAGATATATGAGTATATGCAAGGAAACATCGATTCCATTATTGTGCAACTTGAGCCCTGCTCATTTTAGGCTTCCAATCTGGATAAATTGCCTGAGCTCACCACGTACGCCTTGGGGATCTTGTCGTGTCCTGCAGCCAGCGTTCTCTCAGAACCTGTCTTCAGTGCTGCTGGGGGTCTGCTGGCAGATAAGCACACGTGTCTGTCCACTGACAATGTGGACATGGCTCTCAGAGGACTTTTCTTCCCCTGGGTCATCCAGGGGACGGGAAAGGCACGCGTATTTTTGAGAGTGCTTCATGCAAAGCATCTTTTTCATCTTGAAAATTGGGTCAACTGATGCCAGTCAAGTGGGGTGTGTGTGGCCCAATTAGTGTCAACGAGGGAGACTGTGGTTGGAGTCCCCTCGCTGTGTTTCTAAAAGAACCAAGATGAACAAGTCATGGCTCTCAGAGGACTTTTCTTCCCCTGGGTCATCCAGGGGACGGGAAAGGCACACGTATTTTTGAGAGTGCTTCATGCAAAGCATCTTTTTCATCTTGAAAATTGGGTCAACTGATGCCAGTCAAGTGGGGTGTGTGTGGCCCAATTAGTGGCAATGAGGGAGACTGTGGTTGGAGTCCCCTCGCTGTGTTTCTAAAAGAACCAAGATGAACAAGTCATGGCTCTCAGAGGACTTTTCTTCCCCTGGGTCAGCCAGGGGATGGGAAAGGCACGCGTATTTTTGAGAGTGCTTCATGCAAAGCATCTTTTTCATCTTGAAAATTGGCTCAACTGATGCCAGTCAAGTGGGGTGTGTGTGGCCCAATTAGTGTCAACGAGGGAGACTGTGGTTGGAGTCCCCTCGCTGTGTTTCTAAAAGAACCAAGATGAACAAGTCATGGCACTCAGAGGACTTTTCTTCCCCTGGGTCAGCCAGGGGACGGGAAAGGCACGCGTATTTTTGAGAGTGCTTCATGCAAAGCATCTTTTTCATCTTGAAAATTGGGTCAACTGATGCCAGTCAAGTGGGGTGTGTGTGGCCCAATTAGTGTCAACGAGGGAGACTGTGGTTGGAGTCCCCTCGCTGTGTTTCTAAAAGAACCAAGATGAACAAGTCATGGCTCTCAGAGGACTTTTCTTCCCCTGGGTCACCCAGGGGACGGGAAAGGCACGCGTATTTTTGAGAGTGCTTCATGCAAAGCATCTTTTTCTTTTTCAAACGGGGGGTCAACCAATGCCAGTCAAGTGGGGTGTGTGTGGCCCAGTTAGTGGAAACGAGGGAGACTGTGGTTGGAGTCCCCTCGCTGTGTTTTACATGCTTTTAGAAGGGCATGACATGGCTTGGAGGTTGACTTTCAGCATCTGCAAACTGTTGCCTACCAAAATGCTGCCTTTCCAACACCTGTGGTTATAGACAATGAGGAACATACTGATGAAGATGAGACGCAGATACCCGATTGGGATGACAACTTAAATATTCGGTCAGGGCAAGAAGAGGCTCGTTCTGAGGGGGAGGGGAGTGCAAACACAACAATTGATGATGAAGTTCTAGATCCCACCTACTGTCAACCCACAGTCAGACACTCGAGGAGGTCAACAGAGGCGGTGGAGGAGGATGCAACCGACGACGAAGTTACCTTGCGCCTTCCTGGACAGAGTCGGAGCACTGGTAGCACGTCTACAACTGCATCCTCATCCACCACTCTGCCTCTGAGCATTATTCGGGGTGGATCAACAGGTCGCATGGCCTCTAAGCCTTGCCTAGCCTGGTCCTTTTTTGACATAGAAAAAGATCGCCCAAATTATGTGATCTGTAAAATTTGTCATGGTTCTCTTAGTAGAGGTCAAAACCTCAGCAGTTTGACAACTTCTTCCATGAATTGTCACATGAATAAATATCATATGGCCCGGTGGGAAGCTCACCGTGCTGCAATGCGGCCTAGCGGAGCGAACCATCCACCGCCTGCCCCTTCCAGTGCATCCGCGCGCTCGTCATCTTCTAGGACTGTGGGGACAGCTGTCACACCTGTTTTTCCACCCACAACTTCCACCACTGTAACCGCAACAGTCAGTTTGCTTGGTAGGTCGTCAGTTGGTTTGGAAGGGGAAACAAGTGAGTGTGTACAGCTCTCTCAGACATCGATAGCACCAACGTTGGATGAAGGCAACATCATGTCTCCGCCTGCACTTTCCTCACAAACCTGCATTTTTCCATGGACACCCTACTCAACACCGTCTACACACAGCAGCCAGATCTCTGTCCCTCAGATGTGGTCAAATAAAAGGCCACTTCCTGCGACTCATGACAAAGCGAAGAGGTTGACTCTATCCGTCTGTAAGCTGTTGGCTACCGAAATGCTGCCTTTCCGCCTAGTGGACACACAGGATTTTAGAGACCTTATGTCTGTCGCTGTGATCCAGTACAAGATGCCCAATCACCACTGCTTCTCCAAGAACAGCATGCCCGCGCTACACCAGCATGTCGCACACAACATCACCACTTCCTTGAGAAACTCTGTGTGCGACACGGTGCATTTCAACACAGATACTTGGACCAGTAAGCATAGACAGGGTCATTACATGTCACTGACTGGGCACTGGCAAACTATGGTGAGAGATGGAGAAGGGTCTGCTGTCCAAGTCTTGCCGTCCCCACGAGTTGTTTCAATCCTTCTTCTGTATGTAGAAGTTAATACACTGCTTCTGCCTCTTCAACCTCGTGTGGGTCCTCCACCTTGGCGCAAACCCTGTGTGGTCAGGCCACCCTTCCTTGTAACTGTGCACAAGCACTACCACACACCTCCTTACTATGCTGGCAGCAGAGCTCAATGCCATCAGGCGGTCAAAGTTTTACTTTGAAATGTATGGGAAATGTGAGTCACACCGCTGAGAAGTTGTGGACGGTTAGCTCTGGATACCGAGTTTCATCAATGGTTGTCTCCACTCAACCAGCAGCCAGGGAAGGCCGGGTGCGACAATGATGCAAACATGGGTGCGACCCTTCGCTGTGACAATGTGACACACATGGCTTGTGTGGTTCACGTGTTGAACCTGGTTGTCCAGCAATTTTTAAAGCACTATCCTGGACCACATGGCCTTCTGCAGAGAGCACGGTGTAACGCCTTCCTTGATCCACACACTCAGATGGGCTGTTAATGATAGGCTAGAGGGAAGCCACTCACCAAGCAGGACCCCTAGAACCCTGAAACCCTTTAACCCCTATACAGGGATTAGGAATTGCACAGGGCCCAAGGTGATTAATACCTGTGGAAGGCTGCAGTTCCAGAGAATAGTAGTCAGGCAGGGTCAAAACATTAATTGAGGAACAGGAACAGAATGGGACGGCCAGGACTTAATCAGAAAACAAGCAGAGGTGAAATGCGGATCAGCCAACAAGGTACATAAACAGCAAGCAGGAAAAGTAGTCAGGTAACAAGCACACAAAATCATAAAACTGAACTGGGGGTAAAAGTAACCAGAGGTCATAGCTATGTCTGGCAGTGGTCTGCAGACAGGATGGGCATAAAAAAGGGTGTGGTGTCTTCCCATTGGTTGTAGCTGAATGATGGTATTTCATCTGTGAGATACCCACCAGCTACATTCAGCCAGAGATTCTGCATCTGTCAAGGTAATGCAGCCCAGTGGGTGAGCATAACCTGCGTCCACCTGCGCCGCTGGCATCGACTCCTCTCCCATCATCAGCACTATTCATGAAAGGAACACGTTGTCACCAGGCGACCGGAGTACAAATTGACGGAGCGGACTCCGTTGGTGACTTAACAGCCGTGTGCGGCAATGATGCAAACCTGGCTGCGGGCCATCCTCAGGGCAATGTGACACACGTGCCTTGTATGGCTCACGTGTTGAACCGAATTCTCCAGCAATTTTTAAAACACCATCCCGGCCTACATGGCCTTGTGCAGCGGGCACGCTCGCTATGTGCTCACTTACATCGTGCGCACACAGCAGCTCAACAACTTTCATCACTCCGGAAGTCTTAGGGTCTGGCAGTTAAACGCCGGAAATGCGATGTTCCGACACGCAGGAATTGGAATCTGCACATGTTGGAGCGTGTGTGGCAGCACCGCAGAGCCCTGCTGAAATACGGTATGACATATAGCCTGGGATAACTTGATCAAGAGGTGGTGCAGATCACGCTGCTGGAGTGGTGTCAGATCAAGGACCTATGCACCCTGCTACACAGTTTACAAATGTCGACGAAGATGTTTAGCACTGGCAATGTCATTCTCAGCGTGACAATTCTGGTCATCTACATGATGGAGCACACTGTAATTATTATTCGGAGTCAGGTGTTGGGACAAGAGGAAGGGGAGGAAGTACAGGAGGAGTCATATGCGGAAGGGATAACAAGATCTACGAGGTCCAGATGGTCAGCGGCACCTATGCGGCATTCATGGTGAGGGAGAGGGATTAACAAGGGCGCATAGTATCAGCAAAAAGTGTTGATGAAAGTGCAGGAGCCCATGAAGAAATGGAGGACGAACTGGCGATGGGCATGGAAGACTCAGCAGATGAGTGAGAGCTTGCTCACATTTCGGTTGTGCGAGGTTGTGGGGAGAGGGCAGAGGAAGGATGCACGATTCTCACCTCTCTGCCACCAACACACCAAGGACTTGGTCCTCCTGGATGCACAAGACACATGAGCGCCTTCTTGCTGCACTACCTACATGACCCTTGGATTGTATGAATTCGAAGTAATCCTGAATACTGGGTTGCCACACTGTTAGTTCCCCGGTACAAGACAAAATTTGGCAAACTAATTCCTGCCATAGAAATGGACGCACGTATACAGGAGTATCTGCAGAATGTGGTACGCAATCTTAGATATACTTTTCCACTAAACACCAGTGCTGCACAGAGTGAATCTCAACGCTTTGCCATGGATAGGAGGAAATGGTCTTTTACTTGTCCACATCGGAGGGACCGAGGGATGGCTGCTGTGCTGAGATGGCGTTGAGTACGGTGTCCCTGCAGAGTTGCACTTTTGGTCATATACCAAAATGAGTTGAAAAAGGACAGATGCTGGTGGAAAGGGGAACAGGTGTGTTGGAAAGGGGAAAAAAGTTTGGGTCCGTGGATTTGGTGGTTAAGCAACTGTAACATTTGCTGAAGAAACACCATCTGTTACAGTGGGACTGGCAGATTTGGATAAAGTGGTATATACTATGTTACCGCTATATAACGAAAATTAATAAGAAAAGAAAGAGAAAGGTATATATCCCCATCAGCAGTCAGTGTCCACCGTGCTCCCAGTTGGAAAAGGAGAGGTTGGCAACTGGAAGGTTTGGTGGAGGATACAGAGCTGTGTGGCTATGAAACTAATAGTAGCCTGAACCGAGTTAGACGCCATTCGGATCTGGAGACTGTGAGCCCTGTTAGCGTCACAGGGTCCACATGCCCACACAGCCCAGGAACTCCCTGTTAACAACACAGGGGCCATTGAATACGCTGACTGTGTGCGTAGGGGCACACCTGTGGACAGCAGGCGCATCAGCAGCAGCAGGCCTGTTAATGCCACTGGGCTGCACAAGCAGGACTGGTAGGACAGGAGCTGGTCTTAACCGTTCTGTGTTACCAACTGTGGTGGTGGCCTGCATCGACACCCTATCCCTGCCTACCTCTGGCCTAAAGCCGCAATGGGTTCAACACATGGAGGTGTGCTCTTTCGGAGCATAATAGAAGACTGCGCACCTCCTTGTTGGCTCCAGCCCCTTTTATAACCTGGGTCCGCCCCAAACCAGGGTGAACCACAATGCACCTCCTGGAGACAAAAGTAGAGTGACACGTCATGAGTGGCATAACTAGCGTCCTATTTGGAACCGCAACTTCAATGATGACCTCATGGCTGCCATGACCCAAACACCTCACCAGTCATCGTCTGACCATCAATAATGCGGTGACAAGTCATAGGGGTGGGCCTCTGCAAGCCATTTGGGAGGACACCTGATGCCCTGTGGTCTATATGGGACCCCCACATCAGGGGCAGGGCCAAAGAGTTCATTACCGGACCTAGTCTCTGATGCAGGAAGTGCCTGAGCATGCTCAGTAGCATGAAATACAGTCTCTGAAAAAAGACTATCAGCTTTAGCATGGTGTCTAGGCACAAAACAGGACTTAGACCCGGCACGGAATGCAAGCACCTGTGCAAAGAGGCTTTTCACACTTAGTGTGGGAGCATGCGCTGTATCCCGAAATGAAGACTTAGCGTCAGGAATAACACAGTCAGGCTGAGCATACTCACTAGGCGAAACACTGTAATTAGGCTGCAGCTGGGGTAAATCGGCACACGCATGCGCACTAGCTGCCTCTCCACACTTAGACGTGGAGGGGAAATTGATCTTGGAGATGCTGTCTATGAACAGAAGGAAAAGCTAAAGGAAGCCTGACTTTCTATCCCTCCGAATTATGAAATGCAGCAATGAATTCCATGAGTTTGCTATAACATTAGCGTAGCAAAATGTGCATGAGGGTGTCATGTAGAGGTGCTATAAATAGCTTGTCACCAGTGGGGCACTAATGGAATACAACAGCCAGTTCTATGATGCCACTAAATGGCAGTATTTTTTGCTATCATTATAGCTTATTAAAAACAGAGCAGTAGGGTGTCCTGCACAGGTGCTAGAAATAGCTTGGCACCAGTGGGGCACTAATGGAATACAACAGCCAGTTCTATGATGCCACTAAATGGCAGTATTTTTTGCTATCATTATAGCTTATTAAAAACAGAGCAGGAGGGTGTCCTGCACAGGTGCTAGAAATAGCTTGGCACCAGTGGGACAATAATGAAATACAACAGCCAGTTCTATGATGCCACTAAATGGCAGTATTTTTTGCTATCATTATAGCTTATTAAAAACAGAGCAGGAGGGTGTCATGCAGAGGTGCTGCACATAGATTTGCAGTAGTGTGAATAGACAAAAGTACAATAGCCACGTTTAGGATGCCACTAGGTACACTGAGTGTTTGCTAGTATAATGGCTTAGTTTAAAAAAGTTGGAGTGTGCAATGCAGACAGACGTGCTGCAAATATCTTTACAATAGTGTGAATAGACAAAAGTACAATAGCCACGTTTAGGATGCCACTAGGTACACTGAGTGTTTGCTAGTGTAATGGCTTAGTTTAAAAAAGTTGGAGTGTGCAATGCAGGCAGACGTGCTGCAAATATCTTTACAATTGTGTGAATAGACAAAAATACAATAGCCACGTTTAAGATGCCACTAGGTACACTGAGTGTTTGCTAGTATAATGGCTTAGTTTAAAAAAGTTGGAGTGTGCAATGCAGGCAGACGTGCTGCAAATATCTTTACAATAGTGTGAATAGACAAAAGTACAATAGCCACGTTTAGGATGCCACTAGGTACACTGAGTGTTTGCTAGTATAATGGCTTAGTTTAAAAAAGTTGGAGTGTGCAATGCAGGCAGACGTGCTGCAAATATCTTTACAATAGTGTGAATAGACAAAAGTACAATAGCCACTTTTAGGATGCCACTAGGTACACTGACTGTTTGCTAGTATAATGGCTTAGTTATAATGAGTTGGAGTGTGCAATGCAGGCAGACATGCTGCAAATATCTTTACAATAGTGTGAATAGACAAAAGTACAATAGCCACGTTTAGGATGCCACTAGGTACACTGAGTGTTTGCTTGTACAATGGCTTAGTTTAAAAAAGTTGGAGTGTGCAATGCAGGCAGACGTGCTGCAAATATCTTTACAATAGTGTGAATAGACAAAAGTACAATAGCCACTTTTAGGATGCCACTAGGTACACTGACTGTTTGCTAGTATAATGGCTTAGTTATAATGAGTTGGAGTGTGCAATGCAGGCAGACGTGCTCTGCAAATGTCTTTGCACTAGTGGGACTATAGCAAAGTCCAATAGCCACGTTTAGGATGCCACTAGGTACACTGACTGTTTGCTAGTATAATGGCTTAGTTAAAAAGAGTTGGAGTGTGCAATGCAGGCAGACGTGCTGCAAATATCTTTACAATAGTGTGAATAGACAAAAGTCCAATAGCCACGTTTAGGATGCCACTAGGTACACTGACTGTTTGCTAGTATAATGGCTTAGTTAAAAAGAGTTGGAGTGTGCAATGCAGGCAGACGTGCTCTGCAAATGTCTTTGCACTAGTGGAACTATAGCAAAGTCCAATAGCCACGTTTAGGATGCCACTAGGTACAGTGACTGTTTGCTAGTATAATGGCTTAGTTAAAAAAAGTTGGAGTGTGCAATGCAGGCAGACGTGCTGCAAATATCTTTCCACTAGTGTGACTACACAAAAGTACAATAGCCACGTTTAGGATGCCACTAGGTACACTGACTGTTTGCTAGTATAATGGCTTAGTTAAAAAGAGTTGGAGTGTGCAATGCAGGCAGATGTGCTCTGCAAATGTCTTTGCACTAGTGGAACTATAGCAAAGTCCAATAGCCACGTTTAGGATGCCACTAGGTACACTGACTGTTTGCTAGTATAATGGCTTAGTTAAAAAAAGTTGGAGTGTGCAATGCAGGCAGACATGCTGCAAATATCTTTCCACTAGTGTGACTACACAAAAGTACAATAGCCACGTTTAGGATACCACTAGGTACACTGACTGTTTGCTAGTATAATGGCTTAGTTAAAAAGAGTTGGAGTGTGCAATGCAGGCAGACGTGCTCTGCAAATGTCTTTGCACTAGTGGGACTATAGCAAAGTCCAATAGCCACGTTTAGGATGCCACTAGGTACACTGACTGTTTGCTAGTATAATGGTTTAGTTAAAAAGAGTTGGAGTGTGCAATGCAGGCAGACGTGCTGCAAATATCTTTACAATAGTGTGAATAGACAAAAGTCCAATAGCCACGTTTAGGATGCCACTAGGTACACTGACTGTTTGCTAGTATAATGGCTTAGTTAAAAAGAGTTGGAGTGTGCAATGCAGGCAGATGTGCTCTGCAAATGTCTTTGCACTAGTGGGACTATAGCAAAGTCCAATAGCCACGTTTAGGATGCCACTAGGTACACTGACTGTTTGCTAGTATAATGGCTTAGTTATAATGAGTTGGAGTGTGCAATGCAGGTAGAGGTGCTGCAAATGTCTTTGCACTAGTGGGACTATAGCAAAGTCCAATAGCCACGTTTAGTATGCCACTAGGTACACTGACTGTTTGCTAGTATAATGGCTTAGTTAAAAAGAGTTGGAGTGTGCAATGCAGGCAGACGTGCTCTGCAAATGTCTTTGCACTAGTGGGACTATAGCAAAGTCCAATAGCCACGTTTAGGATGCCACTAGGTACACTGACTGTTTGCTAGTATAATGGCTTAGTTAAAAAGAGTTGGAGTGTGCAATGCAGGCAGACGTGCTGCAAATATCTTTACAATAGTGTGAATAGACAAAAGTCCAATAGCCACGTTTAGAATGCCACTAGGTACACTGACTGTTTGCTAGTATAATGGCTTAGTTAAAAAGAGTTGGAGTGTGCAATGCAGGCAGACGTGCTCTGCAAATGTCTTTGCACTAGTGGGACTATAGCAAAGTCCAATAGCCACGTTTAGGATGCCACTAGGTACACTGACTGTTTGCTAGTATAATGGCTTAGTTATAATGAGTTGGAGTGTGCAATGCAGGTAGAGGTGCTGAAAATGTCTTTGCACTAGTGGGACTATAGCAAAGTCCAATAGCCACGTTTAGGATGCCACTAGGTACACTGACTGTTTGCTAGTATAATGGCTTAGTTAAAAAAAGTTGGAGTGTGCAATGCAGGCAGACGTGCTGCAAATATCTTTCCACTAGTGTGACTACACAAAAGTACAATAGCCACGTTTAGGATGCCACTAGGTACACTGACTGTTTGCTAGTATAATGGCTTAGTTAAAAAGAGTTGGAGTGTGCAATGCAGGCAGACGTGCTCTGCAAATGTCTTTGCACTAGTGGGACTACAGCAAAGTCCAATAGCCACGTTTAGGATGCCACTAGGTACACTGACTGTTTGCTAGTATAATGGCTTAGTTAAAAAGAGTTGGAGTGTGCAATGCAGGCAGACGTGCTGCAAATATCTTTACAATAGTGTGAATAGACAAAAGTCCAATAGCCACGTTTAGGATGCCACTAGGTACACTGACTGTTTGCTAGTATAATGGCTTAGTTAAAAAAAGTTGGAGTGTGCAATGCAGGCAGACGTGCTGCAAATATCTTTACAATAGTGTGAATAGACAAAAGTACAATAGCCACTTTTAGGATGCCACTAGGTACACTGACTGTTTGCTTGTATAATGGCTTAGTTATAATGAGTTGGAGTGTGCAATGCAGGCAGACGTGCTCTGGAAATGTCTTTGCACTAGTGGGACTATAGCAAAGTCCAATAGCCACGTTTAGGATGCCACTAGGTACACTGACTGTTTGCTAGTATAATGGCTTAGTTAAAAAGAGTTGGAGTGTGCAATGCAGGCAGACGTGCTGCAAATATCTTTACAATAGTGTGAATAGACAAAAGTCCAATAGCCACGTTTAGGATGCCACTAGGTACACTGACTGTTTGCTAGTATAATGGCTTAGTTAAAAAGAGTTGGAGTGTGCAATGCAGGCAGACGTGCTCTGCAAATGTCTTTGCACTAGTGGGACTATAGCAAAGTCCAATAGCCACGTTTAGGATGCCACTAGGTACACTGACTGTTTGCTAGTATAATGGCTTAGTTATAATGAGTTGGAGTGTGCAATGCAGGTAGAGGTGCTGCAAATGTCTTTGCACTAGTGGGACTATAGCAAAGTCCAATAGCCACGTTTAGGATGCCACTAGGTACACTGACTGTTTGCTAGTATAATGGCTTAGTTAAAAAAAAGTTGGAGTGTGCAATGCAGGCAGACGTGCTGCAAATATCTTTCCACTAGTGTGACTACACAAAAGTACAATAGCCACGTTTAGGATGCCACTAGGTACACTGACTGTTTGCTAGTATAATGGCTTAGTTAAAAAGAGTTGGAGTGTGCAATGCAGGCAGACGTGCTCTGCAAATGTCTTTGCACTAGTGGGACTATAGCAAAGTCCAATAGCCACGTTTAGGATGCCACTAGGTACACTGACTGTTTGCTAGTATAATGGCTTAGTTATAATGAGTTGGAGTGTGCAGAGGACAGGAGGGTACAGTGCCAGGATTGTGGGTATGGGTAGAGGAATGGAAGCCTGCCTTTCTATTCCCTCCTAATGGTGAAATGCAGCGACGAAATCCCTGACCTTGGCTACACAGACGCTGTCTCTGTTTTCAGGACCTGTCACCTATGGCTCTCTGACCCTGCCGGTTTGAGCCCTTAAAAGGACTGCTAGAAAGTGCTCTCCCTAAGCTGTCTAACGCTGTGTATGGAGCGCATACAGCTGTATCGGCGATAGGACTCAGGAGGACGGAGCTGCGACAGTGATGTCTGACACCAAAGACGCAGAAGAGATAATGGCGTCCTGGAGGAAAATGTCCGGTTTTATAATGCAGGGACATGTGACATGGACATCCTATCACACATGCCGTTGCTTCTCTGGCTAAAAGTCCACTTAGCTGTGTGTGTGTCTGGGATTGGCTGACATGCTGGCCCGCCCCACTACACGCGCGCTTAGGGAAGGAAGACAAGGAAAAAAAAAAAAAAATGGCGATCGCCATTATAGAAACAGCAGTGATCTGAAGGCGCTGTTCACGCACACTATACACTGAAATGTCATAATATTGTGATTCACAGAGTGACTTACACTATTACAGCAGAAACCAAGCTAGGATTTAGCTGTTTTTTTGCTGCTAGAACCGTTCTCGAACGTTTCTAGAACTATCGAGCTTTTGCAAAAAGCTCGAGTTCTAGTTCGATCTAGAACAGGCCCCAAAATCACTCGAGCCTAGAACTGGAGAACCTCGAACCACGAACCGCGCTCAACTCTAGTCATGGGACCTCTTGTGGATTTTGTGAGACCTGCGGGGGTGTTTTGGGGGTTAATAAATTGATGAAAGAGGGTGTGTTTTTTATTTAAAATAAAGGATTTTTGTATGTTTGTGGGGTTTTCTTGACAAATCACAACTGTCATTAACCCCTTAAATTACCCGGATTGCCATCGCACCAGGGTAATTGATATGAGAAGGGTAAAGCACAGGAATTGTCACAACTAATGAATGTGACAATTCTGGGATGGCTGCAGACTGCTATTTTTAGGCTGGGGAGGATACAATAAGGATGGGCCTCCCTAGCCTGAGAATACCAGACCCCAGGTGTTGGTTTTATCTTGGCTGGGTATCAAAATTGGGGAGGACAGCGTGCTTTCTAAAAAAATATTTGTTTATATATGTTTTAAAAAGCCACATGGGGTCAATCATATTTTGATTCACTGCAAAGATATTACGCACAGCTGGAGGCTGCAGCCTGAGCCATCTGATTTATCTTTGCTGGATATCAATATATGTGGGACCCTACGTAATTTTTTTTCAATTATTTATTTATTTTTATACTCCATTAATCACAGAGTTTGGCAGAGAGGTTGGGTGGTGGAAGCAGTGATCATGCATGAGATCTAATGAGCGGACCCGGAAGTAGTATGACAGCCACAGGAATCTCAATAAGTATAATTGTCATGCTTTTAATCCAGATAATACTCTGACAATATTATTTCCATAAACCAAATGTTAGTCTGAAATGCACCAGGCATCTTCCCCATGCTGCTCCCATTCAGTTTCAGCACTTTTACATCCATTTCAGCATTTTTACAGCACTCCCAGATCGACTTTCAAGGTCCTCCAGAAAATTATTCCAGTTTCCCATCGACTTTCATTGGGTTTGTTATTCGGTACGAATACACAAATAATAGACAGTTTTTGGCTTGAATAATCCAAACCCGAATATTTCACTATTTGTCTGTCTCTACTTATGGGCCTTGAGTCTCCCACTGTCTAGTTCCTCCATTTTGGCATACGCACACTTTTCTCAACCTTTTCAGCTCTTTATGGTTGGGAGCTTCTACAGTTTGGAGGTGGTTTTGGCTCAGATCCAGGAAGGAATTAAATGGGTGATCACATATGCCAGCTGGTCCTTGAAGGTCTTGGAGAAGAACCCTGACAACTACAACTCATTCAAACTGGAGTTACTAGGCCTGGTGTAAGCCATGACTGAGAACTTTGCAGAGTTTCTTTCAGGATCAAAAGTTCTTGTGCAGACTGATAACAATCCACTCACCCACATGGAGAACGCAAAGCTGGGCTCACTAGAGAACCAATGGCTTACAAGGATGCCCAGGATCAAAACAAGATATCCTACAGATTGAAAATCGAAAAAACATATGCTGACACACTGGGCAGGGTAATTCAGAAGTGACCAGCTCATGATGTAGATGGAGAACTGAAGATGAGAGCCCAGACGTGAAGAGCTTCACAGACAGCCCTAGTAGCCACTCAAGAGTTAGGAAGAAGAGCCCCAATCCACCCAAATACTGGGATGCCTAAGAGACGAAAGCATCCAATTGTAGCAGTCTGATCCTTAGCTGCAAAGTTGGGTAGCCCTGGGCCAAAAGCCCAACAGGGAGGAGAGAGGAGCTATATCAAACAATGTCTTGCAAATACTAGGACAGTGGGAGCAGCTGTGCATGAAAAACAGTCTGCAATAGCGGTGGATACAGCTGAATCAAGAATCGGGACTCCATGGCATGACTCCATGAACCTGCTGCACATGTGATATGTCAGTCCCTACCCAAAATGCTAAATATATGTGTTTGATATCCATTCCTGCAGTCTGCAAACTAGTCCTCAACTGCTATTGTAAGGTGCGAGCTGCCGACAGTAGTGTGCCTGATTTCCCAGCGTGTGCAGGATGGAGTAGACAAAGAATTACATAGTTTTTAAACACATATGTACAGTATATATATTGTTTAGGGATAATACAGGCATCATTATAAGACTTATTAGAAGGCTGATAAATCACTCTTTTAAGTATAAACTTGGATCAAGTACTATCTGACAAAACATCGGATAGCGCTTGTTCGAGTTATATGCTCGTGTTAGCGCAGCCATACGCAGCATTACAAAATATATATACTTTTTTATCTCTTTATTTTTAATGAAGGAAAAAAGGTTATTTGAATGCTTATGTTTTTAAATTTTAGAAAAATGTATTTTTTACTTTCTTTTTTAGTGGCTTAAGAGTATTGAAACATGATCGTGACATGACTGGATCTTCCAATTAGACTTGTCTCTGGTCATCTTCTGCAGTGTCCTGCTCCAAGAGGTGACTCCAGGGCAAAGATAACACTTCATCCCCTGTCAGCCTCTCATTGATATACTCATAAAGTGGAATCTGTGATTGACTGACGGGGATGAGACCCCAATGTGTGCAGTGCATGTTACTGTATCTGGGACATCTTCTGATTCCTTACCTTATAGTATCTGTGAGACCCCTAAGCCCAGTTCTCTCTTCCTCCTGCACAGTTACTTCTCTGCTCTTTCTGCAGCGGGAAGGAAGGAGGTGTTTATTTGTGCTGTGGATAGAAGTCTTCACACTCCTCTCACCTTGATCCGCGTGAGAAGAGTAAAAGAGCCCCCTTCTGACTCACCTCACGCAGATTGAGATACGAGGCGTGTGCAGGATTCTATCCATGGCACACAGAACACCTCCTTCCTCCCCCTGCAGAAGGAGCAGAGAGAGAACACAAGTCTGTCGGACTTAGCGAGAGCAGCTCCTTCCCTCCCTGGAGCAGCATCAACACTGTACAGGACGAAGGCTTCTTCCATCGTCTTTTGCAGAGTGCAGGAAAGCGGCCGCTCTCTTCTGTCTCCAAATGACTAAGGCAGTTGCACCAGTGGTATGTCCGCCCTCAAGGAAAATTGCTAACTAAAATTGTACCATATCTCCCTTACACTCTTTACATTGATTTATTTTTATTGTTCCTTTTTATACTGGATAATCCAGTTAATTGGAAGTGGTGACCAGTTGGGGTGACACTGACTTGTTCCTGACAGAGACAGAAGGGTTAAGTTAACATTATATAATACCTGCCACTTGTACTGTTGGATTTGGATCCATGCACTCCTTGGACCAGGTGAGTTGGATCCACTTTCCTCATGAGACAGACATTTCCCTGACAGAGAGCAGGGTTAAGTTAACATTATATAATACCTATTAATTAGAGTCATAATAACTGTATGTAAAATATCGCATTTACACATTGTATATTACTGACTGTGTATTGATATTCTCCTTGATAGTCATCTGTACTGTTTCCGCATTATCCCTTATAACTGCTAACTTTTGATTTCTGTAAACTAAATTCCCGTTGTCATCACTGAGTTGCCTTTACTGCGCCGTTGCATTTCTAGATTCTGTTTACAAATGCCATAATTAATTAGACCCTATTTTTTATGAAACGTAACAAGACAAAATTAGAAAATGTCTGTAATAATTGCTAACTTGTTTCTATCAATCATTGCCAAGAGCAAATATCCAGTTACCTACAAAATATAAGTAAAAGTAAAACAAAGCAGGAGAAAGAAATACCAGTGCACTGTATGGAAAGCAAAATTGTAATAAGTAATATACTTTAGGAAATGTCATGAAAGTATATATTAGAATTGTTCCAGGCAGAGATTTGTAGCTTGGACCATGTTCTGTTATTTCCATAGTGCTGAGATAATGTAATAAATTATCCAAGATGACCTTCATCTATGTTAATCATTAGTTATGTTAATATTCTCCGTTATAGGCTCACCTCTAGTATAAAGGATTGTCACTTTGCCATTTAAAGTGTTTCCTCCAGATGTCATGCTGTCTATCCCCTTTGCATCTTTTTTAAGTCTCTTATATTATTTCCAAGAGGGTGCCAGATAATTCTGATGACTAAGCTATCAGAGGTGGTAATGAGGAGATATCTTTCGGAAAGCGGAGGAGATGAATTAGTCTAATCATCCAGTGTGCCAGGAATCAGGAATATCATTAAAATATTCTTAGCCCACTCTTTATCCAAAGCTGTTACAAATATAGAACATGTAGGAGATGATTCTATCTTCTAAGATTAAGGCAGTGAGCATAGAGCTATTAGCTTTGTGCGAAAAGAGTCATTTCCCATACTCTTATATTCAATGTTGACCATTTGATGACAAGTGAACTATTGATAAATCTGGATTACTAATTGCCTTGTGATATTATTTTACCCATTAGTGTCCAAGCTAATTTTGACATTAATGAACAAGCAAAATTATAGAAATCGGACCAGTGTCACTTTATCAGGATATACAATAACTCTGGAACACTTTAATGGATCCCAGTGATTCTGAGATTGGACCACTTGATCACCAGTGGCTCCACTATCTCTGTAGCGCTAGAGCTCAATTTACATATCAATTCTGAGATTGTTTTTTGTGACATATTGTACTTCATGTTTGTGGTCAATTTATGATGATATTTTCTTAATTTATTTTTGAAAAAAATCTGAAATGTAGCAAATTCTTTGATAATTTCTCAATGTTCAGACTTTAAAATTGTATGACCATAAATCCGAGAGCTATGTCACACAAAATAGTTAATAAATAACATTACCACTCGTCTACTTTAGACCAGCAATATTTTTGAAATATGTTTTTCGTTAGAAGGGTTAAAAGTTTATAAGCAATTTCTTGTTTTTTCCAACACAATTCACAAAACCATTTTTTTAGGAACCACACACATTTGAAGTGACTTTGAGAGGCCTAGGTGACAGAAAATACCTAAAAGTGACACCATTCTAAAAACTGCAGACCTCCACCTGCTCAATACCACATCCAAGAAGTTTATTAAACCTTCAAGTTCTTCACAGGAATTAATGTAATTTGGAATGAAAAAAAATTACATTTTACCTTCAAATGTTGCTTTAGCCCTAATTTATTCACTTTTACAAGGGAAAGCATGACAAAATGGTCTCCAAAATTTGATATCCAGTTTCTTCTGAGTGTGCTTATAACCCACTGGTGGTCAGTAACCTCTGTTTGGACAAATGTAAGGGCTCGGAACGGAAGGGAAGGAGCAATATTTGAGTTTTGGAACACAAATTTGTCTGAAATTGCAGAAACAGCAGAAATTCCACCCAAGTGACCCCATTTTGGAAACTAGACCCCTCAAAGATTTTTTTCCAGGGGTATAGTGTGCATTGTGAACCCACAGATACTTCACAGACTTAGATAACATTAGGTCGTCATATAGAGAGTTTTTGTTTTTTTCACAGAAATGTTGCTTTAGCCCCAATTTTATCACTTTTGCAAGGAAGTAATAACAAAAAGTGGATGTTTGTTTGTTACACACGTTCTTAAGAAGATGGCAATACCCCACATGTATATGGCAATACCCCACAAGGTTCTGTTTGGACAAACGGGAGGGCTCATAATGGAAGGAGCAATATTTGAATTGTTGAAAGCAAATTTGGCTCGATTTGGAATAGAATATCATATTTGCAGAGCCTATTTGGTTCAAGAACAATAGAAAACCCAAATAAATGTCTTGTTTTGTAAATTATACCCTCTAATGTATTTATCTAGGGAGGTACTGAGAAATTTGATACCATCATTTTTTATGTAGTAGATGCATCATAAGTTTGAAAAACTAAAATTTGCATTTTTTCCCCCTCAATTTTATGAATCTTTTTTGCATGTTCTGAGGAGCAAACCTCAAATTGTTGTTGTTGTTTTTGGTGTTAAGAAATACATCCAATATGGCACCAGCGTGAGTACTGGGTACACAGTTGTGCCTATAAGAGATGGTGAACCATTTAGTCTTCAGGATAAAATTGATGGAATTCCAGGACCCATTCAAAGCTTACAGATACATTGAGCTCCCAAGCAACTTGCAATTCCCAACATTATAATTTTTCTCAGCAGACAAAAATTTCTTAGAGAAAAATGCACATGGCCCAAGTTGGTCAGCGTTTTGGTACCTTGAGACAATACCGCCTCTACCCTGATTTCTGAAGCATGCACCTCCACAATGAATGGCTTCTATGGATGGGATTTGATTAAAATTGGAGCAGACATTTCTTAAAGGCCCCAACAACATCTGGTGACCAAACCATAAGAGCCATCCTCTAATGTGTGACATCACTAAGAGGTTTGAGAAAAACCCATTATAATTTTTCTGCAGTAATTGGCATATCTATTACAATACTGTAAGATCCTGAAGTTGAATCCAATCAATTATCGCCTGCACCTTCCAAGAATTCATCTTAAACCCTTCAGCTGAAGCAATGAACCCAAAAAACAAACATGTGTGGTCAGTGTCAATCCAGATCAAGCAAAAAAATTGTGATTATCAAGATATACTACAATAAACCTTCCAATAATCAGAAAAGATATCTTTCCAAAAGTTTTGAAAAATTGCTGGCACATTAGTTAACCCAAAATAAATTTTCAAAAGAGATTTTCAAATAGACCCTCAGATGTTCAAAACCCCCTCTTACACTCATCACCCTTCCGGATACATATCAAATTATAAGTCTCTCTATGATCAACTTTATAAAACCATTTAACCCACATAAGCTGATTATACAGGTTGGGGATAAGTGGAAGTGGTAAGTATTCTTAACAGTAATTTTGTTTAATTCACGGAAATTCAGGCAAAAACAAAGAAAAACCCAGCAGCTACAAAGTGAGGAGGAAGGATGGATATGACTCTTCTGTAACTTTGGCTACATATTCTTTCACAGCAGTATGTTCAGGACCTGATAAATTATACAGGCGAGCTTTTGGTCTTTGGCATTGGGGATAAGATTTAGAGCACAGTAATAAGGATGATGGAGAGATAATATCTATGCCTCTTTTTCCATGAATACATCTCAAAAGTCTTTCAGATAGCCCAGCGGGGCCTCCAGAATAGTGGAGAAAACCGGTATAAAATTAAGACCTCTCTTATCACAATTGAGGTTTCATTGAACAATATCCTTCTGATAAAATCAATGACAGGATTGTGAATATGCAGCTATGGAATTTCCAATACCAGCCCTGCAGGCAAACTATCCAATACATATCACGAGACGGATTCAGAGTAAAATGTTTCCAGTCTAAGTGTGAATTCCACTGTTACTAGCTGGAAAATGTTTTGGAGTAAAGGTGTTATGTCAATGGCAACATAGTGAATTGCATCCATACTTATGGCTAGGAATAATAGTGACACACTGCAAACAGTTTGACACATGAACAACATACCAAATGAAAATACAGCTATGTGAACAAGCCCTGAGAATTGTGCTTTTTATTAAGCCATTTTGAACTGCTACCAAGACCCTAATGAAATAAAATCAGCAAGATCTGTTTAACACTCCAGACATTTACAACTTGTTGGTCCCTTGTGGACAACACTAACAGGGAAGCATAGCACAAGCTCAATCTCCTAAACAGTTTAATATGTTGCTATAGGAAGCAAATTGTGACAGTACATTTGAGTTAAAAACTTTTTTAAAAGTTTTTTTAAATTTTGCCAAGAATAGACATAGTATCCTAATAAGCAATGCCATAATATTATAATAATAATTTATTCAATTTTTGCTCCAGAATACAAATCATTAAACAAAATAGGGATGGGGTATAGTGCAAAAGGGGAAAAAAAAACACATGCCGCCAGAATAAAAGGACCAGTAAATATGATGTATAGATTCAGTAATGGGATACAGTGGGAACTAACATTAAATGGTGCTGAACAATTGTGACTAACAGGATTATATCATAATGATTGTAGCTCACTACCATCCACGAATAATCACACATAAGTGCAACCAATATCACTCACCCATAAATTAGCAGCTCAATAACCATCTGGTACTGGGGTTACACGTGGGGACCGATATCCCAACACGTGTTTCACGTCACTACGCTTTGTCGGTGGACTGTTGAGTTAAAGTAGGTACTAAATTTCAGCTGTAAATTAGCATGTCGACTTTTACCAAGAAGTTCTATTGTAATATACATTGAGAATGTAAAGAATACATAGGAAAGAGAGCAATAATGGTATGTTAGAGATAATTGAAGCTTTTCAAATCTTAAGGGTGCTTTACACGCTGCGACATCACTACCAATATATCATCGGGGTCACGTCGTTAGTGACGCACATCCGGCACCGGTAGCGACATCGCAGCATGTTAAACCTCTGAGCGACCTAAAATGATCGCAAAAGAGGTAAAAATCATTGGTATTGGAGAGGTCGCTCTAACACCAAACATCGTTGACAGGTGAGTAGCGATGTTGTTCGTCGTTCCTGCGGCAGCACACATCTCTATGTGTGACACCGCAGGAACGACGAACATCTCTTTACTTGCATCCACCGGCAATGCAGAAGGCAGAAGGTGGGCGGGATGTTACGTCCCGCTCATCTTCGCCCCTCCGCTTCTATTGTCAGGCCGCTTAGTGATGCCGCTGTGATGTCACTATGACGCCGAACACACCTCCCCCTTGAAGGAGGGATTGTTCGGCGGTCACAGCGACGTCACAGACCAGGAATGTGCGTGTGACGCTGCCATAGAGATAATGTTTGCTACGGCAGCGATAACCACATATCGCACGCACGATGGGGTGGGTGCTATCGCGCACGACATCGCTAGCGAACGCTAGCGATGTCGCAGCGTGTAAAGCACCCTTTAGTCATTTTTATTTAAAATTTAAATTAGCAGTGGATTGATTCGCAACACTGAAAATCTTCCAATGCCCCAAATTAAATGTGTGTAACATTTTGAGGTCTCCCAAGACTATATCCAACACAAACACTGGCTTAGTAATGGCAAACTGATCCCACCCTAAAAATGAGGGGTAAGGGATGATAAATTGATAACCCAGTAGTAACTAACAGTCAATGTATTATCTCAGCAAACTAACATACTTTTCATGGTTCTTAAAATTAATTAAAAAACAATACAAAAAATATCTCTCTAAGACCCGCAACACACATCCGTTTTTTTTGTACGTGTGCGGTACGTATTTGCACGTACCGGAGACACGGAGACACGGAGACCCATGTTATTCAATGGTAGATGGCACACACACGTAAAATCACACGGAACGTGTGTCCGTGTGGTAAGTACGTGTGTGCGCTTTTCTACATGGATGACATGTCCGTTTTTGGCCGGCAGAACGCAGGCACGGACCCGCTTTAGTCTATGGGTCCGTGCCTGCACGGACCGCACACGGAGTATGTCCGTGTTCAGCACGTATCGTCCGTGTCCGTTTTTAATCACGAAATCTGAAACACTTGTTACCAATCTATCAGGTCAATTGATGGCAAACAACAACACCAGGATCTCATGATGAATGATTAACAACGTTAATTGGGTAAGAATGCAGGCCTTTAAAAACGGACAGCACACGGACAGCACACGTCCGTATTTTATGTCAAAACGGACATTCCACCCGCACACACGGCTCGCATACGCCGTCACACGGATGCCATATGTACCAGAGAAACGCCCCTAAAAAACGGAACACGGACCTGAAAAACGGACCGTGAGACACGTACATTTTTTTTGCGGAAGTGTGTTTTAGGCCTTAGTCATTTGTGATCATACAGACTGGTCTTTGCAGAACACTGACACAGACTGTGCGTATTGCTGTCCGAGGTAACATAATCCTTCTATGACCGAGATGAGTGATACTCGTATGTCATACATTCCAAAGTGTCCTCCACTTCTTCTCTATGAATATACTTGCTGTAGGCATAGGAAACCTATCATGGTCTGCGATTGGTAATACTAATCAGCGGACGGATGATACCTTTGGTTTTGATGTTTCTCTAGCTCCCATATTATTTGGGACTTTGAAGTCAGGGGTAATCACAGAATTAAATTTGACAGGGTAAATAAGCAGATGCAAGTTCTGTGTGTATAACAAATAACTTAAACATTTGATATCTGTGTTATTCTTTATTTTTAGCTGATGAAGGGGTTCTCCCTGAAACACATTTTATTTTACAAATCATTTGCCTTTTATCTAAATGTTAGAACCCAAATTTTAAATGAGTTTTTTTCCTGTATCTACTTTTTAAACATTTTTTATAAATGTTTTAACAAAATTCAGCCTTCTTAACAAAATTGATGTGGAAAGGAATGGTATAAAAGTAGATGACCAGAAAAAAATCACCTGTAACTGGTCTCCTAATTTATCACGTACATATGAAAAATTTAACTACTAAAATGGATGTGCAAAAAATTGTTTGTGACACGCACACTTTGTGAAAACACAGTCACAGGTAAATGTCTGCATTTTGGGGAATTTTCATTTCTATTTTTGAAAAACAATTATTTTCCCCTCCACAAAAACAATTGCATAAGAAATGAAATAACTCACTAAAGTTACTTATGACTAGCAGGAACACATTCTCTGACTGGCACTGAATTCAGGTTTTTTTTTCCTGGAAAAAATATTGTGCTACTGCTTTCTAGTAAATTTTGAATGGAGAACAAAATGTGCAATTGTAATTAAAATGCATCAGGACAGATGGCAACTAAATCATATCACTGATCAATCACACTGGTTCTAGCACCTCTCCTATCTTTCTTTCCCTATATCAATTTAATCTCTGCATTATTTAAACTATACTCATTTTCCTCACAGGTGCAGTTATACAACACATTAAAGGGAACCTGTCACCACTTTTTTGGCGTATAAGCTGCGGCCAGCACCACCGGGCTCTTATATACAGCATTCTAACATGCTGTATATAAGAGCCCAGGCCGCTGTGAGAACATAAAAAACACTTTATAATACTTACCTAACTGTCGCGCGGTGGGCCTAATGGCTGTCTCCGTTGTCCGGTGCCAATGCCTCCTCTTTCAGCCATCTTTGTGCTCCTTCTTCTCTAGCCGCGGTGCATGACGGGTCTGACGTCATCCACACTCGCCGGCATTCAGGTCCTGAGCAGGCGCACTTTGATCTGCCCTGAGCAGGGCAGATCAAAGTATTTTAACCACAGAAGAATACACTGATCCATATCAAGAACAATTTATAGTTTTTCAGACGTCACCATAAACAGTAGTTAAACTAAAACTGACTCTGTTAGCATGTTTAGAAAATAACGGCAATGTGCCAAAAGAGTGTGTTGCAAAAATACAAAATATTTTATTTGTAGAGCAATGCGACATAGGAACACACAGAAAGTGCAAAAGGTGAATTTTAAAAACAATGCACACAAGCACAATAAACAGGGCAGCGATACATGTCAGGATTACATATATGTACAGGTCTCAGCTGTATAATCAAATGTAGTTAGTGGGAGATCAGAAAAATGGTCAGGGTGGGCAGCTGCTTGATTACATAATTATTATGAGTAGTCTCAATGTAACAAGCCTGGCCACTAGAGGTCTCACATAGTTAAATCATCGATAATTACAGGGTTAATGCAGGGTTAAGACTGCAATGACAGTTATAATGGGAATATACCATGCAATACAGATTATAGTGATATGCCGTTAATGGCCTGAATGGTATCCTTATATCACTATGGTACAATAGCAGATAATATGGAAAAAACTACTAACAGCAACATATATACCAGTGTAGTTGTTTATCTGTATAGTAGCAATCAGAGGCTATTTACATATGAACAGTATGCATATAAGTTAGTCAGCTATCACCAAAGTAACATTACATCCCATTACAATATCAAAGGATCATGTCATAATATGGTGGAAATTAATAATGGCAGCAATAGGTGTAAAAAAGTTTAAAGCCACATGCTTTAACAAAAAGAAACCACTGCAGGGAAGTACCGATAACCCACCTATTGGTCACCCAGATATGCACGCTGCCCTGCACCTCAACACGTGTTTCGCTTCCGCTTCTTCGGTGACCTCCCGAAGAAGCGGAAGCGAAACACGTGTTGAGGTGCAGGGCAGCGTGCATATCTGGGTGACCAATAGGTGGGTTATCGGTACTTCCCTGCAGTGGTTTCTTTTTGTTAAAGCATGTGGCTTTAAACTTTTTTACACCTATTGCTGCCATTATTAATTTCCACCATATTATGACATGATCCTTTGATATTGTAATGGGATGTAATGTTACTTTGGTGATAGCTGACTAACTTATATGCATACTGTTCATATGTAAATAGCCTCTGATTGCTACTATACAGATAAACAACTACACTGGTATATATGTTGCTGTTAGTAGTTTTTTCCATATTATCTGCTATTGTACCATAGTGATATAAGGATACCATTCAGGCCATTAACGGCATATCACTATAATCTGTATTGCATGGTATATTCCCATTATAACTGTCATTGCAGTCTTAACCCTGCATTAACCCTGTAATTATCGATGATTTAACTATGTGAGACCTCTAGTGGCCAGGCTTGTTACATTGAGACTACTCATAATAATTATGTAATCAAGCAGCTGCCCACCCTGACCATTTTTCTGATCTCCCACTAACTACATTTGATTATACAGCTGAGACCTGTACATATATGTAATCCTGACATGTATCGCTGCCCTGTTTATTGTGCTTGTGTGCATTGCCGTTATTTTCTAAACATGCTAACAGAGTCAGTTTTAGTTTAACAGATCAAAGTATTGTAGTGTGCCTGTACAGGATCGGCGAGTGTGTATGACGTAGACGCATCATGCACACAGGCTTCAGAAGAAGGATGAAGATGGCCGAAAGAGGCGGCGCTGGCACTGGAGAACGGAGACTCCCATAAGGTCCACCGAGTGACCATTAGGTAAGTATTATAAAGTGTTTTTTTATGTTCTAAACATCGGCCTGGGCTCTTATATACAGCATGTTAGAATGCTTTATATAAGAGCCCGGTGGTGGTGGCTGCAGCTTATAGGGCAAAAAAGTGGTGACAGGTTCCCTTTAATGTCTGGAGTATTTGTCCAAAGCTTTAGGGTTTTCTCTACCTATCTCAATTGCTGGGCTGTGACCTCTCATTTTTCTCAATTAACTTAAAATTGCTGCTGTATTCCCTACTATATTTCACTCATGTCTAATCTATATACTGGTGTAAAATAGTGTAATAGTGAAATAAGCAACAATAAAAGTAGAGCAATAGCAAAATGAGCAACAAACAATGTGAATTAGGGTACGCTCACACAAGCGTATAAATCGGATGAGTGCAATGTGAGAAAATCTCGCATTGCTCTCCGACTAATATTAGTCAATAAGACAGAGAAGTTGGTCAGCTTTTTTCTCATCCAGAATCTGGATGTGAGAAAAGTTGCAACACGCTGCGATTTGCTGCCAAAAACATCGCCAATACAAGTCAATGGGAGCGAGAAAAAAACGGACGCCACACGGACTATCTGTGAAAGCTCCACAGAGATACAGCGTGAGATACGTGAGTCAATCTGTTGATTAAATACACTTGTGCCTGTTTTGGTGCATGTAAGGATACATAATGTCCCCTTATGGCTGAGCTGATGTTTAATCTTATTTTTATTGCATTTTACAGTGTCAGATGTCACTCGCCGCTGGCAGAGCTGCCGGGACCAATATCGGTGTGAGAGATAGTATCAAGGCCGTAGTGGCTCTGATGCTCCCAAGAAAGGCATTACATATATTTTGACAGGCTAAATTTCTTGGCTCCTATTCTATTTACGCCAGTAAGTTGTTTTGTTTTTTTTTAATTTTGAATTCTTTTAATCTCACCCAACTCTATGATCATAGAAATATTTTTAATGTATTATGTTACAGAACAGAAAGTAACCTCAGAAACCGGTCGGCCTCTGAATCTGAATCAGAGGCAGCCATAAAACAAGTGGAGGAGTCAGCAGAGGAGGGCTCTTCGGCAGTGTTTGTCGCTCCAGAACCACCAGCACCATCCAAAGCACCTCCATCACCAGGTGGCCAGCAGGGACTTGAGGAGGAGGAACAGCGATGGAACAGCAGTCCTACACTGCCATTGGACCACTCCTCGGTAGCACTTCCAGTGTCTAGACAACCCTGTCACAGGAGGGAACTCCCCATCATCAATACCAGGTGCGAGGTAGATACTGGGGTGTTACAGTATCTAGCGCACACTGTTAATGATGACGGGAAAGAGGCATTTACATGCAGTATGGCCAAATACCTGTGTGAAATTTCACAAGAAGTCAGACTGCGTGCAAGGGCTGCCATGCAGATTGTTGTCGATGCAAGTACTGCACCCAACAATCCGCATATTGTTTTCAATGCCCTGGAACAATGGCAGCTGTCTTCCAACAACCAGCTGCGCATACCAACAACTAATAATGTGGGGCCACAGCCACCCGCTCAACCACCACTCCTTCCTCCACAACCACCTCTGCAGCCACCACCACCACCATCCCAGCACCAATATGTTCTACAAACAAACTATGCTCACGCCATCTTCCTAGGGAACATGGAGACTATAATGTTCTAGCCAATTACCCACCTGGTTTTCAAGCAAATCAATGGCAACAGTCTTGGCCTCCTGTCACATTATGACCAAAGTGTTCCATTCTGTGTTCCGCAGCAGTCTCAGCCCTCGGCAACATCCTGTAAACATCAGCAGAATTCAAATACCCATTTTCCACCATCCCAGATATTCCAACAGACATTGGCACCTCAAAATCATGCGCCTTTACCACGTTCACCATCGGCCTATCATAATGTGTAAACCCTTTTTTTTTAAGGTTTGTTGTTTTTATGTTTTGTGTCTGTTGGCAATTATACATAAACCATATGGCTTTAATATGGTATGAGTATACAGAATATCCATGTTTGGGATTAAGAATAAATGGGTTTTTTTTTTCAATTACAATTTCATTTTATTTTCTTAATGTTTAAACTCCACAATTTCAAAAGCTGCACAAAAACAAATCACAACATAAAGTCAATCATTTTGATAAGCAAGTTATGATTTAGGCTACTTTTGAAGCAAACAAAAATTAAAATTAAGGCCTATATACTAAGGAGTTTGGCAATGGAATAGTTCCCTCTGGTGACAAAAAATAGTTAGTACATGTTCACGAAACCATATGCCAGAGGGCGGTCGCCCTTCTTTTGCAACCGATATGTCTTGTTGGTAATGGCCTTAAACATCTTGTTTACCACAAATTCATCATCATGTGGCTCATGCATCCGGATGAAGTTGGGTAAGACCACACTTGCCTTGATTATGCTTGATTTTGTTCACATTCCTCTCACTCAATTGTAAAGGAGAAATCAAGACCCTCCATTTGGCTGTCAAAATTCCAAATGTACATTCTACAACTCGACATGCTCGTGTTAACTAGAGATGAGCGATGTTCAAGGCTCGCCAATTTCATGTTCGATTGATTTTGGGGGGTGTTCGAGTCGTTCAACAAACTCGAACGATTTGGTAAAAGTTTGGTAGTTTGAGTTACGCTCAAGAACGGTTCGATCAACAAAAAGCGTAGCTAGTTACTAGCTGGCTTCTCACTGTAATAGTGTGAGTCACTGTGAATCATGATATTATCAAAATTCAGCGTATAGTGTGCGGGGGGGACGGGGTTTACATCAGTGCTGCTGCTGAATGCTGAAAGAATGGTGATCGCCATTATTTTTTTTTTATTTTCTTAACCGCGCGTACAGTGGGGTGGGCCAGGCTGTCAGCCAATCAAAGACTCACACACAGCAAAGTGGATTTTTGCCAGACAAGCAAGAGCATGTGTCATAGGCTGTGCATGTCACATGTCTTTGCTCTATAAGATACGGCCATTTTCCCTGTCGCCGCCATTATCTCTCTGCTGCGGGTGGGTGACAGTCACCGCTCCCGCTGCTGCTGCTGCTGCTGTATGCGCTATAGACATACAGTGCAATCTACACAGCGCTTTAGGGATTAGAGACTACTTGTAATTTCAGCCCTTTTCAGGGCAGCATTACAGCCGTTCATAGGCATTGTTGCTAGGCAGGTCCATGCCAACGCTGTGCAGGGCTTTAGATAACAGCATCTGGCTACATCAGCTCAGGCAATTCCTTGCTACATTTTTTCATTGGCAGGGATAGAAACTGAGGCTTCCTTTGCTGTCCTGCTACCTACAGCACCTGTGCATTCTACACACCTGCCCATTTTTCCATTACGCAATTTTAATAGCAAACAGTGCTGACACTTAGTGGCATACTAAAAGTGTCTGGGATACTAACTTAGTGTTCCTCTGGTGCCAAGCAAGGTACACCTCCTCTGCATTCTACACACCTGTCCATTTTTGCTGCGCAATTTTAATAGCAAACAGTGCTGACACTTAGTGGCATACTAAAAGTGTCTGGGATACTAGCTCAGTGTTCTTCTGGTGTCAAGCAAGGTACACTTTTGCCTTGCAGCATGGGTGCTGTGAGGCGCCAGGTCGCCTGCCTTGCTGGTGCATTGTCGCTGCGGCAGTGGTTGGTGCACAGTGCCGCACCATAAAGGCTTTAGATTAGGGACCCACTCAAGAGGTTCGCCGTGACGTGGCAGTGGGCTTAATACAGTCTGATCAGAATGGTAACTAAGAACCTCATGTTCTATTTAAATTTTTGCCTAGCGGCTTTTAGATCAATGTATTTTTGGGATGTGCGATCCATGTCTTTTTCTCCATGGCTTGTTATATAACAGTCTATCCCCCTCTGTTTTTTGCTTGGATCTGCACTCCCCCCATTTGGCACAGGTGTTTTTAATCAGCAGGAGACTGCAAGAGGGGTCAGCCTTTTTTGCTCCCAGTTTACACATGGGAGCCGGTGGGAGGTGAGTGCGCAGCTTCTCTCACTGTGTGTTGGTGCTGTGCAGTGGCCGCTGTTGTGGTGATGTCGTGACAGTGGGGCAGTGCGGCCTGGAGCCTTGGGGGCTTTGCCTTGCAGCATGGGTGCTGTGAGGCGCCAGGTCGCCTGCCTTGCTGGTGCTTTGTCGCTGCGGCAGTGGTTGGTGCACAGTGCCGCACCATAAAGGCTTTAGATTAGGGACCCACTCAAGAGGTTCGCCGTGACGTGGCAGTGGGCTTAATACAGTCTGATCAGAATGGTAACTAAGAACCTCATGTTCTATTTAAATTTTTGCCTAGCGGCTTTTAGATCAATGTATTTTTGGGATGTGCGATCCATGTCTTTTTCTCCATGGCTTGTTATATAACAGTCTATCCCCCTCTGTTTTTTGCTTGGATCTGCACTCCCCCCATTTGGCACAGGTGTTTTTAATCAGCAGGAGACTGCAAGAGGGGTCAGCCTTTTTTGCTCCCAGTTTACACATGGGAGCCGGTGGGAGGTGAGTGCGCAGCTTCTCTCACTGTGTGTTGGTGCTGTGCAGTGGCCGCTGTTGTGGTGATGTCGTGACAGTGGGGCAGTGCGGCCTGGAGCCTTGGGGGCTTTGCCTTGCAGCATGGGTGCTGTGAGGCGCCAGGTCGCCTGCCTTGCTGGTGCTTTGTCGCTGCGGCAGTGGTTGGTGCACAGTGCCGCACCATAAAGGCTTTAGATTAGGGACCCACTCAAGAGGTTCGCCGTGACGTGGCAGTGGGCTTAATACAGTCTGATCAGAATGGTAACTAAGAACCTCATGTTCTATTTAAATTTTTGCCTAGCGGCTTTTAGATCAATGTATTTTTGGGATGTGCGATCCATGTCTTTTTCTCCATGGCTTGTTATATAACAGTCTATCCCCCTCTGTTTTTTGCTTGGATCTGCACTCCCCCCATTTGGCACAGGTGTTTTTAATCAGCAGGAGACTGCAAGAGGGGTCAGCCTTTTTTGCTCCCAGTTTACACATGGGAGCCGGTGGGAGGTGAGTGCGCAGCTTCTCTCACTGTGTGTTGGTGCTGTGCAGTGGCCGCTGTTGTGGTGATGTCGTGACAGTGGGGCAGTGCGGCCTGGAGCCTTGGGGGCTTTGCCTTGCAGCATGGGTGCTGTGAGGCGCCAGGTCGCCTGCCTTGCTGGTGCTTTGTCGCTGCGGCAGTGGTTGGTGCACAGTGCCGCACCATAAAGGCTTTAGATTAGGGACCCACTCAAGAGGTTCGCCGTGACGTGGCAGTGGGCTTAATACAGTCTGATCAGAATGTTAACTAAGAACCCCATGTTCTATTTAAATTTTTGCCTAGCGGCTTTTAGATCAATGTATTTTTGGGATGTGCGATCCATGTCTTTTTCTCCATGGCTTGTTAGTGTCTGGGATACTAACTTAGTGTTCCTCTGGTGCCAAGCAAGGTACACCTCCTCTGCATTCTACACACCTGTCCATTTTTGCTGCGCAATTTTAATAGCAAACAGTGCTGACACTTAGTGGCATACTAAAAGTGTCTGGGATACTAACTCAGTGTTCTTCTGGTGTCAAGCAAGGTACACCACCTCTGCATTCTACACACCTGTCCATTTTTGCTACGCAATTTTAATAGCAAACAGTGCTGACACTTAGTGGCATACTAAAAGTGTCTGGGATACCAACTTAGTGTTCCTCTGGTGACAAGCAAGGTACACCACCTCTACATTCTACACACCTGCTCATTTTTGCTACGCACTTTTAATAGCAAACAGTGCTAACACTTAGGGGTACCTTACAAATTGCGACATCGCTATCGCTATATCGTCGGGGTCACGGTTGTTGTGACGCACATCCGGCGCCGGTAGCGACATCGCAATGTGTAAATCCTAGGAGCGATGATGAACGAGCGCAAAACAGTCAAAAATCGCTGATCTGTGTCACGTCGTTCATTTCCATAATGTTGCTCCAGCTGCAGATACGATGTTGTTTGTCGTTCCTGCAGCTCCACACATCACTGTGTGTGAAGCCGCAGGAACGACAAACATCTCCTTACCTGCATCCACCGTCAGTGCGGAAGGAAGAAGGTGGACGGGATGTTATGTCCCGCACATCTCCGCCCCTCCGCTTCTATTTGCCAGCCGCTTAGTAACGTCGCGGTGACGCCGAACGCACCTCCCCCTTGAAGGCGGGATTGTTCGGCGGTCACCGCGATGTCGCCGACAAGGTATGTGCATGTGACGCTGCCATAGCGATAATGTTTGCTATGGCAGCGATCACCAGATATCGCATGTGCGACAGGGGCGGGTACTATCGCCCTGGACATAGCTAGCCGAAGCTAGCGACGTTGCAACTTGTAAAGCCCGCCTTAGTGGCATACTAAAAGTGTCTGGGATAATAACTTAGTGTTCCTCTGGTGCCAAGCAAGGTACACCACTTCTGCATTCTACACACCTGCCCATTTTTGCTACGCAATTTTAATAGCAAACAGTGCTGCCAGTTTTAAGGCCATAGTTGCATTGTCAGGGATAGTCAGTGTTGGTTCTTCAGCTGTCAATAAAGCTAGACCACCTCTGCATTGTACACCACCTCTCCATTTTTGCTACGACATTTTAAGTGTCCAATCTGGCCACAAAAAAAATGAGTGGCAAAAGGACAGATGCAGGTGGAAAGGGGAACAGGCGTGTTGGAAAGGGAAAAAGAGTTTGTGTCCGTGGGGGAGGTGGTAAAGCTACTGTAACATCTGCTGAAGAAAGGCCATCTTCAAGCAAAAGTAAGATGTCTACTATTTTCCGTGGACAATCTGATGTGCTCCCTTTTTTACGGAACCTAACTACTGTAACAAAGGTAGATGATGCACAGAAAAAGACCATGCTTGAATGGATCTCAAGTGCTCCAAAAAGTGGCCTCTCCTCCACCTCAACTTCAACATCCAAAAAACAACAGTCCTCTGAGTTGTCACCCCAATCGCACTTGCTTTCTCCCAGCTCTCAAGTCTCCACCCGCCCTGCTAAGTATGTTGTAACAGAGATGGGTGAGTCTGCAGAGCTGTTCAGTCACACTATAGCCTGGGAATCAGAGGTCTGCTTCCAAGCTACAGTGAGTACAGACCAGGAAATGGTCTGCAGTGATGCCCAGAAGCTTTGTGAGTCTGATTCAGGCCCTGATAACCAAGTTTCTGAGCATAATGTAGACCCTTATTCACAAACTGTAACACGTCTTGGTGGAGACAATGAGGAACATACTAATGATGATGAGACTCAGATACCTGATTGGAATGACAACTTAACTATTCAGTCAGGGCAGGAAGAGATTAGGTCTGAGGGCGAGGGATGTGCAAACACAACGGTTGATGATGAAGTTCTAGATCACACTTACTGTCAACCCACATTCAGGCACTGGAGGAGGTCATCAGAGGCAGTGAAGGAGGATGAGACTGATGATGAGGTTAGCTTTCGCCTTCCTGGACAAAGACGGCGTGCTGGAAGCACGTCAACAACTGCATCCTCAGCCACAACTCTGCCTCTGAGCACAAGTCGAGGTGGCTCTGCAGGTCGCATGGGCTCTAATAGTTGCAATGCCTGGTCCTTTTTTGACATCGCAAAGGATCACCCAACTCATGTGATCTGTAGGCTTTGTCGCCAATCTGTAAGTAGAGGCCAAAAACTCACTAGTTTGACTACTTCGTCCATGAACCGTCACATGAATAACAAGCATAAGTCCCAGTGGGAAGCTCACTGTGCTACAATGCAGCCTAGCGGAGCGGGCCAACCACCGTCTGCCCCTTCAAGTGCATCTGCGCGCTCTTCATCCTCTATGACTGTGGGGACAGCTGTCACACATGTTTTTCTACGCAGACCTCCACCTCTTTAACCGCAACAGGCAGTTTTCTTGGCAGGTCATCAGTTGTTTTGGGAGGGGAAACAGGTGCTGTTGTAGAGCTCTTTCAGACATCCAGAGCACCAACTTTGGATGAAGGTAATATCATGTCTCCGCCTGCATTTTCCTCACAGACCAGCAGTTTTCCAGGGACACCCTACTCCACACCGTTTCCGCACAGCAGCCAGATCTCGGTCCCTCAGATGTGGACAATTAAAAAGCCATTTCCTCTGAGCCATGACAAAGCTAAGAGGTTGACTTTCACCCTCTGCAAGCTGTTGGCTACAGAAATGCTGCGTTTTCGCCTGGTGGACACAGAGGATTTACGAGACCTTATGTCCGTCGCAGTGCCCCAGTACCAGATGCCCAGTCAGCACAACTTCTCCAAGAAAGTTGTGCCTGCGCTACACCAGCATGTCGCACACAACATCACCGCTTCCTTGAGAAACTCTGTGTGTGACAGGGTGCATTTCACCACCAATACATGGACCAGTAAGCATGGACAGGGGCGTTACATGTCGCTGACTGGGCACTGGGTAACTATGGTGCGAGATGGAGAAGGGTCTGCTGTACAAGTCTTGCCGTCCCCACGACTTGTGCGTCAATCCTCTGTATTAGAGTTGAGCACGGTTCATGGTTCGTGGTTCTCCAGTTCGCGGTTCGAGTGATTTTGGGGGTGTTCTAGATCGAATTAGAACTCGAGCTTTTTGCTAAAAGCTCGTTAGCTCGAGTTACATTCGAGAATGGTTCTATCAGCAAAAAGCCAAGCTAATTACTAGCTGGCTTTTCGCTGTAATAGTGTCAGTCACTCTGTGACTGACACTATTATGAAATTTCAGCGTATAGTGTGCGGGGACTGCGCGTTCAGATCACTGCTGCTGGGATAATGGCGATCACCATTTTTTTTTCCTTCCTTCCCTAAGCGCGCGTGTAGTGTGGCGGGCCAGCATGTCAGCCAATCCCAGACACACACACAGCTAAGTGGACTTTTTGCCAGACAAGCAAGGGCATGTGTCATAGGCTGTCCATGTCACATGTCCCTGCATTATAAATACGGCCATCTGCCCATCTGGATGCCATTATCTGCCTTCTGCTTCTGGGTGACAGTCCCCGCAGATGCAGCTCCTGCCGCCGATCCTGCTGTGTACGCTCTACACACAGCGCTATACAGAATAGGGATAAAAGTTTCTTTCAGCCCTTTTAAGGGCTAATTACAGCTGGCTCAGAGCCATAGGTGACAGTCAGGTCCGTGGAAACAGTTTTTAACAGCTACAGATAACAGCATCTGTGTAGGTAAGCTCAGGGAATTCCTTGCTGCATTTCCCCATTAGGAGAGATAGAAAGTGTGGCTTCCTTTCCTCTACACTGACCCACAACCCTGCCACTGTACCCTCCTGCCCTTTTTAGCAAAGTCATTTTAATTGCAGAGTGCTGCCAGTTAGTGGCATCCTAAAAGTGGCTGTTGGACTTCATTAGTGTCCCACTGGTGCCAAACTATTTCCAGCACCTCTGCATTGCACCCTCAAGCTCATTTTTACTAAGCCATTATAATAGCAAACATTGAGAAAACTTATTGGCATCCTAAAAGTGGCTGTTGGACTTCATTAGTGTCCCACTGGTGCCAAACTATTTCCAGCACCTGTGCATTGCACCCTCAAGCTCATTTTTACTAAGCCATTATAATAGCAAACACTGAGAAAACGTAGTGGCATTCTAAAAGTGGCTGTTGGACATCATTAGTGTCCCACTGGTGCCAAGCTATTTCCAGCACCTCAGCATTGCATCCTCAAGCTCATTTTTCCTAAGCCATTATAATAGCAAACACAGAGAAAACTTAGTGGCATCCTAAAAGTAGCTGTTGGACATCATTAGTGTCCCACCGGTGCCAAACTACTTCCAGCAACTCTGCATTGCACCCTCAAGCTCATTTTTACTAAGCCATTATAATAGCAAACACTGAGAAAACTTAGTGGCATCCTAAAAGTGGCTGTTGGACAACATTAGTGTCCCACTGGTGCCAAGCTATTTCCAGCACCTCTGCATTGCACCCTTAAGCTCATATTTACTAAGCTATTATAATAGCAAACACTGAGAAAACTTAGTGGCATTCTATAAGTGGCTGTTGGACATCATTAGTGTCTCACTGGTGCCAAGCTATTTCCAGCACCTCTACATTGCACCCTCAAGCTCATTTTTACTAAGCCATTATAATAGCAAACACAGAGAAAACTTAGTGGCATCCTAAAAGTGGCTGTTGGACATCATTAGTGTCTCACTGGTGCCAAGCTACTTCCAGCAACTCTGCATTGCACCCTCAAGCTCATTTTTACTAAGCCATTATAATAGCAAACACTGAGAAAACTTAGTGGCATCCTAAAAGTGGCTGTTGGACAACATTAATGTCCCACTGGTGCCAAGCTATTTCCAGCACCTCTGCATTGCACCCTCAAGCTCATTTTTACTAAGCCATAATAATAGCAAACACTGAGAAAACTTAGTGGCATCCTAAAAGTGGCTGTTGGACATCATTAGTGTCCCACTGGTGCCAAGCTACTTCTAGCAACTCTGCATTGCACTCTCAAGCTCATTTTTACTAAGCCATTATAATTGCAAACTGTGCTGCCAGTTTAAGGGCCATAGTTGCATTGTCAGGGATAGTCTGTGTTGTTTCTTCTGCTGCCAATAAAGCTAGACCACCTCTGCAAACTACAACACCTCTCAATTTTTACTACCATATTTTAAGTGGACAATCTTGTCACAATCAAAATGAGTGGCAAAATGACAGATGCTGGTCGGAAGGGGAACAGGCTTGTTGGAAAAGGAAAAAAGTTTGTGTACGTGGGGAAGGTGGCAAAGCTCCATTAACATCTGCTGAAGATAGGCCATCTTCCAGCAAAAGTAAGATGTCTACTACTTTCCGTGGACAATCAGATGTGATCCCTTTTTTACGGACACGAACAACTGGAACAAAGGTAGATGATGCCTAAAAAAAGAACATGCTTGAATGGATCTCAAGTGGTCCAACAAGTGCCCTCTCCTCCACCTCAACTACCGCATCCACAAAAAAACAGTCCTCTGAGTTGTAATCCCAGTCACACTTGCTTTCTCCCAGCTCTCAAGTTTCCATCCGCCCTGCACAGGATGGTGGAACAGAGATGGCTGAGTCTGCAGAGCTGTTCAGTCACACTATCGCCTGGGAATCAGAGGTCTGCTCCCAAGCTACAGTGAGTAAAGACCAGGAAATGGTCTGCAGTGATGCCCAGAACCTTTGTGACTCAGATTCAGGCTGTGATGAACAAGTATCTGAGCATAGTGTTGACCCTTATTCACAAACTGTAACACCTGTTGTTATAGACAATGGGGAACATACTGATGACGATGAGACGCAGATACCAGATTGGGATGACAACTTAAATATTCGGTCAGGGCAGGAAGAGGCTCTGTCTGAGGGTGAGGGGAGTGCAAACACAACGCTTGATGAGGAAGTTCTAGATCCCAATTACTGTCAACCCACAGTCAGGCACTCGAGGAGGTCAACAGAGGCGGTGGAGGAGGATGCAACTGACGACAAAGTTACCTTGCACCTTCCTGGACAGAGGAGGAGTACTGGTAGCACGTCTACAACTGCATCCTCAGCCACCACTCTGCCTCTGAGGCACTAGTCGGGGTGGCTCAGCAGGTCGCATGTCCTCTAAGCCTTGCCTAGCCTGGTCCTTTTTTGACCTTGCAAAGGATCGCCCAAATCATGTGATCTGTAAAATTTGTCGGGAATCTGTTAGTAGAGGAAAAAACCTCAGCAGTTTGACAACTTCTTCCATGAATCGTCACATGAATAAATATCATATGTCCCAGTGGGAAGTTCACCGTGCTGCAATGCAGCCTAGCGGAGCGGACCATCCACCGCCTGCCCCTTCCAGTGCATCTGCGAGCTCTTCATCTTCTAGGACTGTGGGGACAGCTGTCACACCTGGTTTTCCACGCACAACTTCCACCACTGTAACCACAACAGGCAGTTTGCTTGGTAGGTCGTCAGTTGGTTTGGAAGGGGAAACAAGTGCATGTGTACAGCTCTCTCAGACATCGATAGCACCAACGTTGGATGAAGGCAACATCATGTCTACACCTGCACTTTCCTCACAAACCTGAATTTTTCCAGGGACACCCTACTCACCACCGTCTACACATAGCAGCCAGATCTCTGTCACTCCGATGTGGACAGAAAAAGGCTATTTCCTGCGACCCATGACAAAGCTAAGAGGTTGACTTTATCCCTCTGTAAGCTCTTGGCTACCGAAATGCTGCCTTTCCACCTTGTGGACACACAGGATTTTAGAGACCTTATGTCTGTCGCTGTGCCCCAGTACCAGATGCCCAGTCACCACTACTTCTCTAAGAAAGGTGTGCCTGCGCTACACCAGCATGTCGCACACAACATCACCGCTTCCTTGAGAAACTCTGTGTGTGAACGGGTGCATTTCACCACCGATACTTGGACCAGTAAGCATGGACAGGGACGTTACATGTCGCTGACTGGGCACTGGGTAACTATGGTGATAGATGGTGAAGGGTCTGCTGCACAAGTCTTGCCATCCCCACGACTTGGGCGTCAATCCTCTGTCTGTCCAAGTTCCTGCACTGCTTCTGCCTCCTCAACCTCGTCTGGGTCCTCCACCTCCGCCCCAAGCCTGCCTGGTCAGGCCACCAGCGTTGTAACTGCGCAGAAGGAATCACGCACCCCTCATTACTATGCTGACAGCAGAGCGCAACGGCATCAGGCGGTCTTTATCTTGAAATGTCTTGGAAATAAGAGTCACACAGCGGCTGAGTTGTGGGCCGCTCTGGAGACTGAGTTTGGTAAATGGCTGTCTCCACTCAACCTGCAGCCTGGTAAGGCCGTGTGCGACAATGCTGCAAACCTGGGTGCGGCCCTTCGCCTGGGCAAGGTGACACACGTGCCTTGTATGGCTCACGTGTTGAACCTTGTTGTCCAGCAATTTTTAACACACTATACCGACCTAAATTGCCTTCTGAACAGGGCACAAAAACTGTCTGCTCACTTCTGTCGTTTAACCACTGCAGCTGAGCGACTTGCATCGCTCCAGAAGTCTTTCGGCCTGCCGGTTCATCGCCTGAAATGCGATGTGCCGACACGCTGGAATTCGACTCTCCACATGTTACAGCGACTGTGGCAGCACCGCCGAGCCCTGGTGCAATACGTCATGACTTATAGCCTGGGACAACGAGATACAGAGGTGGGGCAGATCACCCTGATGGAGTGGTCTCAGATCAAGGACCTATGCACCCTTCTGCACAGTTTCGACATGATGACGAATATGTTTAGCGCTAACAATGCCATTATCAGCATGACAATTCCAGTCATTTACATGGTGGAGCACACGCTAAACACTATTTGAAGTCAGGGCGTGGGACAACAGGAAGGGGAGGAACTACAGGACGATTCATATGCGCAAGGGACAACAACATCACCAAGGTGCAGACGTTCATCATCACCAAGGCGGCAGGCATGGGACCATGGAGGACAGGGATCAACAAGGGCGCATGGTAGCAGGCAAAATGTTGATGAAGGTGCAGGAGAACATGAAGAAATAGAGGAAGAACTGTCCATGGACATGGCAGACTCAGCAGATGACGGAGACCTTGGTCAAATTTCAGTTGAAAGAGGTTGGGGGGAGATGTCAGAGGAAGAAAGAACGGTTAGCACCTCTATGCCACAAACACAGCGTGGACTTGGTCCGCATGGCTGCGCAAGACACATGAGCACCTTCTTGCTGCACTACCTCCAACATGACCGTCGTATTGTCAAAATTAGAAGTGATGATGAGTACTGGCTTGCCACACTATTAGATCCCCGGTACAAGTCCAAATTTTGTGACATAATTCCAGCCATAGAAAGGGACGCACGTATGCAGGAGTATCAGCAAAAGCTGTTACTCGATCTTAGCTCGGCTTTTCCACTAAACAACAGTGGTGCTCGGAGTGAATCTCCCAGGATGTAACCCCTGCTTGCAGTGTTTCTATAAATGATCCAAGATGAACAGATCTGGGATCAGCAAAGACTTTGCTACCTACCCCAGTGCCATCCTGAGGACGGTTAAGGATGGCGTATTTTTGAATGTGCTTGATGAAAATCTACCTGTGAAGTGTACAACTGGGGCACAAGTGCTGCCACTGAAGGGGTGTCTATGTGGCCCAATTTTTTGAAAAAAAGGGAGACTCCGCTTTGAGTCACCCTGCGGTGTTTTACATCATTTTACAAGGGCATGCCATGCCTATATCTGTGTCTCCTCCTCTTTTTCCTTGTCCAGCTCTTTTGTTTTCGCATGAGTATATGTCCTTGTCACTTTCCCATGTGTTTGTGTTGTGTTGTGAGTTGTTTGTCACCTTTTGGACACCTTTGAGGGTTTTTTCTAGAAGTTTTTATGTGTTTGTGATTGTCTCCCATTGTTTCCTTTGGGTTCGAGCGGTTCGCCGAACCGGTTTGCCGAACCGAACTTGAACTAGACCTCCGTTCGACGAACCAAGCTCGAGCCGAATCGCGACCGGTTCGTTCATCTCTACTCTGTATGTCCAAGTTCCTCCACTGCTTCTGCCTCCTCAACCTCGTCTGGGTCCTCCACCTCCGCCCCAAGTCTGCCTGGTCAGGCCACCCGCATTGTAACTGCGCACAATGAATCCCGCACATCTCCTTACTATGCTGGCAACAGAGCTCAACGGCTTCAGGCGGTCTTTACGTTGAAATGTCTGGGAAATAAAAGTCACATAGCTGAGGAGTTGTGGTCAGCTCTGGAGAGCAAGTTTAGTAAATGGTTATCTCCACTCAACCTGCAGCCAGGGAAGGCCGTGTGCGACAGTGCTGCAAACCTGGGTGCGGCCCTACGCCGGAGCAAGGTGACACACGTGCCTTGTATGGCTCACGTGTTGAACCTTGTTGTCCAGCAATTTTTAACCCACTATCCCGGCCTAGATGGGCTTCTGCACAGGGCACGGTCACTCTCTGCTTACTTCCGCCATTCAACCGGCGCAGCTGACCGACTTGCATCGCTCCAGAAGTCTTTCGGGCCTGCCGGTTCATTGCCTGAATTGCGATGTGCCCATACGCAGAAATTCGACTCTCCACATGTTACAGCGACTGTAGCAGCACCGCCGAGCCCTGGTGCAATACGTTATGACGTATAGCCTGGGCCAACGAGATGCAGAGGTAGGGCAGATCATGCTGCTGGAGGGGTCTCAGATCATGGACATATGCACCCTTCTGCACAGTTTCGACATGGCGACAAATATGTTTAGCGCTGACAATGCCATTATCAGCATGACAATTCCAGCCATTTACATGCTGGAGCACACTCTAAACACTATTCGGAGTCAGGGGGTGGGACAAGAGGAAGGGGAGGAAGTGCAGGAGGATTCATATGCGGAAGTGCTGCCAAGATCTGCAAGGTCCATACATTCTGCATCACCAAGGCGGCAGGCATGGGACGGTGGAGGAGAGGGATTAACAAGGGCACATGGTAGCAGACAAAGTGTTGAGGAAGGTGCAGGAGCCCAGGAAGAAATGGAGGACGAACTGGCGATGGGCATGGAAGACTCAGCAGATGAGGGAGACCTTGATCAAATTTCGGTTGTTCGGTTGGGGGGAGATGTCAAAGGAACGAAGCACGGTTATCACCTTGCAGCCACAAACACAGCAAAGACTTGGTCCGCAGGGATGCGCAAGACACATGAGCGCCTTCTTGCTGCACTACCTACAACATGACCCTCGGATTGTCCGAATTAGAAGTAATGATGACTACTGGGTTGCCACACTCTTAGATCCCCAGTACAAGTCCAAATTTGGCAAAATAATTCCAGCCATAGAAATGGACGCACATATGCAGGAGTATCAGCAGAAGCTGTTACACAGTCTTAGCTCGGCTTTTCCACCAAACACCAGTGGTGCACAGAGTGAATCTCCCAGTTGTAACTTGCCAAACATGGGACTGTCTCGTCATCATCAGTCAAACCGTACCAGCAACACCGTATCTGGTAATAACAGCAATTTTATGGAATCGTTTCATAATTTTTTTAGACCATCCTTTGCAAGGCCACAAGAGACAAGAAGTCTGACACATAGTCAATGGCTGGAGAGGATGATACAGGAGTATCTCCAAATGAACATCGATGCCATGCTCATTTTGGGCTTCCAATCTTGAAAAATGGCCTGAGCTTTCACTTACGCCTTGGAGATCTTGTCATGTCCCGCAGCCAGCGTTGTCTCTGAACGTGTCTTCAGTGCTGCTGGGTGTGTGCTGACAGATAAGCGCACGCGTCTGTCCAGTGACAATGTGGACAGACTAATGTTCATCAAGATGAACAAGTCATGGATCAGCAAGGACTTTGCTACCCCTGTGTCATCCTGGGGAGAGTAAAGGCTGGCGTATTTTTTAATGTGCTTGATGCAAATCAACACATCCAGTTTGCAACTGGGGCACAAGTGATGCCACTGAAGTGGTTTGTGTGGCCCAATTTTTTGGAAAAAAGGGAGACTCTGCTTGGAGACCCCTTGCTGTGTTTTTAACAATGAGCCAAGATGAACAAGTCATGGATCAGCAAGGACTTTGCTACCCCGATGTCATCATGGGGAGAGTAAAGGCTTGTGGATTTGAATTGTGCTTCATGAAAATCTACCTGTCAAGTTTGCAACTGGGGGACAAGTGATGCCACTAAAGTGGTGTCTGTGGCCCAATTTTTGGGAAAAAGGGAAACTCTGGTTGGAGTCCACTTGCTGTGTTTTATATGATTTTAGAAGGGCATGACATGCCTATATCTGTGTCTCCTCCTCTTTTTACTCATCCAGCTCTTTTGTTTTCGCATGAGTATATGTCCCTGTCACTTTCCCATGTGTTAAAAGTGTCTTGGGAGTTGTTTGTCACCTTTTGGACACATTTGAAGGTGTTTTCTATGTGTTTTTATGTGTTTGTGTTTGCCTGCCATTGTTTTCAATGGGGTTCGAGTGGTTCGTCGAACGGTTCGTCAAACGGAGCCTCCGTTCGACAAACCGAACGGAACTCGAACTCTAGATGGGTAGTTCATCTCTAGTGTTAACCGGTAGTTGAAGATTCGGTGACGGTGATCGAGACCATGTCGTAGATATGGCCCAAGCACTTCTCAACATAGTTGGAATGCCTCATCACCAACAACCACAAAAGTTGCAGGATGTGCTGTGCTACCCAGTAAGAGCCGTGGGGGTGGGACACACAAATCCTTTTTTTGAAGCCGCCAACCCATTATGGATGAATTGAAGATTTGAGAATCTCCAGTTCAACCATTGGCCCCAATATCAACAACCACAAACCTGTATGTGTTGTCAGCTAAGGCCAAAAGAACAACAGAAAAATACTGTTTGTAGTTGTAGTATTGGGTGCCCAAGAATAATCACAAGCTACAAATTCCTGTTTAAGCCAAAACAAAAAGGAAACATAAACCAATTTGAAAGGGGAAAAAATAAAGAGTAACAAATCTTAAAGTCACCTACAGACGCTGTTCAGTAGAAATGCACTGTTGCATGTTGATGTCCTGGAAAGTAAGGAGTGGCCTAGTCTCCGCCAACAACCTATCAAAGGTGGCAATAGACAAACGGCAGTAGTCATAAAACGTTTTTGGATGGCAGCGTAGCTCTGCATAGACTCTATGAAAATGGCCTCTAGTGTTCCGTTAACTTAATAGAGGATGAACCCACATTCTACGCCACCTCCTAGGATCCCCTACTACTGAGTATTGTTTGCCAAACTTCCTAGACAATATCCAGTGCAATAATACATGTTCAGTGGTATTGAACGTTAGAGGCAATGACATGTTTGCCTGTGCCATGAAAATGGGACTACAAAAGAGATCAAAAGGGAAGCAAGACCAAAAAAATGTGTGTGGGGCACACGACTCTGTGACCTGGCTGGCATATTTTGATATATGGGTAAGTGTGACTAGGCTTGTGGGATGTATTTGAAATATATTCTATTTGATATCCTTGTCTCTTGGTGGGTCCATTACCTTGAAGATATGATCTGATATACCGAGCTCCCACCTGTATGGATAAGAATAATTCCATTTTTGGTTCATTTGAACTACCTAGTCTACCTTGCCCTCCCCATGGGACATCGCTCTAATCGTTATATGAGTATTGTTGATATCCCATTTGTGATATGATGACCAGCCCCTTTCCATGATTGGGTTAATGTGCTGCTTATCCTTGTCCTCATTTTTCTCTATGAACCTTATACATGATTTTGTGTACAAAATTGTAATAATGATAATCCAACCTGTCTTTTATCTGATCTTATAATAAAGATAATTTTTATATTCAGTATTTGAGGTTGTGGTCTTGACTGTTTATATCATTCCTTTGCACGCCGAGTCCTTTTTTCTTTTGTGCTTAATAGACTGTATTTCTCTGACACCTCATTGGGGGACACAGGACCATGGGTGTTATGCTGCCTATCCATAGGAGGACACTAAGTAGATGCAAAAGCATAGCTCCTCCTCTGCAGTATACACCCCCTGGCCAGGCCAGGCAACCTCAGTTTTAGCTTAGTGTCTATAGGAGGCACATCTCTGCAGACTACTGCAGCAAGAATTTTTTGTTTTTAGAGGACGACGGTTCCTTCGGGGACCGATTTCCCAAAACCATCAACAGGCGGGAACGCGGAGTGTTGCCTCCCCGTACCACCTCCTGCGATGCTGGATCCTGGGCTGTTACTCACTGGACGACAGGTCTCAGGGCACTGATTTTCCAGAGCCCAGAGCAGATGAAAACTTCCTCAGCCCCTGTTGCAGGCTCTGAGTTGATATTCGCTCCACACCAGCGTGACCAGACTGCCATCTCCACAGGAGCTGAGGTGAGATAATTTCGATTGTTCCAGAGCCCCAGAGCATTCCTCAGTCCCTCTGGCAGGCTCTGAGTTGATACACGTTCTGTTACCGGGCACAGCAGGCGTCAGAATCTGCACACTGGCTCTCTGACAGGAAACTGGAGCAAAGGTCACACTGACTAGATGCACATGGGCTGTGATTTGGCTCCCTGACAGGAAACTGGAGCAAAGGTCACACTGACTGGATGCACATGGGCTGTGATTGCAGACACCTGCAGAGCATTCCACCTGTGGCGGGGGGAGGGGACAACTCCCTGGACTAAGTGCACCCGCAGCTGCGGTACACTTATAGAGGTTATTCTGTCCACCATTGTTGTGCAGGGCTGGAGGGGGGAAGGGGAGTCCCTTCCCACCATTTTTTTTTTGTTTATTATATTTTCTCATGCCTTCTTCTCAGAGCTAAGCCCTGCCCCCTACGACACTGGATAAGCCACGCTCCCTCACGAAAGCGTGCGTAACCCTCCTCACACAGGATCTGCAGAGTATTGCTGCAGAGCATTGCTCCCTCTTGTTGTGATCAGAGCCTGTGGGCGTCTCTCAGAGCTGGCTTCCTCCTTCCCACAGGAACTGTGACGCAGGAGGGGGAAAGGGTCATCAGGATTCTGGATGAGTTGTTTATTATATTTTCTCATGCCTTCTTGTCAGAGCTAAGCCCTGCCCCCTATGACACTCGATAAGCCACGCTACCCTCACGAAAGCGCGCGTAACCCTCCTCACACAGGATCTGCAGAGCATTGCTGCAGAGCATTGCTCCCTCTTGTTGTGATTAGAGCCTGTGGGCGTCTCTCAGAGCTGGCTTCCTCCTTCCCACAGGAACTGTGACGCAGGAGGGGGAAAGGGTCATCAGGGTTCTGGATGAGTTATAGCCTCACTTACATATTAACTCTGCAGAGCATTGCTCCCTCATTACAATCAGAGTTTGTGGCCAGGGGCTGCAGTCACATGTTTTATACCCTGCACAACTACAGCAACAACTATAAGACTAATAATGTATCCTGCCACGCTGAGCTACTAGGGGATGATAGCACCTCTTCCTTCTGTGAGTCCGGTGCCTTTGTAGCCCCTCCCCCTTGCCACCACCGCAGCAACCGCTGCCAGCCCAGAGCCTACGGCTCCCAGTCTCCCAGAATGGGCATGGTTCCCAGAACCTGGTGCTGGCTATGCAACATTGTCCTACACCCCTTGGGGCCCCTGGACAGAACGCAGCCTGATGACACCTCTATAGAGGGTCCTTCTGATAAGAATCAGCCCTCTGCTTCACCGGTTGCAGATCAGAAAAAGGGCATGACCCCCATGGGTCTCCCTCTGGGGTTAACAGATGGGGTTGTCCCACATGTTCCGCGGTGTCTAAGGAGCCGGAGGAAGGGGAATGATGTTTGTACCGGTATGATTCCTTGGTTTCAACCTCCCCGAGCGATCAAGCTGCGATGGACTCCCTTATTGCAGCAATCTACCAAAACTCTGCATGTGGAAGATCTCCCATCCACTACTACTGACCCTGCGGTCTCCTTTAAAAGGGTGAAGAAACTTAAAAAAAAAAGAGCTTTTTGATGCCGCTTCGGTATCCGTAAACTCATGGAGTCCCGGTACCCCTTTGGCTTAGCTGTCTCTAAGGGCTGGGCCGATCCGGCCTCGGTGGACCCTGACCCGGATTCTGCCTGCCTGAAGGACCCTCCTGTCTTTAACTTGATGGATCCTCCTTCAAGGACCCGACAGACAGACAAGTGGAGCAGCTCGATCGCTCTGCCTCGAGGCCGCGTGTCCCTCTCCCCTTCCGTGTGGGTCGCACAGGCACCAGGACTACCAGTTTTCCTCAGACCCTCACAGATGTAACTGTTCACATTGCTGCGGCGGCGGAGTACCTCATGCAGGCCTCCCTCGGCGCTTCTACCTGCGCAGTTATTGCCTCCTCAAATACCATAGCCATCCGTAAGGCCCTCTGGTTCCGATAATGGAGAGTGGACTCGGTCTCTAAGAAGCCTCTCACAGTACTCCTTTCCAGACCGATGGTTTGCCGATCGTCTGGACAGGCTCTTTTTTTTTTTGTCTGACGCCACAGGAGGAAAAGAGTACCTCTCTCCCCCAACTCTAGCCCAGGATGTTTTTTTACTAGACACGCAGAGCCCGCCCGACCTTCTCATCCCTCCCCGAGTCCACCTCGTCCTGGCAGTCTAGACAAAGACCGAGAAGTCTTGTCCATCTCCATCTCAGACCACAAATGGGTGTGATACCTTATGTCTTCCGGTTACCACATTGAATTCTGGACCCGATCCCCTGGTCAGTCTTTTCTCTAAAACCCCCCAAATGCTCCAAAACACTACGAGGCCTTCTCCTCAGCAATCCACTCCCTCCAAACGGCGGGGGTGATGGTACCTGTTCCGGACGGCGAGAGGTTCAAGGCTATACCTATCGTGGTCGCCAAAGAAAGACGGGTCAGTTCGTCCCATCCTGGACCTCTAACACCTGAGCAAACATGTGCACGTAAGGAGATTCAGAATGGACTTCCTAGGGTCCATTATTACCTTTATGATCGAAGGAGAATTCCTTGCTTCCCTAGCTATCAGGGACGCGTACCTGCACATACCCATCGCTCCAGCTCACCAAAGTTTCTCCGCTTCTCGGTTCAGGACTTCTTATTATCATTTGTGGCCCTGCCCTCGGCTCTGCCACAGCACCAAGGGTCTTAACTAAGGTCATGGCGGCCGCCATGAGTGCCCTTCACGCCAGGAGAGTGGCTGTTCTGCCTTGCTTGGATGACCTCCTCATCAAGGGCTCAACCAGCGTGCAGATCTCTGTGGGCACCCTATCCCGCTTAGGGTGGCTTCTGACTCCAGTCAAATCATCCCCAGTCGCGTCAAAATCCGTCACCTCCCTGGGCATGTCCCTGGACACTCTTCGGGGCTTGATATTTCTCCCTCAAGTCAAGGCGACCACTCTACAACAAGCGGTACACTGCCCTCTACGTACTCCTGTCACTTCATACGATTCAGTATAGCGGCCGCTATAGAGGCAGTGCTGCTCACTTAGCCACACCACCGCCCACTGCAGCTTGCGCTTCTAGCTGCCTGGGACAAGAGCCCCTTTTCCTTGGACGAACTTTTCACCTGACACCTTCAGTCAGGTATGCGCTTTACTGGTGGCTTCAGTCCTCTTCCATATCGAGAAGGAGTTTTTCTCCCCCAAGTGGACTGGCTACTCCTGACCATGGACGCCAGCCTCTTAGTCTGGGGAGCAACATACTGGCTCCACACTGCTTCAGGACGTTGGACACCCCAGGAGTCTTCCCTTCCCAGAAATCATCCTGAAAATCAGTGCAATCTTCTTGCACTCAGGTCATTCCCCTTTTCTGCTAGCAGGTCATTTGATTCGGGTCCAATTGGACAATGCAACAGCTGTGGCCTATGTCAATCAGCAGGGAGGTACCAGCAGCAAGACAGCTTATCTCGAGGTCCTCAGGATCCTCATCTGGACCGAATCGACGGGGGTCTGTGTTTTTAACGTTACACATACCGGGAGTAGAAAACTGGGTGGTGGACCTTCTAAGTCGCCAAGGCCTGGCCGCCGGAGAGTGGTTTCTCCACCCAGAAGTGTTCCCACACATCTGCACTCACTGGAGTACACCAGACGTGGAATTAATGGTGCTCTACAAGTAAATAATAATAAATAATAATAATCTAATGGCCTGAAGGTTGAACGCAAAGGTACCCGCGTTCTTAGCCAGGTCACGTGACCCACAGTCCATTGGCGCGGATGCTCTAGTCTCCTGAAGTCGTTTCCGTCCAACTTACATGTTTTTCGCCTCTGCCCCTGCTGCCACGAGTAATCAGGAAGATCAAGGCAGAAGGAGTCCCAGTGATACTAATAGCACCGGACTAGCCCAGGTGCACCTGGTATGCTGAATTAGTACAATTGCTCATAGCGCCTCGTAAGCATCCCAGACTTGCTGACCCAAGGGCCCATTTCCCATCAGAACTCCAGAGCCCTGAAGCTGACGGCCTGGCCATTGAGACCTGGACTTTAAAAAGAGGGAGATTCTCTCCTGCGGTCATCTCCACCTTGTACAGTGCCCGAAAGCCGGCCTTCATCCAATATTTACCACCGTACGTGGAAAACTTTCCTTTCCCAGTACAGGGAATCTAATGTCCAACCTATGCCTCTGGCGATCACCAGAATTCTTAATTTTTTTTTTTTGCAGTCAGGTTGCAAAAGGGGTTGGCCCTCAGCTCCCTTAAGGGGCAGGTTTCATCTCTCTCAATATTCTATCAATACCGCCTAGCTTGCAATCCGCAAGTCAAGACTTTCCTCAAGGGTGTTTCCCATCTAGTTTCCCTGTATAAACGGTCGCTGGACCCATGGGACCTCAATCTCATTTTGGTCGGTATCCAGAGGTCCCCTTTTGAATCTCTTAAGGAATCTTCTCTTGCTCTTCTCTCCTGGAAGGTAACATTCTTAGTGGCGATTACGTCAATCAGACAAGTTTCGGAACTGGCATCACTCTCTTGCCGCAAACCCTTTCTGATCTTTCATCAGGACAAGGTGGTTCTACGCCCCCTTCCAGATTTTCTTCCGATGGTTATTTCCCCATTTCATATGAACAAGGACATTGTTCTGACTTCCTTTTTGTCCACACCCAGTCCATAGGGTGGAAAGGTTTCTACATTCGCTAGATCTTGTGAGGGCTCTCAGATATTACGTACCCAGGACAGCCCCTTTAGGAACATTGACTCCTTGTTCGTCATTCCTGAAAGGCCTAAGAAACGACAGGCAGCTTCATAGGCAACGCTGGCTCGCTGGATTCGCTCTGCGATCCAGGAAGTCTACTGCTTGCAACTCAAGCCCATTCCTAGTGGGCTGCGGACTTATTCCACGCAAGCAGTTGGTGCCAATTGGGCCATTAGGCATCAGCCTTCAGTGGAACAGAGGTGTAAGGCTGCGACCTGGTCTTGCCTACATACTGTTTCAAAGCATTACTGAATCCATACCCAGGCTTCGGCTGAGGCGAACCTAGGTAGGAAAATTCTGCAAACGATAGTGGAGTACCTATCTCAGTAGGCGCTCCTGGCTATCTGGGACTGGTTCCTAGTCCTTGGGTTGCGTTGTTTAGTGTTTACCCATCCATTGACTGCTTTAGCACGTCCCATGGTCCTGTGTCCCCCAATGAGGCGTCAGAGAAAAATGGATTTTTGTGTACTCACCGTAAAATCGTTTTCTCTTAGCCATCATTGGGGGACACAGCACCCACCCTGTTGCCCTGTTGGGCCTTGGTTCTCTCAGTACCTTATTTGGTTATGACTCTTTTTTTGTCATGTTCCTCTGTTGAGAAGTTTTTACAGTTTTTTTCTCCTACTGCTTGTGTACTAAAACTGAGGTTGCCTGGCCCGGCCAGGGAGTGTATACTGCAGAGGAGGAGCTATGCTTTTGCATCTACTTAGTGTCCTCCTATGGATAGGCAGCATAACACTCATGGTCCTGTGCCCCCCAATGATGGCTAAGAGAAAACGATTTTATGGTGAGTACACAAAAATCCGTTTTTTAAGGACGTGCTCTGTGCAGTCACATGATTACCGCATATATGTTTTCAGACTTGTGTTTTTGTTTATTTATACCTGAAAATCTATTCTATTCTCTAATAATACCGTTTTTAGCTGCATTTACTGAAGATAAAGCTGCTGTAGAAGGGATACTCTAATAGAGGCATGTTGGCAGACATTCTAGCCTTACAGACCTTGTTGCTACGATGTAAAACCAAAAATCCTTTTCAGGTCTACATCTATTCTATTCCCTATTAATACTGCTATTAGCTGCATTCAGTGTACGGTTAGCTGCCGGAGGAGGGATAGTTTTGGATTAGAGGCATGTAGTCATGGTATATTGATTTATAATTATTCTATAGGTATACTGCTGTTGCAACATAACTACATTAGTCCGGTGACGGCTGATGTTATGGGACACGTACTCTGTGTGCAGAATTATTAGGCAAATGAGTATTTTGATAACATGATAATTTTTATACATGTTGTCCTACTCCAAGCTGTATAAGCTTGAGAGCCAACTACCAATTAAGTAAATCAGGTTATGTGCATCTCTGTAATGAGGAGGGGTGTGGTGTAATGACATCAACTCCCTTAATTATTAGGCAACTTCCTTTCCTTTAGCAAAATGGGTCAGAAGAGAGAATTGATGGGCTCTGATAAGTCCAAAATTGTGAGATGTCTTGCAGAGGGATGCTGCAGTCTTGAAATTACCAAACTTTTGAAGCGTGATCACCGAACAATCAAGCGTTTTATGGCAAATAGCCAACAGGGTTGCAAGAATCGCGTTGGGCAAAAAAAGCGCAAAATAACTGCCCATAAATTGAGGAAAATCAAGTGTGAAGCTACCAAGATGCCATTTGCCACCAGTTTGGCAATATTTCAGAGCTGCAATGTTACTGGAGTATTAAAAAGCACTGCCATACTCAGGGACATGGCCAAGGTAAGGAAGGCTGAAAAATGACCACCTTTGAACAAGAAACATAAGATAAAACGTCAAGACTGGGCCAAGAAATATCTTAAGACTGATTTTTCAAAGGTTTTATGGGCTTATGAAATGAGAGTGACTCTTGATGGGTCAGACGGATGGGCCACAGGCTGGATCAGCAAAGGGCACAGAGCTCCACTCCGACACTAGCAAGGTAGAGGTGGGATACTGGTATGGGCTGGTATCATCAAAGATGAACTTGTGGGACCTTTTTGGGTTGAGAATGGAGTGAAGCTCAACTCGCAGACCTACTGCCAGTTCCTGGAAGACAACTTCTACAAGCAGTGGTACAGGAAGAAGTCCGTATTGTTCAAGAAAAACATGATTTTCATGCAGGAGAATGCTCCATCACAAGCATCCAACTACTCCACAGCGTGGCTAGCCAGTAAAGGTCTAAAAGATGAAAAAATAATAACATGACCCCCTTGTTCACCTGATCTGAATCCCATAGAGAAGCTGTTGTCACTCATAAAATGTAAAGGGGGCTTTACACGCTACGATATCGTTAATGTTTGATCGTCGGGTCACATTGTTAGTGACGCACATCCGGCGTCATTAACAATATCGCAGCGTGTAACACTTACCAGCGACCTTAGGCGACCTCAAAAATGGTGAAAATCGTTCACCATGGAGAGGTCGTCCCAAACTCAAAAATCGGTAAGGGTTGTTTAGCGTTGTGATTCATCGCTCATGCGGCAGCACACATCGCTATGTGTGACACCGCATGAGCGAGGAACGTCTCCTTACCTGCCGCCGGCCCCAATGCGGAAGGAAGAGGTGGGCGGGATGTTTACATCACGCTCAGCTCCGCCCCTCCGCTTTGATTGGCTGGCCGCTGTGTGACGTGGTAGCGTCGCTGTGATGCCGAACGTCCCTCCCCCTTGAAGGAGGGATTGTTCGGCAGTCACAGCGACGCCGCCGACCAGGTAAGTATGTGTGACTCTGCGTGGCGATAATGTTCGCTACGGCAGCGATCACAAACAATCGCATGCGCGACGGGGGCGGTTACTTACACGATCGTTATCGCTACAAATTGCTAGCGATATCGCTACCGTGTAAAGCCCCCTTAAGATCTACAGGGAAGGAAAACAGTACACCTCTCGGAACAATGTCTTGGAGGCTGTGGTGGCTGCAGCATGCAATGTTGATCGTAAACAGATCAAGCAACTGACAGAATCTAAGGATGGTAGGCTGTTGAGTGTCATCATAAGAAAAGGTGGCTATATTGGTCACTAATTTTTTTGGGTTTTGTTTTGGCATGTCAGAAATGTTTATTCTAAATTTTGTGCAGTTATATTGGTTTACCTGGTAAAAATAAACAAGTCAGATGGGAATATTTTTGGTTTTTATTACGTTGACTAATAATTCTGCATAGTAATAGTTACCTGCATATACAGATATCCTCCTCAAGATAGACAAATCTAAAAAAACCCACTCCAACTTCCAAAAATATTAAGCTTTGATAATATATTTGATATTTGATCAATAATAAAAAAAATCCTCTAAAATACAACTTGCCTAGTAATTCTGCACACAGTGTAGAGTTGTAAAGCAGGGAAGGCACACCGGGAAATATATTGGTGGCTGGGGACCACTAGACAGCCGTGGCCATCAGGTTGGGGAGTGCGCACGCCATCATTTCCAGGGTAAGCAGTCAGAATATGCATGTAGCATCCTGTGTACTTTCTCCATCTCTACAAGGTCCATATGCAAAATTTCCTCTTTAACTGTGAGCAGTGAGTGGGTGTCGCCCAGGGATATGGGGTACTTGGTCTCGGGCACTGTACGTCTGGAGGGTGTCACGGTGGTGGCTGTTGCCCGGTTACGTGCCCTGAGCTCTTTTTGTAGAGGGGATATATTTACAGGGGATTGTAATGTTCACATGTGACGCCACTTGCGGTGTTGCGGTGTTGCGGCTATGTGAATGGAGCCGCCGCTGCACAATGTCCACTTCTGGGGCTGGTGTTAATGGCAGCCTGGATGGTAGGCCCTCTGCAAGCAGGGCCAGGCCCCAGAGGGTAAGTTTTTTGACAGATTCTGGAAAAAGGGAGTCCACACAAATGTTAACTGGGTACCAGAATCCGGCTGGTTTCACCTCCAGGTTCCCTTCTGCCCAGTGCCAGTTAGTAATCTGGTGCCTTCTTCCTCTGCACCTATCTCTGGTTATTGGGTCCCCGTGGCGTAGAGCAACTAGGGGTCCCTGTCTGGTGGTATTGTTCCACTGCTATCCGCTTGACGGTAGCGTGAACCCTGTGGGGTTGGAGTCTCTGGTCCTCTCCCCAGTTCTCCCTTTGCTATGGAGTCTTCGGTATTCTTAGGGTTAGCAAGGTCTTTGATGGTCCCCTTGCTGTGCAGGTGTTAACAAGCCTGCCTGGAGCTTCTGCTTGTCCTAGGGTCCTGTACTCCATCCGTGCATAGTTCCGGGAGTACTCCACTGTACTCCACCGGCAACTGCTCTCCTGGGCACCAGGTTACCGCTCTCTACAGGACAGTCCATCTCCTCAGCTTCACAGTCTTACTCCTACTCCATTCCTGTCTCTTTCTCCTTCCACAGTCCGCCCCTCCCACCTGGTCAACAAGTGGACTGGACTGGCTCCACCTCTGGGTGGCCATCCATTGGTCCGACCCCAGCTGGGTACCATTGTATGGGGGATTGTTGGAGAAAACTGGGATTGTGTAGTGTTTGTGTAGCTCCGGCACTGGGTTTCCGGGTCCCTAAGGGGGTAGGCCCTGCATCCCGGTGGGGATGCAGTAACTTGTATCTCCCTGATGGCTTCAGGGGCGCTACAAGTGCTTGAGTAGACACAAGCAGGACAGTTATGCTGATTATGACATCATAGCCACTCACCATCTTGGTTTATTCCATAAAGCTTTGTAAGTTGTGTGAGGGCTGAACGATGGCCCTCTAAAAAATTTGTAGCAAGGGTCGCATGTTGATGTTTATATGGTGGAAAGACAATAAAAATAATAAACCATGGTATACCCTTTCATGAGTGGAAAGGGGTGCATGAGAGTACACTGGAAAAAAAAGAACACCTAACCCTTTCCCTGGGACCTTGCCATTTGTGGATGCACTGAGGAACAGTTGTCCGCCTTCTCCCTGTCATGCATCTGTATTCAAACCCTTTAGTCTGTGCTTTGTGGTTGGCTTCTCTGTTCACTGTGCCACAGTAGATTTACCTTTTCATCAAGTGTTTAGTTTCTTTTATTTGTGCTTTTATTTTATTAGGATAACAGGTGTATTAACATACTTGTTTGCCTGCCCAATCACCTTTTTGGTGTTGCTTTAAGTACTTTCCTCCTGCTGGTATTTCCCATTGGAGATATTCTCTTTTTTAACTCCAGCCATATTGCTGTCAGTTTCTCCCAGTCAGTGGAATACCAGCTAGGATATTTCTCATTGCTGTTTTTGATCTCCACTCTGCACCTATCTAATGTTTGTTGTTAGTTGGTAGGTGGTATATCCTTTAGCAATATTCACCTTCTCTATTATTTTGCATTTGTTATTTGTCTTCCTCAATCTGTGATCACTTTATACTTTAGCACACGTATACTTCTGCAGGTAATTTGCACTCTGCTATAAACTCTGGTTCCTTAGGAGGAACGTGAAGTGCTCCATAGCCTATCAGATAGCATAGGCCCGTGTTGCCTTTGTCGTGTTGCCATTGCTTAGTGTGTGGTCAGGGCTATTTCAACACCAGAAAGAACCACCAGGGACTGCAAGGTTCGGATCTCTAGTCTGTAAAGAAACAGGCAGGGTCAGTTGCAGTTTCTACTGCTACCTTTACCCTTTTGTGAGTTGTTGTAACAACATAACGCTCCCTCTGGCCACCCCACTTCCTCGTCCTGCCTGTTGCGATGCTGCTAACCCCACCAACGTTGCACTGTTGTCCTCACTCTGCTTGGCAAGTTGCCAGGTTGGATAAGTAAGTTCTTGTCCACCTCACTTGTTGATTTAACAATGTCACTTGTTTGCAACTGTGTTTCATCATCATAGACTGCTTGAGACACTAATTGCCATTGCAGACTGTCATTGTCATAGCCGGCTTTACCTATGTGCGAGTTGTGCGGTCGCACAAGGCGCCGACAAGCTGACAGCAGAGGGGGCACCCAGGGAGCAGAGCTGTTAACAGGAGCGCCCTCCCCTCCCTCCCCTCCCCTCTGTCAGCTCCCTGCACAGCCTCCAGCAGGGGGCGCCCTTCCCTCCGCACTGTCGGCTCCCTGCACAGCCTCCAGCAGGGGGCGCCCTCCGCTCTGCACTGTTGGCTCCCTGCACAGCCTCCAGCAGGGGGCGCCCTCCCCTCCGCACTTTCGGCTCCCTGCACAGTCTCCAGCAGGGGGCTCCCTCCCCTTCCCCTCCGCTCTGCACTGTCGGCTCCCTGCACAGCCTCCAGCAGGGGGCACCCTCACCTCTCCCCTCCGCTCTGCACTATCGACTCCCTGCACAGCCTTCAGCAGGGGGCGCCGTCACCTGCTCTCGGCTCTGTGTCCTCTCTCCTGTCTTTACCATAGAGGGGGGGAGGGGCAGCAGCACTGTCGGAGATGCTGTTAGAAAAGCTATACTGAAATCATGGAGCCCAGGAAGTAACTGTATGTTAGTATAACATGCTGTGTGTCAACTGTAATGTATTATGTGCTGTGTGTGTGTGTTATGTATAACGTGTGTGTGTGTCCTGTATACTGTGCAATGTCTGTCTGTCTGTCTAGTATCTGTCTGTCTGCCTATCTCTCTATTATATATCTGTCTATATCTATGTTTCTCTATTATCTATCTATCTATCCATCTAGCTATCATATATCTATCTGTCTGTCTGTCTGTCTATCTATCATCTATCTATCTATCTATCTATTTATCTATCTATCTGATATCTATTTGTCTATCATCTATCCAGTGTCGGTCTGGCACACAGATACCAGTCAATACGCCAGTGGGCTTTCCAACTGGACATAGAGGGGACCCGCCGGCAGGGGCACCACTAGCATCAAAAATCCGGAGCTCCAGCCCAGAACTTCTTGGCCGGAGCCCCGAATCTTCTGCAACCATAGCACTGAACTATGTCGGCGCCCCCCCTATACAGTTCAATCCTGTAACAAAGCAAGAGCTCCATGCTCTATCACTGCCCGTCTCTAAAGCAACATACCGCTACAGGCCTGTGTCTTAGGAGACCGTATATCCACAAGGGCAGAGCAGTGACATCATTGCATCGCGCTGTCTCCGCAGGCCACCATAGAAGAGAAGATGGAGGCTGCGGTGCTGGGAATCAGGATTAGGTGAGTATAATTTTTTTTATGTCTATATGGGATCTGTGGGGGCTCCTGTTGTATATAAGAGGCTATGTGGGGGCCTCTGCTGTGTATAGGAGGCTGTGTGGGGGCTCCTGCTGTGCATAGGATGCTGTGTGGGGGCTCCTGCTGTGCATAAAATGCTGTGTGGGGGCACCTGCAGCTATTTGCATATAGTTGTTGTGTGGCCTCTAGAGTTAACTCCTCCTGTGGACCCCAAGCACCCCAGTCTGACCCTGCAACCATCTATCTTTTCTATAGTATCTATGTGTGTGTCATGTATATGGTGTAATTTATGCAGTGGCAAAATGACTGGGCCTGTGGGTGATGGGGGCCATTGCTATTTTCTCGGATGCATGGTTGAAAACCATTGAGGAGCAATTGGCCACTGGCTCTCTGTTTCACCCTTGCTTTGCAGCTGTGGGCTCCGAATAGGTGTAATGACATCAGGGGGAGCCTGTGATGTGATGCCAGTGGGCCCTGCAGTTGTGGCCAGTCTCTCTGTCTCTGTCTGTGTGTGTCTCTGTCTCTATATCAGTCTCTGTGTGTCTCTGTCTCTGTGTGTTTATGAATCTGTCTGTGTGTGACACTTTGTGCCTCTGTGTGTGTGTCTGTGTCTCTGTGTTTGTCTCTATCGACATTATATTATCTGACACATTACCTGTCTTATACTAACTACCGTATGTCCTTTGTTGCCTATAGCAACCAATTACAGCTCCTATTAATGACCTGTAGCTCCATTTATTTTAATGTAAGCAGGTTTTTCGGCAAATAACTGTAAAGCGCAGGGTTAAATTTTCCCCTCAACACATCAAGACATAGTCTATGACGTTCCCTGAGTCACATGAGGCATCTGTGCAAAATCTTGTGATTGTAAATGTGATGGTGCGGATTCCTTTAACGGACATACATACATACACACATACATACATACACTCACTCAGCTTTATATATTAGACTAGCTGTACTACCCGGCTTCGCCCGGGTTAATAACTGTTGTTAACAAAATAGAATGTATTAAAAAAAATGTATTCTGCACACAAAAACTACAAAACAAATTGATAGAAATGTAATTCTTAAAAGGCAAAAACTAAGCTAATAGAAGCATTTCACAACATATATTTCAACACCAAAGATATTCCACACAGATTTAACTAAATTGGCCAAGTAATGTGCTCCGTCTGTCTCTTTCCCCGTCTGTCTCTTTCCCTGTATGTCTCTTTCCCCGTCTGCCTGTCTCTGTCTGTCTCTTTTTTGTCTGGCTCTATCTCTCTGTTTCTTTACCATCTGTCTCTTTCTAGGTCTGCCTCTTTCCCAGGTCTGTCTCTTTCCCCGTCTGTCTCCCCGTCTCTTTGTCTGTGTCTTTTCCTGTCTGTCTCTTTCCCTGTTTGCCTGTCTCTGTCTGTCTCTTTCCTTGTCTGTCTCTGTTTCTCTGTCTCTTTCCCCGTCTGTCTATATCAAGGTCTGTGTCTTTCCCCATCTATCTTTGTCTGTCTCTCTGGCTGTCTCCTCCTTCCCTGTCTGCCTGTCTCTGTCCCTGTCTGCATGTTTATCTGTCTCTTTCCCCATTTGTCTCTTTCCCCATCTGTCTCTTTCCAGGTCTGTTTCTTTCCAGGTCTATCTCTTTCCAGGTCTGTCACTTTCCAGGTCTATCTCTTTCCAGGTCTGTCACTTTTCAGGTCTATCTCTTTCCAGGTCTGTCTCTTTCCAAGTCTATCTCTTTCCAGGTCTCTCTCTTTCCAGGTCTGTCTCTGTCTGTCTCTTTCCCCGTCTGTCTCTGTCTGTCTCTTTCACCATCTGTCTCTTTCTATCTCTTTCACCGTTTGTCTCTGTCTGTCTCTTCCCCTGTCTGTCTCTGTCTGTCTCTCTGTCTGTCTCTCTCTGTCTGTCTCTCTGTCTGCCTCTCTGTCTGCCTCTCTGTCTGTCTCTTTCCCCATCTGTCTCTGTCTGTCTCTTTCCCCATCTGTCTCTGTCTGTCTCTTTCCCCATCTGTCTCTGTCTGTCTCTTTCACCGTCTGTCTCTGTCTGTCTCTTTCCCTGTCTGTCTCTATCTCTTTGTCTCTTTCCCTGTCTGTCTCTCTGTCTGTCTCTGTCTGTCTCTCTGTCTGTCTCTCTGTCTGTCTCTCTGTCTGTCTCTTTCCCTGTTTGTCTCTGTCTGTCTCTTTCCCTGTCTGTCTCTGTCTCTCTGTCTGTCTCTCTGTCTGTCTCTCTGTTTGTGTCTCTGTCTGTCTCTCTGTCTGTCTCTGTCTGTCTCTCTTTCTGTCTCCCTGTCTGTCTCTTTCCCCGTCTTTATCTCTGTCTCTTTCACATCTGTCTCTGTCTGTCTCTTTCACCGTTTGTCTCTGTCTGTCTCTTTCCCTGTCTGTCTTTATCTCTCTGTCTCTTTCCCTGTCTGTCTCTCTGTCTGTCTCTCTGTCTGTCTCTCTGTCTGTCTCTTTCACCGTCTGTCTCTGTCTCTTTCACCATTTGTCTCTGTCTCTTTCCCTGTCTGTCTCTGTCTCTTTGTCTCTCTCTCTATAAGTATCTATCCGTCTCCCCACCGACATCTTATTACCTCACATATAAGCTTCTTCTACTATGAATGTTTTCTGTTCCTATAGCAACCAATCAGAGCTCCTACTAATAACCTGTAGTTCCAGGCTCCATTTACTTTAATGGAGGCATGTTTTTTGGAGAGCAACTGTAAAGCGCGGGGTTAAATATTGCTGTCAAAACATAGTCTACGACATTCCCTGGGTCACATGAGGGGGTCTGTGTAAAATTTCGTGATTGTAAATGCGTCAGTGCGGATACACTTTTCGTTTCACTTTTTCCCCATTATGTAGAATTGATTGGTAAATTGGAACGCACGGGGTTAAAATTTCGCCTCACAACATAGCCTATGACGCTCTTGGGGTCCAGACGTGTGAGTGTGCTAAAATTTGTAACTGTAGCTGCGACGGTGCAGATGCCAATCCTGGAAAAATGTGACGCCCCTGACCAGGCACCACTGAGTACTGCACCCATGCGGGGGGCAGTACAATACAGGTAATCCAGAAGGCTGACCGAGGTGTGACTACACAGGCGCATAGTAATCAGGTCTCACACATCTACCTTTGGGTGGACCCCTGGGGAATCCAGGAGGGGGCGTGGCCTCCATGTTCACTCAAGGGGTGTGGTAGAGAGCCTGGTTGCTAGGTTATGTAGGCAGAGAGTAGGAAGGAGTGAGCTGAGTCTGAAGTGGAGCTCAAGGAGAGCAGACGTAAAGAGGAGACCTGAGGCTGCCACTATCAGACAACATACGCGCAGTGACTACTATTGGGGGAGATCAGTCACCTGGTAGTGCACCCGAAATCCACCCAAGGCTAGAGAGAGCAAAGGAGTGGCAGAGTAAGGGGACTGCCAGGGAGGTACTAGGCCCGAAAGGATAACAGGTACCAGTGCAGTGATTTATTCAATTGTCTCTGCCAAACCTGCCGGTGGGGGTACTTCAGACCAACGCCACAACACCACAGAGTTCGCAGCCACATAGCAAAGAGAGGGCCCATAGTTCACAGGAGGCAAACAGCTGGAGTGACCTGGTCCAGGCTATGAGCAAATGGGCCAAAAGAAGGGGAGAGAGGCATCAGCAACTTCTCTGGGCGACCCTAGCAGGGCTTCAAGTAGGGGTCACCCCAAAACACACAGGGCTAGGAAGGCGAGTTGGTAGTCACCCTCATTAGCCAGCCGGAAGGATACCTGGTTCCAGCCTGGTTCATCCCAGCTACGCCCGGGTTACTCACCCTGCCATCAACTGTGAGTAAAAACCCTGAAAGACTGCCTGGACTGTGTTTGAGTCATTCTGCGGCTTGTGGTTCCACACACTTACACAGGGCCCTGGGGCTTGCCTCACCCTTGGGAGGCCACTACAACTGACTGCACCCACCATCAGCCCCAGTCACCACTTAATCTGCAGTGGCGGTCACCCTGACCGCAATACCGAGAGTGGCGTCACGAAAATCCTAAAGAGAAGGTTCCCTACCTGTGACCAGACTGTTCCTCCACGTGGAGTCCCTGAAGGTAATGCACCGACACAACACCTGTGAGGCTTCACACATACACACACACTTTCAGCTTTTTATATTAGAGTATACACCCTACATATGCCCTGTACATGTCACGTATAGTGTGTAATGTACTGTAATTCTAAATATTGACCTGCCATATCCTATAGGTGTGTAATATGCACTGTGTTAGGATTTCATTTGCCGATTCGAGTGGTCATTATCTGATCGCTCACTTGTGATTTGCAATGTAATAATAATAATAATAAATAATAATAATTTATTCATTTATATAGCGCTATTAATTCCTTAGCACTTTACATACATTGGGAACACTGTCCCTATTGGGGCTCACAATCTAAATTTCCTATCTGTATGTCTTTGGAATGTGGGAGGAAACCAGAGAACCCGGAGTAAACCCACGTAAACATGGGGAGAACATACAAACTCCTTGCAGATGGTGTCCTTGGTGGGAATTGAACCCAGGACCTCAGCGCTGCAAGACTGCAGTGCTAACCACTGAGCCACCGTGCCGTCCGTGTGGTCATCTGTAGAATGACGTCTCCTGCTTTTCTCAAATTGAAAATTAGAACAATGAGAGACGCAGGAGGAGACGTCATTCAGCAGATGACCCCCAGTCTGCAAATCACTGGTGAGCGATCACACGACCACTCAAATTGGCAAATTAAATCCCAACAGTGTATAGTACATATTTTTGGGGTTCGCTCAGTCAATGTGCAGAATGTTAGACACAGGGGAGATACCGGTCAGTCCAGGGCAGCAGAGCAGGGAGAAGCCATTGGGGACCGGCCTCGCGGACACCTCATCCTGACTGCATCGTCCTCGGCAGAGATAAAATGTGTTTTATCGGAAATGTGGAAGCATTAGGGTAAAATATACACGACTGCAATAATGGAGCCGATGTCTGATTCCTTCCACTCGGGGGTCGTGCAGAGGAAGAAGCTATCAGATTCCTTACCTGGTAGCAAAATAACAGCGGAGTCTCATATGTTACATGGGGTCACTGCCGTCTGCACATCACATGTAATGGTTCACATGAGGCATCTTTTTTTTTTACCACATATATGCAGTGTTTTTGTCCCAAGAATGCACCAAAAACGCACCACGGCATAAACGCATAAAAAAACGCAATGTGTTTTTGACGCGTTTTTACCTCGTTTTGCCTAATGCGTTTTTTAAGTCTAATCTATTGACTGGAAGGGTTCAAAAATAAAAACGCAAAAAAATGGACATGCTGCATCTTCAAAAACGCAGCCAAGATGCTGCCAACAAAAGATGCCCAGTGTGGACAGCAAAAGAGAAATCCTATAGACTTTGCTCGGAGGAGGAAATGCATGGATTGTGCTGCATCTTTGTGACCTCAAAAATGCAACAAAAGATTTCCTGTGTGAACTTAGCCTTAGTGTCGTTATGAAGGCCATTCTATCAATGTAATGCATTGTCAGCAGCTGAGGTGTATTATGAGGTTCTGCAGCAGCTGACGTGTATTACGCGGTTCTGCAGCAGCTGAGGTATATTATGAGATTCTGCAGCAGCAGAGGTGTGTATGATGAGGTCCTGCAGCAGCTGAGGTGTATATGATGAGGTTCTGTAGTAGCTGAGGTGTGTATCATGGAGTTCTGCAGCAGCTGAGGTGAATTATGAGATTTTGCAGCAGCTGAGATGTGTATAATGAGGTTCTGTAGCATCTGAGGTGTGTATTTTGCCGTTCTGCAGCAGCTGAGGTATGTATGATGAGGTTCTGCAGCAGCTGAGGTGTGCATTATGAAGTTCTGCAGAAAATTACATTATTTGGCATGATTTATCTTACCGATTTTCCAACAAAATTATTTGCAGCATTGCCAAATGGGGTGTGCCCAGTCTGGTTAATAAAGGGATTACAGTTTATATGCCATAGTTCTTCCATACACCGTGCCCCTCCCTCATGGTGTGTATGTGGTACTGCACCTCAGTCTTTTCAGGTCATTTTAGCTGAGAGGCAGCGACACATATAACCTGAGGACTCTTTATTATGTATAAAGCAGAGATTTTTTCTAATTTCTTACATCCCCCTTTAACATCTATATTTTGGTCCGGCGTACACACAGTATCGGCCGCCGACTCCATGGTGCCTTGTCTGGCATCATCTGGTACATTTATCCTCAGGATTTGTATAGTAGATGCTGATACCACCAATGGGACCATGAACTGCGCCGCTCTAGGTGTATAGAAATTTATATCATCTCTTCACAAAGAGCAGCAGCACCTCATTCTCCAGGTACATGTGCGCCCCATTGGGGGGATCCATATGTACCATCCATAATGTAATATCCAGGCATACAGCATGTATGAGATGAGAAGACCCCAATAAGAATCATTTCAGATGTGGTGGAATTAATGTGGATTTGAGAAGCAGATTCTCCCGCACAAATCTGGAGGACTTTATTGTACATTTGAAGAAATCAATTTTCTTTGGATATAAAAAAAAATTGCCTCTGGTCCTCATTTGTTTCCTGGAAACTGGGTAAAAAATCAGTAGGGGGGGCACCAAAGGGCAGTTTTGCACAGGGCACCGTTCAGGATAAGGCCGGCCCTGGTCATCGTCTTCTGACCATGACTGCTCTAATATTTGGGCATCACTACACACGATTTCCTCATGTCCCTCTTGAAACATGCAGGGTGAAAGCCCGGAATCAATTAATGGAAAAGACTAGCTCCTCGGAATGTCAAAGTGTGGGATTACTTGTCTCCTGAGACTCGCTATACTGGGAGGAAGGAGGATCAGGTTGAGGATTATATCGTCCAGACTCTTGGTTACTGAGACCGGACCATGTGGAATACAGGATGGTGCTGGAAAAAAAACTTGAAGCATTATCTGCCAACCAACCACCACCTGTTCACCAATATGCAGCCCTGAAATATACAGTTATTTTTTTGGAGGGCCACCTCAGAAAGCTCTCTAAAACGTCACATTTATTAATTCCATTAAAATACTAAACTGATTCTAAAATACTGGAATAATATCCAAATATATAAGTAATAACAAGTCGTGATATGTGATACTTAAGTGAGGTCCTGAATTAGGGCAGTGGGCAAGGGTGTGCACCACCTGTTGTAAATAGGTTATTACAGGTATCACAATGATTGGATAAGGGGATCTAATATTCCCTGATGTTAATCCCTACCTAGCAACAGAGGTCAAATACACCTTAATTTTTTGGGGGCCCCCCGTTCCTCGGCGGCTAGCCCTATTTGTCCCTGTCACTATTTCTGACCTAGACCCACTACCAGCTGCAGTGTGCTGGAGTGCGTACGTAGTCATGTGTCATGAGTCATAAGTCATAATTTATAATACAATTGTACCCAAGTTTCATGTGAATAATAGGATTTTCAATTCTCAGTTTTAACAATTACCTATATGGCTATGAAACTGGGAAGATACATGAAAATAAGGGTCTGAGCAAAAGATATGATGGACCTGAGGTCCTAGTACTTATCCTGCCAGGACTAGCTTGATCCCAGGATCCCAGGCCCCACCCACCAAGGAGTTCACAGGCCTGGAGGTGGGAAAAGTGTCAGAGTAGTTTTGGAGTTTGAAGAGTAAGCACTTGGGTGTCTGGGTTTGTGGCCCAGGCACTGAAAGCAAGGTTGGCAGACGGTAATGGCAGTCTGCAGGAGTGGTGGATCAACGCGGAACCGTAGGACCGGGGTCGGGCGACGGCCCGCTGGTACCGACCGGGGAGCGAAGTGAAGCCAGCACACACAGGCAGGGCCATCGGACCCCGACCAGGCTTGGAGCCGCCGTCAATAGTCAGATCCGAATGTGACTGGAACCCCAGGGGTTTCATAACAGCAAAAGTCCCGATTAAAGGCAACAGCCCACACCGTGAGGGTATACAGCTACCGCCTAAGGCTAGAGACCCAAGGGCCAGCGCCTGCGGGCAAACAGGCTCCTCCGGTACCCATACACCGGGGAGCGGACTACCGTTGGGAATCCATAGTAGTCAGAAGAAGAACATCAAGGTGCAGGGAAAGATAGCCGCCATCACCTGTCCGGGGAGAGACACTGCAGCCGCCTGCGGGACCCGTCCATCCAAACGTTTGGTTTACCGAGGACTTTGTACCTTTCTTGCTGAGTGAGTACACCCGTGCCATCCGGCACCGCGCCGCGCTGTCCCTGCAACCCTGCACCTCACCAACCCTGCCTCCCCGTCTCATCATCGGGCCCCGGGACCACCGACCCCTACCCACGGAGGGGGAAAACAACATCCCAGCTGCTCCCTACCATCGCTCCCGGGATCCCCGTCACCAGCATCGGTGGTGCCCATCTTGGGTGGCGTCACGGACTAAATTCCCCAAACCAACCACCCCTTTCACTCACGGGCGAGGAGCGCCGCTCGAGTCCCTGGATCCGGCCCACCACTCGAGCCACCAAGCAGCCATCGCAGCAGCGTCGGACCCGAGCATTAGCGAGCGCAGCGCAGTGGTGTCCTCCCCGCCCGCGACAACTGCATCCCACGATATCCCACGTTGAGTCCTGGGGCATTCCCCTACCCGTGGAGGGCTACAACACCTTGCTGCCCCACTTCGTCGCCCTGGGTGCTCCCAACGGTGGCGGCGGTGCTCCCAGTTGCCGTACACCACGGGTGGCATCACGAACTATATCTAAATTCCCCTGTACATACTCCCCCTTCATTTGAGTTGCCGCATGACCCCGGGTCCGGAGACCCTTGAGCCACAGTGAACCCGGATCCGAGCAGCTTGGCTGCTTCCACGGGGGCGGCACACCTGCTTGAATCTATTTGAAGCCTCAGGGTAACTTGATACCCTGAGCCAGCACAGGAGGAACTGCTTCCCAACCTATCTGGAGCAAAATCAGAGTCAGATGTCTGAAGGTCCTTGCTGTGTCCTTTGTACTCTGAGTAGTGGCCTTTGGGACTCCTTGTTGTTGGCCAAAGAACTTGTGTTCCAGGATGTATTGGAGTTCCTCCCTAAATTGATTTGCAATCCTTACACATAGTGCATACGCTTTACCAGTCTAGGAGGCCCACTCCTTACAAATTGGGAAAAAATGTTCTCTGAGGCCATCTTTTATGTGTATTCCAGAATGCATTGCAATCCCTCCTTTCAATTTTTGGTAAGCCTTGTTCTTAGTTCATAAGCTTCACCTGTCTAGGAGTCCCACTCCCGATATATGGTTAAAAAAAAATTGAGAAATCTCATGCACACAAATCCATTTTTTTCCTTGACTGAAATGAAAAATGCTGTATTTTTTTAAAAAAAGAGCATGTCAATGCTTTCAGCATTTTTGCAGCATTTTTTCAACCATGAAAGCAATGACAATGCAAAAACGTCCGCAAAAACGCTACTTGTAAACATAGAATAAAGAGTGGAGGAGGTGGTTTTACTATCTAATAAAATTTGCCTTATATGCAAGTCATTATACAGGAAAGGATGGTTCCTAACATATTTCCCTATAAAATCCTTGTTATCTTCAGTTTTGTATGTGTTATTTTCACTCCGTAAAAGTGGTGTAAAGGCCGCTTTACATGCTACGACATCGCTCAAGCGATCTCGTTGGGGTCACGGAATTTGTGACGCACATCCGGCCGCTTTAGCAATGTCGTTGCGTGTGACACCTATGAGCAATTTTGAATCGTCGCAAAAACGTTAAACGTTCAAAATCGCTAATCAGTGACATGCCCCCCTATTCCCAATTATCGTTTCAGCTGCGTGTACGATGTAGTTCGTCGTTCCTGCGGCAGCACACATCGCTATGTGTGACACCTCGGGAACAAGGAACATCACCTTACCTGCAGCCGCCAGCAATGGTAGGACGTGGGCGGGATGTTACATCCCACTCATCTCCACCCCTCCGCTTCTATTGGGCGCCCACTTAGTGACGTCGCTGTGACGCCGAACGAACCGCCCCTTAGAAAGGAGGCGGTTTCCCGGTCACAGTGACGTTGCTAGGCAGGTAAGTAGTGTGACGGGTCTGAGCGATGTTGTGCGCCACGGGCAGCGATTTGCTTGTGTCGCACAACCGATGGGGGCAGGTATGCACGCTAGCGATATTGGTAACGATATCGCAGCATGTAAAGCGGCCTTAATGATCTGACAGCATTGTTCCCAGCAGCGACCTAGGACTCAGAGAAGCATCCAGGTATCTTCACCCCATGCTGTTTCTATTCTATTTGAGCGCTCCTTCCATCCATTGCAGTGATTTTCCTACCCCACCAGACCTCCTTGGAGGATCTGCCAGAAAAATGCTTGAGTTTCTCGTTGACTTCCATTAAGCTCATTACTTGAGACAAGCACTCGAGCATTACAAATTGCCCTTACTCGAGTACTGTGCACCCAAGCATTTTAGGGCTTGCCCATCACTAATAGTATAGAAGGATGGTCAAATTTAGTACACCTCATGTTTTACATAATTCTTTGCTTTATGTACTTCAATCTTCTGCACCTTAAAGAGAATCTGTCAGCAGAATTTAGCTCTACAATGTAAATCTATGGCCATAATGGTGCTGTGATGATTAAATAGATTCCTGCAGTGAAGAAATCTGATTTGTGGTTTTTGAATTATCTTCCTCTAAAGTTTTCATCTGATGTCTTCTGTGGATTTAAGCGGGACTTTGGGGTAGGGACTTCTTCTTCTACGCCCCTCCACCTGCCTTTTCCTTATCTTCTACAGGTCACTGATTATAGAGTAACCTGCCTCCTTTTTTAAATTCCATGCTGCTGTCATCATCACTGCGCATGTGCAGTAGTTTCTGTGCCCAGTCTGCAGGTATTCAATAAATGGCGCCGGAGGTGTGACGCCCTGGACTAGCCAGGTAGTCACATACATACCAACACACACAACCCCACCCTAGGCAGTTACACCAGCCAAACCAAAAATCCTTGTTGCCTCCCTCCAGGGTCTGATGTCCACACAAGGTGGGGCAGGGCCAGGCGGTTGGCCCCACCCACCGAGGAGTTCACAGGCCTGGAGGCGGGAAAAGGAGCAGATTTGTTCAGGAGGTGAAAGTGAGAGGACACAAACTGCGTGTGCCTGGGTAGGAGCCCAGGCACTGACAGCAAGGTTGGCAAACAGTGGTGGCCATCTGCAGGACTTGGTGGAACTCCGCAGAGCCGTAAGGACCAGGGTCAGGCGTCGGCCCGCCGGTACCGAACCGGGGAACGGAGTAAAGCTAAGTACACAGGCAGGGCCATCGGACCCCGACCAGGCTTGGAGCCGCCATCAATAGTCAAATCCGAATGTGACAGGAACTCCAGGGGTTTCCCAACTACAAAGTCCCGATTGAAGGCAACTGCTCACACCGTGAGGATATACAGCCACCGCCACAGGCTAGAGATCCAAGGGCCAGCGCCTGCGGGCAAAACGGGCTCCTACGGCACCTATATGCTGGGGAGCGGACTACCGGTGGGCAACCACAGGAGTCAAGAACTTTCTCAAAGGTGCAGGGAAATACAGCCACCATCAGCCGTCCGGGGAGAGCACAACAACAACACTGCAGCCGGCTGCGGGACCCGTCCATCCGGCCGTTTTGTTTTACCTACGACTCTGTCAGTGATTGTCTGAGTGAGTACACCAGTGCCGCCGCGCAGTCCCTGCATCCCAGCCATCCAGCCTCCCCGTTACACCATCGGGCCTCGGGATCGCCAACCCCTGCCCACGGAGGGGACAACATCTCAGCTGCACCCTACCATCTCTCCCCGTTACCAGCAGCGGTGGTGCCATCATCACCACGTCCCGTGGGTGGCGTCACGAACAATCTCCCTAAACAAACCGCCCCCCTTTTCACTCACAGGTGAGGAGCGCTACTCGAGTCCCCGGGTCCGGTCCACCGCTCGAGCCACCGAGCAGCAGCAGAAGCCCCGGACCCGAGCGTGGCGAGCGCGTCCCCTCCGCCCGCGACAGAGGTAGCGCCTGTGCAGGTCGAGATTTCAGCTCAATGATCTCTTCATTAAGCCAAAATCCCAATCTGTACCTGCGCCTAGGCCATTTTATTGAAGACAGTCTGTAGAGGCACATTGCACACAGTCGTTCTTGATGACCTGCAGACCAGTTGCAGAATCACACTGCGCATTTGCCGCACACTGCAATGATGATTATTCAACAACCATAAATCAGATTCCTTCACTGCAGGTATCCATTTACTTTGCGTCACAGCACCATAATGGCTATGGCTTTACTTTAAAGTGCTAAATCCAGCTGACAGGTTCTCTTTAAATATATTTTTATTTCAAAGGAATATTTCCTATCAATTTACCATACCCATTATATATAAAAACATTGCGTTGTTAAATATATCTACTGTTACTCTTCTGTTATCTATTTCTACATATATGCCAGTGATAAACAGTGAGTTCTGTTATATCTCTATTTCTGAATTCTGGTAACTGTAACAAAGGAAATAATTCTAGTTCTGTATGATCAAGATACATGTGCATGAATATTTCATTCTCCATCCCAAGGCTTTAACTTTTCCATTTCATATTAACTTTTACTGAGCTCTTGCAAGCTCTCAATAGCACATATTGGTATACAGCACCTAAGGTGTTTTAATCTTGCACTAGGAGCTGTCAGAAAGCAAAATATACAGAACAACAGACAAAAGCTCAAGAGGCAATCCGTGACTAGAAAAAGAGCAGAACTTGCCAATCAGGATTGTAAACTGGAAACAAGAGGAATATTGAAGTGTTTTGTTCTTATTAATTGTAGAGTGGAATATCATTTGTTCAGCAGCTCAATCCTTTATTTCTAAACGTGTTCTGCAATATTAAAAGGAGTATTGTCTACCTTCACTTCTAAATTATTTCAATGCAAAGTAATACAAAAAACCTACATTTACCAGTTTCAGCATAAGATCAATTTCCGGCTTTTGATCATATACCGTGTTCAAAACATGAATGATTTACCGCATTCTTTAAAATGACTGTAATTGTCAAGCATTATAGGCCCAAAATACATATAATTAGGTGACATAGGGGTCACTTCTGTTCCGGAGGAGATTTACTGTCACACATCCAGGACAATCAATAATTAAATCTGGAAAATGGATGCGGCTTTTATAGTGTACCAAGACTAATTATCCATCAATACTATTTGTCAACATTTTTCTCTAATCTAATTATTATTTAATTCTTCATAGAATAGCTGAACAATCTACAACTCACTCTCTCTCACTCATTCATGCTTCTGCAATAGTTGTTCAAGAATTTAGAAATGATGACCTCTATCTACAATATGTCATCAATATCAGACTGGTAAGGGTCTGACACTTGGTATTTTCCCTCCACCCCCTTCCCGATCAGGTGAAATCTGTCATTATAAGAAATGTATTGGGTTGAATATAGCATTGCTTAGTGGCGGCCGATTACTGCTATTTATCTACCATTCAAGTGAACGATCAGTGGGAATGCCGGGTATTGTACCCTCACTAGTCTCAAATTGATTAACTAATCCATAGATAGGTTATCATTTTTTATTGATTCCCCGACAACGCTTTTAATATACATGTACTGCTCTAAAATTATACTCTCAACCCAAAAATTCAGCATTTGACTACTTTTATATTATAATCATATTACATTTTAGTGTAAGAGGTAATGAACCCATTGGTAAATACCACAATTAGATATGATAATGATGTTAATTTGAAACCTTAAGGAGGAAAAGACAATGGGACAAATCTGGGGCAATGCCACCTATAAGAAATCACATACATTTTTACTCATCTTCCTAATTTCATGTCTGAACTATTGTTTCAGATGCTAACGTCAAAGTAAAATGGAGAGGAAAACAATCCCAAAACAAAGAATTACAAATAATTGGAGAACTTCATTGTCATTGGACTTTTTAACTATAGTACCGTCCACTAGGATTAGAGAATTCCATACCCATTTCATATTAATTATACTTCTTAGAATAAACATGGTGTCACAGGTGGGGGAAGGATGCAGGGGAAGCTATGCTGGCCCTAAGGTTCTTGGCCCTGCACTCACCCTAACCCCGGAGGTACCCTTGAAGGTAGGGAGGTCCGGGCCACCACCCTGGCTCTGTCTCCCGTCTGACCCTGTCCTAATACCCCCCTGTTCCCCCAACCCTGGGATGGGCTGGACACAAAGTAACAACCTCCTCCAAGACATAGACAAGGGGATTAAACTGAAACACACTCACACCACAAATATGCACAGAGGAGAGACAAAAAGACACCGGAAGGAATAAACCAAAAGGGGTAGGAGAAAGTCACACCAGGGAACTTTCATACACACAGACAACAAGTCGCTGGTCACCAAAAAAAGAATGCCATGGATGCCGAGATATCACAACTGCAAGCAGAAAATACCTTCGGCAATGGTACATAAAACTCCCCAGACTTAAGTAGGAGGAGAGAGATGAAAATGGTGATTAGCAAACCTGGTTCACTGAGAAGCCAACTACTGCTCCAGGAGGCATTAACTCCTAAAATGCCAGAAGCCGTGGTACTAAAACAACTGATGCACAACAGAGCAGACCTCCACAACAGAAACCAGGCTGCTTGTTGGAAGTGCATACAGAGTCCAATCAGGTAGTGGCAAACTGCAGGTGACAATCTGGGTCACACATGGTAGGTTGTGTAGTAGCTATGCGTAAACGCAGATCCGAACAGTGCATGACATGTGGCAAGAATGTAATATATCAAAATTATTGAATTGTTTAATGACTGTTCTTACAATTGTTTGGCATGCTTGGAAGCGGTTGAATTGTGTGGTTTTATTTAACTATTATTAGTATTGTACTTTCATTATGAAATCATTGTTCAAAATGAGATTTCAGCCAATTCTCGTAGGTGTGCAGTGAGCATACTACACCCAGCATGCAATATAACATGCTGCTATAACAACTTGCATGTGAAAATAAACATTCCCATGCAGTTGTTATACTGGAATTTAGGTGATTTTTCAATTTCAATGTTATACATGTTTGTTACTATGAATTACTAGGCATTTGCATCACTGATCATGTCACTATATATCATGATTTTTTTTATATATACATGTATATATATATATATACATATATATATATATATATATATATATATAAAAAAATAGAGCTGGCCACTTGCATACCTTCCTCCATCTAAGACCTGTTGTAGTCGCATTCCGTGCACTTGTAATTGTTGGCTAAAAGATAATTAAAGTAGAGTCCTCTAGCAGAGTCCTCTCTACTATACTATTCCTGATGTAGTAAAAAAGATCGCCAAGTTCACCCCTTTAAGAAGGTTAGCAGAGCAGTCTATGATTCCTAAAACTGACTATTTCAGGATTATGTAGAAAATGCTGCATGGCACTAACCAGTAGGGGCAAAATATTTCTTGTTCAGGTCAATAATTTATTTTTAGGTCTAGTGTTCCTTTAACCCCTTAACGACCGCGGGCCGTAAAATTACGTCCTAAATGACATAATCTTACTGCCCGCGGTCCTCCGGCGGCAGCATGCCGCGATCGGCACACATCTCAGCTGATTTTCACAGCTGAGATGTGTGCCTGCTAGGCACGAGCAGAATTGTTATCTGCTCGTGCCGATTAACCCCTTATATGGCGCTGTCAATACATGACAGCGCCATTATAAGCGCGATCGCGGTAAAGTTTTTACTTACCGCCGAAACCGGAAGTCACGTGACGCGATCACGTGACTCCCGATAGTTGTCATGGTAGCACAGGGTCATGTGATGACTCCTGTACTACACCTGACTTAGTTTCACTTTCGCTGTGCCCGGGGCACAGCAAAAGAGAAAGAGAGCGTATCTGCTGTTTACAGCCTTGCAGCTGTGATCAGCAGATACTGCAGAGTGATCGGAATGCTGATCGCAATAGCCCCCTAGGGGGACTAGTAAAATAAAAAAAAAAAAGTTAAAAAATAAGTTTTAAAAAATTAAAAAAAAACAAAAAAACCTAAAAGTTCAAATCACCCCCCATTCGCCCCATTGAAAATTAAAGGGTTAAAAAAATAAAAAATATACACACATTTGGTATCGCCGCGTTCAGAAACGCCCAATCTATCAAAATATAAAATCAATTAATCTGATCAGTAAACGGCGTAGCGGCAAAAAAATTCCAAACGCCAAAACGACGTTTTTTTGTCGCCACAACTTTTGCGCAAAATGCAATAAGAGGCGATCAAAACGTAGCATCTGCGCAAAAATGGTACCGTTAAAAACGTCAGCTCGAGACGCAAAAAATAAGCCGTCATTGAGCCTAAGATCCCGAAAAATGAGAACGCTACGGGTCACGGAATATGGCGTAAAACGTGCTCCACTTTTTTCGGACAAACTTCCGATTTTTTTTTAACCCCTTATATAAAAGTAAACCTATACATGTTTGGTGTCTACGAACTCGCACTGACCTGAGGCATCACACCCACACATCAGTTTTACCATATAGTGAACACAGTGAATAAAATATCTCAAAAACCATAGTGCTATCGCACTTTTTTTGCAATTTTTCAGCATTTGGAATTTTTTTGCCATTTTCTAGTACACTATATGGGAAAACTGATGGTTTCATTTAAAAGTACAGCTCGTTCCGCAAACAATGAGCCCTCACATGACCATATTGACTGAAAAATAAAAAAGTTACGTCTCTCAGAAAAAGAATGGCGAAAAAAAAAAACGGAAAGCGAAAAATCGGCCGGTCGTGAAGGGGTTAATAGACAGATGTAGGCATAGATGTAAGTGGTATATATATATATACACATCATTAGGATTTGCCATAACATTATGATCGGAGAGGTCTCTGGCAGCCTTGATGAGCCAGAGAACACAGGAACAGAGGCTCTTGCATCTTTGCATCAATTTCTGGTAAAGACAATGAAGTTCTCCAATTATTTGTGATTCTAGCTCTGTCTTGGGATTGTTTTCCTCTCCCTGCTACTTTGATGTTAGCATCTGAAACAGTAGTTCATACAGAAAATTAGGAAGATGTGTGAAAATGTATGTGATTTCTTATAGGTGGCATTGCCCCAGATTTGTCACATTCTCTTTTTCTCCTTAAGGTTTCACATTAACATCATTATTATATCTAATTATGGAACTTGCAAATATTTCATCGCAGGTATTCACCAATGGGTTCATTACCTCTTACACTCTGCATGAGTGTGAAAGAAAAACAGGAGGTGGTTTTCAAATTAAGCTGTTCCATATGTTGTTACTTTACTTCAGAGATTCATCAGAACAACCCAGATGCCGTATACTGGTTATATATCTGGTATTGTTCCAACTTGGAATGTAAAATCTTAATAGTATCATAAAAAAATGAACTTGAGAAAAAAAAAGATAATAGATTTTGTCAGTTGAAAAACCTGAATACATCACAATAATTTCACAGAAGGAATAATTTCATAAATACAAAGGCAGAATATGGAATACTAAAAAGCCCTATAACATCTTACCACTGCTCCAGGCTTCAAACGGCATCATACATTTATTGGGAATTTGAAATGCTACTAGATGAGCGGATGTAGGATTAGTCTACTATAAAAGTATAGTAAAGACAGGCTCTAATTGAACTTGTTGGCCCTAAAGGACTTGGAAGATATAGCAGGGCCCAAAGGAGGCAATCAAAAATCTGTTCTGCTAGTTATTCAAATTCAGATTATTTACCCTGCAAAGAAGAAGCAAGATAAAAAGTATTCCATATGTTCTGGCTTCTAAAGTTCAAAAGTATAGATGATGCTTACAAAGAAAGATTATTGTTATTATTATTATTATTATTATTATTAATAATAATAATAACAATAATAATAATAATAATAATAAATATAATTATTGTAGGTCCTGGTCCCATCATGGTGTCCCCGCACGTCCCCGTTTTCAGGCTGTGGCGGGGGTGCCCTCCCTCTCACTTGCCCAGCGGCACCACTCCCTACTCTTCTGCTCTAAGGTTCGCTGCAGCCTCTTCCTGTTTCCAGGCAGCGCAGTCCTTCTGTGAGCACCCATAGAGTGCATGCGCAGTCATGCCCCCTTTCTTAAAGGGCCAACGTCCCATTACCCGGAAGCTATCCCGAGGTCACCTGTTACCTTAAAGGTATTTAAGAAGGCCTCCCGATACAGGAGGTGCCTGAGCAATGTTGTCTATTAGCGCATTGCTTGTTCTCAGGTCCCTGTACGTACTATGTCTAGTCCTGCTATTATGTCCCAGTACAAGTCTTGTGTGCCTAATCTCGGTCTCGTCCTAGAGCCTGCTCTCTACCAGCACCTCCGTGCTGCCACATCTGAGCCACTACCTCCATGCTGCCATGTCTGAGCCACCACCTCCATGCTGCCATGTCTGAGTCACTACCTCTGTGCTGCCACATCTGAGCCAATACCTCCATGCTACCACATCTGACTCACCACCTCTGTGCCACCACGTCTGAGCCACAACCTCTGTGCTGCCATGTCAGAGCCATCTCTTCCCTGCTGCCAAGTCCGACTTACCATCACTATGCTACCACATCTGAGCTCACCAGCACCAGACATTAAGAGACTATCCCCCTCCATAAGAGCCGATCACCACTGGTTCCTCGCAGTCGTGCATTTGGGCCCCTAGTTGTTGCACCAGACAACCCCCGTGAAGGGGTTCACTACTGGTTGCTCCTTCTCGGGGACTCCGGTGTACGGCCTAGTGGGTCCACTCCCAGACACTTGCCGCCCCTCGGCAACCGCAACAATTAGTGTTAACAATTATTATTACTATCATTATTATTGTTAATGCTATATGTGGCGGTGGAAATTGTGGTTTATCTTGCTACAAATAATGTTACATTAATATCACTTTTAAAGCATAGTTTCACGTTTCAATATTACAAGTTAAGTAACTTTACAAATACTTTCCTAAGTTCTTATTCGCAGTAAATTTTAATTGCCCCAGTGCATCTAAAACGAATAAGCTTTGCAAATAGTTTTGACACAAAATACCCGTTATATTTACAGTTCCTATCTAGACCTATTTCTATGGTTACTAACTTTATAAAAAAAAAAAAATTCTGCATGAAACCTCATCTTGTGAGGGCGCCTGTAGCCTTTAATCATCTTGTACCAACCAGGAGTTATTGAATGTGTTGAATTTACAATTTTTCAAGTTGCTACAGGAACCAGAAAAAAAGTTTTTTGGGAGACGTAGTATTAGCTGAGCTGTTTTAGTGACTTTTTTTATGTCATTTGCTTTGCTATACTTATTTCTGTATTCTAAGCATTTTCTACATCAAAAAATGATGCAGTCCATGGAGAAAAATGTTCCCTGCATTCGATGAGCAAAGGAATGCCGTTAATTTAACTTGCATTTTTTATTTCTATTTTGTTTGTTTTTTGTTTTTATTTCTTTTTATATTCTTTAGGTTTTACTAAAATGACAACTTGTCTACTACATTAGAAAGTCACCATTTACGATGTCCCAAAGCATCTTACTTTGAGCTTAAACAAAGAGCTATATCTTTGACTGTAGCACGGACTGTATTATGTTTGCAGGCAGCAGAATCATCCAATAACAGGAGCGTTTGTGAGTACAAATAAAAAGCTCTATTCTGTGTATTGAAGTTTTTATCATGAATGCATTGAACGTCAGTCAAGAGAAATTGCTTCTTTCCTCAGATGCAATCATGAAAGGCATAGTCAGGTCTGTAACATTTACAGATCTTATTGTGATACAATGGTGAGCAACCGAAGAAAATATGAATAACAGGAAGGACATACATTGAATTTTAAAAAGATAAAGATCTATTATAGCCATTTATTCAGATATTATGTCAAATAAAACAAAGGCTCAGCAACACAACAAAAAGTGAAATAATATGCAATGGAAGAGTCTACAATAGTACATATGATAGAATGTGCCTGCTTTTTTAAATAACGTAAATTGGTAATTCATTGGAGACCGTGTGAAAAGACAATGTTTAGAAAGCTAAGACTTGATATCTATGCAGTGCATAAGGCCCTACTGTCTCTATAAGATAACTGCCACGTGATACATTATGTTGCTATAACTTACTTGCTCTATGCCTGCATCCATCTATTAACTTCTGGAGTGAGTTTGCTGCACTGAAAGTAAAGGGGCCGAATAATATCCGCCCCACTTTTCAGTTTATTATGTTTTTACAAAAGTTTAAAATAAGCAATAAATTTCGTTCAACTTTACAATTGTGTCCCACTTGTTGATTCCTCACTATAAAATTTAAATTTATCTTTATGTTTGAAGCCTGAAATGTGGTAAAAGGTTGAAAAATTCAAGAGAGCCGAATACTTTTGCAAGGCAATGTATCTGTACTGTGTACACTTATTATATCTACAAATCTCATCTGTAAACGGTAAGTAATATTAATATTAGTATTGTGTTTTTTGTTATTTATCAGTATGGTGAAAATATTTGGAAAGTATGTGGTGGTAATATGTGGTCTGGTCATTGTTGCACAGTATTTATTCCTTTTATGTGTTATTATCAATAAACAGTTTTGTCTTTTAGGGTTTCCTCACACTAGCGTATAATCTTGACAACTGCAATGTGAGAAAAAAAATGTATTGCACACAGACCAATATTATTCAAAGAGGCAGTGCAGATCTGCAAATTTTTTTCTCACCTGTATTCAACCTGAGGAAAATATCCCAGCATGCTGTGAATGGACTTGTAAGTCAGACGAGTCTCACCTATTCAAGTCTATAGATGCGACATTTGAAATCCTAGTGACATCTGTTTTTTATGGATACACTATCATCCTGTAGCATAGGACACTGTAAATAGTCCTGTATATAATTGGAGAATAATAGCTGGTGAGAAAAAAAGAAACATTGCATATGGATGGCATACGTATGTCATACGGATGCTAGGCAAGAAAAAAAAATCGCACACTAGTGGTGTCCATGTTTCTAGTATACTTTTTCCTCTGATTACTTCATTCCTGGTTTTGACTAACAAATACTGAGGTAAAAAAAATCATCAAATACTCAATGTGTGAACGTGACTTTATGTGATGTGTTTAGTATATTAGTTTTGCTGCAACAATAAGGTGAAAATATTGTTATTGGTAACTGTGTGACTATAATTTAAGTATTACTGAGCAAATTAGTTTATTACTGCATTTCCTGTGATATGTATATATTTTATCAGCTTTTTTTTCTTTCCTATGGGTCAAACATATGTTTTTATAAGATCTAGAACACTACAGTAACTCATGCATCTGACCAACATGCGGGTGTGGGGGTCGTCAGATAAAAACTTGAACAAGAACCCAGAGGATTCTAGTTATGACTCTTTTTAGTGCATGTACATTCCTTGATCGTGAAATTGCGAAGTCAAGCAATTATGGAAAACGACTCATGAAACAGTTTGGAGAAATTGCTGTTCCACCATCTCCACCACCAAATCAATGTAATGCCGAACTGTTATTGTACATTGATTTAAGACTAAAGAAGTCTTGCAACCATACATTATGCTCCCCCACACAATTATCTTAAAAGTAAGAACCATGTGATGTTCGTTCGTGAAGGGATCTTCGTGGCGTTGCCCAATTGGCCTCCAGACCAATCTTTGGCTATCAATATGTCTAGGACAAAAGTGGGGCACATTGCTGAAATTAATATACCTCCATTGCTGTTTTGCCCTGTACCATGATAGACTTTGAGAGCAGAGGCCTGAGGTCAATTAAACATCCATAGCTGGATATTTGGCTCATAGCCCAATGTTGTAATGCCTTCAAGATGTGTAAATACATGTGTTTCTGCAGCGCTCATCCTTGATACTGAAAAAGTCAAGATTGTTTTGGAAGTTTCCTTTCCATTTTCTCATCATTTACATTTCCTTAACTTGTCTATCTATCCTGTGACTTCTCTTCTTGATGTTGGAAATCAATTTTGAGGTGTGTTCACTCAAACGCTTTTTTTGTCAAATAAAAATTTTATTCTCTAATTTTTCACATTATTTTATAAGATTTGTATGCTTTTTCATTATATTGTTTTGCCTTATTTTAAGTTCACATTTCTGTTTATTAGTGTTTGTTTTTATCAATGAATTCTTATCTAGTTCAACTTCTTCTACACTCCTGGAAATAAGGAAAGGAAATAAAGAAATTCATTACCACTTGAATCCCCTGCCACTCCAATCACACTATTCTGATGCTTCATGCACATACTACTGTAGAAGCGATAACCGATTTTCTCCTTCAATCAAGTGACCACTGCAGTAAATCACTGGCCTCAATGCTAAGAACACTGCATTGTCACTGCAGTACCAGCAAGGACCACTAGAGCAGCTGGGAATTCAACAACAATGTACGGTAAAGGCTCTCTATTTTGTATAACAAACTGTAATCTTGGTCACTTTTGAAAAATCTAAGATGCCCATATAACTTACAATGAAATACTGACAAAAGAAAATCAAAGGAGAAGAATAAAATATTTTGCCAATATCTTCCACTAACTTTGATCAGACCCTTATCTTCTTACATACTCAGTTTTGATGGTAATGATCCTGACCTCTGACCTTGTAGTCTTTGATCCCATGCACTACTTAGACACTACCATTTCCTACCACTTGCGTTATTAAGCTGTGAAAGATTAATGTAGAAAGCTATCCTGTTGCTAGGTAATATGTTGTACCTTTGTAGTGTTACTTAGTCTTTAGACCTTGGGTTCTCTCCAGATCCAGCTTACATTCTTATGAATGTGACCTTTGGCATTCTAATCAATGATCTCTTGCTCTCCATAGACACCACACACCACATGCATTTTTAAGTTCTGTATTTTCACTGTAAGATAGTATTTTCCATGGCTCTAAGCAATGTCCTTTATATATTAGGCGTATTTTATACCTTTTCTTCTTTCTCTATATTACACCATCTTTTATCATTCTTATCCTGACCTCTGACATTACATTCTGTGATTCTTTGCTTATAGAAAAAAAACATCTATATGTTCCTATAATGAAGTGTACAAAGCCAGAGGTATATAATAATACGATGACTTTAAAAAATATAGTAAAAAATATACTATGGGATATTGTGTATGAATAATATAATAGTATAATGTATAAAAAAATCAGTGTGTTTCATAAATGGTGATTAATTATAATTAATGTATTTATTATTTGTATAAGTTTTTAACCAAAGACTGGAACATTTTTTTTCCCATACATCATTAAGCTAATTTTTTATTTTTGTTGTTTTTTGTTTGTAAATGTGTTTTTAAGAACCTTTTTTTTCTATATTATTTTAATAATTTTTGCCTGTTTTTTATACTACAAGGGGCCTAATTTCATGTCATTTTTTTTATTTTACCAATAGTAATGGAAAATGTGAAGGCAAAAAAGAGAATGTTTCTGTAATTTAAACACCACAACAGACCACTAAGTTTCATTTCAGAGAGTTAAGCATTTTGAATTAAATTATTGGGCATATGTTTTTTTTTCTATCAGGGGCATAGATAGAAATAGAAATTTCACAGGCAGGAACTTTCATTTTTGTAATTTAGTTTTATTTCATTTGCTTAATTTTTCTTTCCTGAGTAATTTATTTCACACAGCATGCCCCTCATAAGGTAACAAAACATTTAAACACCTATTTTATTTGTTTTATTGAAACCGGTTACACAACACAATAATACATGTATTCCAAAAGACTTCTTCAGAAGCAGGAAACAAAAGTACGACAATATGCATTGTTCATCAAAAGGTATATATAAAGGAGCTTCTCAGGTACGCCTTTATTACATGGGTTGATATTAGCAAGTCAAATAAAACCCATGTTGTGTTGAAGATGCATAGAAACAATATACAGTATGTTTTTCTTCTGTCATCAAACCTGAAGTACACACTTAGAATTTAAAGGGTTCAAAACTAACAAAAACATAAAACCTTTTGCTCCACTGTAAAATTCCCACCTACATCTCCAAACTATATGTATACTTTAACTGGCAGTATAATGATACCTCAATTGTGTAAGACCATCTGTGCCGATGAGTTTCATAAGTCCCATACCTCCTCTATCATGGCTGTCTCTCTGCATTATGAGACTAGTTATAGATTCAGGACTTGAGAGTCATTTCCATTCTTGACTCTCATTATTAAACATGCTTTCCTTTCATTTGGCAGTCGTAGGGTTAATGTCATTATTCCTTGCCAGCATGCAGGCTAATTACCAGCTCAGGTGTTTCCAGTTTGGGACCACACTCTGAGTCCTTTTATATACCCTCTGCTACCGGCAGAGGGTCCAGTTATTCTTTTTGACATTTGGATGCTGGGCCTGGAAGTGGCAGGAGCTGCTGAAAACCTCTCTTGAAGTTACTTTGGTGACTGCAGTCTTGATCATGACTGCAGCAGTCTGCTGTTGTGTTTCCCCCTGTCTGTCTTCCTTCCATGGTATGTAGTGATGAGCGATTCCCCCAATGGTCGGGATCGGGAGCTTCGCCCGATCATTTTGTAAAGATCGGGATGGGGATTGAGAACGCAATCTAGTGTCCTATCACCAAACTCGAGCTTTACATTTATGGGATGGGGCGGGGGGGCTGTAAAATAAAGAATATAGTTTAATAATAAACATTGTCATCATACTTACAGATCCCACAACGCCTTTTCAGATTCTGTCTCCCAGCCACTTCTGCTTCCGAGTCCAATCATTGCTGTGCCCTCCTGGTAACCAGCACTAACTAAAGGACCTTCCGTGACATCATGGCCATGTGACCAGTCAGGTGTGAATGTTGTACTACCTTGTTGGTTACAGATTCATCATATGACTATGACATCATCAAAGGGCCTGTTCACTAAACTTTGTCACTGTGCGAGTGTTGCATCGCATCAAGGCACACAATTTCTTGATAGGAGCCGTCAGTTGCATGTATTTCCATGCAGTTGAAGGCGCTTCTGTCCTGAGAGCGTCAGGCTTTACGGGGTGATGCAATGCGAGATGCAAGTGCAATCATACCCTCACTGTCAGCCTGCTTCTCACTCTGTGCAGAGAGATGTAGCAGAGCTGACATGGCTCTCTCTGCTTCTCACTTTTTATTGACTGTGTCTGTACAGAGTGATGAAACTGACATTGCTGTCCCTGTGGACTACATCAGACTAAGGATATTTTTTATAATAAAGATGGAGTCTCTAAATGTTTTTTTTGTTTTATTTCTAATAAAAAAAATTTTCTGTGTTGTGTTTTTTGGAAATGGCACTAAGAAACAATGCGCCATTTCCAAGGGTGGCTGTGGACTGCCGAGAATCCCAGCCTTCCCTTTGTGTTTTAATGTGCTTCCCTTTATTTTAATTGCCAGCCAAGGCAGATGGGGGTGTCAGCCCTTAGCCATCCACTTTATCTGCGCTGGCTGCGCGGAGAATCAAAAATACCGGGAAGCGCTACGTAATTTTTTTAAATTATTAATTTTTATAGAACTGTATATTGTGTACAAATATATATATTATTTATATATATATATATATATATATATATATATGTATATATATATATATATATATAGATATACATATATATATATACAGCTCTGGCAAAAATGAAAAGACCACTGCAAAATTATCAATTTTTCTGATTTTTCTCTTTATGGGTATATTTTTGAATAAAATGTAAATTATTGTTTCCATCCTGATCATTTCTGACAGTCTATCAGCAACGGGTAAAGGGTAAGGCAATCCAGCATGTCTAAAGGGTACTTTACACACTGTGATATCGGTATCGATATCACTAGCGAGCGTACCCGCCCCCGTCGGTTGTGCAACACGGGCAAATCGCTGCCCGTGCCGCACAACATCGCTTACACCCGTCACACGTACTTACCTTCCCTGCGACCTCGCTCTGGCCGGCGAACTGGCTCCTTTCTAAGGGGGCGGTTCTTGCGGTGTCACAGCGATGTCACACGGCAGCCATCCAATAGAAGCGGAGGGGCGGAGATGAGCGTATGGAAGATCCCGGCCACCTCCTTCCTTCCTTCTTTCTGGTGGACGCAGGTAGGAGATGTTCGTCGTTCCTGCAGTGTCACACGTAGCAATGTGTGGTGCCGCAGGAACAATGAAAAACATCGTACCTGCAGCAGCAACGATATTAAGGAAAGGAGCAACGTATCAACGATTTTTGACGTTTTTGCAATCGTTGATCGTCGCTCCTTGGTGTCACACGCTGTGATGTCGCTAACTGCGCCGGATGTGCGTCACTAACGACGTGACCCCGACGATATATCGTTAGCGATGTCGCAGCATGTAAAGCACCCTTTAGTCTGGATGGTCAATTTCTGGCACAAGAGACACATGTTTGCACATGTTCCTTAACATCTCAAGCTAGGTGAGGCCACCAATAATATCTCTCTAGAAGCTGAGTAGTTAGTTTTACTCCAAAATGACCACCGATTTTAGATGTATGCGCCCAAGCAAGGACATAATTTTGCAAGTCTACGGGAACAAAAGTTTTTCCCGGAGGCACTTCTTCCAGAGAGTAAAACTGTGTGAAGGCTATCGGGAAGAATGATTAGACGAGCTTTGTCTTCCTCATCAGATAGATCAACAGACCAGGATAGCACTTCGGCTCACATATTTTTATCAACGGAGACAAAGTGCAATGAAAAATGAAAAAGAGAAAGAAAAGTAACGACCATCTTGCCTGTCTAGGATTAAGACGTTGTGCAGTTTGAAGATAAAGCAGATTCTTCTGGTCGGTGAAAACATGGAAGGGATGTTTCACTCCTTCCAACAAATGTCTCCATTTAGAGAAGGCCAATTTCATAGCCAGCAAGTCTCTGTCACCAATGAAGTAATTCCACTCTGCAGGTAAAAACGACTTGGAAAAGAAAAAACAAGGATATTTTTGGCCCTGCTCATTTTTTTGGTAAAGTACTGCCCCTACCCCGACGGAAGTAGTGTACACATTCAGAAGGAATGGTTTATTAATATCGTATTGGTGTAGAATTGGAGCTTTGGAAAAATGGGTTTTGAGGGACGTAAAAGCCCTAGAGGCCTCCTAATTCCAAACTTTAGGATTGGCTCCTTTACCTGTCAGTGCTACTAAAGGGACTGCCAGGGTAAAAAAAATGAGGAATGAATTGGCGGTAATAATTAATAAAACTGAGAAAGCGTTGCATAGCTTTCAACGAATGGGGTTCAGGCCAATTCAAAACCGCTTCAAGTTTGGTAGCATCCATCACTAGACCTATACCAGAAACATTGTACCCCAGAAACGTGAGGGAATCCCACTCATATATGCATTTCTCCAATTTCGTATACAAGGAATTAGCTTGCAGGCATTGAAATACCTCGGCTACATTCCTACAATTTGCTGTCATGTTCAGGGAAAAGATTATGATATCGTCAAGATAGATGACTACAGATTACTGTAGGAGATCACGAAAGACGTCATTCACAAAATCTTGAAACAATCCGGGGGCATTGCACAATCTGAAAGGCATGATGAGGTACTCATAAGAACCATCCCTAGTATTAAAGGCCGTTTTACACTCATCACCCTCTCGAATATGAAGGAGATTGTATACCCACAGAGGTCTAACTTAGTGAACACCTTGGCTCCCCAGAACCTGCCAAAAAGTTCTGAAATAAGGGGCAAAGGGTACATGTTTCTTATAGTGATGGCATTCAACCCCTGATAATCAATGCAAGGCCACAGTGACCCATCTTTTTTGCCACAAAGAAGGCCACATCAGCAAGAGACATAGATTTTCTTATGAAGTCTCGTTCCAGACTATCTTTAATGTAAGCTGACATGGATTCAGTTATTAGTTGGTCAGCAGTAATGATTAAACGTGATTTTATTACGCGTTTCAGAGATCACATCTCCTTTCTCAGATAAATCACACATATACATCATGTACATGTGTGATTTATCTGAGGAAGGAGATGGGATCTCTGAAACACGTAATAAAATCATGTTTAACCATTACTGCTGACCATCTTCTTACGACAGCGCTGGAGTCCACTTCTATTTAAAATGTTGACGCTAACTCCTCATGGTGCCTGCTGCAGCCATATTCTATGTGCTTTCAATAGCAGTTGTGACTATTTTCACAACTGTATCAGGTGAGCACATCTGATATTTATTCCATAAATGTTTGTAACGTTAGTACCCTATTAGCGCCTTTTGTCTTTTCAATCTCTGGAACGAAGAGCGGATATACACGTCCCCGAGGTGGTTTCTCACCAGGATATGATATGAGACCTTGCAGGCCTTGTGACTTAAGAATAATTTTCAATGGAAAGGTAAGTAAGGTCATCATTAAATTTTCTGAATACAATTGTGATGGTAGAGCAGACCTTAATTGAATTTATCTAAAATTTAACTTTGCACATCATAGTTGCAGGACTCCTCACTCGCCTGCCACTAACCTTCAACTGAACTGCCCTGATCCTTTACAACCGTTAAACTGTCATCTCAAGCTCGGTACTTTGCACGACTTCTCCATCTGATCTTTCCCTTTCTGTTCTCAAACCCACATTACGCTCTGCCTACTTAACCAACTGACCTTGTTAACTACCTGTTGCTGGGCAGATTTAACCTTTTATCTACATTTTTGTACACACATATTATAATATTATTAAGAGTTACACATTACTTTACCCCTTGCTTATTCCACATACATTACATTATCAACTTTGCTGCATCTTATGCATTACAATACCTTTACACTATACATTCCAATATTACACTACACCTTACATTACTATACTTAAAGCGTAATCGTCATTATAATTTGTAATTCCTAAATCAATAGTACACATGAAAGTAAGCAACTTTGTAGTATATCCTATCAGAGAAATTTGCTTCTATCTCTGCCAGGATTGATCAATTATTATCAATATTCTCAATTCTAAGATAAAACCTATACTCAGTGAAGACTTTCCCATATCTGAGATAGGAGATGTCAGTTGCTATGGATACAATTCTGTGTAGCCCTGGAGGAGGTACGAGCTAGAGGCAGAGTTCCTTCCTCCTCCTCTTATATCTACATAGAATCTCATCAGTACCAACTGCCATCTCCTCTCAGTAATGGGAAAGTCTTCACTGAATACAGATTTTTCCTCAAAATTGAGAATTGTAATAATAACTGATCAATTCTGTCAGAAAAAGAAGCAGATTTGTCTGATAAGATATATTACAGAGTTGCTTACTTTCATGTGTACTATTGATTTATGAAATAAAATGTAGATGTTGGTTACACTTTAAATCACTCTAATCCCTATTAACTCCTATCAAAAAGGGCCAGCCCCACAGTTAACCCTATAAAGATTCTAACACTGACCGCGACCATAGGGATGAGACAGTGAAACCACTAAAACTCATTTATTTGCAATATAACATATATCACACAGATGTATTAAAATAACTGATGTCTTCAGGAAGAAAACTTAATCGCAGGTCCATCTCCTTACATCAACTTGAACATAGGCAACTTTTTGGGAATAAGATCCTTCGCCCCCTAGCGATTTTTCATTTTATTTTTTTCCTCCCCTTCTTCCAAAAGCCATATCTTTTTTATTTTTCCGTCAATATTGCCATGTGGGGGCTTGTTTTTTTGCAGGACAATTTGTACTTTTTAATGAAACTATTAATTTTAGAATAATTGTGTACTGTAAAATAGGGAAAAAATTCCAAATGCAGTGAAATTGCAAATAAAAGGGCAATTGCGCAATTGTTTTGAGGGTCTTTTATTCACCCTGTTCCCTATATGATAAAACTGAAATGTGAGTATGATGCCTCATGTTGGTATGAGTTCATAGATGGCAAACATGTATACTTTTAATTTTATTTAAGGAGTGAAAAAAAATCTGAAGTTTTTCCAAAAAAAGAAAATCGCTTTTGTCGCCATTTTCCGTAGTGTTCTCATTTTTCAGGATATGGGGCTGAATGATGCATTATTTTTTGCATTTTGAGCTGATGTTTTTAATTATACAATTTTTTTATAGATCTGATGTTTTGATTTTCTGTTATTGCATTTTAATGCAATGTGCAGTACAAAAAAAAGCGTAATCTTGGCATTTGAAATTTTTTCGTCACCACGCCGTGTACCAATCAAATAAATTGATTTTATATTTTCATAGATTGGGCATTTCTGAATGCGGCAATGACAAATATGTATGTGTATATATTTTATTTTTTTTTATTGCTTTATGTTCAGTTTTATTAATTTTTTCATATTTTTGAAACTTTTTTTTTTACTTTTGTTATTGATTTTACTAGTCCCCCTAGGGAACTTTATGACTGGACAGTCCTATCGCTTGTGCTGATCAGAGCAGATACTTGTCATGCTAGCGAGCATCAGGGGTCATCAGCTGACCCTGCTTTACTATGGCAACCCCATTGGCGCCCCGATGGCAGTGGGGAATGGCGCGATCCCTGCCATGACCATTTAATTCGCACTGTCAGATTTTGACAGCACAATCTAAATGGTAAGGAAGTGTGGGTGGATCTTTGATATACTGCTAGCCGCACATTGGATCAGCAGACATGTCAGGATTTGGGAATTACCACGGGCTCACTGCTAGAGCCCACGGTTACTGGGAGTACACAACCTAGGACATGTGTGTATATATATATATATATATATATATATATATATATATAAAAGAATTGCCGACACTTCCTAAACTTAGGGTCTAAGCTGGTGCAAACTGAACATAGCATATATTATCAAAACAGCAGTTGCACTCAAATAATTGCGAGGGGAAAAAACAAAGGATGTGAACATTGAAATGTGAATATGCTTTACTGCCCAGACAACATGAATATTCTTTTTGTTTTGTTTTTAGAAAAAAATGAGTTACTTTGCAAATAAAAATGGACAAATATACTTCAGCCGAGTTACCACGCCAAGGTATAACTATCAACTGGGTCCTAATATAATTGCTGCCTCTCCTCATGTCTAAACTGACCTCTTAGCCCTTAGCCGGGCTACATGACCAGGATATTATATGTATAATATGTTCAAGGTCATGAAGGACTTATTGGGGTCCTAGACATGTAGTTCTTATTTATGCATAGCTACAGTCCCTGACAGAAGTTCTGTCGCTTATCCATGTTATGTAAATAAAACCTTAGAAACTGACTTTAAATGTATCCATTGGTTTCATAAATTATTCTTTTGAAAGCTGAAACCCTCCCAAATTTGGTTTAGGTTATGAAAATAAAGTTGCTGCAAAGCTGAAATATTGATCATTTAATGAACACAGAAAGGTCAGATTTTGGCAAGACAAAAGTTTTGTCACCCACAGAAAGTAATGTGAAATTCAAACAAATAATTAACTTCTAATACAAAGATATGTTGCATAACATTGGTGAATGAAGTTGTGGTGCTATTGGAGCCATATTTAATATTTTGTGTGACTTCCATGAGCTTGAAGGACTGCATCCATGCGGTTCAACAATGATTCATACAATTTATTGATGAAGTCATCAGGAATAGAAAAGAATGCAGTCTTACATGCCTCCCAGAGTTCATCTAGATTCTTTGGTTTGGTCTTCCAAGCTTCCTCTTTCATCCTACCCCAAACATGCTCAATGATGTTTATGTCTGGTGACTGAGCTGGCCAGTCCTTGAGCACCTTGATCTTCTTTGCCAGGAGGAGCTTTGTTGTAGAGATAGATGTATGAGATGGAGCACCATCCTGCTGCAGAATTTGACCCCCTTTATGATTGTGAATGTAAGAGGTAGCAAATACTTCTTGATATTTTAGGCTATTGATATTGCCTTCCACCTTGCAAATATTTTGCACACCCCCATACTGAATGCTACCTCAGACCATGATCCTTCCACCACCAAACTTAACTGATTTCTGGATCCATACGGACTCCAGTAGGTCTCCTGCAGTATTTGCGGTGGCTGAGGTGTAGTTCAACTGAAGATTCATCAGAGAAATCCACCTTCTGCCACTTATCCAGCTGTTTAGCAGGTTGTGGGACTTGGCAAATGCCACACGTTTTTTTTATTGCCTTTTGTTTAGTGCTGGCTTTTGGGCACTGATTCGACCATGGAGGCCATTTCGAGAGAATCCTACAAACTGTTCTAGTTGACACAGGGACTTGAGGTGACCAGGCCTTTTGAAGCTCTGCTGCAGTGGAAGATGGGTTGGCTTTGGATTTTCTAATTAACAAACGTTCCTCCTGAGCAGTTGTCTTGTGGGATCTGCCGTATCTGGGCTTTACAAAAACATCTCTAGTCTCTTCAAATCTTTTTTTAATGTTTTGTACTTGACGCGGAGACTTATTAAAGGTGCCAGCCACCTCTGCAGTGGATCTGTTCTTCAGCTTCTTGATAATCAAGGCTTTGGTCGCAGGGTGGATTTTTGGCATGTTGTCAGAGGTGAAGTTGCAGTTCAACTGAAGGTCTGGGGTGCTGAGTTTCTTTTTATACACCCACTAATTAACCGATCATTTAGTGAGCACAGGTGAGGATGTAAACTAGGATTGGGTGCATTATATGACAAGGCGACAAAACTTTTGTTTTGGTAAAATCTGACCTTTTTGTGTTCACTAAATGATGAATATTTCAGCTTTGCAGCAACTTTATTTTCATAACCTAAACCAAATTTGGGAGAGTTTCAGCTTTCAAAAGAGTAATTTATGAAACCAATGGATGAATTTAAGTCAGGTTATAAACTTTTATTTACATAACATAGATAAGCGACAGAACTTCTGTTAGGGACTGTATTCTGAAAAATAGGATATATCACAAAGAAGAATAAAGGGTATATAGAGTTTTTATCAAAGAAGAGAACCATTAAAAGGTCATCCAAGTAATATGGTTACAATGCTGCTCACCATTATTGGCACCCCTTATTTTTTTTCATAGACTGTTACAATATCTTCAGAAATACATGGGAATGCACCAAAGTTATATACTCAGAACTTTTTAATTAGTGGTCCAAAAGTCAGGCAACAATAAAACATTGTTTGTCAACTTACATGTTGTAATTTCAAAGAAGAAACAGAATAAACCACATATGCAGCAATAAAGGCTCCTCTAATACTTGGTTGCACACCCTTTGGCATTGATGACAGCCTCCAAATGTTTCTTGTAGTCAACCACATATAAGCTTCTTGCGCTTTTCTGTTGGTATTTTCTCCCATTCATTCTTTGCAGTTTGTTCAAGCTCTTGATTGTTTGCAGGATTCTTTTTTCCCAATGGCAGATTTCAGCTCACCCCAAGGATTTTCAATGGGATTGAGGTCAGGACTCATTGCTGTCCATTTTCAAACAGTTCATTTTTTATTTTTCAACCATTCCTGTGGAATTGGATGTGTGCTTTGGGTCTTGCTTGAGGACCAATTATCTTAGACTCAAACTAAGTTTTCTTACACTGGGTAGGACATTTTGCTTTAAAATCTCATAATAATGTAGCCCCACAGCATTATGGATCCTCCACCATGCTTAACTGTTGTTAAGGTGCTCTCTTCCTTATTAGCTTCATTGCGCCATCTTTAAACTGTTGCTCTGCATTGCCAAAAAGGTGTGTTTTTGTTTCACCTTTCCACAGAACATTTTCACAGAAAGATTGTGGCTTCTTAGGGTACTCTTTGGCAAATATCAGTTGTTTTTTTTTATACCTTCTCTTCAGGAATATCTTCTTCCTTGGCCTTTGCCCATAAGGCTCTGCTTGGTTTAGTGTGCAGCATATAGTACATGTTGAAACCATGACCAAAGACCGTTCCAGGTTGGTCTTCAGGTCTTTGGATATTTGATGTGGTAAGCTTTCCACCATTCGCACCAACCTTTGAAGATATCTGTTGTTTATTTTCCTCTTTTCCCCATGTACAGTGAGGTTCTTGATGGTTCCATGCTTGGCAAACGTCTTAATAACGTTGCTCACTCTTGAGATTGTGATAGGAAGATCTTTGGAGATGGCTTTATACCCCTTGGAAGTCTTGTGTTTGCTTATAATAGCCGTCAGACAGTTCTTTTGTCTTCACCATTGTGACAAAGGAACACTAAAGTCATCATTCATTGGCTAATTCATGTCCCATAGACACTGACAAATTATCACAAGTGATTCTCATTTATGATTTACCATAGGTGAGTCAAAATGTGTTTCCATACTAATGTAATGTAAAGGCCGACAATACCAGTGTAGCAATGAGAAGAAGTTCTGCAAATAGTGGACAACCCCTTTGATACCTATATTTGTCTTGGTTTGACTCCCTTGGACTTTGCTTTAGTGAGTCTATTATTTTTCCTTCGCATTTTCTATTTATTTTTCTTGTCTGCACTATGTTTATCTAGGTCTATCAGATATTAATATACTTAAGACTAATTTACAGTAAAAGTAAACTGATAATTTTTTTGCTTCCCTTTCATGATTTCAATTTTTTTGTGAAAACTCCTACAAAAGATCAATATTTTGTATCTAACTAACAGCCCTACTAAATTAGAAAAAAAACCCCAAAACATCTCAACAATATATACTTGTAAATAGTATGTTTTAAAAATCATAACACTTCCTGAAAGTGACCCTTCTTAAAATAGACGTAATGTACTTTTCTCTGCCTTTTATATTTGTCTATTGAATAAAATACTAGTAGATATCAAATCAAGAGAAACCTGTTTTTTGGGCCTAAGATTAATGCTAGCCATAGCCATGCGCTGGCATAAATTTCTGTTAAAACTTATTGCAATTTATGTAACAAATGACAGAAAGTCCACCAGAACAACCCTATCATCGTACCCACTTTTAGAAACTGTCAAAGAAGATGTAAAGGGCGCAAAAATTTCCCAAAATATTTTTTCACACAATTACGTGACGTTTAAATACCACACGTGTAATAAATGGTCCTTCCTAAATTCCCTCCTTGATTTACAGATTTATACACGTTTATAAATAATTGCATTATTGGCAATACAGAAAATATTTTGTGAATTTATTTTTCTACAACTGTTGTGATCATACATTTGCATCTCTACTTGAGTTTTTGGTTTACATATGTCCCCCATGCTGGGCCCATCCTTATATACAGTCATGGTCAAAAGTTTTGAGAATGACACCAACATTTTATTTTCACATGATCTGTTGTCTGGTTTTTAATTGTGTTTGTCTGATGTTTATATCACATACAGAAATATAATTGCAATCATATTATGAGTACCAAAAGGTTATATTGACAGTTAGAATGAGTTAATGCAGCAAGTCAATATTTGCAGTGTTGACCCTTCTTCTTCAGGACCTCTGCAATTCTCCCTGGCATGCTCTCAATCAACTTCTGGATCAAATCCTGACTGATAGCTGTCCATTCTTGCATAAGCAATGCTTGCATTTTGCCAGAATTTGTTGGTTTTTGTTTGTCCACCCGTCTCTTAATGATTGCCCACAAGTTCTCAATGGGATTAAGATCTGGGGAGTTTCCAGGCCATGGACCCAAAATCTTTATGTTTTGTTCCATGAGCCATTTAGTGATCACCTTTGCTTTATGGCAAGGTGCTCCATCATGCTGGAAAAGGTATTGTTGGGCGCCAGACTGCTCTTGGAAAGTTGGGCGAAGTTGCTCCTGGAGGACATTCTGGTACCATTCTTTATTCATGGCTGTGTTTTTAGGCAAGACTGTGAGTGAGCCAATTCCCTTGGCTGAGAAGCAACCCCACACATGAATCGTTTCAGGATGCTTAACAGTTGGCATGAGACAAGACTGGTGGTAGCGCTCACCTCTTCTTCTCCTAATAAGCTGTTTTCCAAATGTCCCAAACAATCGAAAAGGGGATTCATCTGAGAAAATGACTTTACCCCAGTCCTCAGCAGTCCACTCCCTGTACCTTTTGCAGAATATCAGTCGGTCCCTGATGTTTTTTCTGGAGAGAAGTGGTTTCTTTGCTGCCCTCCTTGAAACCAGGCCTTGCTCAAGCAGTCTCCGCCTCACAGTGCGTGCAGAAGCACTCAAACCAGTAGTCCGATCCCGCAGCTGAAACAGTTTTAAGATACAGTCCTGGCATTTGCTGGTCCTTCTTGGGCGCCCTGGAGCCTTTTTGGCAACAATGGAAGCTCTCTCCTTGAAGTTCTTGATGATGCGATAGATTGTTGACTGAGGTGCAATCTTTGTAGCTGCAATACTTTTCTCTGTTAGACCATTTTTGTGCAGGGAAATGATGGCTGCACATGTTTCTTTAGAGATAACCATGGTTAACTGAAGAGAAACAATGATACCAAGCACCAGCCTCCTTTTAAAGTGTCCAGTGGTGTCACTCTTACTTAATCATGACTGATTGATTGCCAGCCCTGTCCTCATCAACACCCACACCTGTGTTAATGGAACAATCACTAAAACAATGTTAGCTGCTCCTTTTAAGGCAGGAATGCAATGATGTTGAAATGTGTTTTGGGGGTTAAAGTTCATTTTCTTAGCCAATATTGACTTTGCAAGTAATTGCTGTTAAGCTGATCACTCTTTATGACATTCTGGAGTATATGCAAATTGCCATTAGAAAAACTTAAGCAGTAGACTTTGTAAAAATTAATATTTGTAGCATTCTCAAAACTTTTGGCCATGACTGTACAGTATATGTTCTCCATCCTTCCACTGTTCTTTAACAAGATAAACAATTCTCCATACTTTCCTCTGTTCCCACAATGTGCAGCATCCTCTTAGTTGGTGCAGGAGGTGACTTCAGCATCAGTGATTTGTATGCTGATATCAGTTGCTGGCTTCTAATTGATTGTCACCAGTGTGTTTTGCTGTGCATGGATCTGTTGAGTCCAGAAGCAAAAAAGGCCTAGCTCTAACCGTAAGTCGGTGCTCGGGAGTAAAAAGAAAATCACAATAGTCTCATACACTCTGGCACTCAAAAAAGAACAGGATTTCTCGTGAAAAAACAGACATTATGCATGAATTTTTATCTAATACCATTTTATTTTTGTTTGTATTATTAGACAGTTAATTGAAAAAGACTTATGATGTAATAAGCCGAAACGTTTGTTCAAACTGTCAGTCATTGATGACTTCAAGACTCTTTTGTTACCAATAAAAAATGCATTTTTTTCATGAGAAATCCTGTTCTTTTTTGAGTGCCAGAGTGTATGAGACTATTGGATCTGTTGAGTCAGTACGCCATTATGCATTATAACTGAATGTGAAATAGGCACAGGCATCGGCAGGCCCCCCTCTAGTATGGGCCTGAATGCGGTTGTGTCTTCTGTGATCGAGATCATTACACCGCTGTCAATAGGTGACTGGGGAGTATGAAGATTTAATTTTTACATATTATGGTAATTATGCTATGGAATCTGAAAAGACCCAAGAGCATAATAATAAACAATAAATTCTAGAATAAGTTCTCCACAAATTGAGTTTCCTAGTAAAAATATGAATGAACAGGTGAATTCAAATTTTGCCTAATCCACCATCTTAGGCCCCCTTCACACGCACATACCTCCGGTACATGCTAGGTACATTTCCGCATGTACCGGAGACACAGGCACACGTATACCCATTAAAATCAATGGGTATATGTGCACGCACGTGTTCAGCCATTGGCCCGTGCCTCCGTGTGGAGCAGACATGTGCCTGTGTGCTCCATACGGAGGCATGTCCGTTCTTCTACGGCAGCAAGGGGGTCACACGGCCCGCACCCGTACCACACGGATGTAGTGTGGATGCAGTCCCACGTGACACGTGCCGGAGAAACACACGTGTCATTGTTAAAATAAAAGAAACCACATACTCACCTCCACCAGCCCTGCAGTCTCTGCCGCGTCTGTCACCTGCATCCGTCCTCCAGTGAATTTGAACAACGCATCTTCTTCACTAGGGGCCGGAAGCAGTGTCAGCGGGGCGTAGCCTGTGCCAGAGACTGTCATTCAGCACCACAGACAGCTCTGGAAGAATCAGGCAAGGCAGGACTTTCCGTTCTCCGTGTGTTATTACGTATAACACACGAAGAACACGAATGTGCCACAAACATGGCACATGGGGAGCAAACCACCCCTTTAATGCGTACGTGAAAAAGCGGTTTGTTTTTTTCATGTGCGTGTGAAGGGGGCCTTAATGTGTGGTGCAAGAACTTTATATATTGATTTGGAACTTGTGACAATCATAAGACTGTATTTTTCTGACATATTGACACCAACAATATATAAAATAATGTAAATAGTTGTGACTACAATAAATCTTTGCAGCTTGTTATAGTCTAAATTTTAAGTGAAGTTATCAGATCTCTCAAAATGCAATCCAAATTTCATTTATCGGTCAACCATATAAAACACACAATAGCTTTTGCAAATCATTTTTTTTTTCAGTTCATACTGAAATTTTCTTCAATAATGGGATACACTTGAGGTTCATTATCTTTATTTGTTAACCCATCGGTTCAAATTGCAAAGATGTCCAATAAATAAGACACATTATTATTATCAGAAGAATCCCTGTTGTAATAATATGCTAACTGTCTCACTCCAAAATATTCTCTTCTAAGAATAATTCATGAAAACTGGGAGAAAAAATGTATAAAGAACAGCTCTTAAAAGCATTCGCATGTAAACCTAATGCAGCTCTTTGAAGTTGTTGATGCCCCATTATCTCAAGTTTTATTTTTAGTGCCATATAATTCATATGTTCACTGTTTTACAAGACCATGCTAATCTGTGATAGATTTCTATAATTGGACGTTTTTGCATCAAGCACATGCAGTATTTTCTTCTAATATTTGAAATAAATCCCTGTTTTGGCAGCATAATTGTTATTTCACTAGATATATTTGTGTACTTCATTTTCAGACCTTATTTATTTTAAGTCGACCTGTATGAATAAAAAATCTGTAGGTATTTTTAATGCAGATTTAAACCTATTAAACGTTGCACTTGTATTAAAATAATGGAAATGAAAAGTTATGATTATTTCTGTGATTTATCTTCAAAATATATTACATAAACTTTATAGAATTGATTCAATTATCAAGAAATCACAGCGAGGAAACTGATAGCATAATGACATATTATTAAATAGCTAAAAATTCTGAACCTAATATAGGCACTAATAAAATAACATTATCTTCTCATCATTGTAATGATTTATCTCAACTAAACTGAGCAATATTTCAAAATAGTTTCTTCCCTAGAAAATGGTATAATTCCCCAAGGTAATTTTAATGTCTTATTATTATCTATAGTCACTTTTGGAAAAACTGGATGTGAAGGCATTAATTAACCAGAGCCAGCATGGCCTTATAACCAATAAATCTTGTCAGACCAACCTGATTTCCTTCTACAACAAAGCCATTGAATGTTTAGATCAGGGGAATTCCGTGGATATATTATACCTTGACTTGAGTAAGGCATTCGATAAAGTATCACCTAACATTCTCAGTGAAAAACTAATCAAGTATAGGATAAAAAAAAAAAAATCAGTTAGATGGATTCACCACTGGCTTAATGATTGGGCACGAGTAATGCTAAATGGCTGCACATTCAACTGGAGCAGAGTCAAAAGTGCAGTGTCTTAAGGCTCTGCCCTGGGCCCAGCATTTTTTAATATCTTTATAAATGATCTGGACAACAGAATTATTGGGGAACTCATAAAATTTGCAGATGATACTATGATAGTAGCAGTAGTCCTCACCAACCTCACCACTACACTTATCCGAGCCGTAACACATCTCTTCAACCTATCTTTAACCTCTGGTACCTTTCCTTTCTACTTTTAAACATGCAACAATCACACCCATTCTAAAGAAACCTTCCCTTGATCTAACCTCAACTACCCCCATATCGCTGCTCTCGTTCACTTCAAAACTCCTCAAACAGCTCGTCCATTCTGAGCTTACCTGCCACCTCTCATCTAACTCTCTCTTTGACAACATACAATCTGGCTTCCGTCCACATCACTCTATTGAAACTGCCCAGACCAAAATTACTAATGACTTACTGCCAAAGCTAACAGTCACTTCTCCATATTCTTTCTTCTAGACCTGTCCTCAGCCTTTGACACTGTCAACCACTCCCTCCTACTACAGATCCTCTCTTCCCTCGGTGTCAGAGACCTTGCCCTCTCTTGGATCTCTTCATATCTTTCCAACCGCACTTTTAGTGTCTCCCACTCCCACACAACCTCCTCATCCCACCCTCTCTCTGTTGGAGTCAATCAAGGATAAGTCGTGGGACCCTTACTCTTCTCCATCTATACATTTGGCCTGGGACAACTCATGAAGTCCCATGGCTTCCAGTAACACCTATACTCTGATGACACTCAGATCTACCTCTCTGGCCCAGATGTCACATCTCTGCTGTCTAGAATCCCAGAGTGTATATTGGCCCTATTCTCCTTCTTCTCCTCTCGCTTTCTAAAGCTCAATATTGCCAAAACTGAACTAATCATCTTTCCTCCATCTCATCTACATTCCCTACTAATCTATCTATTACAATAAATAACATCATGCTCTCCTCAGTACCCAAAGTTCGCTGCTTTGGAGGGACCTTTGTCTCTGCCTTGTCCTTCATACCATACATCAAATCCCTCAACACCTTCTGCCATCTTCAACTCAAAAATATTTCCAGAATCTGTCATTTCCTCATTCTCAATCAATTATCAATTACAAAAATGCTAGTGCATGCCCTCATAATCTCCCACCTGGGCTACTGCAACATTTTCCTCTGTGGCCTCCCTGCTAACACCCTCGCACCTCTCCATTTCATCCTTAACTCTGCCGCCCGACTGATCCACCTTAGTACTCCCTTCAGAGGAGAGCACAAATAGGCTCTAACCAGAGTAGAAAGAGAATTGGGAGGCCCCGCTGCACAACTGAGCAACAAGACAAGTACATTAGAGTCTCTAGTTTGAGAAATCAACACCTCACAGGTCCTCAACTGGCAGCTTCATTAAATTTTACCCGCAAAACGCCAGTGTCAATGTCTACATTGAAGAGGCGACTTCGGGATGCTGGCCTTCAGGTCAGAGTGGCAAAAAAAAAGCCATATCTGAGACTAGCTAATAAAAGGAAAAGATTAATATGGGCAAAAGAACACAGACATTGAACAGAGGAAGATTGAAAAAAAGTGTTATGGACAGACGCATAAATGTTTGAGATGCTTGGATCACACAGAACATTTGTGAGACTCAGAACAACTGAAAAGATGCTGGAAGAGTGCCTGACACCATCTGTCAAGCATGGTGGAGGTAATGTGATGGTCTGGGGTTGCTGATGTGGAGCCCACCTGCAGCAGTCGCCTCAGGGACATCACTCCACCTTCAGGGATGCCACAGGGTCTTCACTTTGGTATGTCTGGAAACAGGTATGTTGGTTTTTTATATGTATGAGTCGTGACGCCACTCACGGTTTGCGGTCATGGTTATGGGTGACCGCCACTGCAGGTTTAACGAGCGTCTGGGGCTGATAGAATCTGCAGTCGGATGGTGTGGCCTCCCGTGAGTGAGGCTGACCCCAGGGGCTCGGGTGTGTAGAACAACAGGTCCCAAAATAACTCAGTCTCCGTCCAAAATGTCTTTCAACTTGCTTTTACTCACTTTTGGATGGTTTCGTGAGGTACTAGGGCGATGTTGAGATTAACCAGGTGAAACCAGGTATCCTTTAGGCCGGTCTAAGGGTAATCGTTAACTCGCCTTCCTAGCACTTCTTGTTTTGGATAACCCCTGACTTGAAGTACCGTAGGATTCATCCAGGGAAGTTGCTACTGCCTTATCTCCCCTTTTTGGCCCATTTTCCAGCAGTGTGGACCAAGGAAGATGGCTCCAGGCTCGATCCTCCTTATGGGCCCCCTTGTTGCTGCTGAGGCTCAGACTCTAGATGGTTGGTGAGGGACTTGTAGTTCCCCTCACTGGCAGGTTTAGCAGCTCAATAATTGGACGTCTACTCTAGGGACCTGTCCCTTATGCGTGCCTAGTCACCTGGAGTCCCCGTACTTGACCGACTGACTCCCTCAGCATCTTTCTGACTGACTGGTCACCATTCTCACCCACTAACAGCTACTTCACGTGCAGGGTCTGACTAGAGTGTGCATGTGCCTGCATCTCCTAGCAACCACTGCGCTCACTGCTACCAGACTGACTCTCCTCCTACTTTCCTGACAGCCTCTGCAACTTAGCTCCCAGCCTCTCTGCTCCACCCCTTGATGAGATGTGGAGGCAAGCCGCCTCTTGGGTCTGCCCAAGGGTCCCCATTCAAAGTGTGGGAGACCTGGTTGCTATGTGTCTGTGCGTACACACCCCTTTATGGCCTTTGGAATTACCTGGAAGCACTCTCCCAGAATGGGTGCAGTACTCAGTGGTGCCTGACCAGGTCAGGGCCACCACACTTTGATGCTGGTAAACTACAAAGTAAAAGGGATTTTGAATAAGGAAGGCTATCCCTCCATTTTGCAATGCCATACCCTGTGGACAGTGCTTGATAGGGCCAATTTCATCCTAAAACAGGACAATGACCCAAAGCACACCTCCAAATTATGCATGAACTATTTAGGGAAGAAGCAGGCAACTGTATTCTATCTGTAATGGAGTGGCCAGCGCAGTCACCAGATCTCAACCCTATTGAGCTGTTGTGGGAGCAGCTTGATCGTATGGTACCAAAAAGTGCCCATCAAGCCAATCCAACTTGTGGGAGGGGCTTCTGGAAGCATGGGGTGAAATATCTCCAGATTACCTGCGCAAATTAACAGCTAGAATGCCAAAGGTCTGCAAAGCTGTAATTGCTGCAAAGGGAGCATTCTGTGACGAAAACAAAGTCCGAAGAAGAAAATTATTATTTCAAGTAAAAGTTATTATTTGTAACCTAGTCATGTCTGAACTATATACTTTCTATTCATTATACAACTCATTTAATAAAAAAAAGTATGATTTATCATAGAAAAGACAAAATTGTCTGGGTGACCCCAAACCTTTGAACTGTAGTGTATGTAAAACTACAGCCCCAATAGCAGTGCACACATTATTATTCACTCCACTTCAGTAAACTGGTATCTATGCACTAAGCAGTGAGATCTTGTGACAATTTGTGAGATCTCACTGTTTGGAGAAGAGAGTTTGTACTGTGAATGATAATGTGTACACTAGTATTAGGACATTGTTTTACTCCATTAGAAGATTTTCATTAATGCTCTGAATCTCTTCCTTTCAAAACTAGTTACATAAATGAAAGGTTTTTAAATAAATACTGACATTCAAAGCTGTCAGAATCTATCAAAAACACTTAAACGCATATATAATTGTATTTTTCATTTTTTAATAATACTTGATTTTTGATAATAGGAACTCTTTCTTTATACATGTATTTATATATGTAGTATGTAATAACTAGTGATCAGTGATGCTGCCTGATGCAGTAGTCCAAGGTGTCTCCCCGGTGGCTGCATTTTGCCACACCCCAAAGTGCTACTTGACTATTCTCTGAGCCAGCTATCAAGCTGTTGAAATAATATAGGGAGCAGTTTGATTGAAAAATGTATGTGGATAAAATAGGAGTAGCGGGAGGAAAATAATGGCTGTTTAAACAATATGGCAAGTAGGGAGTAGGAATAGCTGTGAAAACAATATGGGGAGCAGCAGGGGGATTGTTTGTGGAAACAATAAAAAAATATGGGGTGAATAATGGCTATGGAAGCTACATGTGGAGCAGGGAGCGGTGATTGGATGTGGAAACAATATGAGGAGCCAGCAAGGATGGCTGTGGAAACTATATGATGAAAATAGAGATTACCTTGGCGTGGTTTTGGAGCTCTTTTGCATTGATCAATGCAATGGCTAAACATCTCTTGTATTCCTATTATTCATAGCAGTTATGCATATTCCATTTTCATGTTTTTCTTTTTTTCAGATAGTTCATTGTATTTTTCATTCTAGTATTCCCATAGCAGTTTTGCTTTTAATTATTCCCCCATACATTGTGACTAGTGTGCAACTATTTACCTTATTGTATAGTTATTATGTTTTTGAGTTTTGCACCTTGTTCACACCATTGGAGTTCCAGACGTACATTCTTTAATTAGTGTGCACTTTCTGTCTGAGAACCCTGCCCCACCCATAGCCATGTGTTTCATGTCACATATATAGCTTGGTTCTTTGCTTCCCATACAGAGCAAGTTTTTAACTGCAGGTGAGGTTACACATAAGTTAGGGACTAGAGATGAGCGAACCGGTCCCGGTTCGGCTCGAGGTCGGTTCGCCGAACGGAGGTCCCGTTCGACTTCGGCTCGTCGAACGTTCGACGAACCGAACTCGAACCAATAGGCTATAATGGGAGGCAATCACAAACACATAAAAATGCATTATAAATGTACACAAATAGTTAATAAACATTGCCATAACACTTACCGGTCCTCGCGATCCCTTCTGCACTCTGTCTCCTGCCGCTATTCCATCCGATGATCGCTGAATCCTCCCGGTGACGGCACTGCCAGCAGAGATGCAGGACCTATCGTGACGTCGAAATAGCCATGTGACCAGTCACGTGGCTATTATCTCATTGGCTACAGACTGGTCACATGACTATGACACGTCATGTAAGACCTGCGAGTGCATCTCTCCGGTACACGGTGCACATATGTGTATCGCCGTGTACCGGCGACATGCTCTAGCACACGGTCGACTCCCCGTTCCGTTAGGGACCGGCTGACACAGCCGGTCATTAACGGAGATCACCGTTGCCATAGCAACGCAGTTAGCGGTGACGTCACCGCTAACCGCGGCTCCGAGAGCACCGTTGCTATGGTAACGCGTCTGTCAGCGTTACCGCTGTTACCGCTGACAGCCAGCACTGATCACTCACGGAGTGAAGGCTGCACGCTGCTTCCCGATTGTAGTGAGGATTGTACTGAGGATGAGGTTCCCCAGCCCCAAGTGATGGGCTGGTGCACCTCATCCTCACTACAATCGTCACTACTACTACACTAGTGAGGATTGTAGTGAGGATGAGGTTCCCCAGCCCCAAGTGATGAGCTGTGGAACCTCATCCTCACTACAATCGTCACTACTACTACACTAGAAAGAAAGAAGACAGAAGAGCAGGATCGTGGAGGGCTGACAGGGGGTAATAAAGATGGAGTCTCTAATGTGTCTGTGTATTTATTTCTATTAAAGTATTTTTTCTCTGTGTGGTGTTTTTTTTAACCCTTTATTGGAGATTCTTAATGGCCGGGTCAAACGTGCCTGACATTAAGAATCTCTGGCTTAATACTGGCTAGTAAAACAAAGCCAGTATTAACTCATGATTACCCAACAAGCCACCCGGCTCCAGGGCTGTTGGAAGAGTTGGATACAGCGCCAGATGATGGCGCTTCTATGAGAGCGCCATTTTCTGGAACGGCTGCGGACTGAAATCCGCAGCAGAGGCGCCCAGAAACCTCGGGCTAACCTGTGCTGCGGATTCCAATCCCCAGCTGCCTAGTTGTACCCGGCTGGACACAAAAATGGGGCGAAGCCCACGTCATTTGTTTTTTAATTATTTCATGAAATAAGTGAAATAATTAAAAAAAAACGGGCTTCCCTATATTTTTGGTTCCCAGCCGGGTACAAATAGGCAACTGGGGGTTGGAGGCAGCCCGTGGCTGCCTGCTGTACCTGGCTAGCATACAAAAATATGGCGAAGCCCACGTCATTTTTTTGGTGGGCAAAAAAAATTCTGCATACAGTCCTGGATGGAGTATGCTGAGCCTTGTAGTTCTGCAGCTGCTGTCTGCTCTTCTCCATACAGACAGACAGCAGCTGCAGAACTACAAGGCTCAGCATACTCCATCCAGGACTGTATGCAGAAGTTTTTTGCCCCCTGAAAAAATTATGTGGGCTTCGCCATATTTTTGTATGCTAGCCAGGTACAGCAGGCAGGTACGGCTGCCCCCAACCCCCAGTTGCCTATTTGTACCCGGCTGGGAACGAAAAATAAAGGGAAGCCCTTTTTTTATTATTTCATGAATTTCATGAAATAATTAGAAAACAAATGACGTAGGCTTCGCCCCATTTTTGTGTCCAGCCAGGTACAACTAGGCAGCTGGAGATTAGAATCCGCAGCACAGGTTGGCCTGAGCTTTCTGGGCCCCACTGCTGCGAATTGCAGTCTGCAGCCGCCTCAGAAAATGGCATTTTCATAGAAGCGCCATCTTCTGGCGCTGTATCCAACTCTTCCAGCACCTGCCTGCTATACCTGGCTAGCATACAAAAAAATGGCGAAGCTCACGTCCTTTTTTTGTAGTTTTTTTGGCAAAAAAAATAAAAAATGCTTCCCTGGATTTTCCATTGCCAGTGAAGGTAACACCAAGCAGTGGGGGTTAGCAGCCAGTAGCTGCTTGGATTACCCTTAGCTAGCAATAAAAAAAATGCAGCGGGAGCCCATATATATTTTTTTTAATTATTTATTTAAATAACTAAAAATAAAATGGGCTTCCCTGTATTTTGATTGCTGGACATCACAGTGCTGTAAAAATAAATATTTAAAAAAATGACGTAGCGCTCCGCGGTATTTTTGATTCTCAGCGCAGATAAAGCAGACAGCTATGGGTTGCCACCCCCATCTGCCTGCCGTTACCTTGGTTGGCAATCAAAATACAGGGAAGCCCATTAATTTTTTCTATTTAAAAAATAGTTAAAAAAAAAATGACGTTGGGTCCCCCCATTTTTGATAGCCAGCTAGGGTAAAGCAGACGGCTGTAGCCTGAAAACCACAGCTGGCAGCTTTACCGTAGTTGGGGATCCAATGTGGAGGTCCCCTCAGGCTCTTTTTTATAATTATTTTATAAATATTAATAATTACACAATAAAAGTAGGGTCCCCCCCAAATTGGATCACCAGCCAAGGTAAAGCGGACAGCTGTGGTCTGGTATTCTCAGGGTGGGAAGGTCCATAGTTATTGGGCCTTCACAGCCTAAAAATAGCAGGCCGCAGGCACCCCAGACGTGGCGCATCCACTAGATGCGCCAATCCTGGCGCTTCACCCCAGCTCATCCCGTGCCCTGGTGCAGTGGCAAACGGGGTAATAAATCGGGTTGATACTAGCTGTAAAGTAACCTGAGATCAAGCCCAGCAGTTTGTGATGTCATGGCGTCTATTAGATACCCAACATCATAAACTGTCAGTACTAACAAAAAAAAAAAAATCGACAAAAGAAATTTATTTGAAAAAACAGTCCCCAAAACATTTCCTCTTTCACCAATTTATTGTAAGAAAAAAAATAAAGGGGTCCCACGACGACTCTGGACCATCTAGAATATGGGGGGGAGACACTCAGGGAACGTATCCCCCATTTTCTAGGAGTACGGACCCTTCATGTGAGGAGTGTGGGTGCAATGAATCTGCACTCACTCTTCTCGGGTCCACAGCAGCAGAGTCCATGTCGTAATGGTTGCTACCAAAGCTGCAATGCCCTGCTCATGAGGTAAGGGCATGCCTAATCAGGAGAACTACTGTAGAGGAAGCTCTGCTCACTGGTATATAGGTGCTAAAAGGTAATAATAGATAAAATTAGTGAGTAACCTCGGCACTCTAAATCTCCCAGACTAAGGCAGGCTTTGCACACTGCGACATCGCAGGTGCGATGTCGGTGGGGTCAAATTGAAAATGACGCACTTCCGGCATCGCATGCGACATCGCAGTGTGTAAAGCCTAGATGATACGATTAACGAGCGCAAAAGCGTCGTTATCGTATCATGTTGTTCCTCGCTCCTGCGGCATCACACATCGCTGTGTGTGAAGCCGCAGGAGCGAGGAACATCTCCTACCGGCCTCACTGCGGCTTCCGTAGGATATGCGGAAGGAAAGAGATGGGCAGGATGTTTACATCCTGCTCATCTCCGCCCCTCCGCTCCGATTGGCCGCCTGCCGTGTGACGTCACAGTGACGCCGCACGACCCGCCCCCTTAACAAGGAGGCGGGCCGCCGGCCACAGGGACGTCGCACGGCAGGTGAGTGTGTGTGTGAAGCTGGCGTAGCGATAATTTTCGCTACGCCAGCTATCACCACATATCGCTGCTGCGACGGGGGCGGGCACTATCGCACTCGGCATCGCAGCATCGGGCTGCGATGTCGCAGTGTGCAAAGCCCGCCTTAGTCAGTAAGTCACAACGGATAGTAATGCAAAATCACTCTTTATTGGTCCGTATTAAGAAAAAAAAAATTTTCATAAGCATATATGTTTTTGTCCAAAACAAGTTACAAATGACGTTTCGGCCTGAGCTTTTGTCAGATTGGACTTATCTGCATGTAATCATGAAAAATGACAATAATCAGTATTACATAAGAGTGAGAGAACAATAACATAAACTGGAACAATGTAGAGGTACAATTGGGATGCAGCAAGAAAATTGCAACACAGCAAGAAATGAAACACATGATACAAATGTCATAATACAGTACAAGGACAATATAGTAATGACAAATATGGGGTCAGAGTAGGCTTAGACAGCTCTGGTACGAAATAGATGTCAATCATAAAGTAACATGTGCAGGAGGTGTAGAGCTACAGTATGCATGGCAGAGCTAATGGGTAGACCGACCATAGAAAAAGAACGGAGAAAAAGTGGAGAAAAAGTGGAGAAAAAAATGGAGAAAAAAATGGAGAAAAAGTGGAGAAAAAGTGGAGAAAAAGTGGAGGGAAAATGGAGAAAAAAATGGAGAAAAAGTGGAGAAAAAGTGGAGAAAAAATGGAGAAAAAATGGAGAAAAAATGGAGAAAAAGTGGAGAATAAGTGGAGAATAAGTGGAGAAAAAATGGAGAATAAGTGGAGAAAAAATGGAGAAAAAGTGGAGAAAAAGTGGAGAAAAAATGGAGAAAATGGAGAAAAAGTGGAGAAAAAGTGGAGAAAAAGTGGAGAATAAGTGGAGAATAAGTGGAGAAAAAATGGAGAATAAGTGGAGAAAAAATGGAGAATAAGTGGAGAAAAAGTGGAGAAAAAGTGGAGAAAAAAATAGAGAAAAAATGGAGAAAAAGTGGAGAAAAAGGGGAGAAAAAGTGGAGAAAAAATGGAGAAAAAGTGGAGAAAAAGTGGGGAAAAAATGGAGAAAATGGAGAAAAAGGGGAGAAAAAGTGGAGAAAAAGTGGAGAATAAGTGGAGAAAAAATGGAGAATAAGTGGAGAAAAAGTGGAGAAAAAAGTGGAGAAAAAATAGAGAAAAAATAGAGAAAAAATGGAGAAAAAGTGGAGAAAAAGTGGAGAAAAAGTGGAGAAAAAATGGAGAAAAAATGGAGAATAAGTGGAGAAAAAATGGAGAATAAGTGGAGAAAAAGTGGAGAAAAAATGTAGAAAAAGTGGAGAAAAAATGGAGAAAAGGTGGAGAAAAAGTGGAGAAAAAGTGGAGTAAAAGTGGAGAAAAAGTGGAGAATAAGTGGAGAAAAAATGGAGAATAAGTGGAGAAAAAATGGAGAAAAAAATGGAGAAAAAGTGGAGAAAAAGTGGAGAAAAAGTGGAGAAAAAGTGGAGAAAAAGTGGAGAAAAAAATGGAGAAAAAATGGAGAAAAAGTGGAGAAAAAGTGGAGAAAAAGTGGAGAAAAAATGGAGAATAAGTGGAGAAAAAATGGAGAATAAGTGGAGAAAAAATGGAGAAAAAGTGGAGAAAAAGTGGAGAAAAAGTGGAGAAAAAGTGGAGAAAAAAATGGAGAAAAAGTGGAGAAAAAGTGGAGAAAAAGTGGAGAAAAAAATGGAGAAAAAGTGGAGAAAAAGTGGAGAAAAAATGGAGAAAAAGTGGAGAAAAAGTGGAGTAAAAGTGGAGAAAAAGTGGAGAATAAGTGGAGAAAAAATGGAGAATAAGTGGAGAAAAAAAGGAGAAAAAAATGGAGAAAAAGTGGAGAAAAAGTGGAGAAAAAATGGAGAAAAAAATGGAGAAAAAGTGGAGAAAAAATGTAGAAAAAGTGGAGAAAAAATGGAGAAAAAATGGAGAAAAAATGGAGAAAAAGTGGAGCACCCTTTGGTGCCTTTCATGTGGCACTAAGGGGTGCTTAGCTTTGTATTTAGCCAAAAAATGAAAAAAAAAATGACGTAGGGTTCCCCCTAGTTTTGTAGCCAGCTAGGGTAAAGCAGACGGCTGCAGCCTGCAGACCACAGCTGGCAACCTCACCTTGGCTGGTAATCCAAAACTGAGGGCACCCCACGCTGGTATTTTAAATTAAATAAATAATTAAAAAAAAAAAAACACGTAGGGGTCCCCCAAAATTGGATCACCAGCCAAGGTAAAGCAGACAGCTGGGGCCTGATATTCTCAGACTAGGGAGGTCCATGGTTATTGGACTCTCCCCAGCCTAAAAATAGCAGGCCGCAGCCGCCCCAGAAGTCGCGCATCCATTAGATGCGCCAATCCTGGTGCTTCGCCCCAGCTCATCCCGCGCCCTGGTGCGGTGGCAAACGGGGTAATATATGGGGTTAATACCAGATGTGTAATGTCACCTGGCATCAAGCCCTGGGGTTGGTGAGGTCAGGCGTCTATCAGATACCCGACATCACCAACCCAGTCAGTAATAAAAAAAAATAGACGACAAACACATTTTTATTTGAAAAAACACTCCCCAAAACATTCCCTCTTTAACCAATTTATTAGAATGAAAAACAAATCCAGGTCTGGTGTAATCCAAGGGGTTGCCATGACGATCCACACTGTCCCAGTCAATGAAGAGCAGGATGTTCCCCATTGGCTGGGAGAGCAGTGCAGTGACCTGAGCTAACATCAATGGGTCAGCCCAGGTCACTGCAGGGCATGACAAGTGCTGCTGTCAGCGAGGTACATTACCTGCGCTGATCTCCAGCACACTGACAGCCCCTGTCACTGAGTTCAATGACCGCCACCTTCACAGCCAAATATCGCGAGAGGCCCGTGACGTCACCGCTAGTCAGTCTCGGGTCGGAAGCGAGAGGTGATGTGACAAGCGGTGGCCATGGAGGACAATGACAGCGCTGAGGTCGGGATGGCGGGACTTCATCACCGCAGGTAAGCCGAGCGGGACCATGTGTGTGTGTGTGTGTGTGTGTGTGTGTGTGTGTGTGTGTGTGTGTGTGTGTGTACATGCCGCGGGCAGGAGGGGGCAGAGCGAGCTGAGCGGGGAAGTGTGGGCTTCCTGCACGTAACTAGGATAAACATCGGGTTACTAACCAAAGCGCTTTGGTTGGATACCCGATGTTTATCTTGGTTACCAGCTTGTGGCAGGCTGCCAGCGATGGCTCCTGCACACTGTAGCTGTAAAAAGCCCTGCTTTTTGCTGCTAGAACCGTTCTCGAACGTATCTAGAACTATCGAGCTTTTGCAAAAAGCTCGAGTTCTAGTTCGATCTCGAACAGCCCCCAAAATCACTCGAGCTTAGAACTGGAGAACCTCGAACCGCGAACCGCGCTCAACTCTATTAGGGACCCCAAAAATAGAGATTACCTTGGTGTGTTTTTGGGGCTCTTTGGCATTGATCAATACAATGGCTAAATATCTCTTGTATTCCTATTATTCATAGCAGTTATGCATATACCAAATTTCAAGTTTTTCCAATTTTTCAGATAGTTCATTGTATTTTTCATTCTAGTATTCCCATAGCAGTTCTGCTTTACATTATTTCACCATACCTTTTGTGACATGTCATGACACATGACAATGTCAGGCAGCAGCTGCTAAAGCAAACAAGATTCTAGGGTGTATAAAAAGAGAGATTAGATCCTGGGATCCTAATGTATGTAATTACCCCTCTATCAATCACTTGTAAGGTTTTTCAATCACTTGTAAGGCCACATCTGGAATACGGGATCCAGTTTTGGGCTCCCCATTTTAAGAAGGACATACAGAAGTTAGAATCAGTTCAAAGGTGGCTAATTAGACTACTACAAGGAATGGAAGGCCTCACATATGATGAGAGGTTGAAAAAGTTAGATATGTTTAGCTTAGAAAAAAGACGTCTCAGAGGAGATCTCATTTATATGTATAAATATATGTGTGGTCAATATAAAGGACTGGCACATGACTTATTTCTTCCAAAGACAGTACTAAGGACCAGGGGGCATACACTGCGAATGGAAGAAAAGCAATTCCGGCAGCTAAATAGGAAAGGTTTCTTTACAGTTAGAGCAGTCAGACTGTGGAATGCCCTACCACAAGAGGTAGTAATGGCTGATACTTTAACAGCTTGTAAATAAGGGCTGGATGATTTCCTCAGTACACACAACATTGTTGGTTATAAGTGACTTAGGGACAAAATGTAGAATTGATGAAGGAAGGTTGAACTAGATGGACCTAGGTCTTTTTTCAACCTATGTAACTATGTAACATGACTGTCTACATGACTACACAAAATTCTTTATTTTTCCTTTCTTGACTACTTTGTCGGTATGCACATAATGTCTATTTGAACGCATTTTGGTATTTGGCCAATTTATTTTCTTGCAGTTATTACCAACAGATAAATTATATGCTGCTTCATAGCTTATTATTTGCTTCTCTCCATTTTGAAGTACCCGTTCTTACTCTCACCTACTTGTTAACACAGCAGTGTAGAAATCAGCCTTTTTGTATTACTGTAAGGATCTGCCCATTTTGCAAAGGTATTTTCCTACTAAGGAGCAACATGTGTAGAATTGTATTGCATTTGTCTGCAGCAGTGACTGGTGATACTATTGAAAGGGTTTGCCTTTTTTCCTACAATTGGAAGGTACTAATTGCATCTGCACTTTATATTTAATTGCAGTTGGGATAGACATTGTTTTACACTTTCTTTTTGGGGTAATCTGGTCAGTATCACTTGAACTTCTGGGCCATCACTGTATAGCTTTCTGTGTGGTTTCCCTCTTTGTGTTTTTATTCATTTGTTTAAGAATAAAGATTTTTTTGTCGTGAAAACATATTTTGTTTTGTGGTTTTTACACCACTTCTCTATAGGTCTAATTAATTTTGTAGTGCCCTATGTGATCATCTCTTAGGTTTCTATTTAAAACATTAGATCCACTAGATGCGCCAATCCTGGCGCTTCACCCCAGCTCATCCCGTGCCCTGGTGCAGTGGCAAACGGGGTAATAAATCGGGTTGATACTAGCTGTAAAGTAACCTGAGATCAAGCCCAGCAGTTTGTGATGTCATGGCGTCTATTAGATACCCAACATCATAAACTGTCAGTACTAACAAAAAAAAAAAAATCGACAAAAGAAATTTATTTGAAAAAACAGTCCCCAAAACATTTCCTCTTTCACCAATTTATTGTAAGAAAAAAAATAAAGGGGTCCCACGACGACTCTGGACCATCTAGAATATGGGGGGGAGACACTCAGGGAACGTATCCCCCATTTTCTAGGAGTACGGACCCTTCATGTGAGGAGTGTGGGTGCAATGAATCTGCACTCACTCTTCTCGGGTCCACAGCAGCAGAGTCCATGTCGTAATGGTTGCTACCAAAGCTGCAATGCCCTGCTCATGAGGTAAGGGCATGCCTAATCAGGAGAACTACTGTAGAGGAAGCTCTGCTCACTGGTATATAGGTGCTAAAAGGTAATAATAGATAAAATTAGTGAGTAACCTCGGCACTCTAAATCTCCCAGACTAAGGCAGGCTTTGCACACTGCGACATCGCAGGTGCGATGTCGGTGGGGTCAAATTGAAAATGACGCACTTCCGGCATCGCATGCGACATCGCAGTGTGTAAAGCCTAGATGATACGATTAACGAGCGCAAAAGCGTCGTTATCGTATCATGTTGTTCCTCGCTCCTGCGGCATCACACATCGCTGTGTGTGAAGCCGCAGGAGCGAGGAACATCTCCTACCGGCCTCACTGCGGCTTCCGTAGGATATGCGGAAGGAAAGAGATGGGCAGGATGTTTACATCCTGCTCATCTCCGCCCCTCCGCTCCGATTGGCCGCCTGCCGTGTGACGTCACAGTGACGCCGCACGACCCGCCCCCTTAACAAGGAGGCGGGCCGCCGGCCACAGGGACGTCGCACGGCAGGTGAGTGTGTGTGTGAATCTGGCGTAGCGATAATTTTCGCTACGCCAGCTATCACCACATATCGCTGCTGCGACGGGGGCGGGCACTATCGCACTCGGCATCGCAGCATCGGGCTGCGATGTCGCAGTGTGCAAAGCCCGCCTTAGTCAGTAAGTCACAACGGATAGTAATGCAAAATCACTCTTTATTGGTCCGTATTAAGAAAAAAAAAATTTTCATAAGCATATATGTTTTTGTCCAAAACAAGTTACAAATGACGTTTCGGCCTGAGCTTTTGTCAGATTGGACTTATCTGCATGTAATCATGAAAAATGACAATAATCAGTATTACATAAGAGTGAGAGAACAATAACATAAACTGGAACAATGTAGAGGTACAATTGGGATGCAGCAAGAAAATTGCAACACAGCAAGAAATGAAACACATGATACAAATGTCATAATACAGTACAAGGACAATATAGTAATGACAAATATGGGGTCAGAGTAGGCTTAGACAGCTCTGGTACGAAATAGATGTCAATCATAAAGTAACATGTGCAGGAGGTGTAGAGCTACAGTATGCATGGCAGAGCTAATGGGTAGACCGACCATAGAAAAAGAACGGAGAAAAAGTGGAGAAAAAGTGGAGAAAAAAATGGAGAAAAAAATGGAGAAAAAGTGGAGAAAAAGTGGAGAAAAAGTGGAGAAAAAATGGAGAAAAAAATGGAGAAAAAGTGGAGAAAAAGTGGAGAAAAAATGGAGAAAAAATGGAGAAAAAATGGAGAAAAAGTGGAGAATAAGTGGAGAATAAGTGGAGAAAAAATGGAGAATAAGTGGAGAAAAAATGGAGAAAAAGTGGAGAAAAAGTGGAGAAAAAATGGAGAAAATGGAGAAAAAGTGGAGAAAAAGTGGAGAAAAAGTGGAGAATAAGTGGAGAATAAGTGGAGAAAAAATGGAGAATAAGTGGAGAAAAAGTGGAGAAAAAGTGGAGAAAAAAATAGAGAAAAAATGGAGAAAAAGTGGAGAAAAAGGGGAGAAAAAGTGGAGAAAAAATGGAGAAAAAGTGGAGAAAAAGTGGGGAAAAAATGGAGAAAATGGAGAAAAAGGGGAGAAAAAGTGGAGAAAAAGTGGAGAATAAGTGGAGAAAAAATGGAGAATAAGTGGAGAAAAAGTGGAGAAAAAAGTGGAGAAAAAATAGAGAAAAAATAGAGAAAAAATGGAGAAAAAGTGGAGAAAAAGTGGAGAAAAAGTGGAGAAAAAATTGAGAAAAAATGGAGAATAAGTGGAGAAAAAATGGAGAATAAGTGGAGAAAAAGTGGAGAAAAAATGTAGAAAAAGTGGAGAAAAAATGGAGAAAAAGTGGAGAAAAAGTGGAGAAAAAGTGGAGTAAAAGTGGAGAAAAAGTGGAGAATAAGTGGAGAAAAAATGGAGAATAAGTGGAGAAAAAATGGAGAAAAAAATGGAGAAAAAGTGGAGAAAAAGTGGAGAAAAAGTGGAGAAAAAGTGGAGAAAAAGTGGAGAAAAAAATGGAGAAAAAATGGAGAAAAAGTGGAGAAAAAGTGGAGAAAAAGTGGAGAAAAAATGGAGAATAAGTGGAGAAAAAATGGAGAATAAGTGGAGAAAAAATGGAGAAAAAGTGGAGAAAAAGTGGAGAAAAAGTGGAGAAAAAGTGGAGAAAAAAATGGAGAAAAAGTGGAGAAAAAGTGGAGAAAAAGTGGAGAAAAAAATGGAGAAAAAGTGGAGAAAAAGTGGAGAAAAAATGGAGAAAAAGTGGAGAAAAAGTGGAGTAAAAGTGGAGAAAAAGTGGAGTAAAAGTGGAGAAAAAGTGGAGAATAAGTGGAGAAAAAATGGAGAATAAGTGGAGAAAAAAAGGAGAAAAAAATGGAGAAAAAGTGGAGAAAAAGTGGAGAAAAAATGGAGAAAAAAATGGAGAAAAAGTGGAGAAAAAATGTAGAAAAAGTGGAGAAAAAATGGAGAAAAAATGGAGAAAAAATGGAGAAAAAGTGGAGCACCCTTTGGTGCCTTTCATGTGGCACTAAGGGGTGCTTAGCTTTGTATTTAGCCAAAAAATGAAAAAAAAAATGACGTAGGGTTCCCCCTAGTTTTGTAGCCAGCTAGGGTAAAGCAGACGGCTGCAGCCTGCAGACCACAGCTGGCAACCTCACCTTGGCTGGTAATCCAAAACTGAGGGCACCCCACGCTGGTATTTTAAATTAAATAAATAATTAAAAAAAAAAAAACACGTAGGGGTCCCCCAAAATTGGATCACCAGCCAAGGTAAAGCAGACAGCTGGGGCCTGATATTCTCAGACTAGGGAGGTCCATGGTTATTGGACTCTCCCCAGCCTAAAAATAGCAGGCCGCAGCCGCCCCAGAAGTGGCGCATCCATTAGATGCGCCAATCCTGGTGCTTCGCCCCAGCTCATCCCGCGCCCTGGTGCGGTGGCAAACGGGGTAATATATGGGGTTAATACCAGATGTGTAATGTCACCTGGCATCAAGCCCTGGGGTTGGTGAGGTCAGGCGTCTATCAGATACCCGACATCACCAACCCAGTCAGTAATAAAAAAAAATAGACGACAAACACATTTTTATTTGAAAAAACACTCCCCAAAACATTCCCTCTTTAACCAATTTATTAGAATGAAAAACAAATCCAGGTCTGGTGTAATCCAAGGGGTTGCCATGACGATCCACACTGTCCCAGTCAATGAAGAGCAGGATGTTCCCCATTGGCTGGGAGAGCAGTGCAGTGACCTGAGCTAACATCAATGGGTCAGCCCAGGTCACTGCAGGGCATGACAAGTGCTGCTGTCAGCGAGGTACATTACCTGCGCTGATCTCCAGCACACTGACAGCCCCTGTCACTGAGTTCAATGACCGCCACCTTCACAGCCAAATATCGCGAGAGGCCCGTGACGTCACCGCTAGTCAGTCTCGGGTCGGAAGCGAGAGGTGATGTGACAAGCGGTGGCCATGGAGGACAATGACAGCGCTGAGGTCGGGATGGCGGGACTTCATCACCGCAGGTAAGCCGAGCGGGACCATGTGTGTGTGTGTGTGTGTGTGTGTGTGTGTGTGTGTGTGTGTGTGTGTGTACATGCCGCGGGCAGGAGGGGGCAGAGCGAGCTGAGCGGGGAAGTGTGGGCTTCCTGCACGTAACTAGGATAAACATCGGGTTACTAACCAAAGCGCTTTGGTTGGATACCCGATGTTTATCTTGGTTACCAGCTTGTGGCAGGCTGCCAGCGATGGCTCCTGCACACTGTAGCTGTAAAAAGCCCTGCTTTTTGCTGCTAGAACCGTTCTCGAACGTATCTAGAACTATCGAGCTTTTGCAAAAAGCTCGAGTTCTAGTTCGATCTCGAACAGCCCCCAAAATCACTCGAGCTTAGAACTGGAGAACCTCGAACCGCGAACCGCGCTCAACTCTATTAGGGACCCCAAAAATAGAGATTACCTTGGTGTGTTTTTGGGGCTCTTTGGCATTGATCAATACAATGGCTAAATATCTCTTGTATTCCTATTATTCATAGCAGTTATGCATATACCAAATTTCAAGTTTTTCCAATTTTTCAGATAGTTCATTGTATTTTTCATTCTAGTATTCCCATAGCAGTTCTGCTTTACATTATTTCACCATACCTTTTGTGACATGTCATGACACATGACAATGTCAGGCAGCAGCTGCTAAAGCAAACAAGATTCTAGGGTGTATAAAAAGAGAGATTAGATCCTGGGATCCTAATGTATGTAATTACCCCTCTATCAATCACTTGTAAGGTTTTTCAATCTCTTGTAAGGCCACATCTGGAATACGGGATCCAGTTTTGGGCTCCCCATTTTAAGAAGGACATACAGAAGTTAGAATCAGTTCAAAGGTGGCTAATTAGACTACTACAAGGAATGGAAGGCCTCACATATGATGAGAGGTTGAAAAAGTTAGATATGTTTAGCTTAGAAAAAAGACGTCTCAGAGGAGATCTCATTTATATGTATAAATATATGTGTGGTCAATATAAAGGACTGGCACATGACTTATTTCTTCCAAAGACAGTACTAAGGACCAGGGGGCATACACTGCGAATGGAAGAAAAGCAATTCCGGCAGCTAAATAGGAAAGGTTTCTTTACAGTTAGAGCAGTCAGACTGTGGAATGCCCTACCACAAGAGGTAGTAATGGCTGATACTTTAACAGCTTGTAAATAAGGGCTGGATGATTTCCTCAGTACACACAACATTGTTGGTTATAAGTGACTTAGGGACAAAATGTAGAATTGATGAAGGAAGGTTGAACTAGATGGACCTAGGTCTTTTTTCAACCTATGTAACTATGTAACATGACTGTCTACATGACTACACAAAATTCTTTATTTTTCCTTTCTTGACTACTTTGTCGGTATGCACATAATGTCTATTTGAACGCATTTTGGTATTTGGCCAATTTATTTTCTTGCAGTTATTACCAACAGATAAATTATATGCTGCTTCATAGCTTATTATTTGCTTCTCTCCATTTTGAAGTACCCGTTCTTACTCTCACCTACTTGTTAACACAGCAGTGTAGAAATCAGCCTTTTTGTATTACTGTAAGGATCTGCCCATTTTGCAAAGGTATTTTCCTACTAAGGAGCAACATGTGTAGAATTGTATTGCATTTGTCTGCAGCAGTGACTGGTGATACTATTGAAAGGGTTTGCCTTTTTTCCTACAATTGGAAGGTACTAATTGCATCTGCACTTTATATTTAATTGCAGTTGGGATAGACATTGTTTTACACTTTCTTTTTGGGGTAATCTGGTCAGTATCACTTGAACTTCTGGGCCATCACTGTATAGCTTTCTGTGTGGTTTCCCTCTTTGTGTTTTTATTCATTTGTTTAAGAATAAAGATTTTTTTGTCGTGAAAACATATTTTGTTTTGTGGTTTTTACACCACTTCTCTATAGGTCTAATTAATTTTGTAGTGCCCTATGTGATCATCTCTTAGGTTTCTATTTAAAACATTAGATCCACTAGATGCGCCAATCCTGGCGCTTCACCCCAGCTCATCCCGTGCCCTGGTGCAGTGGCAAACGGGGTAATAAATCGGGTTGATACTAGCTGTAAAGTAACCTGAGATCAAGCCCAGCAGTTTGTGATGTCATGGCGTCTATTAGATACCCAACATCATAAACTGTCAGTACTAACAAAAAAAAAAAAATCGACAAAAGAAATTTATTTGAAAAAACAGTCCCCAAAACATTTCCTCTTTCACCAATTTATTGTAAGAAAAAAAATAAAGGGGTCCCACGACGACTCTGGACCATCTAGAATATGGGGGGGAGACACTCAGGGAACGTATCCCCCATTTTCTAGGAGTACGGACCCTTCATGTGAGGAGTGTGGGTGCAATGAATCTGCACTCACTCTTCTCGGGTCCACAGCAGCAGAGTCCATGTCGTAATGGTTGCTACCAAAGCTGCAATGCCCTGCTCATGAGGTAAGGGCATGCCTAATCAGGAGAACTACTGTAGAGGAAGCTCTGCTCACTGGTATATAGGTGCTAAAAGGTAATAATAGATAAAATTAGTGAGTAACCTCGGCACTCTAAATCTCCCAGACTAAGGCAGGCTTTGCACACTGCGACATCGCAGGTGCGATGTCGGTGGGGTCAAATTGAAAATGACGCACTTCCGGCATCGCATGCGACATCGCAGTGTGTAAAGCCTAGATGATACGATTAACGAGCGCAAAAGCGTCGTTATCGTATCATGTTGTTCCTCGCTCCTGCGGCATCACACATCGCTGTGTGTGAAGCCGCAGGAGCGAGGAACATCTCCTACCGGCCTCACTGCGGCTTCCGTAGGATATGCGGAAGGAAAGAGATGGGCAGGATGTTTACATCCTGCTCATCTCCGCCCCTCCGCTCCGATTGGCCGCCTGCCGTGTGACGTCACAGTGACGCCGCACGACCCGCCCCCTTAACAAGGAGGCGGGCCGCCGGCCACAGGGACGTCGCACGGCAGGTGAGTGTGTGTGTGAATCTGGCGTAGCGATAATTTTCGCTACGCCAGCTATCACCACATATCGCTGCTGCGACGGGGGCGGGCACTATCGCACTCGGCATCGCAGCATCGGGCTGCGATGTCGCAGTGTGCAAAGCCCGCCTTAGTCAGTAAGTCACAACGGATAGTAATGCAAAATCACTCTTTATTGGTCCGTATTAAGAAAAAAAAAATTTTCATAAGCATATATGTTTTTGTCCAAAACAAGTTACAAATGACGTTTCGGCCTGAGCTTTTGTCAGATTGGACTTATCTGCATGTAATCATGAAAAATGACAATAATCAGTATTACATAAGAGTGAGAGAACAATAACATAAACTGGAACAATGTAGAGGTACAATTGGGATGCAGCAAGAAAATTGCAACACAGCAAGAAATGAAACACATGATACAAATGTCATAATACAGTACAAGGACAATATAGTAATGACAAATATGGGGTCAGAGTAGGCTTAGACAGCTCTGGTACGAAATAGATGTCAATCATAAAGTAACATGTGCAGGAGGTGTAGAGCTACAGTATGCATGGCAGAGCTAATGGGTAGACCGACCATAGAAAAAGAACGGAGAAAAAGTGGAGAAAAAGTGGAGAAAAAAATGGAGAAAAAAATGGAGAAAAAGTGGAGAAAAAGTGGAGAAAAAGTGGAGAAAAAATGGAGAAAAAAATGGAGAAAAAGTGGAGAAAAAGTGGAGAAAAAATGGAGAAAAAATGGAGAAAAAATGGAGAAAAAGTGGAGAATAAGTGGAGAATAAGTGGAGAAAAAATGGAGAATAAGTGGAGAAAAAATGGAGAAAAAGTGGAGAAAAAGTGGAGAAAAAATGGAGAAAATGGAGAAAAAGTGGAGAAAAAGTGGAGAAAAAGTGGAGAATAAGTGGAGAATAAGTGGAGAAAAAATGGAGAATAAGTGGAGAAAAAGTGGAGAAAAAGTGGAGAAAAAAATAGAGAAAAAATGGAGAAAAAGTGGAGAAAAAGGGGAGAAAAAGTGGAGAAAAAATGGAGAAAAAGTGGAGAAAAAGTGGGGAAAAAATGGAGAAAATGGAGAAAAAGGGGAGAAAAAGTGGAGAAAAAGTGGAGAATAAGTGGAGAAAAAATGGAGAATAAGTGGAGAAAAAGTGGAGAAAAAAGTGGAGAAAAAATAGAGAAAAAATAGAGAAAAAATGGAGAAAAAGTGGAGAAAAAGTGGAGAAAAAGTGGAGAAAAAATTGAGAAAAAATGGAGAATAAGTGGAGAAAAAATGGAGAATAAGTGGAGAAAAAGTGGAGAAAAAATGTAGAAAAAGTGGAGAAAAAATGGAGAAAAAGTGGAGAAAAAGTGGAGAAAAAGTGGAGTAAAAGTGGAGAAAAAGTGGAGAATAAGTGGAGAAAAAATGGAGAATAAGTGGAGAAAAAATGGAGAAAAAAATGGAGAAAAAGTGGAGAAAAAGTGGAGAAAAAGTGGAGAAAAAGTGGAGAAAAAGTGGAGAAAAAAATGGAGAAAAAATGGAGAAAAAGTGGAGAAAAAGTGGAGAAAAAGTGGAGAAAAAATGGAGAATAAGTGGAGAAAAAATGGAGAATAAGTGGAGAAAAAATGGAGAAAAAGTGGAGAAAAAGTGGAGAAAAAGTGGAGAAAAAGTGGAGAAAAAAATGGAGAAAAAGTGGAGAAAAAGTGGAGAAAAAGTGGAGAAAAAAATGGAGAAAAAGTGGAGAAAAAGTGGAGAAAAAATGGAGAAAAAGTGGAGAAAAAGTGGAGTAAAAGTGGAGAAAAAGTGGAGTAAAAGTGGAGAAAAAGTGGAGAATAAGTGGAGAAAAAATGGAGAATAAGTGGAGAAAAAAAGGAGAAAAAAATGGAGAAAAAGTGGAGAAAAAGTGGAGAAAAAATGGAGAAAAAAATGGAGAAAAAGTGGAGAAAAAATGTAGAAAAAGTGGAGAAAAAATGGAGAAAAAATGGAGAAAAAATGGAGAAAAAGTGGAGCACCCTTTGGTGCCTTTCATGTGGCACTAAGGGGTGCTTAGCTTTGTATTTAGCCAAAAAATGAAAAAAAAAATGACGTAGGGTTCCCCCTAGTTTTGTAGCCAGCTAGGGTAAAGCAGACGGCTGCAGCCTGCAGACCACAGCTGGCAACCTCACCTTGGCTGGTAATCCAAAACTGAGGGCACCCCACGCTGGTATTTTAAATTAAATAAATAATTAAAAAAAAAAAAACACGTAGGGGTCCCCCAAAATTGGATCACCAGCCAAGGTAAAGCAGACAGCTGGGGCCTGATATTCTCAGACTAGGGAGGTCCATGGTTATTGGACTCTCCCCAGCCTAAAAATAGCAGGCCGCAGCCGCCCCAGAAGTGGCGCATCCATTAGATGCGCCAATCCTGGTGCTTCGCCCCAGCTCATCCCGCGCCCTGGTGCGGTGGCAAACGGGGTAATATATGGGGTTAATACCAGATGTGTAATGTCACCTGGCATCAAGCCCTGGGGTTGGTGAGGTCAGGCGTCTATCAGATACCCGACATCACCAACCCAGTCAGTAATAAAAAAAAATAGACGACAAACACATTTTTATTTGAAAAAACACTCCCCAAAACATTCCCTCTTTAACCAATTTATTAGAATGAAAAACAAATCCAGGTCTGGTGTAATCCAAGGGGTTGCCATGACGATCCACACTGTCCCAGTCAATGAAGAGCAGGATGTTCCCCATTGGCTGGGAGAGCAGTGCAGTGACCTGAGCTAACATCAATGGGTCAGCCCAGGTCACTGCAGGGCATGACAAGTGCTGCTGTCAGCGAGGTACATTACCTGCGCTGATCTCCAGCACACTGACAGCCCCTGTCACTGAGTTCAATGACCGCCACCTTCACAGCCAAATATCGCGAGAGGCCCGTGACGTCACCGCTAGTCAGTCTCGGGTCGGAAGCGAGAGGTGATGTGACAAGCGGTGGCCATGGAGGACAATGACAGCGCTGAGGTCGGGATGGCGGGACTTCATCACCGCAGGTAAGCCGAGCGGGACCATGTGTGTGTGTGTGTGTGTGTGTGTGTGTGTGTGTGTGTGTGTGTGTGTGTACATGCCGCGGGCAGGAGGGGGCAGAGCGAGCTGAGCGGGGAAGTGTGGGCTTCCTGCACGTAACTAGGATAAACATCGGGTTACTAACCAAAGCGCTTTGGTTGGATACCCGATGTTTATCTTGGTTACCAGCTTGTGGCAGGCTGCCAGCGATGGCTCCTGCACACTGTAGCTGTAAAAAGCCCTGCTTTTTGCTGCTAGAACCGTTCTCGAACGTATCTAGAACTATCGAGCTTTTGCAAAAAGCTCGAGTTCTAGTTCGATCTCGAACAGCCCCCAAAATCACTCGAGCTTAGAACTGGAGAACCTCGAACCGCGAACCGCGCTCAACTCTATTAGGGACCCCAAAAATAGAGATTACCTTGGTGTGTTTTTGGGGCTCTTTGGCATTGATCAATACAATGGCTAAATATCTCTTGTATTCCTATTATTCATAGCAGTTATGCATATACCAAATTTCAAGTTTTTCCAATTTTTCAGATAGTTCATTGTATTTTTCATTCTAGTATTCCCATAGCAGTTCTGCTTTACATTATTTCACCATACCTTTTGTGACATGTCATGACACATGACAATGTCAGGCAGCAGCTGCTAAAGCAAACAAGATTCTAGGGTGTATAAAAAGAGAGATTAGATCCTGGGATCCTAATGTATGTAATTACCCCTCTATCAATCACTTGTAAGGTTTTTCAATCTCTTGTAAGGCCACATCTGGAATACGGGATCCAGTTTTGGGCTCCCCATTTTAAGAAGGACATACAGAAGTTAGAATCAGTTCAAAGGTGGCTAATTAGACTACTACAAGGAATGGAAGGCCTCACATATGATGAGAGGTTGAAAAAGTTAGATATGTTTAGCTTAGAAAAAAGACGTCTCAGAGGAGATCTCATTTATATGTATAAATATATGTGTGGTCAATATAAAGGACTGGCACATGACTTATTTCTTCCAAAGACAGTACTAAGGACCAGGGGGCATACACTGCGAATGGAAGAAAAGCAATTCCGGCAGCTAAATAGGAAAGGTTTCTTTACAGTTAGAGCAGTCAGACTGTGGAATGCCCTACCACAAGAGGTAGTAATGGCTGATACTTTAACAGCTTGTAAATAAGGGCTGGATGATTTCCTCAGTACACACAACATTGTTGGTTATAAGTGACTTAGGGACAAAATGTAGAATTGATGAAGGAAGGTTGAACTAGATGGACCTAGGTCTTTTTTCAACCTATGTAACTATGTAACATGACTGTCTACATGACTACACAAAATTCTTTATTTTTCCTTTCTTGACTACTTTGTCGGTATGCACATAATGTCTATTTGAACGCATTTTGGTATTTGGCCAATTTATTTTCTTGCAGTTATTACCAACAGATAAATTATATGCTGCTTCATAGCTTATTATTTGCTTCTCTCCATTTTGAAGTACCCGTTCTTACTCTCACCTACTTGTTAACACAGCAGTGTAGAAATCAGCCTTTTTGTATTACTGTAAGGATCTGCCCATTTTGCAAAGGTATTTTCCTACTAAGGAGCAACATGTGTAGAATTGTATTGCATTTGTCTGCAGCAGTGACTGGTGATACTATTGAAAGGGTTTGCCTTTTTTCCTACAATTGGAAGGTACTAATTGCATCTGCACTTTATATTTAATTGCAGTTGGGATAGACATTGTTTTACACTTTCTTTTTGGGGTAATCTGGTCAGTATCACTTGAACTTCTGGGCCATCACTGTATAGCTTTCTGTGTGGTTTCCCTCTTTGTGTTTTTATTCATTTGTTTAAGAATAAAGATTTTTTTGTCGTGAAAACATATTTTGTTTTGTGGTTTTTACACCACTTCTCTATAGGTCTAATTAATTTTGTAGTGCCCTATGTGATCATCTCTTAGGTTTCTATTTAAAACATTAGATGTCTGTCCATTAATTTTCACTGAAAATATACAACTAATTTAACCCATTAAATTACATAGCAAGTAATAGCATGAGCATTTGTTCTGGAGATCAAAATGATATAACAGATAAAACAGTTTTCGACTGTTTCAGGTCTAGTCCCTTCAGCTTCAAATTCTGACTAATGGCTAATGTTTTATTTTACTTGCCTGAGCAGAGAAGTTTGATATTTTTTTTTTACTACTATAGCTAGTATTACACCTTAGATGTGTCTGCATTGTAATCTTCAAACATGTAAGAGGTCTTTGTGACTTTTCTGTGTTTTCTTTGTCCATATCTTATGTGCTGGATTATAAATTAAAATTCAAAATAAGTAGGACTGTTCTGTCTATAAGTAAAAGAAATTGTACTCGATGGACCTGGCTTAATTTTGAACATTTTTTTCTACAAACTTTATTGTGCACCTGCAACAGAAGCATCTTATGTACTGTATTTCTATTATATCAATTCCACAAAAATGTACTTTTCCACTTCAAGAAATCGTCAGGAAGCTGTGAAAAATGATGATATCCATAGGCAGTGCAAGATAAGAACAACATGAAATTCTCAGAATAAAAAAAAATACAAAGTTACTTGTCCTCAAAATGTCTGAAACCAGAAACCATGTTTAGCTGACTTAACAGTACAGTCTCCTGGAGCAATCTTGGTGGCAAAAACATCATTATGTTTACTTACTTATTAAACTATTTCCCAACATTTTATTTACATTTATGGTGTAGTGGGAAGTGTGTTACCGTAAACCGCTGTCCAGTTATGGCGCAATTACTTTGCCGGCACAAACAGATCAGGCAAAATCAACAGTAGATGATAGCTGTATATCATAGTTGACATCCTGTTGTAATGTAGGGTGGCACAGGGTAGTAGTCGTGGGCAAAGGAATTCACTCTAGATGCCCCAGCACGCTACATGAAAGACATGGTCGAAGCTCTGTGGACTTGTGTCATGTGATCTGTTCGCCCATGTAGGCTGCATGTTACCTTTGGGTTCGGCTAGCCGGGACTAGATGACGATTCACTGATGCAAGGTGACCACCAGTTGAGTTTCAACAACAACTCTTTAATTCCCTGTTCTTCCATAACAACTTTATACACAAGATAATGTCCTTACTGGTCCTGTGAGCCCCAGCAAAACCCACCACAGTATAATTTGTGACAGTCCCTTTCTATTTTAGTGGTTTCACTTCTATTCTCCTTGTAGAAGAGGAGGTATGGGGGTTGTGATAACTATGGCCAGAGTAGAGCCATATGCTCCCAGATGCTTCCATATCTGTATCACTTTTCTTTGTAGAGGAAGGGAGAAGAGGGTTTGCCAGTAGTGTCAGAGAAGAGCTTTGTGCTTTCAGATGCTTGGGGAGACTCTGCTTGGGAAAGTCAACTCCATTCAAATACCAGTCCATCTCAACCCTTTACCTTTTAGGCTTGGGCCTATTCGCTAAAGACCCTTCTGCCTAGGGCCACTTCGTTAGAAGGCAGGTCTCTGGCCTCATCATTGTCTTGCGCTCTGCATCACTTTCAATACCTAAGCTCTGCTGTACAGGCAGGGCCTAAGAGGGTGAGAATAGAATGGTAAATGGAACCCATGGTTTATCCCCCAACTATTAAATAAGAGTACCCATGTTTTTGTTTTTAATTTTATTATTAAGAGTATATGGCTTGCTAATAGTCTTTTAGAGAAACAAATAAAAGGTATATTTTAAATATATTTTCAGTGATTTCCATACATTAAAGGGCATGGCAAAGGAGCGAGGCCCTCACCAACACCACTCGACGCGAGGTAGATAGTTGAGTCCTTGACTACCTATCTCGCATAGTGAATGACGATTGGAAGGAGGCCTTTTGACACAGCATGGCCCAACATCTTTGACATGTCCTGGCAGAAAGAAAACTCTGCACAATATCTGCTATGCTACCCCTCCTTGATGCTACAATCCCTCTATATGAACCTCAGGATGTATTTGATTTGTTGGATTGCAGGCAGTTGAGGCAACACAACACACAGCCTCCCATAGGTTTTGTTGCCTCACAGGGAGCGTCATACTACAGCATTGGATAATGGAACGGAACCGGTAGTGGATCCCTCATGAGTATCCACAAAAGCAGGGGAATCATGGATGCATGTATTTAAGCAGGATTAAACATGTTTTGATAACATCATTGACATTTGCAGCATTTAATTAGAAGCACTCATCAATACCCTCCGTTTAGCATACATAATGCCAAAGGCACATTCTACAATACAACGGGTCTAGTAGGGTTGTAATCCTCCGTTGGTGGTCCAGAGCTCTGCATGAAAAAGGCTTCATGACATGTTTAGATAAAAGGCCTCATCCCCAACTAGTATAAAAGGAACTGTTTCTTCAGTTGAGCCAGGCAGTATCCGTGGGAGAGGGACTCCCAGTTCATTGTTAAAAAGCTGCTGACCCATTAAGGAAGAATTAAAGATTACAAACATGAGGCTGCTGTCAACCACAGCAAACAGTATTACAAAGAAATATTGCTTGTAATTATAGTATTAGGACCCTGAGTTCGGCAGATTCTTTACAAGGATGTGTTTGCCATCAATGGCCCCAATGCAGTTAGACAACTGGAATTGTCATAAAAGCCCCAGGAAATACAGAGCCTGCCTAGTGTCATTGGCTCAGGCATGACCTCTTCCTGGAGACGCACCCATATTTTGTGGTAGGTGTGGTGGACGATGACCGAAAGGTGGATTTACCAAACAGGAATTCAAGGTGCAAAGCCACATACGAGAGCCCAGTAGCTAGAAAGCTGAAAGGGGAAAACAAAAAACAAAATAACCAATCAGGAATAACACAGAGATGCTGTAACATAAAAATGCAGATTATCACTTTGCTAGTTGACTCAGTAGGGGGTTTAACATTGGTGAATTTGTGTTCAAAAGCGATAGACACTTGCTTGTTTTAGAAAAGCCAAAAAAATGACATTTATAATCATAGGGCACCCAATCACAAAAGTGATAAAACACATATTACACCTTATAGGACCTATGTTTGAAACAGTTAACAGTTTATCTTTAGTAGTTGTTTGTGGGCTCTGCAATTGCATGTACATAGTTATGACGGTCAACGCATAAAAAGGCAAAGGATGTAATGCAGGGCATGTAGTATGCTAACCAGAAGCTAAGCAGTACCTAATCTCACATTTCTTAATTTCAGATCTTCAGTAACTCATTGTTACATAAAGAAAGAACTTTAGAACTATCTTACTTATAAATATTTCTTGATTAATGGGTCCAACTCCCACGTGGATTGGTTACTTACCTCAGGGTGATTAGGAGACGCAGAAATATAATTTCGTAATCTTGTATTCTGAAATGTAAGCCCTGGACATAGTTCCTCCAATAAGTGGTCAAAGGTCTGGACCAGCAATCTGCAGTACAAAAAAAAAAATTATAGATGCTTGCGTAGCTCCCCATTAAAATGTACAAAATGGCCTCTGGTGGGATACTGGTGGAGGAGAGATTGTACCTATAACCTGCAATGCCTCCTCACATCTTCAATGGATAAATCCCTTGCCCCAGAAAGTGGAAAAGAATTTGCTTAGCTTGGTTAAAGCCAAAGTTATAGAAGGTATACTGTATATGCAGTTTGGATATGGAAATTGTTCAGGCAAAAAAAATTCAAACCATATGGATGTGCTCCCAGCATTTGACCTTTGGGTAGTGTGTATTTATAGGGTTACCAATCAATCAGGTCCTTGAATGCTATGGTTTTAAATTGTGAGAAGATAATGAATATATAGATTGCATGCGGACTGCATACACAAGTCATATGGATGGCATATGGTTTGCATACCAGAAAATATTTGCACATTCGCATAGCACTCACATGGCATATGGAAGAACATACGTATGAAACTTCTCCAACTTTTCAGGATGATAATGGGAATGATTTTTTATATGCCAGTGTAATTGTATGCAAAAAGTTTTAAAAAAGTGGTATCATCTTAACTTGCAAATTACAAGCCCCCATATGGCTCCAACATGAAAAAAATTAAAAGTTATGGGTTCCAAAATATGGCAATGCTTTTTTGTTCAAAAGTGTAAAAATGCGTACAAAAAAGCAAAATACAACAAAACTATATAACCCTGGTGTTGCTGTAATTGTACTGACTCAAAAGAAAAAGTTTTCTTATCACATTTATGGCAGAAAAAAAATAAAAATAATTCCTGAATTGCTGGCTTTTGTTCACCCTGCCACTCAATAATCAAAGAAAAAAAGTGTTTAAAATGTTTAGTCCAAAATAGTATAATAAAACTTCAAAAATTCCCACAAAAAATACAAGCTGTCAAACAGCTCTTTCAGCTAAAAATAAGAAAGTAGCTCTCAGTAAATGGTGATGCAAAAGCAAATACATTTCTTTACAAAAGTGTTTTTTATTGTGCAAAATAGAAAACAATCAAAATACTATAGCACCCTGGCGTCACTAATCTTACTGACCTGAAGAATAAAGTCGTCTTAGCCCTTTTACCTCATGGTGAGCAACATAAGACGGAGTAAAAAAAAAAAAAGAAAGATAATTTCTGAATTGCTGTTTATTTGCTTATTAAAAATGAGAAAAAAAGAAATTTCAAATATTATGAACCCCCAAATGCCAAAAGACAAACAGTAGGTGGGTTGACTGCACTGATGGAGATATGACAGAAGCTTGCAGGATACAAAGTGACTTGATGGAGTTTTATTATCATAACCGCATAAAGTCTACTATATATGCTGGACGATTCTTTCGTATCTCTATCAACAGAGAAGACATCCCACCTACTGTTTCTCTTCTGGCATTTCAATGTTTTTTTAACTCGTGGGGCAGCAGCAGACAATTTTATACCCTTTACTCCCGAACCTGGTGTTCACCTTCCTGATCAGGCCAATTTTTTCAATTCTGACTAGTGTCACTTTAGGAGGTACTCTACAACACTTCAACGGATCCCAGTAATTTCTCAATACATTGTACTTCATGTTAGTGGTAAATAACGATAATAATTTTTGTGTTTATTGATGAAAATATCGAAAATTTGTTAAAAATGTAGAAAATTTAGCAATTTTAAAATTTTGAATTTTTATGCCCTTAAACCAGAGAGTTAAGTCACACATGTCTACTTTACATCAACACTATTTTTGAAACATAATTTCTTTTTGTTAGGAAGTTAGAAAGGCCAAAAGATTATCAGCAATTTCTCATTTTCCAACAAAATGTACAAAACCATTTTTTTAGAGACCACATCATATTTGAAATGACCTTGAGCGGCCTAGGTGACAAAAAAATATAAAAAATTACACCATTCTAATAACTGCATCCTTCAAAGTACTCAAAACGACATCCAAGAAGAAGTTTATTAACCCTTCAGGTGCTTCACAGGATCTAAAACAATGTGAAAAGAAAAAATAAAAATGTTTCTTTATCCCAAAATTTAGCATTTTCTCAAAGGTGACAAGAGAAAATGCACCATACAATTTGTATTGTAATTAGAATTTTATAATGTTCAGTTGTGAATATATTGTTTTGCCCCAAATTTTAAATTTTTAAAGGGTAACAGGAGAAAATGCACCATACAGATTGATTGAAAATTTCTCCGGAGTACGCCGATGCTCCATACATAACAAAAAGACTGATGGCACAACCTATCTTTCTAATGTGAACAAATGCAAACTGAATATGAAACATAGCAACATAAAGGAGACAGTTGCACACTGTAGTGCTAAGATATGTGTAACAATGAATAAGGGAATATAGACATGCATTACTACTATGAAAAAACATGGACAAATTTAGATACTTAGCACACAAAATTGGCAAGATTTTATGTGAGCCCAACGCCAGCGTCAAGGCGACGTTATTTTTGTTGGGTCCCTATCAAACTAATTCCTCTCTTTGGGTTAAAAAAAACCCCTACAATTTATGAGCAGATACTCCATATGTGGGGGAAAACTACAGTTTGGACACACAGCAGCGCTTGAAGGGAACAGAGTTCCATTTGATATTTAGAATGCAAAATTGTCCTGGATCATAAACCATGTTGCATTTGGAGAGCCCCTGATGTGCCTAAACAGTAGAAACTCCCCTACATGTGGCCCTCATTTGGAAACTAAACCCCTCAAAGAATTTATCTAGTTGTGTGGTGACCACTTTGATCCCCCAGGTGCTTAGTAGAATTTTATAACATTGAGCCGTGAAAATGAAAAAGCAATACATTTTTCCCACAAATATGTGGCTTTTAAGTTTCATAAAGGTAACAGGAAAAACTTGACCACACAATTTGTTTTGGAATTTCTGAGTACACACAACCCAAATGTGGTGGAAAATTACTCTTGATAAGCAGTGCAATGCTCAGAAGGGAAGTAGCGCCATATTGAAGTCTAGATTTAGTTGAAATTGTTTGGGGGTGCCATGGCACAGAACTTGACATGCAAGAAAACCAAAACCCCCATGGGTGATCCCAATTTTCAAACTATACTCTTCAATGAACTCATCTAGGGGTGCAATGATCATATTGACACCACAGACGTGTCACTGAAGGTGATACCATTTGGTGGTAAAGAAAGAATAATTACATTTTGTTTCACTAAGATGTTATTTTAGCCCCAAGTATTAAATTTTCATAAGACTTGATAAAAAAAAATGGACCATATAGTTTGTTGCATCGTTTTTCCTAAGTACGCCAGTACCCGCCAGGTAATCTGGATCTAATTTTGAGTTACAATACAAAGCTGAGAAAAGAAGGACCTCATGTTGGATTTTAGATTTTACTGGACTATTTGTGGGCACCTTATCACATTTGAGAAGCCCCTGAGGTGCCAGAACAGCAGAAATACTCTACATGTGAGCCCATTTTACAAATTACACCCCTCAATGCACTCATCCAGAGGTGCAGTGAGCATATTGACACCACAGGTGTTTGTGTCACAAAATTTTATACTAGGAGGCAGTAAAGAAAAAATAATTTCATTTTTACTACTAAAATGTTGTTTTAATCGCAGGATTTGCAACTTTCAAAAGGGCAATAAGTAAAAAGGCCCCATAATGTGTTACACAATTTCTCCTGAATGTGGTAATATACCACATGTGAAAGTTTGGCCACGCTGCAGGGCTCAGGAGGGTAGGAATGTCATTTGAAATTTGGAGCACAGATTTTCCTAAAGTAGTTTGTGAACTTCATTTGTAGATCCCTTAAGTGCCAGAATAGGAAAAAACCCTGTCTGGAAAAGGATTACTCCCTTCTGGAATTCATCTATGGGTGTAGTGACGACTTTGTCTTTGGAACACACCCATTTCAGTGAATGTTGCAGAATTAAAAATTGCAAATAAGCCCATGTCGTGTAGTGCAGTGCCCGTACATTGTGCCCAGCTTGTGCTTCTGGAGAGACACACTCCATAAATTAAGAGGGCTCTCCTCACTACAACAATACTAAACATGTGGATATAAATTGTGGTTTACGGTACGCTCACACGAGCGTATGAATCAGACGAGTGCAATGCGAGAAAATAACTCATTGCACTCGGACCAATGTTAATCAATGAGGCCGAGCAGTTGGTCAGCTTTTTTCTCATCCAGATTCTGGATGCAAGAAAAGTCACAACATGCTTAACCCAGACTTGTCATATTAAGATAGGTCATGAATTGTAATTAGTGGGGGTCCATCAACCCCATGATCCACTGTAATATGTTCCAGCAGTGGCCTGAACTAAGTGATGCACAGGTTGGTTACAGCAGCCCAGTAGATTGCTTGGTGGCCGCAGCTGAGCACTGCAGAACATTCACTTCAATTGTAGATAAAGGGCAATACTTAGCTGCAGCCACTTGCTGCCCATATGGATTTTGCTGGAAATCACTATGACAAGCGAGATGTCTCCTATAACAATTTTTCTTTATGAATTACACCAAATGTAGAGTTCTTTGTTTTAAATATGAAGGATTATGTTTGGAGAAAGAAAAACATTGTATTGCAGCATAAAAATTCATACCATCTGTATAACATGGTAATAGAAGTATCATGGTTTGGGCCTATTTCGCTCATTCTGGCCCATGACAGCTTGTTGTCATTGATGGAAAAAAAATTATGAATGATGGCAGCAAATTCTAAAGGAAAATATTAGGACATCTGTCCATGAATCTAAAGAAACATGACTCATGCATCGAGACAATGAGCAATAACACTTAAGTCGTTCTACAAAGGAATGGTTAAAGCAGGGGTGGGGAACCTTTTTTCTGCCGGGGGCAATTTGGAAATTTCTACCAACCTTCGGGGGCCACACAAAATTATCAATGTTTAAATGACCCTGCTATATTTGGTGAAACAATTAATTAACTGGGGGCATGCACACCACATGAGGGGCTGGGGGAATGCACACCACAAGAGGGGCTGGGGGCATGCACACCACAAGAGGGGCTGGGGGCACAGACACCACAAGAGGGGCTGGGGGCACAGACACCACAAGAGGGGCTGGGGGCACAGACACCACAAGAGGGGCTGGGGGCACAGACACCACACGAGGGGCTGGGGCACAGACACCACACGAGGGGCTGGGGCACAGACACCACACGAGGGGCTGGGGCACAGACACCACACGAGGGGCTGGGGCACAGACACCACTGGAGGGAGCACAGATATCACTGGGGGGAGGCACAGACATCACGGGGTGGCTGCTCACAGGACTGGGGGGGGCTGCACACAGGAATGGGGGGATAGGCTGCACACAGGACTGGGGGATAGGCTGCACACAGGACTGGGGGATAGGCTGCACACAGGACTGGGGGATGGGCTGCACACAGGACTGGGGGGATGGGCTGCACACAGGACTGGGGGGGATGGGCTGCACACAGGATTGGGGGGATGGGCTGCACACAAGACTGGGGGGATGGGCTGCACACAGGACTGGGGGGATGGGCTGCACACAGGACTGGGGGGGATGGGCTGCACACAGGACTGGGGGGATGGGCTGCACACAGGACTGGAGGGATGGGCTGCACACAGGACTGGGGGGATGGGCTGCACACAGGACTGGGGGGATGGGCTGCACACAGGACTGGGGGATGGGCTGCACACAGGACTGGGGGATGGGCTGCACACAGGACTGGGGGATGGGCTGCACACAGGACTGGGGGATGGGCTACACACAGGACTGGGGGATGGGCTGCACACAGGATTGTGTGGGGGTGCACACAGGACATTGGGGGGCTGCACACAGGAATGGGGGGCTGCACACAGGACTGGGGGATAGGCTGCACACAGGACTGGGGGATGGGCTGCACACAGGACTGGGGGATGGGCTGCACACAGGACTGGGGGGATGGGCTGCACACAGGACTGGGGGGATGGGCTGCACACAGGACTGGGGGGGATGGGCTGCACACAGGACTGGGGGGATGGGCTGCACACAAGACTGGGGGGATGGGCTGCACACAGGACTGGGGGGATGGGCTGCACACAGGACTGGGGGGGATGGGCTGCACACAGGACTGGGGGGATGGGCTGCACACAGGACTGGAGGGATGGGCTGCACACAGGACTGGGGGGATGGGCTGCACACAGGACTGGGGGGATGGGCTGCACACAGGACTGGGGGATGGGCTGCACACAGGACTGGGGGATGGGCTGCACACAGGACTGGGGGATGGGCTGCACACAGGACTGGGGGATGGGCTACACACAGGACTGGGGGATGGGCTGCACACAGGATTGTGTGGGGGTGCACACAGGACATTGGGGGGCTGCACACAGGAATGGGGGCTGCACACAGGACTGGGGGAGGGGTGCACACAGGACTGGGGGAGGAGTGCACACAGGACATTGGGGGGCACACTGCGCTGAGAGTTTCATGCAACTCTGGGGGAGAGGGTTTATAGAACTGGGGTGGGGAGGCACAAAACATTGGGCAGGGCACATAGCAGCAGAGGGCCGGCGCTGGACTCACAACAGCATCGCACTCACATCACTGGAATGCAGGCGCTGGACACACAGCATCAGAAGGAGAAGGCAGGCACAGAGCTCCGGAGGGCAGGCGCCGGACACACAGCATCAGAAGGAGAAGGCGGGCACAGAGCTCCAGAGGGCGGGCATACAGCATCAGAAGGAGAAGGCGGGCACTCAGATCCGGAGGGCAGGGGGCGGGCACACAGCATCAAAAGGAGAAGGCGGGCACTCAGCTCCGGAGGGCAGGGAGCGGGCACACAGCATCAGAAGGAGAAGGCGGGCACTCAGCTCTGGAGGGCAGGGGGTGGTCACTCAGCATCAGAAGGAGAAGGCGGGCACTCAGCTCCAGAGGGCAGGGGGCGGGCACACAGCATCAGAAGGAGAAGGCGGGCACTCAGCTCCGGAGGGCAGGGGGCGGGCACACAATGCTGGAAGCTGTGAGGTAGCTGTGGGACCCGCCCACAAAGTAAGTCCTGATCACATTGGCACTGGCCGACGGGAGAACACAGTGGTACGCACAAGCAGCAATGTGTGGATTTAAAGGGCCGGCGGCCTGAAAAACTGCGGTGACTGCACGAGCACTGCCTCCCCCGGGAATCTGCCCGGGGGCCGCATAAAAGGTCATGTTCCCCACCCCTGGGTTAAAGAATAAGAAAATTAAGGGGCCAGCTTCAGCATTTGTGGAAGGCTTTAAGTCACTTTTCTTTTTTTGTCTTGTGGTATTTGTTGGCATTTGTTGTGTCAAAATGAGGCAAGTGGTTAATTCATTTTGTTCAAAATAAAAAAAATGGAAATTATTTTTGTCTTTAATCATTTTTAAGGTGTCCATAAAGTCATTTCATGGGGAGACTGAAATACTTTTACAGAGAAATTTTCCATGTTATTAATAAGGCTACATTCACACGACCATTCCGTTTTTGCTGTCCGTAAAAAACGGTCCTGTTTTTCCACGGATGCATCTGTGTAGCATCCATGTGACAACCGCATCCATCCCGTTCCGTTCCGTGTACAGTCCGTGTGTCATCCGTGACTTCTGTTTTTTTTGCAGACTACAAAAAAATGCAGAAGGAAAGTTACATACACTCCAGGGTATCTGGCCAGATGCTGGTCCCCATATAAGGTCTATGGGGAACAGAATCAGGCACAAAGGGGAAGGAGGAAGCGCTACATACTCACCGATCACCAACACAGCTGTCACACTGCTCCCGCGGCAGCTCTTTGTTCCTCCTGAGCCGGCCACTCATTAGGCTCATTTCAAATCCACTGCTTCTCTGCTCATGGGCGTCTGTGATTGGTTGCACTCTGATAGCTGTCACTCAGTGTGGAGGCATGTCAGACTGCAAGCAATCACAGCCGCCAGTAGGCGGGTCTATATTGTACAGTACAATAAATAAATAACTTTAAAAAATCGGCGTGTGGTCCCCCCAATTTTGATACCAGCTAAGATAAAGGCTCATAGCTGCTGGCTGGTATTCTCAAGCTGGGGAGACCCACGTTATTGGGAGACCCCAGCCTAAAAATATCAGCCAGCAGCTGGCTGGAATTGCCACTTCATTAGATGGGACAGTCCTGGGACTTTACCCGGCTAATCCTGAATGCCCTGGTGTGGTGGCAAACAGAGTTATATATGGGTTGATACAGTTGTGTAATGTCACCTGACATCAAGCCCAGGAGTTAGTGATGTCACAGCATCTATCAGATACCTGACATCACAAACAGAGTCAGTAATAAAAAAATAGACAAAAAAAAATGTATTTGAAAAAACACTCCCCAAAACATTCCCTCTTTTACCAATTTATTGGAAGAAAAAACAAATACAGGTCTGGTATAATCCAATAAGGGGGTCCCACGACGATCCATACTCACTGTCCCAGTCAATGAAGAACAGAATATTCCCCATTGGCTGGGAGAGCAGTGCAGTGACCTGAGCTAAAATCAATAGTTCAGGCCAGGTCACTGCAGGGCATGACGAGCACCGACGTCATGAGGTTAGCTAGGTATATTACCTGGATGATGAACGCCGCTGCACTCCTGATGTCAGCGCTCGTCACTGACTTCCATTGTCCGTCGCATTCACAAACAAAGTATTGCAAGCAGCCTGTGACATCACCGCTAGTCACAGTCTCGGGCCGCCCACGAGACTTGATGTGAGAATGCGGCAGGCATGGAAGTCAGTGACGAGCACTGACGTCAGGAGTGCAGGACTTCATCACCACAGGTAATGAACTTTGCTAACCTCCGAATGTCGGCGCTCATCATCCCCGATGCTGCTGACACGCTGCAGTGCAAGCATCTGCGAGGCTGGCGAGGAGTGGGACACAGACTGCAGGGGCACCCGACGGAAGCCACACAGCAGTGCTTCCGTGTGGTTTCCGGGGATTTTGTGGACCCATTGACTTGTATTGAGTCACGGTCTGTTATTACGGAACAGAATAGGCCGTGTTCCATAATAACAGAACGGATATACGGCATCCGATGTGTTTTTTGTAGGAACTAATGCACACAGAAGTGCTTCCGTGTGCCAACCAATCCTACACAAAAGAAATTGAAAAGATGGTCCTGTCAGAAGGACCGCAAAAAGCAGCAACTGAACAGGACAAACAGAACGGTCGTCTGAATGAGCCCTAAGTCGCAAATGATGAATCAGACAAAAACGTGTACAAACAACCACCCACAAAGATGGATTTAAAAAAAAAGTTAAACACGTAAAATAAACTTTATAAAGGGCACAAAAATAAGGAACAGATTAAAAAAACTATGAGAAAGACACTAAATACTAGAAGAGGGTGCAAACACAATAAATAATCGGGCCCAGCATTTTGGAATGACCAATTCAAAGTCCTGGCATTAATCCCAATGAAATGTTGTAGAAGGACCTGAAATTAGCAGTTCTTAGGAGAAAATCCACGAAGATAGCAAAGTTGTTTTGCAGGTAGGAAAAGGCAAAATTCTCCTAAGTCCATGATCATTATTGATCAACATGTATAAGAAACCATTAGATCCAATTATTGCTACACAAAGGGTACATTTTAGATACTGACAGTAAAGTTTCACATACTTCTGCAATTTACGTGATTTTCCTCATTTAAACAATGATAAAGTTTAATATTTTACACTTATTTGTTTGATTTTGTCTCTTTATGTCCTTTTAAGAGTTGTGTTTAAATCTGATGTAGTTTTAGGTAAAATTTATGAAAGAATATCTAAAATTATGAAGGGTTCATAAACTCCTGACAGCAATTCTGCTGCTTGAATTGACTTCATGTAACAGAGCATATCTTCCTCTTACAGTCTACTCTGTTGGCTGGGCGTCATTGTGGATGTCATGGTGATTGACAGCTGGCTCCCCATAGTTAGGTAGCGGGGAGCTGACTATCAAACAGCATGACAACTGTAGTGATGCTTGACCAACAGAGCAGAGCATAAGGAAGAAGCTGCTTTGTTTCATGAGGTCAAGTGTAGCAGCAAAATTGCCGTCAGTAGTTTGTGGACCCCTCATAATTTTACACATTCCTGACGTCACCAGAATGTCGTGATGACGTCATCAGAAATTATAGAAATGCCTGTAGTAGTGGTCCGTGACTGCTCAGAGTCGTCAGAAATTGTCATCAGGAAGAACAGTCAGGTAACTAAGATCTACCTGCCTGTAAGATCTTTGCTTAGCAAAAAATAAGCCAAGTCCTGGACAACCCCTTTAAGCATAAAGTATCAATTCATTTCACCTATAAAGGCTGCACAGCAAGGAAACTGGTACATCATAAAGCAGCATGTGGTTGCGGGGCGCAGTTTTTTTTCTGCAGGGTACAGTAACACTACATTTAGTCTTCATCCAAAGTATTTTATCCAGAGATGGTCAAGCTGCAATAATACCCATTAGATTATTGATGAGATCTAAAACTATATCTAATGTGTACTGTATGTTTTCTTGTTTTCCTGTGCTTTTCCTATTCTGGAATGTTTCTTCACTAAGTGGCCCCATCTAATATATAAAGCTCAGTGTATGTGTGTATGTGTGTGTGTGTGTGTCCGCTAAAGGAATCCGCACCGTCGCATGTACAATCACGAAATTTTGCACAGACACCTTATGTGACCCAGTGAGCGTAGTAGACTATGTTTGGGCGGGAAAATTTAACCTTATGCTTTCCAGTTACGTTACAAAATCCTACAGCCATTAAACTGAATGGAGCTGGGAGCTACAGTAGGCTATAAATAGCAACTGTCAGTGGTTGCTATAGGAACAAAATAAACTGTTAGAATAAGATAGGATAGACGGATACAGAGAGACAGAAAAAGACAGACAGACAGAGAGACAGACTGGGCAAAGAGACAGCCGGAGAAAGAGACAGCCGGGCAAAGAGACAGCCGGGCAAAGAGACAGCCGGGCAAAGAGACAGCCCTGGAAAGAGACAGCCCGGGAAAGAGACAGCCCGGGAAAGAGACAGCCTGGGAAAGAGACAGCCCGGGAAAGAGACAGCCCGGGAAAGAGACAGCCCGGGAAAGAGACAGCCGGGCAAAGAGACAGCCCGGGAAAGAGACAGCCCGGGAAAGAGACAGCCCGGGAAAGAGACAGCCCGGGAAAGAGACAGCCCGGGAAAGAGACAGCCCGGGAAAGAGACAGAGAGAGAGATACAAAGATTGAAACAGACTGATGGAAATACAGAGAGATAGAAACAGACAGACAACGAAAGAGACAGACAGACAGCGACTGGGAGAGAGACAGAGAGACAGTTACTATCCCGGGCAACGCCTACAGCTAGTACATAATATAAAGCTGTCGGGCAAAGAATGATTGTTCAAAAAGGAGCCATCTCTCCACATTCCTCACTGACTTCTCCAGCAGTGGCTTATCTTACAGAGAAGAAAAGGATCGGCAGTTTGAGATTGGACTTCACTCGAAATCATCTGTAGGGGGAGAGTCAGGAGGTCCCCATACAAATTAAACTGTTGGCTGAGCTCACTGATATTGATTTTATGTTGTCCTATGAGTAAATACAACTCATTAAGATTGATTATCCTCCTGCTGAACAATTCCTAAGGTGTTTGCCACTTTCCACATTGTAGCTTTCAATAACTTATTAAATTACATACTTATGAACAAAATAACAATTTGCTTCAAAATTGTTCTTTGCTACTGATTTAAAAAAAAAGGTTTTACATATATATATATATATATATATATATATATATATATATATATATAAAATGTATATACTTATAAATCTTGTAAGTCATGCAAGGACAAATTGTGAATTTCTGCGTAATATTTGTTGGGTTTTTTTCAGCTCAGGTTTGCAAAAAAGAACTTGAACAGAGTATACCACCCTGAAAGCACTACAAATAATGAGGCACATGAAATGATGTACTTTGTATCCCTTTCAATTAATGCTATTATAAATGTATAGGCATTCCCTGTTAAACATTTGACATTAATCATGAGCCCACGCATAATTCTCAAATTTGTAGTTTTGCACTAAATTTGACATCAATTAATGAAGTAAGGTATTAAAATATATTTGCATCCAAAAAATCTTTTGGATTTACAAAACAAGTGTTGCATCATCACAACACCTCTGGCAACGAACAGCATGCTCTTTGCAAATTAAATATACCGAAACAATACCCCTCGCTGCTGTAATTATTCGAAACTGTAGCTAAAATTGACTGAGGCTTAATTATATTCTTCTGAGGTTTACACAGGAGGGTCTGAGGGAAGATCTAGGATGAAGAGATGTAGACTGATGAAATTGTGTCTCAAATGAATATTTCTGCACAGGATTACAAATCGCTTGTCTGAGCAAAGCACAGGTACAACAATGATGAACTTGAAATTATTAATTGTGTTCTAAACAAAACAGCACTGCAATACAACAATATATGGAAAGCACATAATCAAACGAGAGATTATACCCACAAAATGTTGTGCAAAACTTTATATTTAATTACAAATTAGCAAAAGTCTGGTAGACATCTCATGAGAATGTAACTTGCAGTAAATATACTGTATAGTGCACTCAATGCCAGATTTTAGCAGTATAGGGACAGCAGCCTTGGGTGTTATAAGTGGCCCGCAAGGAAGAAGGAATGGAATATTTACATAGAAATGCACTAAACAGTATTAATGATAGGATTATAACCATATAAGTTATATGTATCTAGGGGAGTTGAAAAAATGAGAAGTACAGACAATCTAATATATACAGCTGAGTGAGTGCGTGTGTGTGTGTGTGTGTGTGTGTGTGTGTATGTGTATCTATGTATGTATGTGTGTATGTCCGCTAAAGGAATCCGTAGAAATTACAATCACAAAATTTTGCACAGACGCCCCATGTGACTCAGGGAACTATGTTTTGACCAGAAAATGTAAACCCGCGCTTTACAGTTACTCTCCAAAAATCCTGCCTCCATTAGAGTCATTGGAGCTGGAAGCCACAGGTTATTATTAGCAGCTCTGATTGTTGCTATAGGAACGAAAGACATTCATAGTATAACAAGCTTACGCGTGAGGTAATATGATATCGATGGGGAGACAGATAGAGAGAGAAAGAGACAGACAGAGACAGACAGACCCAGACAGGGAAAGAGACAGGCACAGACAGACAGAGAAAGAGAGAGACAGACAGACAGAGAAACAGACAGAGAAACAGACAGACGAGGAAAGAGACAGACCGGGGAAAGAGACAGACCGGGGAAAGAGACAGAAGGGGAAAGAGACAGACGGGGAAAGAGACAGACGGGGAAAGAGACACACAGAGAGACAGAGACAGGCAGACAGGGAAAGAGACAGACCGGGGAAAAATACAGATGGGGAAAGAGACAGACTGACCTGGAAAGAGACAGACCTGGAAGGAGACAGACCTGGAAGGAGACACAGAGATAGAGACAGAAACAGGCAGACAGGGAAAGAGACAGACAGCAAAAGAGAGAGACAGACAAAAACAAATGGGGAAAGAGACAGATGGGGAAAGAGACAGACCTGGAAAGCAGACAGACCTGGAAAAGAGACAGACCGGGGAAAGAGACAGACCGGGGAAAGAGACAGACCGGGGAAAGAGACAGACCGGGGAAAGAGACAGACCGGTGAAAGAAGTCCACCTTACACAAAGTCAGTGCAGAGGAAAAGGATAGAGACCACCCGCCCGGGTGGGGGATCCGAATGCAACCGGCGTGGCACCGGCCACCAGCACCTTGGTTTACCAAAGACTCGTGTGATTCATTGACTGTGAGTAATTAAATATCCCCTTGCCATCGCTATACCCTGCACGAAGACACTGGGCCCTGGGGCAACTATCCCTACCCACAGAGGGGTTAACATTGAGCTGCCACTACATCTCCCCCGGGTGCCCCATAACAGCAGCGGTGGTGTCCCAACTTACCACACACCGTGGGTGGCATCACAAACTTAATACGGCCTAGCCCGTACATCTATGTCCACCTTTTTATTCAGCGTGTCCGCGAGACCCCCTGGTCCGGAGACCCTCGAGCCACCCCATTTTGGAGGTCCGGATCCGAGCAGTGGCGGCTGTTGGCACGGGGGCGACACACTACAGCAAACAAAGCTACATTTAAGCTGAAAATGCTCTTTTAAGCTCAATACAATGTACAGAGAGCAAGAAAAATTGTGACTGGGTATATTCAGGAAGGCTGAGTGTATGCCATTAGTTCTCAAAACCAAAAGGCAGTGAAATGCACTAAGTAACATGATAGCCACTGGTCCACCACAAACTTCAGCAGAAAATTGAGTTAATACACAAGCAAATGACTGTGAGCCTTTCCTTGTTTACTGAACACAGAATCAGGTATGGATATCAGCAGTAGCTGATAGTGACACTGTCCAGGAACGAATTAAAGGATGTGGCCTGGCTGTTAGAATAGAATGATGACCGCAAGTAGAGGAGTAGGAGGATCACTTTAGACTTGTTTGTATCGCTGGCCAGATTGCTTTTCTACACTAGCAGGTGACGCCAATTCATGTGCTCATGAAGAGCTGTTGTTCTTAAAAGGGGGCTTTACATGCTACGATATCATTAATGTTTTATCGTCGGGGTCACGTCGTTAGCGACACACATCCGGCGTCATTAACGGTATTGCAGCGTATAATGACTGCTTTACACGAGTCGATCTATCGTGCGATAGCACAAGCAATCGTCCCCGCCCCCGTCGTTTTTGCGTCACGGGCAAATCGCTGCCCGTGGCGCACAAACTCGTTTAACCCCCGTCACACGTACTTACCTTCCGGATGACCTCGCTGTGGGCGACGAACATCCACTTCCTGAAGTGGGAGGGACGTTCGGCGTCACAGCGACGCCACACGGCAGCCGGCTAATAGAAGCAGAGGGGCGGAGATGAGCGGGATGTAAACATCCCGCCCACCTCCTTCCTTCCACATAGCCGGCGGGACGCAGGTAAGCTGTGTTCATCGTTCCCGTGGTGTCACATGGAGCAACGTGTGATGCCACGGAAACGATGAACAACCGGCGCAATTTTAATTAAACTATTTTATGAAACCTAGTGACGACTCGAGTACATGACTCACGATTTGTGAGCGATACTGCGTCGCTAGGAGGTGTCACACGAGACGACATCGTGTACGATGCCGGATGTGCGTCACGAATACCGTGACCCTAACGATGCATTGCACGATAGCTCGTCTCGTGTAAAGCACCCTTTACACTTATCAGCGACCTTAAACGTCCTCCAAAGTGAAAATCGTTCACCATGGAGAGGTCGTCCTAAAACCAAAAATTGTTAATGGTTGTTTAAAGATGTTGTTCCTTGTTCCTGCGGCAGCGCACATCGCTGTGTGTGACACTGCAGGAGCGAGAAACCTCACCTTACCTGCGTCCCGCCCGCAATGAGGAAGGAAGGAGGTGGGCGGGATGTTCGTCCTGCTCATCTCCGCCCCTCCGCTTTGATTAGCCGGCCGCTTAGTGACGTCGCGGTCACGTCGCCGTGACGCCGAACGCACCTCCCCCTTGAGGGAGGGATTGTTCGGCAGTCACAGCGACGACGCCGACCAGGTAAGTGCGTGTGAAGCTGCCGTAGCGATAATGTTCGCAGCGGCAGCGATCACACGATATCGCATGCACGACGGAGGCGGGTGCTTTTGCGTACGATATCGCTAGCAGTTGCTAGAAATATCGTGGCGTGTATAGCCCGCTTTAGTTTTCTAAGTCAGTTTGTCCATATCTTATTTTTCTCCTGCATATTGAAAAAGTTTTTTGGCTGGAAAAGTGAAAAAGAATTCCCAAACGACCTCAGTCATGACTGGAGCCTTTTAAAGTTGTTGAGTGTCCTCTACTAACTGTAGTTGCAGCATTACCAGCTCCCAAGCGGACTATAGGAGCAGATCTTTTCCTCTAACAAATCAACTTCTTGTCAGGCTAATCTGGTTCTCAGGTCTTGCCCACTAAACAATCATAATCTATGACGCTGCTGATAGTTGCCTCAGTGGGGGAAATGACGTAAGCTGCTTGCCCCCTTTTAATTACTTGCAGCTTCTACATTCTTATTGCTAGATGCTATTTTTCATTCTTTTAAAGGGAACCTGTCAGGTAAAAAAAATGGGTTATGGGGTTAATCTGCAGGTTAACAGCATTTTGCACTGCACTGAGAGCCAATTGCTGGGAGTGAATGAACTTTATTCTTCCTCAGGCTTTTAGTCATAGGTGTGGTTTCAGTCACTACTCAATGCATAGTGAGCGGCAGTTGTAACTGTGCCCCTGACACTGACTGTCAGCCATTGGCATTGCCATCTTTTCTTTTAGTACACGTTATTTATTACACTGTAATTAACTTAATGGGCACAGAACATGACCTGTTAACACCACGCTACCGCCAATAATGGAAAATTGTTGGTAAATAATATATTATTTTATTCCATAGGTCAGCAACATGTTTCAAAGATCCAGTCCCCTTCTTCAGGACCAAGCAAAAAATCAACAATATGCAGACACAAGCAGTTGACAGTTATATATACACATGTGGAGAGATAAAGACCGCCTACTAGAACTTCAAACAACATCTGCCTAAATGGAGCAGCATTGTGGAAAAATGCAGAAACATTATATTGACAACCTAATAAAAAAATTATACAATCAGTGCAGTGAGACGTAATGTTAATTTACAAACTTTAAGAATATAAACAAAAAAAAAAAACAAAGAAAAAAAAACACAGAGCATCACACCCTGTTACCTGCAATATACAATGAAAATGATGTGAAATATATGAGAAAAAAAGGAACAGTCGTACACTGCAAAACCACAATGAATTCTACATAATACCTTTTTTTCCCTCATATATTTCACATCACGTACAGATACACACCTGTTCACATTGGTAGGTGCTGTCAGCACAGTTTGAAGTCAGGTTAGTACCAGCGTGGGAAACCAGCAAGGGAACCCCTGTTTTCATTCTGTTTTCATTGTATATTGGATGTAACAGGGAATGATGCTCTGGATTTGCACTCTAGCCCCTGGGAGCTTGATTAGCCTTTTTTGTGTTCAACTGCTGATCTTGTAGGTTTTTAAAACCCAGAAAAGATGCAGTTTAGAGTAGGACCCAGCAAAGGAGGGTGCCGTGAAGGGGCGCCGGGCTTGTATTACAGTGGCCATTTTAATATTCTAAATACCTCCAAAAATATTTATTAGGTAGAATTTATTGTAGTTTTGCAGTGTGCGACTGTTACTTTCTTTTTTTATATATATATATATATATATATATATATATATATATATATATATATATATTTACACACACACACACACATGTACTAAAATCGTAGTGATAGGTACCACACTAAAGATTGAAGGAAAAGGCAAAAATCTAATTTTAAAAAATATATATGGGGACCTCTTCGTAACATATAATTTGCAAAGTGATTCAATGTTAAGTATGCAAAATGAAAAAAAGAGGAAAATAATGTGTATGTATGGAGAAAAACGTTTCAATAAACATGTAGTACGAACAACTATATACAGTGACTTGATTTGTGAAGATCTTATTGTGTAAAGGCCCCGTTACACTTGCGTTATCGCTTGCAAGCATACCCGCCCCCGTCGTTTGTGCGTCACGGTCAAATCGCTGCCTGTGGCACACAATATCGTTAGTAGACGTCACACGGACTTACCTGCCGAGCGACGTCGCTGTTGCCGGTAAATCGCCCCCTATCTAAAAGGGGCGGTTCGCGCGGCGTCACAGCGGCGTCACTAAGCAGCCGCCCAATAGAATCGGAGGGGCGGAGTTGAGCGGGCCGAACATCCCACCCACCTCCTGCCTTCCGTATTGCCGGCGGCCACAGGTAAGCTGTAGTTCGTCGTTTCCGAGGTGTCACACATAGCGATGTGTGCTGCCTCGAGACAACAAACAACCTGCGTCCTGAACCAGCAACGATTTTTTGAAAAGGAACGACATGTCAACGACGGACGATTAGGTGAGTATTTTCCATCGTTAAAGGTCGTTCGTTGGTGTCACACGCAACGACGTCGCTAACGAGGTCGGATGTCTGTCACGAATTCCATGACCCCAACGACGTCTCGTTAGCGATGTCCTTACGTGTAACGGGGCCTTTAGACTAATGGGAAAAAACAGAAGTGAAAAATAATGATAAACTGATAAATAAAAGCTGCAAAAATGTGTCAAGAAAAAAAACTTTTTATTTGAGCAAGAAAAAACTCCTATTAATGATAATAGGGAGAAGGAGGATAAGAACATCGCAAAAAGTGCTATAAAACCGAGGCGATTAGCTTACTATTGGAGTAGCCCAACTCTCTTCGGAGACCTCATTGAAAAGAATAGAAAAAGTAAACACAATTAAAAATAATTTTATTATGGCTAAAAAATAGTTAAAAATATGGAGAAACGAGTATATGAGTATGTGTCTGAGAGATCCAGGTAGCCAAATCCTCACCGCATATATAAAAAAAATCCAAATGTTAATATTAAATAAATGTTAGTCAAAGTTTAAAAATAACTATATACAGCTTTCTTTATATATATTTCAGGGAAAATTTATATACTAATAAGATCGGGAACCATGTGGCTTAATAGGAAAGAATGCGGCAGGTGGACAAAAGCCCTCTTACATTGCATAGAATGTGCTCTGAGACTTACTGATTGAATGCGCAGGCGCCAGCAGGTAACTAGAGTACAGACCGTGGGAAAATCCATTGTGCGCTTTCGCTAAAGGGGGCTATACATGCTACAATATCGTTAATGTTTTATCGTCGGGGTCACGTTGTTAGTGACGCACATCCGGCGTCATTAACGATATCGCAGCGTGTAACACTTACCAGCGACCTTAAGTGACCTCAAAAATGGTGAAAATCGTTCACCATGGAGAGGTCGTCCCAAAACCAAAAATCGGTAATGGTTGATTATCGATTTGGTTCGTCACTCCTGCGGCAGCACACATCGCTGTGTGTGACACCGCAGGAGCGAGGAACGTCTCCTTGCCTGCCGCTGGCCGCAATGCGGAAGGAAGGAGGTGGGCGGGATGTTACGTCCCGCTCTTCTCCGCCCCTCCGCTTTGATTGGCCGGCCGCTTAGTGATGTCGCGGTGACATCGCTGTGATGCTGAACGTCGCTCCCCCTTGAGGGAGGGATTGTTCGGCAGTCACAGCGACGACAACGACCAGGTAAGTGCGTGTGACGCTGCCATAGCGATAATGTTCGCTGCGGCAGCGATCACACGAAATCACATGCACGACGGGGGCAGGTGCTTTTGCGTACGATATCGCTAGCAATTGCTAGCAATATCATAGCGTGTAAAGCCCGCTTAACCCTAGAACGCATACCTGGGGCCTCGCAGCCCTGCTAGGTCATTTGTTTTCTATGGTAGATTGTTATGCTTGCGCGTTCTAGGGTTAAGTTACTAAGGTTCAAAACAAGTGACATGACCACCGTACTGCGCAGACTCTCAGGGGTGAAGGAGTACAAACCATGGGAAAAAGACAGTTCCTATGTAAATGATGATGATAAGAGGTGGAGGTATTAAGTGGCATTAGCACATGTGATGCCACTGGAAATGGAAAATCAAATTAAAATTCTTTATCGGAAATTGTAAAGGAAATTAAAGAAATGTAGGAGTCATGAAAAAAACTGGAGAAAATATATATATAGAAATATAGATGAAAAGACCTATATTAAAACCAATATAATCTACTACCTAAGGGACATAAAATATAAGTATAGAAATAAATATTAAATATAAATATAATACATACATATAAAAGAATAAAATGTTATATTCAATTAAGATACATAGTGTTAAAAATTGAATAAAAAATGTATATTGTAAAATTATCGTTAATAGTTAGTAGAAAAGATCTGCAATTTCATTAAGACCTCTGGGTTTCAAAATATCGAGTTTATAAATCCAAAAAGTCTCTTTTTCTCAGGGCCTCAAGTCTATTAGGAATATTGACTGGGATTTGTTCAATAGGGATTATTCTAAGGTTTGCCCTTTTATTATGCACCAAGGAACAGTGTCGGGCGAACCCATGCAATCGAAAACCTTTTTTGATATTGTGTCTATGGGAGTTAAGTCTAATATGGAGATGTTGGATTGATCTACCAACATATTGTTTTCCACATTCACAGACAATCAAATACATGATATAGTCCGACTGGCATGTAAAATGTCCCTTAATATTAAAATTTTCAGAGCTCTCATACGAGCAAAACATTTTCCTTTTATGTGTAATGGAGTAGAAACATAAACAATTTTTGGAAAAACATTTGAAAACACCTACAGGCAGATCCAATCCTTTGCTCATGGTAGGATTTTTCAGTGTGCTGGGTGCTAATGTTTCTAAAGGGTACTTTACATGCTGCGATATCGGTACCGATATTGCTAGCGAGCGTACCCGCCCCCGTCAGTTGTGCGTCCCGAGCAAATCGCTGCCTGTGGCGCCCAACGTCGCTAACACCCGTCACATGGACTTACCTTCCCTGTGACGTTGCTCTGGCTGGTGATCCGCCTCCTTTCTAAGGGGGCGGTTTGTGCGGCATCACAGCGACGTCACACGGCAGCTGTCCAATAGCAGAGGAGGGGCGGAGATGAGCGGGAAGTAACATCCCGCCCACCTCCTTCCTTCCTCATTGCCGGTGGACGGAGGTAATGAGATGATCTTCACTCCTGCGGTGTCACACATAGTGATGTGTGATGCCGCAGGAACGAGGAACAACCTCGCTACGTACGAGACAACGATTTTTGGTAAATGAACGACCTCTCATATACCAACAATATTTGTCTCTTTTGCGATCGTTTAAGGTCGCTCCTGCCTGTCACACGCTGCGATGTCGCTAATGGTGCCGGATGTTCGTCACAAATACCGTGACCCCGACGATATATCGTTAGCGATGTCGCAGCGTGTAAATGGCCCTTAAGTGTAGGGGCTTGCCTATAGGTGATACCAGGGTGGCTAGGTATCAACCCTTTCAGAACAGGGTCATTCAGTAAAATATCCCAATGTTTGGATAAAATCTTTTTAATAGAAACATTGTCTTTATTCTAGGTGGTAAAACAAATAGAGCTAAAATCCGATGTTTTGTTATATACTGTGGTGTTCTTTTTGGGCAAAACCAAAACCTTTTTGCAATTAAACTGAGTGATGGCACCGATTACAGCTGCGGCTCAGTCAGTCTCTGCCTGAAGCCACAGTGCACAGTCATGTTCTGTGCCCGCACTCTGTGACTTCAGCATGTAGCAGAGATGGGACTTCGTGTGGATTACATCGGAACTGGGTGTTTGGGGTTAATAAATTGAAGAAAGAGGGTTTAATTCAAATAAAGGATTATTTCTGTGTTTTTGTTTATTTCTTTTCACTTGCAGTATTAGTAATGGGGTGAATCTCATAGCCGCCTTCCATTACTAATCTAGGGCTTAGTGGTAGCTGCGAGCTGTCATTAATTACACCAGGGCAATTGGCATGAGCCAGGTAAAGTGCCAAGATTTCCGAATATAATGGAAGAGGAGAAGAGTCACCGTAAACTGATCAATTGCTGGGACTTGCCGGGTCTCGCTGTTTGAGGACATCGCAAAACCAGGAATTGGAGAAGCAGGAAGCTCATTTGCATATTTCCAGTGAATTCTGGGAAGAGGAGAAGAGTCGCCGTAAGCTGATCGATTGTTGGGACTTGCCGGGTCTCGCTGTTTGAGGACATCGCAAAACCAGGGATTGGAGAAGCAGGAAGCTCATTTGCATATTTCCAGTGAATTCTGGGAAGAGGAGAAGAGTCGCCGTAAGCTGATCGATTGCTGGGACTTGCCGGGTCTCGCTGTTTGAGGACATCGCAAAACCAGGGATTGGAGAAGCTGGAAGCTCATTTGCATATTTCCAGTGAATTCTGGGAAGAGGAGAAGAGTCGCCGTAAGCTGATCGATTGCTGGGACTTGCCGGGTCTCGCTGTTTGAGGACATCGCAAAACCGCGCGCGACTTTCGCCTGTCATACGCTACATCAGCAATATGGAAGAGAAGAAAATCCACATGGTCACCTGCAACACATGCTACATGTTTACGGATCTGCCGCACAAAAAATCCAACTTCACCTGTCAAAAGTGCAAACTTGTTGCCCTCTTAGAGGAAAAGGTGCAGGGACTGGAAGAAAGAATAGCAACTTTGAAGCTAATTAAAGAACATGAGGACTTCTTGGACGAGGCAGAAGCAACCATTCAGGATATGGAAAGTGAGAAAAGCTTCAGAACACATACAGAGGCTGAAAAGTGGACACATGTGACCAAAAGAAGCCAGCGTATCAAGTGGTCGTCACCACCCACACAGCTTAGCAACCAATATGAAGCCCTCATGCTGGAGAACGAAAATGGCACAGCTCAGGATGATACCATATCTACAGAAGAAGACACAGTATCATCAAAAGAAGTTACTTTGTCAACAAAAGCAGAAACAAAAGACACTCAAAAGCACTCAGGAGCAACAAGCAGTGCGTCCAGAAAGAAAAGAAGAGTGGTAGTTATGGGTGACTCACTACTAAGAGGCAAGGAGGCAACTATCTGCAGGCCGGACATAACCGCACGAGAAGTATGCTGCCTCCCGGGAGCAAAAATCAAGGATGTGGCCAACAGGATACCAACTATCCTCGGATCCAAGGACGAATACCCGTTCCTATTGATACATGTAGGAACAAACGACACGGCAAGAAATGATCTACCAACTATTTGTGAAGACTTTGAAATTCTGGGGAAGAAAATAAAGGAACGGAACGTACAGGTTGTTTTCTCATCAATCCTCCCAGTCGATGGCCATGGTGTCAGAAGATGGAATAGGATATTAGATTTGAACAACTGGCTACGACGATGGTGCCGGCAGCAAGGATTTGGATTCTTGGACCATGGAGTGAATTACCTCTACGATGGACTTCTCGCAAGAGACGGGATACACCTCACAAAACCTGGGAAAAACACATTCTCCAGAAGGCTTGCCACACTAATCAGGAGGGCTTTAAACTAGAAGAAGAGGGGATGGGAGAAAAAACAGCAGACAAGAACATGCAGCAGAAGGACAAACTAATCAAGGATACTATATGCCGTAAAGAGGACCCAAGGCAGGGTACAAAGAAGGAAGCTAAGAAAAAGGGAGCAAAACTTCTTTCCTGCATGCTGACCAATGCAAGAAGCCTGACCAATAAGATGGAAGAACTGGAGCTGGTAATGTATGAGGAAAAATACGACATAGTAGGAATAACTGAGACATGGTTAGATGACAGTTATGACTGGGCGGCTAACCTGCAAGGATATGAATTGTTTAGGAGGGATCGTAAAAAAAGGAAAAGGGGTGGAGTCTGTCTATATATAAAGTCCAGTTTAAAGCCCAGACTAAGAGAAGATATTCAAGAGGGAAATGAAGAGGTGGAGTCTCTATGGGTGGAGATACAAGGAGGGAAAACTAATAAAATCCTCATAGGGGTTTGTTATAAGCCACCAAATATAACAGAAACCACTGAAAATGTATTATTGAAACAAATAGACAAAGCAGCAAATCACAATGAGGTGATTATTATGGGGGACTTCAACTACCCCGATATAGACTGGGAAACTGAAACCTGCGTATCTCAGAAAGGAAACCGGCTTCTGTCAGTAACTAAGGATAATTATCTGTCCCAACTTGTGCCGGGCCCAACTTGAGGGGCAGCCCTTCTCGACTTAATTTTAAGCAACAGGCCAGATAGAATAACAGACGTACGAGTGGATGGGCACCTAGGGAATAGTGACCACAATATAATACAATTCCACTTGTCTTTCAGTAAGGTGCCTTGGAGGGGGCTAACAAAAACGATGAATTTCAGGAAAGCAAAGTTTGATCAGCTTAGAGAAGACCTTCGCCAAATTGATTGGGACAATGTCCTCAAAAATGGGAGCACAGAAAATAAGTGGGAAATTTTTAAATCGGTATTAAACACCCACTGCGAGCGAGCCATACCATACGGAAATAAAAGGGCTAGGAATAGGAGAAAACCAATGTGGCTAAATAAGGATGTAAAAGTGGCAATGAATAATAAGAAAAAGGCATTTAAAAAGCTAAAACAAGATGGCAGCGAAGAAGCATTAAAAATATATAGAGAAAAAAATAAAATGTGTAAAAAACAAATACATTTAGCAAAAGTAGAAACTGAGAGACTCATTGCTAAGGAAAGCAAAACAAATCCCAAACTATTCTTTAATTATATAAACAGAAAAAAGATTAAAATTGATGGTGTTGGCCCTTTAAAGAATAATGAGGGTAAAATCATAGAAAGCGATGTGGGAAAAGCAAATGTTTTAAATACTTTTTTCTCAACTGTGTTCACACAGGAAAAGCATATGCCACGGGAAATGCAGAGTGATCATGTAAACGCTTCATTAAGTATGACCTGCCTAACCCAGGAAGAAGTGCAGAACCGACTTAGTATCATTAAAATTGACAAATCACCAGGCCCTGATGGCATTCACCCTCGGGTATTAAGGGAGTTAAGTAATGTGATAGACAGGCCTCTATTCCTTATATTTAAAGACTCTATAGAAACTGGGTCTGTTCCACTGGATTGGTGGCTAGCAAATGTGGTACCAATATTCAAAATAGGGTGTAAAAGGGAACCTGGAAACTATAGGCCGGTAAGCTTAACATCTGTTATGGGTAAAATGTTTGAAGGGTTTTTAAGGGATACTATTATGGAATGTCTCAATGTTAATAATTGTTTAACTCCATATCAACATGGATTTATGAAGGATCGCTCCTGTCAAACTAACCTGATCAGCTTCTATGAAGATGTAAGCTCTCACATGGACCGAGGAGAATCATTGGATGTCATTTAGCTCGACTTCGGTAAAGCATTTGACACTGTCCCACATAAAAGACTGCTAAGTAAAAGGAGAAAGCTTGGGCTCGGGGAAAATGTGTGTAGATGGGTAGGTAGCTGGCTTAGTGGTAGAAAACAAAGAGTGGTTATTAATGGCGCATACTCAGATTGGGCCAGGGTTACTAGTGGGGTGCCACAGGGGTCTGTATTGGGCCCCCTACTATTTAATATATTTATTAATGATCTGGTGGATGGTTTACAAAGTAAAATATCAGTATTTGCAGATGATACAAAACTATGTAAGGTAGTTAACACAAAGGAGGACAGTTTGCAACTACAGATGTATTTGAGTAAATTGGAGAATTGGGCTGAAAAATGGCAAATGAGGTTTAACACAGATAAGTGTAAGATTATGCACGTGGGAAGGAGAAACAGATGCTACGATTACTTACTAAATAGGAAACCGCTGGGGAAATCAGACATGGAAAAAGACTTAGGCATCTTAGTCAATAAGAATCTAAATTGGAGTGCCCAGTGTCAGGCAGCAGCCACCAAAGCAAATAGGGTGATGGGATGTATTAGAAGAGGTCTGGGGGCACGAGATGAAAACATCATTCTCCCTCTGTACAAATCACTCGTCAGACCACACTTGGAGTATTGTGTGCAATTTTGGGCACCGGTGCTCAAGAAAGACATTACTGAACTTGAAAGGGTTCAGAGGCGGGCTACTAAAATAATAAATGGAGTGGGTGCATTACAATACACAGAAAGGTTATCAAAATTAGGTCTATTTACTCTAGAAAAGAGAAGACTTAGGGGAGACCTAATAAATATGTACAAATATATCAGAGGGCCATATAGAGATCTCTCCCATGATCTGTTTGTACCAAGGACTATGACAAGAACAAGGGGGCATTTTCTTCGATTGGAGGAAAGAAAATTCCTACATCAGCATAGAAGAGGGTTCTTCATGGTAAGAGCAGTGAGGCCCTGGAACTCTCTTCCTGAGGAAGTGGTGATGGCCAACTCACTGAATGAGTTTAAGAGAGGAATGGATGCTTTTCTTGATAGCAAAAGTATAGAAGGTTATAAATAGCATAATCTTACAGGTAGATAGAAAAGCGACCTAGATTATTAGAGGAATGGGTGGGCTGCAACACCAAGACAGGTTATTAAACTTGGGGTTATTTAATTTGGAAAAACAAAGGCTTAGGGGGGATCTAGTCACAATGTATAAACATATGAGGGGACAGTACAGAGACCTTTCCAAAGATCTCTTTACACCTAGGCCTGCGACTGGAACACGGGAGCATCCGCTACGTCTCGAGGAAAGAAGGTTTAATCATAACCACAGACGAGGATTCTTTACTGTACGAGCAGTGAGACTATGGAACTCTCTGCCGCATGGTGTTGTAATGAGTGATTCACTACTAACATTTAAGAAGAGCCTGGACGCCTTTCTTGAAAAATATAATATTACCAGTTATGTATATTAGATTTTATGACAGGGTGTTGATCCAGGGAACTAGTCTGATTGCCGTATGTGGAGTAGGAAGGAATTTTTTTCCCCATTGGAGCTGTTTGACACATTGGGGTTTTTTTGCCTTCCTCTGGATCAACATGTTAGGCTACGGGTTGAACTAGATGGACTTAGATTCTCCCTTCAACCTTAAAAATTATGAAACTATGGATGCGACAATTTGACTGCATTCTCTACACACTCCTCCACCTTTTTTGTCTTTCCTGTCCTTTCTGAATATAGTATAGCCCTTTAGATTTGTCATTCAGTCATGCTCTCATCCAGCCAGGTTTCTGTAATGCCCACCACATCATAGTCCATGGGTGACATAAGAGTCTCCAATTCATTCATTTTGTTTGCAAAATGTCTTGTATTTGCCAGAGAAAGAAGCAAATTTGTCTGATAGGATATGTTACAAAGATGCTTAATTTCATGTGTACTATTAATTTATTAAATAAAAATTAAAATGGCACGTCCGCTTTAACTGATTGATTTTTTTTTCTTTTTACAAAATTATTAACCTTTTCTGAAAAGCCAACAATAACAACAGACTATAGGACTGGTGTGAGTTCTACAAAGTTCACTTTTCACCACTACAATAGTCACAAGTTCTATGCCTAAATTTTAAAACGCATGCTGTTTTTAACCCAATTATTACCCCTACTCAAAGACTTAACAAGAAATGCTAGGTACATATTCAAAAAGACAAATACAACAACATTTGATATCCTCTCACTGTGCAGATTGGCACAGCATAAAATGGCAGCTGAATTCCCTGCCTCAGTTTTTATACAGGCTAAGGTGAGGCTGAAGAATCCTGGGCAACTAAACCTGTGATATGGCTCATGAAATCTTTTGCTTTGTGTAAAATATCACCAGGCATTATTTTCACTAATTTGAGCACATTAGAGTACAAATAGTTCAAGTTCAACCAGTCCAGCAAATTTCCTAACATGCAACACATTGTTAATTCTCACAGAATCGAAGAGACAATGTTTGTTTTACCACTTTGATACGAACTGTCAATTGCATGACAAGACCTGCCATTGCAAAGGCCCTCTGATGTATTCCTCTAGCTATCAACTTTCCGTTTGTCAGAGCAGCTCATATTTTTATTTTATATGTAATGCATCAGTTTGAAGAACTGACTGTTTACTTCTTGCCTAATACATCCCACTCATTGACAGGTGTCATTGTAATGAGACAATCAATGTTATTCACTTCGCCTGTCAGGGGTTTATTATTATGGCTGATTGGTGTATATGCTTGTCTTCACCTTATATTATGGAATTCTTCACTTATATTTTGATTTGGAGAAAATCAATAATACTTTTTGATAAACTATGTTGTGTTCCTCCTGAGAGACTTGGTAGAAGTATTTCATAAATATATTGTCTGACGTGCTCCTATTGTTAAGTACACCATACTTTTTAACTATATTGCTAAGAAAAATAATGTGTGGTTCTACAACTTAAGAATTCTCAATTGAGGCTGTGAAAACACAAAGGGGTCATTTCATCAAGACTGGCATAGTGCAACCTCGAGCTACGCCAATCTTGACAGACTAGACGGTGCTGAATTAACTAAGAGGAGCACCATTCAATGAATTCAGCACCTCTAATTAGTGTTGTACACCTCCGTTCGCTGCACCAGAAATCCAACTCCAATCAGTGACTAGAATAAGATTTCTGGCACAGAAAAAGGAAACAGATTTCATAAAACTGACTTCAATAATTCGCCTTATGATAATTTTCTCCCATTGTTTCCTGCCAAAATGATTCATTGATAAATAAAGAGAAATTTCAGTAAATTAATTTCTAAGAAAAAAGCCATCCTTTTATGACAAGAATAAATTATGAATACAATTCTTATGCTAAATTAATATGTTATAGAAACAATGAAAGTAGAAAATTGGTAAATTACTGCCATTATAGATATGTCTTCAAGTTAGTTCCATAATACATGTATTGTCATTTTATTTTAATTATTTAATAGTGTGAACAGTAATCACTGACATCTTATATTCTGCCCTATATAGTTTGCCAAAATATTGAATGAGCAGAGCTTAACTACAACTAATCATCTAAAACTGAAGTTAAGCAACTGCTCATTACAAAATAAGCCCAGCTGCTTTGTATATTACGGAGCTGCGTCTGAACAAATAATTGATGCTTGTAACTTTAACCGCTGCAAACATATAATTTACTTCAGTTTACTCAAGTATGTATTTCAACTCAATTAGGGGCATAGTAATCTTCAATCCACAAATTCAATGCTGAATAACTCATGGCCTGGGAATACAAATATCTGCAGCGTTCGCTCAACAAACCACAAACCGCTATTATCCCGCTATTACAGTTATAGATCCGTAACTGTGTGATTGCTTTTCATCCTTTCTAGAGCTAATAATTTAAAGAGTAACTAAAACATTGATAGTTCTTTCTTATATTTTTGTGTCATTTTAATTGCATGCAAATTGGTGGGGATCCAGGTCTTGAGACCCCCATTGATCGCTCCAAATATGTCTCGAGATAGAAAGTACAGGCTTTCTATTACATTTGTGCTTTGCTCAGTCAGAGCATTCAGGCAAGGGCTATGTGCTCCTGTCAACTGAGCTGTACAATTCTTGGAGTGATTGGTGGGGGTCTCAGTACCCAGATCCCATGAATCTGGTTGCAATTAAAATGACACAAAAATAATTAAAATAGTAAAAGTTTTGGTTACTTTTTATTTAAATAAAAACCTTTTGAAGAAAACAGCAAGTAATATTCCTTATTGCCTGAAAAGTGACTTTACCTTGGTGCCTAAACATTAACCACTTCCTAAACAGGTGATTTTCCATTTTTGCATTTTTGTTTTTTTTTTATCCCCTTCTTCCAAGTGCCATAACATGCAGTGGGGAAAAAAGTATTTAGTCAGCCACCAATTGTGCAAGTTCTCCCACTTAAAAAGATGAGAGAGGCCTGTAATTTACATCATAGGTAGACCACAGTTATGAGAGACAAAATGAGAAAAAAAATCCAGAAAATCATCATTATCTGTGAAAACTGGGCATTACATGCTTTCTCAGCAGGAAGCTTCAAAGCTATAGACATGAGCCTTGCAGGCTAATGGTCCAGTCACACTAAGCAACTTACCAGCGATCCCAACAACGATAGGGATCGCTGGTAAGTTGCTAGGAGGTTGCTGGTGAGATGTCACACTTTGACGCTCCAGCGATCCCACCAGCAACCTGACCTGGCAGGGATCGCTGGAGCGTCACTACACGAGTTGCTGGTGAGCTCACCAGCAACCAGTGACCAGCCACACGTGCAGAGAGCAGGGAGCAGCGCACACTGAGCGCTGGCTCCTTGCTCTCCTAGTACAGCACACATGGGGTTAATTACCCGATGTGTGCTGCAGCAACATGTGCACAGAGCAGGGAGCCGCGCACACTGAGCGCTGGCTCCCTGCTCTCCTAGTACAGCACACATGGGGTTAATTACCCGATGTGTGCTGCAGCTACATGTGCACAGAGCAGGGAGCCGCGCACAATGCTTAGCGCTGGCTCCCTGCTCTCCTGGCTACAGCACACATCGGGTTAATTAACCCGATGTGTCCTGCAGCTACATGTGCACAGAGCAGGAGCCGGCACTGACAGTGAGAGCGGCTGAGGCTGGTATCAAAGGTAAATATCGGGTAACCAAGGACAGGGCTTCTTGGTTACCCGATGTTTACATTGGTTACCAGCCTCCGCAGAAGCCGGCTCCTGCTGCCTGCACATTTAGTTGTTGCTGTCTCGCTGTCACACACAGCGATCTGTGCTTCACAGCGGGACAGCAACAACTAAAAAATGGCCCAGGACATTCAGCAACAACCAACGACCTCACAGCAGGGGCCAGGTTGTTGCTGGATGTCACACACAGCAACATCGCTAGCAACGTCACAAAAGTTGTTCGTTACCAGCGATGTTGCTAGCGATGTTGCTTAGTGTGACGGGGCCTTAAGAGATAGCTTGAAGGTCAGTGCATGCAGGAAATGTATCTTTTAGAAACTGAAACATAAGACCACTGTGTTTTAAGAACAATTCAGAAAAATGGATGTCAATGTTATATTACAAAATGCGTGCCACCGTTATATTCACTTTAACTACAATTTAAAAAAAATCATATTACTAATATTATTATTATTATTATTATAGCGCCATTTATTCCATGCCACTTTCCATGTGAAAAGGGGTATTCAGTAGCAATGATGACATACTTGTGGCGCCCCTGACCCGGTCAGGCACCCCTGAGTACTGCACCCATGCTGGGACAGTACTTCTAGGTAATCCTAAAGGCCAGAATGAGGTGTGTACGCACAGACACATAGCAACCAGGTCTTCCACTCCTTTAGAGGGGACCCTTGGGCAGTCCCTAGAGGGGTCTGGCCTTCAAATCTCATCAAGAGGTGGAGTGGAGGGGCTGGGGGCTAAAGTGCAGAGGTTATAAGGAAGAGAGGAGAGCCAGTGTGGTAGTGGAGCGCGACAGTCGCGAGGCGGACTCGCGCGCTGCCACTAGTCCAATCCTGCGCGGTGTAGTGACAGTTGGCGGGGGACAATGGTCACCGGGTAGTCAGAAGAAGAGGTGCTCCTGGTGACTAGGCACATATGGGGTACAGGTCCCTAGAGAAGACTCTAGTGTAACTATCTGCTAAACCTGCCGGTGAGGGGAACTACAAGTACCTCACCAACCTGACAGAGTCCGAGCCTCAGCAGCAACGCAGGGACCCATAAGGAGACATAGTCAGAAGCCATCTCACCTGGTCCACGCTGCCGGCAAATGGTCCAAAAAGGGGAGAAAAGGCAGTAGCGACTCCCTGGATAGACCCCCATGGTACTTCAGGTCAGGGTGTTATCCGAACACAGAAGTGCTAGGAAGGCGAGCTAACCTGTTATCAGGGCCGGCATCAGCACCCGGCATGCCCGGGAAAATGCCGGGGCCCTGGAGAGCTGGGGGGGCCCACTCGGCCTTGTCACTTCAGTTGTCCCCGGGCCCTACCCACTCTCCTTCAGTTCTGCTGCCCCCAGGCAGAGTTCCGGGGACCGCAGTCCTGGGCAGGAAACTGTGGCTGCTGTCCCTGTCTCCTTTTCTATTGGGCGGCGGTTTAATGACGCTGCTGTGACGCTGAATTAACCGCCCCCTTAGAAAGGAGGTGGTTCGCCGGTCACAGTGACGTCGCAAAGCAGGTATGTGTGTGGGACGCTGCCGTATCGATAATGTTCGCTACGGCAGCGATCACCACATATCGGCCGTACGACGGGAACAAGTGCTATCGTGCTCAACATCGCCAGCAAATGCTAGCAATGTCGCAGCGTGTAAAGTACCCCTTAGGGGTACTTTGCACACTACGACATCGCAAGCTGATGCTTGTGATGCCGAGCGTGATAGTACCCGCCCCCGTCACAGCAGCGATATCTTGTGATTGCTGTCGTAGCGAACATTATCGCTATGGCAGCTTCACACGGATTTACCTGCCCTGCGACGTCGCTCTGGCCGGTGACCCGCCTCCTTGCTAAGGGGGCGGGTCGTGCAGCGTCACAGCGACGTCACACGGCAGGCGGCCAATAGAAGCGGAGGGGCGGAGATGAGCAGGACGTAAACATCCCGCCCACCTCCTTCCTTCTGCATAGCCGGCGTGAGCCGCAGGACGCAGGTAGGAGATGTTCCTCGCTCCTGCGGCTTCACACACAACGATGTGTGCTGCCGCAGGAATGAGGAACAACATCGTAACATCGGTCCTTCCGAAATTATGGAAATGACCGATGCTACACCGATGATACGATTTCGACGCTTTTGCACTCGTTAATAGTATCCAAAACGATTTACACACTCTGATATCGACAGCGACGCCAGATGTGTGTCACTTTCTATTTGACCTTACCGACATCGCAGCTGCGATGTCGTAGTGTGCAAAGTACCCCTTACATTATCGCTTGGTCATCAATTTATTATCAAAAATGTTCCCACAAAGCTCCTCCGTCATAGTCCACGATTTCGTAATTCAGCTCCAGCAACTGTGAATAGGAGTAAAGTTCAGCTATTCACAGGCACTGAGCAGTGATGACAACTTTCATCAGCATCATCAGGTTTCACTGAGCGTAGCATTGAGACAGCACCTCTGATGAGAGTTATCATTGCTATCTGGCGCCTATTAATAGCTGTACTTTACTGCTATTCACAGTCACATGTGCTGCATTTGGAGGTCATAAACTATGATAAAGGAGCTTTGTGGCAATATTTTTTATATTAAATTGGTGAATGAGAAATAGTGTGGGAGTGATTACTGGGTTAGTAATGGGGTGTCTGATTACTAACCCCTTGACTTGGTTTCAGTTGACATTACACAGTTGACATGAAACCCAACAAATAATACCCCAATTGCCACTGCACCTGGGTAATTGAGAAAAGCTCAGCAAAGCATCAGAAATGACGCATCTAATGTGATGTGTCAATTCTGAGGTGGCTGTAGGCAGATATTTTTAGACTGGGAAGTGCCGAATACCAAGGATCTCCTCAGCCTGATAATACCAGCTCACAGCTGTCTACCTTACCTTGGTTCATTATCAGATATAGGGAGGCCCCACATTGATTTTTGTTTGTTATTCATTTATTAGGTTAAACAAGGCTAAAAACACCCTTTAGTGCCACAAGAAAGGCACTATAAGGTGCAAGTGTACATATCCAAAATTGTGCACAAAAAACAGAAACTGCAAACATGAATAACTCATGTTTATTGATCCATTAAAACCTTTAAAACCAGCATAAAATTACATAGACACCTGTTGGTCTACGCATTTACTCATTTATAGAGGATACTGCTCTTGGTCATGATTAACAGCAGTATCCACTCGAAATGCGTAGACAGAGGTGTCTATGTCATTTTATACTGGTTTTCATGGATCAATAAATGTGATGTTTAATTCATCTCTTTGTGGATGCTGGCTTTTGTTGCACAATTTTGGATTTTGCCACTCAGGAGATGACTAGCTATTCCATGCGCTGCATCTAATGAAGCATTCATCCCGCATTCTCTGGAACGGTTGAGCTGATGCTATATGGTTTTTGCCCATGTTTTGCAAGTGTACAAAACCCGATCTAATCTAAGCTCTCCCTGAGGGATGGTTGAGGATATAGTAGGTGAAGGTAGAGCGGGTCGTACAGCGGTATAGTGAAACTAGGTTTTCTGCAGGTTGTAGGCTTGACGGAAGAGGTAGTTATTCAGGTTCCTTCTGAAGGTTATGGGGTATATAGGGTACATAGCTCCAGAATATGGGGGATGCACAGGAGAAATCTTGTTTGCTATTGTGGGAGGAGGCGACAAGAGGGGACTACAGAAGAATTGTAACTAGAGTTGAGCGGGATGGCAATAATCCGGGGCCGGCGGGTCATTAACGGACTTAAAAATAAATTCGATCCGCTCCGGAATCCGGTGTCCATATAAGTCAATGGGGACCGGAATCCGGAGGGTTAAAGCATTTGTGGAGGGGCTAGGGGGCTAGCAGCGAGCGCGGCATACTCACCGAGGCGCTGTCATGGTGGCACACTCCTTCAGGGTCACGCTGTTACTTTCTGAAGCCGACAATTCAATATTCATGGTTTTCCCCGCCCACCGGCGTGTGTTGGTTGCAGCTAGACACGCCCCTATCCTGAGTGGCAGAGTGTCAGCTAACTGCAACCAATCACAGGCGCCAGGATGGCCGGTGGGCGGGGAAAGCAGTGCACTGTCGTTCACGGTGGTAAACACACTCGGCAGCACAGTTATAGCGCTCGGCTGCAACCCCAGCCGTCATGCAGTATCTGTGCTGTTTATCCAGTGCCCGGAGTCACACGTGCGAGGCTGCCGGGTGCTGCCAGAGCCCCTCGCATCTGTGATTCCGGTGAAAGTAAAAAAAAAAAAAAAAACGACGTGCCTAATCTTCACATCCAGCCAAGATAACGCCGGCCGGGGGCTGGTATATCCTCAGCCCGCAGCCGTCCGGTATGTCGCATCTGATGCGACATACCGGTGTGCGATACCGGCTCTTCCCGCTGGCGTGGTGCGGTGCCAGTCGGGGTAATAGCAGGGGTTAGCAGGGGCACAAAGCTGCTGCTAAACCCTAGGTTTGTGATGGTACAGGCGTCTATCAGATACCTGCATCACACAAACATGTAAGTGACAGTAAATAAACACAGACACACAGAAAAATCCTTTATATGGAATAAAATACAAACACTCCTCCTTCCCCTCTTTATTACCCCCAAACACCCTGCAGCTCCGACGTAATCCACACGACGTCCCACGCCGCTTCAGCTCTGCTACATCTGAATATCACAGAGAGCGGCACGAGCGACCGCTCTCTGTGAGCTCCAACGAATGAATGAGCTGTGCATTGAGCGGTGACGTCACTCAGGTTATTTGCGGTCACAGCTGGAGGTTCCCACGGTCCTTCATCTGCAATCGCAGGTCACCTGACCTCAGGTGGAGGTCACTGAGTTCACAGACCTGCATCTCCTAGGAGAAAAAGCGCATTTTTTTTGGCTAAGAGATGCAGATTTTGTGCTGAAATTTTTATACCATATTCCTGCATCCAATCTAGACCTCCTGGCAAAAAATTGCGGTGTTTTGACGCAATTGTTATGCCGCGGTTTTTACCGCGGTTATTTTTCCACGATTTTTGCCACATTTTTTTGCCAGCAGGTGCACATTTGGTGCTGAAATCGCCTGCAGCAGCTTTCAGCACCAAATTTCCACCTGTGGCAGATTTTTTTAAATTTTTTTTTACTTTTGGGGGCAAATTTGATGCTGAGATTTTTACACCATATTCTGCTGTCTGAACATGAGCATGCATGTACCTAGAAACACATAAAAAAAAAAAAAAAAAAAACGACGTGCGGTCCCCCCTAATCTTCACATCCAGCCATGATAACGCCGGCCGGGGTCTGGTATATCCTCAGCCCGCAGCCGGTCGGATGCGACATACCGGTGCGATACCGGCTCTTCCCGCTGGCGTGATGCGGTGCCAGTCGGGGTAATAGCAGGGGTTAATAGCGGCACATAGCTGCTGCTAAACCCTAGGTTTGTGATGGTACAGGCGTCTGTCAGATACCTGCATCACACAAACCTTTATGTGACAGTAAATAAAACACAGACACACAGAAAAATCCTTTATTTGAAATAAAATACAAAACACTCCTCCTTCACCACTTTATTAACCCCAAACATCCTGCAGCTCCGACGTAATCCACAGGAGAAGTCCCGCGTCGACACCTCCGGCTCTGCTATATGTTAGAGTGAGCAGCCATAGAGCACGACCGCCCACTCTGAGTGCAGCGTAGTACTGACCGCGATAAGCGATGACTGTGTGAAGCCCCGCATGTGCAGTGTTGGTGCATTACCTTCAGGGACTCCACTGGCTCAGTCTGGTCACAGGTAGGAAACCTTCTTGTAGGCTTGTCGTGACGCCACTCTCAGAATTGCGGTCAGTGGTGACCGCCACTGCAGGTTGAGGGTCGCCTGGGGCTGATGGTGTGTGCAGTCAGTTGGGATAGCCTCCTGAGAGTGAGGCAAGCCCCAGGGCCCTGTGTAGGTGTGTAGAACCACAAGGCGCAGAATAACTCCACACAAGCAGGATGTCTTTCAGGGGTTTTACTCACAGTTGATGGCAGGGTGAGTAACCCGGGCGTAGCTGGGATGAACCAGGCTGGAACCAGGTATCCTTCAGGCTGACTTCTGATGGTGACTACCAACTCGCCTTCCTTAGCCCTTGGTGGTTTGGGGTAACCCCGACTTTTAGTCCCTATGGGGGTCACCCAGGGAAGTTGCTGAAGCCTCTCTCCCCTTCGTTTGCCGTTTGCTTGTTGCCTGGACCAGATCACTCCAGCTGCTTGCCTCCTGTGAACTATGGGCCCTAACTGTGGCTACGTGGCTGCGGCTTTTGGGTGTTGTGGTGTGGGCTTTGAGGGCCCCACACCGGCAGGTTTAGCAAGGAAAGGTGGATCTATCCCCGCTCCAGGATCTGCCGCCCGTTTGGGCCTGGTACTCCCTAGCAGTCTCCTTACTTCCCACTCTGTGCTCTCTCTTTAGCTGGAGACGGGTTTCGGGTAGCACTCCTAGGTGACCGTTCTCCCCCGTCGGTAGCCACTGCGCGGGCGCTGTCAGACTGCAACAGCCCCAGGGGTAGGGGTCAGCTCCTCTCGGAGCTCCCTGGACTCTGCACTGAACCGGCTCACTGCCCCTCCTCTCCTGTTCTTGCCTACGCCACCTAGCAACCAGGCTCTCTTACCACACCCCTTGAGAGGAGATGGAGGCTTTTGGCCCCCTCCACTATTCCAGTGAAGGTGAAGGCTTTTCCCCCTCCTGGGATCCCCAGGGGTCCTCTCATAGGTACATGTGTGAGACCTGATCACTATGCGCCTGTGTAGTCACACCTCGGTCAGCCTTCTGGATTACCTGTATTGTACTGTCCCCAGCATGGGTGCAGTACTCAGTGGTGCCTGACCAGGTCAGGGGCGCCACAACTGCACGGCAGACACTTCACAGGCTGGGGGCGCGTCAGCCAGGAACCAATCACAGCTGAGAGGACGGCCGGTGTGCGGGGAAAAAACGGAAAGCTGTGTGACAGCACAGGAAGTTAAAGCGCGACCCGGAAAGCAAGTGTGCCACCATGACAGAGTCTGGTAAGTATGAAACGCTATTTATTTATTTTCTTTTTTTCATTTTTTATTAATTGCCGGTTCCGGATCCTGCAGCCGGATCGGGCCCGGAAATAGTGCTGAAACCGCGCGGATCCGGACATTTACAGCCCGGGCCCACTCAGCACTAATTGTAACTTATATTTATTATATGAATTTAAAACTAACAATGTAATAAATAACAGTAAAAGCACAATGAATCACAAATATAGAAAATATTGTGAATCAATTTAAAAATACAGAAACGTTTGTAAAAGTAATGTGTTTATAAATCAGATGCAAGTATTGTATTGTCAAACAAGGTCTCGTGCCTCTGAAACTCCTACTGTGTCTCTTTGTAAGACGTTTCTGATTGTGTTAAAGTGGCACCATCTGGTGTCCAATTGAAATAAAGGCTGCATCTTAATATAACTTGTCTGCAACCATGAAACATCACATCAGGCATCATGCACATACTGTACACATTCCCTATACTCTGAGAGGGTTGATGAAGAAGACAATGTACAATTCCTGTATTGTGTCCTTTTTATTTTTACTATTCAGTGCAGGTGTACACATGATTATACTGCCAAAGCTACTGTATAAATAAGGCACAGTGTATAGAAAACAAGCATAGTACCCACTGTTGTATTCTAAACAAGTTTGCGCATAAATTTTCGAAACAAAAAGAGAAACATGAAATTGCCATAACCTTTGTCTGAGGCCACAGAATCAAAACGACTACTTCAGAAAGATGTGGCCCAAACCACTTTGTCAAAATCTAGAGAAACCCTGATGCTCTTAAACTCCTAAACTGAAATCTGGATTTACAACAGGGTCCAGTGGATTGCTCCCTATGAAAGGACTGCTGCCCGGAGGTGTGAACCAAATGCAGGTAAGGATAGTCAGGGTGCCGGGTCAAAATCAAGAGGGCAGCAAAGTACAAAATTGTCAGGCAAGATAAGTGTCAAATAACAAGGTGAGGTTAAATAGGAAGACACCAATACTAAGCAGAAAACAAACAGAGGTATCCAGGATAGCCAATGCTTTATCTCGCAGCTTCCAGCAGTAAGCTGGAAGCTTTAGTAGGGTGTGCTGCCTTCCAATAGGATGAAGCCAGAAGCTGGCCGTGGGGGCTGTGCTGGCTTCGGGGGCACTGCTGGCTGCGGCGGCCATGCTGGCTGTATGGAATAGGGCAGTGCGACGGATGTCACAGATGCTTTGTTGGTGGTGTGAGCGTCAAAGAAATGATGCGTGCGCAAATTGAGCTCTTGGCTCAATGACAAGCCAAGATCTCATCTGCGAACACGTGACCTCCGGGCGCCATTTTCCATAAGTCCACTGCTGGCTGATCAATGGGCAGGAAGTGACGCCTGCGCAGATGAGATCTTGAGCCAAGAGCTCCATCTGCGCTCGCGCTGACTCTGGGCACCTCCTTGCTCCACACAGTCATCACAGGCCCCCGCAGTCAGCACTGGCCAAAACCTCCAGAATGGGCGCCCGCAGTCAGCACGGGCCCCCGCCGCCAGCACAGCTTCCATTCTCCACTTACAAGTAAGCTACATTAAAATTTTAAGATGCACCCCTCATTTTTCTCTCAAATTTTTGGAAGGAAATGTGTGTCTTATAATGCGAAATATACGGTACATCTCTCCTGACACTCAGGGCTCCAGTGCACAATAACACTGGTTGCAGTCAATATCCAGGTTATGTTTACGTAACCAATGTACTGTATTGCAAAGACCACCACCGACGACAGATTCTCAAAGACAAAAATTATACAGATTCAAAAAGTAATGCTCCATCAAGCAGTGACATCTCCTTAGTGACATACTTCACCACACCCTGGATGAGAGGTCTATCATCAATAGTAGTGATCCTTATTAGAATGCATTGTCTTCTCAGCATAGGGAAAAGGTGCACAGGTTTAGAAGTAAGTTCCGTGTCATCAGTGAGGATTCATAATTTTTGGGCCAGATATAATGTAACGTCTGTATAAGGCCACAAGGTGAAAATAGCTACCTTGGACAGACTTGGCACAAGCCACTGCATTTTGCAGAATCCAGAGAAACCCTGACACCCTTTAAAAGGGACCCAATCACCAGGATTTTCATGTATAAGGTAAAGCCAGTGTTCTACTGGCACTATCAAGCTGATTCTCTACATACCTGTAGTAGACAGCTCGAATGTTTAGGTTTTCAACTCCATACCCATGTGATCTGGTACCCAGATTTGTTGGCAGAGGCCCCATCCCTTCTGCTTACATGGGTATGACCTTACCACAGGTCCTTCAAAAAAGTGAGTAGTTTGTATAATACTTACTATAGAGGGAGGAACAGGTGGCAGGGTGGCGGGAATCCATATGAATACCCACCCAGAGATTATCTGCTTAGATGCAACTGTCACTCAAGAAGCTGCTGAATTTATAAACTTCATTTTTTTGGATTTGAAAGCCTCAACATCCGAGCTGACCACTAATGGTATGTAGATAAGCAGCCTGATAGTGCCAGTATAGCACTGGCTTTAGCTTATATACGAAAATCCTGATGATTGGTTCCCTTTAACCTCTCTACAGTGATCTGGATTTACATTAGGGTTCAGTGAATTACTAAAATGGAGAGACTGCCATCCAGTGATGTGAACCTCAAGCAGGTAAGAGTAGTCAGGGAGCTGGATCAAAATCAAAAGGACAGCAAGGTATGAAATAGTCAGGCAGGAGAAGCATCAAACAACAATCTGAGGTCAAACAGGGAAAAAACAATACTAAGTAGAAAACAAACTTTGCTATCCAGGGAACCACATGCTATATCTAATAGAGTGTGGTGACTTTTAATAGGCTGAAGCCAGGAGCTGACAAATTCAGCTGGATAACACACACCCGAATGCACGGTAGGTCCCAGCCCCTCTAACCTTAGTGAGTGGACAGATCCTGTTCTGTCTAGAGCTTCTGGCTCTGATATATCCTCCATCCCATCACCGCCCACAAAGTGAATACCGCAACGCCTGAAGACAGAAGCAGACATTGCAGTAGTACGTTATGGTGAAGATGTGACAACTTTCAATGGCGGGAGGGGATTTAAAGCCAAGGAAACAGCACATGGATATGAGACATTCATATGCCATTCATTTGTATTCTACAATTCTATATTGAACTAAAATGTACAGACAATGGCTTGTGTAGTGGCCCGGTCCAGATTGTGTCTGTTTCTTTAAGTACATTCGCTTATATATAATATTATGCTATATGTTATAAGTAAAGCATTTTTCATTTGTTGTGTTCTAGCACCATCTACTGGTGAAAACTATAAGAATCTGAAGTGTTCATTGGGTGTAAAGGCTGCTTTACACGGTATGACCGATTGTGCAATTTCGCAATCGATCGTACCTGCCCCCGTCCTTTTTGCGTCACGGGCAAATCGCTGCCCGTGGCACACAAAGTCGGTAACCCCCGTCACATGTACTTACCTCTCGTGCGACCACGCTGTGGGCGGCGAACGTCCACTTCCTGGAGTGGGAGGGACGTTCGGCGTCACAGCGACATCACACGGCCGCCGGCCAATGGAAGCGGAGTTTAGAAGTGTGTTTCATCTATACTGAGAGACTGTATATATTTCTCTCCCCCTCTTTTAGATCCATATTGAATGTTGATATTAAACTCATGGATCAATAAAACCTCCTGATGAACCCTTTGGTTTTATCACACAAGGGGGGAAACGCGTCGAGGTGTAAGGTGTAAACTGTATCTTAGGACTGTGAAGCTATCAATCAAGCACAGTGTGTCTAACCATTACCAAAAGGAACCTGGGACATATCACACTTCTGAAAGCAACTGCCTTTGTGAAGAAGGATATTTATAGAGTACTTCTCTTCAGAATAATCTCCAGTGGATATGTGATAACTAATTCATCTATCAAGTATTCTTATCAAGGAACAAGTTATAGTTATTGGACTCCTTATCTTATATCATCTATGACATATATGTGTTTGTTTGTTTTGCTATGGAAATTTTTCTAACGTAAAGTTCAGATGATGGTTTTGTGCCAATATTAAGTCACTGTTCTATAGGGAGTGACCCCTTTTTGCACTCCATGGTATTGGGGGTGATATCTGGATACTAGTGGTCATAATTATTGGTCAATACTTGGGTAGGGGTTTGGAACTGGACATAGAGACGAAATATCTTTTTGTCTCTATGGTCAGCTCTTCTATCATAAATTGGCAGTGAATGTAGTAGGGGTTTGGAGGGTCAATACTATGAGTATCAGTATGAATTATACACAAACCCTCTGATATATATAATATCTGTATTTTTCCTTCTTATCCTTCTGAGGTATTTACTTCTTGACCTTTGGGAGGAGGATAAATTTTTGCTGTGTTTGTTGGATTGACAAAAGGAAAAGCAAATACTGTGCACTGCTATATATTTACCCTCTAATTGATTGAACCCAGTTGAGACATTGAATGTATTTATGTCTGTGAGTCAAATTTTAGCTTTGTTATAATAAAGGTCATTTTTATAAATTTGGGGTTAATATATTTTTTGAACCAATGGAAGCGGAGGGGCGGAGATGAGCGGGACGTAAACATCCCGCCCACCTCCTTCCTTCACATAGCCGGCGGCGGCCGCGTGACGCAGGTGAGATGCTGCTCATCGTTCCCGTGGTGTCACACAGAGCGGCGTGTGCTACCACGGAAATGATGAACAACTAAATTAAACGATATTATGGAACCTAGCGAGCAGTACACGACTCACGATTTGTGAGGGATACTGCGTCGCTAGGAGGTGTCACACAGGCCTGCATCGCCAGCGATGCCGGATGTGCGTCACAAAAACCGTGACCCCGACGATCTATCGCACGATAGATTGTCTGGTGTAAAGCAGCCTTTATCCTATTGGCTAGTTCTTGGTCACATGGCTCAATAGGTGGAGCTATTCTCCAGCCTCTGTCTGGAAAGAACTGGAATGAGCTGGCTCTGGCTGTGTCTCCTCTGAGGGAAGACATTATGTGGATTTTCTCTTCACCACAAGAGCCAACAGCGAAACTCTAGTTTGGTGTCGAGCTCGACCAGAAATTGACAACGAGGACTATGTAGCTCTTCTTGACTTCATCCAGATTGAAGGACAGCCCCTGGTAAAAGCTGGCAGAAGTATTGTCACCATCTCAAACGGTAGAGTACCAGTACGGCTAATCAACCTAAGTGATGCGCCCATCGAGCTATACAAATTTAATTCAGTTGGTCAACTGTATAGCCTTGATCCAGAAGACATCCTAGATGAAGAGACACTTGCTCATCAAAAGTCGTTAAAAGCCACTCCCAAAGGCTCTAATACACCCACTACCTTCTGGTGGAATGAACTTTTGCTTTGATATAAGTATCGCAGTGGCAAGATCAACATCAATGCCGATGTGTTATCCCGTTTGCCCGAACGAGAAGGCTCTCCTGAGGAAGATCTGTGGGAAGATGTTGAGATGCCTCCCTTCTATCAAAGGTTTGCTACACAGAATGCTGCTGCTGCTACACAAACTGATGAAGTTCCTCAACAGAAACCTGTCCTATTCCAAGATCCATCGACATGGCAAACTCTTCAAAATGAGTCTCGTGTCCTAGGTGAGATCTATGATTACCTGACTTCTGGGAGAATACCTGTCAGACGACGCAGAAGATGTCCTGATGTTGAGCTTAATCGTCTCTGGAGACAGCGCAAAAGACTCTTCATTCAAAAGGGCTTCATCCTGCGCAATACCCTAGACCCGGTTTCAGGTGAAAGGCTACATCAGATTCTAATCCCACGCCGAGATGCCAGAATTGTTCTTGATGCCTACCACGACCAGTCTGGGCACTTTGGTGTGCACAAAACTGAAGCCACCATACGCCAACGCTTCTATTGGATTGGGATGCGGTCAGACATAGAAAATTGGTTTAGTGAATTTCCAGCCTGCAACCTCACCAAAGTCGGTAAGAAAGATGCCAGAGCTCCTCTTCAACCAATCCATTCTCAGAAACCAAACGAGCTAGTCGCTCTTGATCATATGAAGCTAGCACCAACTCGTTCAGGCTACATGTATCCCTTAACCATGGTGGATCACTATACTAAGTGGGTTGCTGTTGTGCCAGTAAAAGACCTTACAGCTCGGACTACAGCTATCACCTTCTACCATGAATATGTGAGACATTACGGTTGCCCTGAAGCAGTCCTCACAGATCGTGGATCTGCCTTTGAGTCACAATTATTTCAAGAACTCTGCCAATTCCATGAATGCAAAAAGCTGAGAACAACCGCCTATCATCCCCAAGGGAATGGCCTCTGCGAGAAGTCAACCAGACCTTCATCAACATGCTGCGAACAGCATCTGTTACCAAACAAGCTGAATGGCCTCAATTGCTTGACGAGTTAGTGGAAATCTACAACAATACTGTCCACTGTTCTACAGGCTACTTGACATATTATCTGATGTTTGGAAGACAAGGTCAGCTCCCAAAAGATCGTTCTCTTGCAATCCAAGTCCCTGACGTGATCAATCCCCTGCCAAAAACTGATTGGGTCTCAGAGCATCAGCGAAGAATACACGAAGCCCAACAGATTGTTGATTACCACATGGGTGAAGCTCACCGTCAACAAGAAGAGAGCTACAATCAAAGAGCTAATGCTTCCCCACTTCAAGTTGGAGACAAGGTATGGCTAAAGAAGTACCACCGTACAGGAAAACTTAATTCACTCTGGGAAACAGAGCCATACACAGTTACAGCTATCCCATATCCTGAGTCAGATGTCTATGAAGTGAAGAAATCCGGAATGGCCCCACAGATGGTGCACAGGAACCGTATGAAGATATGCACCAAAGAGGATCTACTGGTGATGTCATCACCTCCTCCACAAGTCATGCAGGTCTACACACCAATTCCTGTAATGGAAACACCAGCCAGACAACCTACTGTGGAAGAGTCCCTCTACAACACTCAATGTATCCTTCCATGCTATCAATATGTCCCCCATCTCGGTTCCTGCTCCAGTTGCTGCTCCTCTGCCAACTTCACCTGATCCAGCAAACAATATCTTTCCTGCTCAAGAGGAAGATCAAGTGTTGAGGCGTTCAGAGCGAAGTACAAAAGGAACACTTCCAGCCCGCTACAGAGACTAAAAGGTCATATCCTTTTCCATGAGTATATAATCTTGTGTTTATTTATTTAGCTGAATAGTCAGTTTAGTAATGTTTAAGCCTCTGCATCTGGGTAATACCAAGCACCTTGTTTATTATTTGCACAATTTTCTGTATACAGCCATGGACTTATGGACTGTTTGTTGCCACTAAAGTGCCTTTCCAGAGCCTTTCATATGGACAATAGTATATTGCGGAAAGAGACTCTCTCTCATATTGGCACTACCACATTCATGTTTTGCATTTGTTCATTGCCTATTGTTCTTCCGTCTGGGTGCATATTCTTGCTTTATTGTTACTGTGCCTTAAATATATATTTCCTTCCTTTCATAGCAGTCCTCCACTCGCACAATTGCCGAGGACGGCTCACCTTCAGAGGGGGAGTATGTAGTGGCCCGGTCCAGATTGTGTCTGTGTCTTTAAGTACATTCACTTATATGTAATATTATGCTATATGTTATAAGTAAAGCATTTTTCATTTGTTGTGTTCTAGCACCATCTACTGGTGAAAACTGTAAGAATCTAAAGTGTTCATTGGGTGTTATCCTATTGGCTAGTTCTTGGTCACATGGCTCAATAGGTGGAGCTATTCTCCAGCCTCTGTCTGGAAAGAACTGGAATGAGCTGGTTCTGGCTGTGTCTCCTCTGAGGGAAGACATTATGTGGAGTTTCTCTTCACCACAAGACTGCTGCTAGGCCCGAGGCCTAGAATTTCACCATTTACTGACTTTTACAGCCAATATGCTGAAGGCTTCCTATAATGAATCCTCACTGGCCAGATATACATTGTGCATCTCTTCAGACAGTAGGGCATACTAATTATATACAAGATCCTACTGCATGCAGATTAGGAAAGTTTGAGGGTCTCCCACCCCACTGCAATATTAGTGGCTTCCATGCCATTGTCCATGCACCAGCCGTCCGGTCCCCGTAGCGCGCTGGGCAACTATCTACATTTGCTTACAGGTACTGCACATGTCTGAACTAGCAGTGAAATTAACACCAGGACTCCAGGTCTGTAAAATCTTATTATATCTACCCTCTAAGCTCAAGAGACTCTGAACCTGCTTCTAAAGGCATACCAGTATTACATCTGAAGCAAAATGTGCTCTTAAAGCTACAGAACCCTAATTACACTTCAGCATTCAACACCAAGCTGTATTTGCTGTGGCCTACCCACAAAAGACCATGAAACATACTGTATATTCTGTGTTGTTTTCCTTTGTTCCTGCTGTATTAAAGCAACTGTTATCCCCAAGACCGTGTCTGTGGACTGTCCATCAGCTGTAGATACTGCGTGGGGGTGGATAGCAGGGAACATCAGGGCCTTGTAGACCATCCAGGGAACATGGCCCCTGCACCTTTGTGCCAGAACAGCAACTGTGACATATAGAACATTTGAGGTCTTCTTTCCCTGGGCCCTTACACTTGCACTTGGCACCTATTATGTCGAGCACCTAAAAGAATACTGTAAGAAGGTTTCTTGCACCATTCTGCTTGAAATAGAATTGGCAATCATTTATTTTTTCTTCCCAGACAGCAGTGAAACTTTCATCACTAATTATCAGTTATCACTTCATTTCCCATAAAAGCTTGAACTATGTTTTAATCCAAATTAGGATGCAACAAACATTCAACAACCTCAGTGCACAAAAAACTGTTTTATTTATGATTTTGTTTTTTTGATGCATCAGAACTTATCTTGTAACTATACCTTATTTCCTAAGCACGCTATATGTGTTTTCTGCTCTCCTCAAAGGCATGTTAATTAATTCTTTGTGTATCCATAAATCATCTGTATTCAAATGCAATGTGCACAACTAACTTGATTTATATACCAATATAAGCCGTTTTTTAAATGAAGCAATTATTAGCTAGTGTCCGCTGGTACTTATTTCAGCAAGCAACACACCTTCTGCCTACATTTCAACAGAAAAAATACAAGCTAGAACAATAAATCCATCATGTTCTCTCCTCTAAGCTTCAATTTTCATGCAAGAGCACATGCCCTCCAATCTTTATTGTTAGTGGATATATTCTTCATACAGTGTCTGTAAATAATTATCTAGTTTTAGGAGTATGGTTCAATTATTTTACTGTAGCTTTTAATGTCACATCTACAGCACTGCAGACAATAATTGAGCTAAAAAATGAAGAAATGTGCTGGAGTATAAGTTGGTACACATACAGTGTAAAAGCATGCTCACCCTTTGGTCATTTCACAAACAAACCTCAAGAACAGAGATGAGCGAACCTCTGAAGGCTCGAGTTCGGTTCGTTGAACGGAGGCTCCGTTCGACGAACCTCTCGAACAACATTGAAACCAATGGCAGGCAATCACAAACACATAAAAACACATTAGAAATGTACACATACAGTTAATAAACATTGCCATGGTCGGCTTCCCCGTTCTGCTTCCCCGTTCCGTTATTCACAGCCGGTCAATTACGGAGATCACCGTTGCTATAGTAACCCGCCTGTCAGCGGTGACGTCACCGCTTACAGCCTGCAGCCTGTGCTCACTCACTGAGTGAATAGACTGCACGGGGAGCAGCAGCGTCTTCCTCCCATGCAGCGCTGTCTGATGTAGCAGAGCTGCATGGGTTGAAGGAGAAAGAAGACAGAAGACTATGGATCGTGGAGGGCTGACAGGGAGTAATAAACATGGAGTCTCTAAGTGTATCTGTGTATTTATTTCTATGAAAGTATTTTTTCTCTGTGTAGTCTTTTTTTAACCCTTTATTGGAGATTTTTAATGGCCGGGTCAAACTTGCCTGACATTAAGAATCTCTGACTTAATACTAGTAAAACAAAGCTAGTATTAACTCATTATTACCCAGCAAGCCACCCAGCTTCAAGGCTGCTGGAAGTGTTGGATACAGTGCCAGATGATGGCGCTTCTATGAAAGCACCATTTTCTGGGGTGGCTGCGGACTGCAATTCGCAGCAGAGGGGCCAGAAAGCTCGGGCTAACCTGTGCTGCAGATTCCAATCCCCAGCTGCCTAGTTGTACCTGGCTGGACACAAAAATGGGGCGAAGCTCATGTCGATTTTTTTTTAATTATTTCATGAAATAATTAAAAAAAAAAAAAGAGAGAAAGAGAAAGAGAAAGATAGAGAGAGAGAGAGCTTACTCCATAAAGCGGCTCATGGATTATGTCCGGCTACTCCCTCTGTGCATAATTAACATAATAATATTTTATAATTAAATATAAGTAAAGAATAATAATATTAATTAATTTAAAATTGAAAATAAAAAAAAATCTTTACCAAGACAGCAGGGACTTAAACTCGTGAAGTTATGCTTCTTAGGCTACGTGCGCACGTTGCGTATTTGCATGCAGTTACGCTGCGATCTGCACCGCAGCGTAACTGCATGCATCCTGCGTCCCCAGCATAATCTATGAAGATCATGCAGGAGACGTGCGCACGTGGCGTATTAGAGCGCAGCGCTTCGATTGCTGCCCGAAGCACGTGTTTTAAGAAGTGACATGTCACTTATTCCGTGCGCTCTGCATGCATCCCCCGCTCTGTCTATGGGAGGGGCTGCACTCAGAGCGCATGAAATCGGCTTTTTTTTTTTATTACGGACTCTTTCTGCAGCAATTTAAAGCACACATGTGCTGTTCAATTCGCTGCAGACATTTCTGCAGGGACAGAACGCTACATGCGCACATAGCCTTAGGCGAGCGCTCTATCCATTCAGCCACTGGCTCCAATGAGGAACATAGGCAGATTTTGTTATCCTGAGGTCTGCAAAGTGAAGTCTGAGGTGACAGCACGATTCTCTTCATGTGCTACGTGGAGAGGACACAGAGCACTTGTGTTCTGTAGCAGAGCTGACAGTGTCATCTGGATGACTTCAGAACTGGAGGGGTATTTGGGGATTTTAATAAAATGGTGAAAGAGGATTTTTTTTGTCTTTTATTCCAAATAAAGAATTTTTCACTGTGTGGGTTTCTTTACTTTCACTTACAGTTTAATCATGGAAGGTATCTCGGGGAGACGCCTGGCATGATTAACTCCTTATTACCCTGATTGCCACCGCACCAGGGAAATTCGGGATGAGCTGGGTAGAGTCCCGGGACTGTCGTATCTAATAGATGCGACAATTCCGGGCGGCTGCTGGGTGATATTGTTAGGATGGTGGGCTCCCGATAACGTGGTGGTCTCCATCCTGATAATACCAGCCTCCACCCGTGTGGCTTTATCCTGGCTGGTATCAAATATGGGGGAACCGCATTTTTTTTTTATTATTATTTATTTATTTTACTGCATGATATAGACCCGCCACCAGCGGCTGTGATTGGTTGCAGTGAGACAGCTGTCACTCATCGTTGGGGTATGTCTAATTGCAACCAATCATGGGTGCCGATGTGCGGGGAAAGCACGGAATAACTGATTGAATAATGAAGCGGCAGCCATTTTCAAAAGAGGAAAAGACGCCGCAGATTTGTGACAGCCGTGCAGCGAGGCGCCCGTGATCGGTGAGTAGGAAAGAAAGAGGGATTGTGCTGGGGACGCAGGATGCATGCAAACAGCAATGTGTGCACATAGCCTTACTGTGAAAAGCCACGTTTTTGGTGCTCGAACCGTTATCGATCGTAACTTGAACTGACGAACTTTTAGCAAAAAGCTCGAGTTCGTCGAACGTCTCGACCACCCCCCAAAATCACTCGAACATGAAATTGGCGTACCTCGAACATCGCTCATCTCTACTCAAGAAAAAAAAAACCAAAATTACCATGTACCCTGTTGTAAGTAAATAACTTACTAGTAATAGTACATGTAAATAACAGTGATATAGTTAACACTATTTCGCAAAATAAAACGTAAAACATCCCACCATGACAAAATAAACCCTTTCAGTGCAATCCTATTCCATCTCAAGTATTAAAACGTTATCTCGTGTTAGCCGATCTCAACAAAAAGTAAGGGACGGTGCTGTACATTACAAGGAATAATACTATTTAGTAATGGGCAGCACTGTACATTACAGAGGACGCTATACAATAATGGATGACACCATACATAACTAGAGAGGATGCTACCTAATAAGGGACAACGTTATATGTAATAAAAGAGGAAACTGTAATTAAGGACAATGCTATATAAAACAAGAAAGTACACTATATACTAAGGGATGGTAGTATATATAAGAAGTAAGTACACAATATAATAACAGACGGCGCTATACATAACAAGAAAATACTGCATGTACTAAGGGTCTCTGCTATGCATAAGGCTACATTTTTGTATATGTGTGAAGTGTTGGTGTGCTGCCTGAATTTTTTCTTGTACAGCACACAGACCGTTGAATATGTCCTGCTCTGATCCTCAAACTTTAGTCAGAAATGAACATGTTTTGAGTCTTTTAAATCTCATTTTCAGTTCCATGATTTTCACATAGAAGTGAATAGATCTACTGTATGAAGCTTGAGTCCTTGTGACAGCCGATAAAAAAGCCTGGCAGCACATGGACATATAACACGACTGTGTTAATGTGGTCTAGGGGAGGTTGCTTTACAAACAACAGCATTACTCCGAGTCTTACAGTACAGATACAGAATAAATATATACATCCAGTGACTTACTGCTGACGTCTCGTCTAATTAGATTCTTTTCCTGTTGCTTCTTCTCCATCTGGTAAGACCTTCATGGCGACATCTTCCAGGCATGACTCGTCTTGTCACATTAATCACTGCATCCCTGCCTGAAAATAACAAGGCTATATCTATTGTACTGTATATATACACATTTGTCTCCTGAATAAATAATGCCCAACACTGCACCCCTGAATACAAATATATTCCACACCATTAATATACTATTAGTCACACAGCATTCACAATATAAATAACTATGCCAGGACAGTGCCTTCCATTAACTATAAAATGCACAACAAAAACGCATGTAAAAAAAAATGGCAAAAACATGCATTTTACACAGCATTTTTCCTGCCACCACATCAGAATTTGCAGCAGAATTTTTCCATCCTGGTTCCCTTCCTCAGTGACTATTTCCTGTTCTCAAGATTAGAGTTAAGCGTGGTTCGTGGTTCAAGTGATTTTGGGGCCTGTTCTAGATCGAACTAGAACTCGAGCTTTTTGCTAAAAGTTCGTTAGCTCGAGTTACGTTCGAGAACGGTTCTATCAGCCAAAAGCCAAGCTAATTACTAGCTGGCTTATCGCTGAAATAGTGTAAGTCACTCTGTGACTCACACTATTATGAAATTTCAGCGTATAGTGTGCGGGGACTGCGCATTCAGATCACTGCTGCTGGGATAATGGCGATCGCCATTTTTTTTTCCTTTTCTTCCTTCCCTAAGCACGCGTGTAGTGGGGCGGGCCAGCATGTCAGCCAATCCCAGACACACACACAGCTAAGTGGACTTTTTGCCAGACAAGCAAGGGCATGTGTCATAGGATGTCCATGTCACATGTCCCTGCATTATAAAAACGGGTATCTGCCCATCTGGACGCCATTATCTGCCTTCTGCGTCTGGGTGTCAGCCACCGCTGACGCAGCTCCTGTCGCCAGTCCTGCTGTGTACGCTCTACACACAGCGCTATACAGAATAGGGATAGAGGTTTCTTTCAGCCCTTTTAAGGGCTAATTACAGCTGTCTCAGAGCCATAGGTGACAGTCAGGTCCGTGGAAACAGTTTTTAACAGCTAAAGATAACAGCGTCTGTGTAGCTAAGCTCAGGGACTTCCTCGCTGCATTTCACCATTAGGAGGGGTAGAAAGTGAGGCTTCCTTTCCTCTACACTGACCCACAACCCTGCCACGTACCCTCCTGGCCTTTTTAGCAAAGCCATTTTAATTGCAGAGTGCTGCCAGTTAGTGCCATCCAAAGAGTGTCTGCTGTCCTCCATTATTGTGGCACTTGTGCCAAGCAAGTCCCACCACCTCTGCATAATCCCCTCCTGCACATTTTTGCAAAGCCATTTTAATTGAAAAGAGTGCTGCCAGTTAGTGGCATCCTAAAAGTGCCTGTTGGACTTCATTAGTGTCCCACTGGTGCCAAGCTATATCCAGCACCTCTGCATTGCACCGTCAAACTCATTTTTACTAAGCTATTAGAATAGCAATCTGTGCTGCCAGTTTAAGGGCCATAGTTGCATTATCAGGGATAGTTATTGTTGTTTATTCTGCTGTCAATAAAGGTAGACCAACGCTGCAATCTACACCACCTCTCAATTTTTACTACCACATTTTAAGTGCACAATCTTGTCGCAATCAAAATGAGTGGCAAAATGACAGATGATGGTGGAAAGGGGAACAGGCGTGTTGGAAAAGGAAAAAAATGGTTTGTCCGTGGGGAAGGTGGCAAAGCTCCATTAACATCTGCTGAAGATAGACCATCTTCCAGCAAACGTAAGATGTCTACTACTTACCGTGGACAATCCGATGTGCTCCCTTTTTTATGGACACGAACAACTGGAACAAAGGTAGATGATGGCCAAAAAAAGAAAATGCTTGAATGGATCTCAAGTGGTGCAACAAGTGCCCTCTGCGCCACCTCAAATACCGCATCCAAAAAACACCAGTCCTCTGAGTTGTCATCCCAATCACACTTGCTTTCTCCCAGCTCTCAAGTCTCCATCCGCCTTGCACAGTATGGTGGAACATAGATGGCTGAGTCTGCAGAGCTGTTCAGTCACACTATAGCCTGGGAATCAGAGGTCTGCTCCCAAGCTACAGTGAGTACAGACCAGGAAATGGTCTGCAGTGATGCCCAGAACCTTTGTAACTCAGATTCAGGCTTTGAGGACCAAGTTTCTGAGCATAATGTTGACCCTTATTCACAAACTGTAACACCTGTTGTTATAGACAATGAGGAACATACTGATGACGATGAGACGCAGATACCAGATTGGGATGACAACTTAAATATTCGGTCAGGGCAGGAAGAGGCTCGGTCTGAGGGTGAGGGGAGTGCAAACACAACAATTGATGAGGAAGTTCTAGATCCCACCTACTGTCAACCCACAGTCAGGCACTCGAGGAGGTCAACAGAGGCGGTGGAGGATTATGCAACTGACAACGAAGTTACCTTGCACCTTCCTGGACAGAGGAGGAGTACTGGTAGCACGTCTACAACTGCATCCTCAGCCACCACTCTGCCTCTGAGCAGTAGTCGGGGTGGCTTAGCAGGTCGCATGTCCTCTAAGCCTTGCCTAGCCTGGTCCTTTTTTGACCTTGCAAAGGATCGCCCAAATCATATGATCTGTAAAATTTGTCGGGAATCTGTTAGTAGAGGCAAAAACCTCGGCAGTTTGACAACTTCTTCCATGAATCTTCACATGACTAAATATCATATTTCCCAGTGGGAAGCTCACCGTGCTGCAATGCGGCCTAGCGGGGAGGACCATCCACCGCCTGCCCCTTCCAGTGCATCCGTGCGCTCTTCCTCTTCTAGGACTGTGGGGACAGCTGTCACACCTGGTTTTCCACGCACAACTTCCACCACTGTAACCGCAACAGGCAGTTTGCTTGGTAGGTCATCAGTTGGTTTGGAAGGGGAAACAAGTGCGTGTGTACAGCTCTCTCAGACATCGATAGCACCAACGTTGGATGAAGGCAACATCATGTCTACGCCTGCAGTTTCCTCACAAACCTGCATTTTTCCAGGGACATCCTACTCACCACCTATAAAAAGGCACATTGTTCCTATCACTGCACATTTCCCCTGAGGAAGCTACACTTTGTTTGTAGCGATACGCGTGGAGCTTATACCTCACCCCTCTACTTCTTGCCTGCACCCCTTAGTGTGTCCATCCGTAGGTGGTATTGTATGTGCTATTTTTGCTTCAAATCATGTTTATTGGTGGCGATATTGCTACACTGCTAACCTACCTCGGTATTTACTGGGACTCTGATCTGTTTGATTGATTTTGCATTGTCCATCTCCTCCCTTGATGGTCCCAGTCTATGGACACTGTGCTTTAAATCATTGCATTATTACATGTTTGTGGGGTTCGGGCTCCTTGAGGGTGTGAGGTATTCTTTGGGTGTCATACCATTGGCACTCTTAGTATGTGTGTTTTCTATAAGCTGTTTTGCTTTTTTAATTGATTTTAATTGGTTGTTGGTACTTGTGCCTATTCTATAATAAAGATATTTTTGTATATTTATCTATTGTGGTGATCCCACTTATTTTGCACATTCCTTTTTCTTGTTGATGCATCCTACTCACCACCGTCTACACACAGCAGCCATATCTCTGTCCCTCAGATGAAGACAAATAAAATGCCATTTCCTGCGACCCATGACAAAGCTAAGAGGTTGACTTTATCCCTCTGTAAGCATTTGGCTACCGAAATGCTGCCTTTCCGCCTGGTGGACACACAGGATTTTAGAGACCTTATGTCTGTCGCTGTGCCCCAGTACCAGATGCCCAGTCACCACTACTTCTCTAAGAAAGGTGTGCCTGCGCTACACCAGCATGTCGCACACAACATCACCGCTTCCTTGAGAAACTCTGTGTGTGAACGGGTGCATTTCACCACCGATACTTGGACCAGTAAGCATGGACAGGGACGTTACATGTCGCTGACTGGACACTGGGTAACTATGGTGATAGATGGTGAAGGGTCTGCTGCACAAGTCTTGCCGTCCCCACGACTTGTGTGTCAATCCTCTGTCTGTCCAAGTTCCTCCACTGCTTCTGCCTCCTCAACCTCGCCTGGGTCCTCCACCTCCGCCCCAAGCCTGCTTGGTCAGGGCACCAGCGTTGTAACTGCGCAGAAGGAATCAAGCACCCCTCATTACTATGCTGGCAACAGAGCGCAATGGCATCAGGCGGTCTTTATCTTGAAATGTCTTGGAAATAGGAGTCACACAGCGTCTGAGTTGTGGGCAGCTCTGGAGACTGAGTTTGGTAAATGGTTGTCTCCACTCAACCTGCAACCTGGTAAGGCCGTGTGTGACAATGCCGCTAACCTGGATGCAGCCTTTCACCTTGGCAAGGTGTCACACATACCTTGTATGGCTCACGTGTGGAACCTTGTTGTCCAGCAATTTTTAACACACTATCCCGGCCTAGATGGCCTTCTGAACAGGGCACGAAAACTGTCTGCTCACTTCCGCAGTTCAACCGCCGCAGCTGAGTGACTTGCATTGCTCCAGAAGTCTTTCAGCCTGCCGGTTCATCGCCTGAAATGCGATGTGCCGACATGCTGGAATTCGACTCTCCACATGTTACAGCGACTGTGGCAGCACCGCCGAGCCCTGGTGCAATACGTCATGACGTATAGCCTGGGCCAACGAGATGCAGAGGTGGGGCAGATCACCCTGATGGAGTGGTCTCAGATCAAGGACCTATGCACCCTTCTGCACAGTTTCGACATGGCGACGAATATGTTTAGCGCTGACAATGCCATTATCAGCATGACAATTCCAGTCATTTACATGCTGGAGCACACGCTAAACACTATTCGGAGTCAGGAGGTGGGATAACAAGAAGGGGAAGAACTACAGGAGGATTCATATGCGCAAGAGACAACAACATCACTAGGGTCCAGACGTTTATCATCACCAAGGCGGCAGGCATGGGACCATGGGGGACAGGGATCAACAAGGGCGCATGGTAGCAGGCGAAATGTTGAGGAAGGTGCAGGAGAACATGAAGAAATGGAGGACGAACTGTCCATGGACATGGAAGACTCAGCAGATGAGGGAGACCTTGGTCAAATTTCAGTTGAAAGAGGTTGGGGGGAGATGTCAGAGGAAGAAAGAACGGTTAGCATCTCTATGCCACAAACACAGCATGGACTTGGTCCGCATGGCTGCGCAAGACACATGAGTGCCTTCTTGCTGCACTACCTCAAACATGACCCTCGTATTGTCAAAATTAGAAGTGATAATGACTACTGGCTTGCCACACTATTAGATCCCCGGTACAAGTCCAAATTTTGTGACATAATTCCAGCCATAGAAAGGGACGCACGTATGCAGGAGTATCAGCAAAAGCTGTTACTCGATCTTAACTCGGCTTTTCCACCAAACACCCGTGGTGCACGGAGTGAATCTCCCAGTTGTAACTTGACAAACATGGGACGGTCTCGTCATCTTCAACAGTCTACCCGTACCAGCAGCACCGTATCTGGTGCTGGTAACAGCAATTTTATTGAATCTTTTCATAATTTTTTTAGACCCTCCTTTGCAAGGCCACCAGAGACAACAAGTCTGACACATAGTCAACGGCTGGAGAGGATGATACAGGAGTATCTCCAAATGAACATCGATGCCATGACTTTGCAAATGGAGCCTTGCTCATTTTGGGCTTCAAATCTTGAAAAATTTCCAGAGCTCTCCACTTACGCCTTGGAGATCTTGTCGTGTCCAGCTGCCAGTGTTGTCTCTGAACGTGTCTTCAGTGCTGCTGGGTGTGTGCTGACAGATAAGCGCACGCGTCTGTCCACTGACAATGTAGACAGACTAACGTTCATCAAAATGAACAAGTCATGGATCCACAAGGATTTTACTTCCCCTGTGTCATCCTGGGGAGAGTAAATGCTTGTGGATTTGGAATGTGCTTGATGCAAATCTACCTGTGAAGTGTACAACTGGGGCACAAGTGCTGCCACTGAAGGGGTGGTTGTCTGTGTGGCCCAATTTTTGGAAAACAGGGAGACTCCGCTTTGAGTCACCTTGCGATGTTTTACATGATTTTAGAAGGGCATGCCATGCCTATATCTGTGTCTCCTCCTCTTTTTCCTCGTCCAGCTGTTTAGTTTTTGCATGAGTATTTGTCCTTGTCACTTTCCCATGTGTTTGTGTTGTGAGTTGTTTGTCACCTTTTGGACACCTTTGAGGGTGTTTTTTAGGTGTTTTTATGTGTTTGTGATTGCCTTCCATTGTTTCCTATGGGTTCGAGTGGTTCGCCGACCCGAACTCGAACCAGACCTCGGTTCGGCGAACCGAGCTCGAGCCGAACCGCGACCGGTTCGCTCATCTCTACTCAAGATATAAAAAAAATAATCAATAATTCTTCCTATCTTCATCCACTCCCAAGCTGTGTGGCGTTCTCTTCTATAGCTGGAGCAGGTGCCAACAGCTAATTTCAGTGTGCCTGCCATGGTCTCGACAGTCAAGAGAATGCCGATGTCAGCTGCCGGCCTCTGATTGGCATGCAGCATGTATTGCAGTACAGAGAACCAGCAGCTTCCCTTTGCCACAATACATTTCAGATGAATGTAAGTCCAAGTATGCACATCCAGGTGAAATAGGCGTTGCTATAGGTTGCCCCGTTCCACCTCGGGGCCTTGGAGAAGATGCACCAGCGGTATGTGCGCTCCGGTCAGAGCACCTCCCTGAATGGCTGTTTCCTCTCTGATCTTGCTATCTCAGCACATGTCAATTTTGGAACAACCACAGAAAATAATGGAGTTTTGAGGTCTCTGTCATGCAGATGTAACCTGATGTAATTAAAAACAAACTTAAACAATTGTGAATTAATATAGTGAATCAGTCCAGAAAAACTTAGTCTAGCAAAGCAGTGGTAAGCTGTGTGGGGTAAATTGAAAAACTTGGATCTTCACTGTTTTCATTGTCAGAAATAGTACTGTATATGGAGAGATGTAGATTTTCTTAAAGGAAATCTGACTAAAGCTGGGCGGACTCGCAGAAAACAGGGACCAGCGGGTTCCTGCTAAATTTTTAAAAAATCTGGATCCGCTCTGGAATCTGGTACCCATGTAAGTCTCTGGGAATCAGAATCCGGAGATTAAAAATGTTGGTAGAAGGAGATAGGGGGGTAGGAGCACGCGCAGTGTACTCACCGAACCTCCGTCATGGTGGCAAGCTGCTTTCAGGTCACGCTTTCCCTTCCGAAGTCGACAAATTAAAGGAGTTGTCCGACATTAGCTTACCAAAAAATGTTAAGTTTATCTGTGCTGTATTGTCATATAAATCACCCCTACATTGTTATTTTTTGTTTTCTAACTTTTGTTCCTCTTGAATTATCCCTTTATATTCAGCACAAGCAAACTGACCACTTCCTGTGCAAAACCTCAATCAGAGGTGGCACCACCCAGCCTCACTGTCCAACCCCGTCCCCTGCCCGCCCTCAGTGTCCAGGCTCACCCCCTGCACACACATTCCCTCTCAGTATTCTGCCCCAGCACCTGACTTTTTGTTATCACTCTAGCAATGGAAAAAACAGCCCCACATAGGGCTCTGCACCGCACACACACACACACACAAGACACACGCACACATCAGGCTCTGCAACCCTTCCCCCACCCACACACACAAACACACACGGCGCTCTGTACCGACCCCCCTCACCATCGTTCTGTACCGACCCCTACCCCCCATAGGGAACACATGTGGGCTACATTCACATGACCGTTCCGTGTTTGCGGTCCGCAAAAAAACGATCCATTTTTTCCCGGATGCATCCGTGTGTCATCCGTGTGCCTTCCGTTTTTTTTTGCGGACCGCAAAAAATGGAAGCAGCAAGAAAGATAAATAGATGAGTAGATCTAGAGATGAATAGATAGATATAGAGATAGAGGGATGAATGAATAGAGGGATGGATAGATAGATATAGATAGATAGAGAGATAGATAGATGAGAAAGACCTATATAATGTCCTACCCCCCTGCATATTCTAAGCTGGCACCCTTTAGTGACTTTCATGTGGCACTAAAGGGTGCTTAGCCTTATATTTAGCCAAAAAAATAAATAAAACAAAAAAACGACGTGAGGGCCCCCATATCTTTTGTAGCCAGCTAGGGTAAAGCAGATGGCTGCAGCCTGCAGACCACAGCTGGCAGCTTCACCTTGGCTGATAATCCAAAACAGAGGGCACCCCACGCTGTTATTTTAGATTAAATAAATAATTTAAAACAAAAAACATGGTGTCCCCATCAAATTGGATCACCAGCCGAGGTAAAGTGGACAGCTGTGGTCTGGTATTCTCAGACTAGGGAGGTCCACTGTTATTGGACACTCCCCAGCCTAAAAATAGCAGGCTGCAGCCGCCCCAGAAGTGGCGCATCCATTAGATGTGCCAATGCTAGCGCTTTTCCCAAACTCATCCCGTTGCCCTGGTGCTGTGGCAAACGGGGTAATATATGGAGTTGATGCCAGATGTGTAATGTCACCTGGCATCAAGCCCTGGGGTTACTGATGTCACGCGTCTATCAGATACCTGACATCACCAACCCAGTCAGTAATAAAAAACATAGACAACAAAAAAAGTTTTATTTGAAAAAACACTCCCCAAAACATTCCCTCTTTCACCAATTTATTGAAAAGAACAATCAAATCCGGGTCCGGCGTAATCCAATAAGGGGGTCACATGACTATCCATACCATAATCAATGAAGAACAGAATGTTCCCCATTGGCTGGGAGAGCAATGCAGTGACCTGAGCTAACATCAATAGCCCAGGTCACTGCAGGGGATGACGAGCGCTGCTGCCAGGAGGCAGATGAGATCATTACCTGCTGTGACGATCTCCACTTCACTCCCATCAGCCCTGTCACTGACTTCTATGCCCGCCGCGTTCTCAGCAGTATCGCCCGTGACGTTACCGCTAGTGACATGAGAACGCAGCGGGCATAGATGGCAGTGACCGCGCTGACAGGAGTGAAGAGGAGATCGTCACAGCAGGTAATGATCTCATCTGCCTCCTGCCTCCAACCCCGCGCCTGCACGCACTGCAGGGTGAGAATCTGCATGCGGGCAGACACACTGCAATGAAAGCAGCCGTGGGGCTGGAGCGGGACACAGACTGCACAGGCACGCCTGCTATCCTGAGCAGGGGGCCCGGTGCTGATGGTGACACCATAGGCGGGGAGAGTATGAGGTGCAGGGGAATGTGTGGGAGGATGCAGGGAAGGGGGCGCGGGGACTCACGCACTGTACCAGCCCAGCAGGGCGGCAACAAGCTGTTCCAGATTTGCATGTCAACATGGTCCTGCCCATGTTGGCATGAAATGACCGGAAGCAGCAAAATCGCGGCAGGAGCGGTCACATGACCACTCTGAGCCGGGGGAGAGGGGCTGACAGCAGGGCAGGTAAGTGCTCACTATCTACTTACCTGCCCCAATGTAGCCCAATAGGGTAAAAATAAAAAAAAGTCAAAATAACTTGGATAACCCCTTTAAATATTCACTGCTTTCTCGCCCACTGGTGGGTGTAATCGGTTTCAGGTAAATGTGCCCCCACCCTGAGTGGCAACGTATCAGCTTACTGCAACCAATCACAGGCGCCAGGATGGCCAGTGAGCGGAGAAAGCAGTGCAAATGTCTGCGGGTGAGTAAATAAAGCAATCAGCGCGGGGTTCTCATTTCCTGATACCAGCACAGATAGAGGCCACAGCTGCAGCCACCCAGCTATCGGGCTTTATCATGGCTGAGTATCAATATAAGGCCGGAATCACACACTTGTGCACGTCTCGCATCGCATCACCCGGCAGCCGCATACTCTCCTGACAGGAGCGTGCATCTGCATGCATTTCTATGCAGCTGCACGCTCGTGTCCGGAAAGTGTGCAGCCATGTCAGGTGATGTGATCTGATAATCGTGTGAGTCATACGGCTCATGTGAGCGCACCGTAAGATCAGAGTCACACTTGCACGAGTCTCGCATCGCATCTCCTGACAGAAGCGGGTCAGCTGCATTTAGTTCTATGCAGCTGCACGCTCATGTCTGGAGAGTGTGCAGCTGCCAGGTGATACGATGCCATACTCGTGCGAGTCATACGGCTCGTGTGAGTGCATTGTAAGGCTGGAGTCACACTTGCACGAGTCTTGCATCGCATCACCCAGTACGGCTTGACGGTCTCCAGACACGAGCGTGCAGCTGCATAGAACTACATGCAGCCAACCCGTTCCTGTCAGGAGAGTGTGCACAGCCATGGTGGGTGATGCGATGCGCGACCTATGCAATTTCCTCATAAGTGTGACTCCTGCATAAGAGGAAAATAATAATAAATTTTAAAAAACGACGCGCGGTTCCCCCCAATTTTGATACCCAGCGAAGATAAAGCTGACAGCTGGGGCTGTATTCTCAGGCTAGGGAGTAGAGTTGAGCACGGTTCGCGGTTCGAGGTTCTCCAGTTCGTGGCTCGAGTGATTTTGGGGGCTGTTCTAGATCAAACTAGAACTCGAGCTTTTTGCTAAAGCTCGATAGTTCTAGATACGTTCGAGAACGGTTCTAGCAGCAAAGAGACAAGCTAATTACTAGCTGGCTTTCCGCTGTAATAGTGTAAGTCACTCTGTGACTCACACTATTATGAAATTTCAGCGTATAGTGTGCGGGAACAGCGCATTCAGATCACCGCTGTTTGGATAACGGCGATTGCCATTTTTTTTTTTCCTTGTCTTCCTTCACTAAGCGCGCGCGTGTAGTGGGGCGGACCAGCATGTCAGCCAATCCCAGACACACACACAGCTAAGTGGACTTTTAGCCAGAGAAGCAACGGCATGTGTAATAGGATGTCCATGTCACATGTTCCTGCATTATAAAAACGGACATTTTCCTCCAGCACGCCATTATCTGCCTTCTGCGTCTTGGTGTCAGTCACCGCTGGCGTAGCTCCTGCCTCCGATACTGCTGTGTACGCTCTATACACAGTGCTATACAGAAAAGGGATAGAAGTTTCTTTCAGCCCTTGTAAGGTCTAATACCGGCAGGGTCAGAGCCATAGGTGACAGTCAGGTCCCTGAAAACAGATTTTAACAGCTACACAAGATGACAGCGTCTGTGTAGCTAAGGTCAGGGATTTCCTCGCTGCATTTCCCCATTAGGGGGAATAGAAAGGGAGGCTTCCTTTCCTCTACCCAGACCCACAACCCTGCCACTGTACCCTCCTGCCCTTTGCACACTCAAACTCATTGTTACTAAGCCATTATACTAGCAAACACTGAGTAAACTTAGTGGCATCCTAAAAGTGGCTGTTGGACTTCCATTAGTGTCCCACTGGTGCACACCTATGTGCAGCACCTCTGCATTGCACACTCAAACTCATTGTTACTAAGCCATTATACTAGCAAACACTGAGTAAACTTAGTGGTATCCTAAAAGTGGCTGTTGGACTTCCATTAGTGTCCCACTGGTGCAAACCTATGTGCAGCACCTCTGCATTGCACACTCAAACTCATTGTTACTAAGCCATTATACTAGCAAACACTGAGTAAACTTAGTGGTATCCTAAAAGTGGCTGTTGGACTTCCATTAGTGTCCCACTGGTGCAAACCTATGTGCAGCACCTCTGCATTGCACACTCAAACACATTGTTACTAAGCCATTATACTAGCAAACACTGAGTAAACTTAGTGGCATCCTAAAAGTGGCTGTTGGACTTCCATTAGTGTCCCACTGGTGCAAACCTACGTGCAGCACCTCTGCATTGCACACTCAAACTCATTGTTACTAAGCCATTATACTAGCAAACACTGCGTAAACTTAGTGGCATCCTAAAAGTGGCTGTTGGACTTCCATTAGTGTCCCACTGGTGCAAACCTATGTGCAGCACCTCTGCATTGCACACTCAAACTCATTGTTACTAAGCCATTATACTAGCAAACACTGAGTAAACTTAGTGGCATCCTAAAAGTGGCTGTTGGACTTCCATTAGTGTCCCACTGGTGCAAACTTATGTGCGGCACCTCTGCATTGCACACTCAAACTCATTGTTACTAAGCCATTATACTAGCAAACACTGAGTAAACTTAGTGGCATCCTAAAAGTGGCTGTTGGACTTCCATTAGTGTCCCACTGGTGCAAACCTATGTGCAGCACCTCTGCACTGCACACTCAAACTCATTGTTACTAAGCCATTATACTAGCAAACACTGAGTAAACTTAGTGGCATCCTAAAAGTGGCTGTTGGACTTCCATTAGTGTCCCACTGGTGCACACCTATGTGCAGCACCTCTGCATTGCACACTCAAACTCATTGTTACTAAGCCATTATACTAGCAAACACTGAGTAAACTTAGTGGTATCCTAAAAGTGGCTGTTGGACTTCCATTAGTGTCCCACTGGTGCAAACCTATGTGCAGCACCTCTGCATTGCACACTCAAACTCATTGTTACTAAGCCATTATACTAGCAAACACTGAGTAAACTTAGTGGTATCCTAAAAGTGGCTGTTGGACTTCCATTAGTGTCCCACTGGTGCAAACCTATGTGCAGCACCTCTGCATTGCACACTCAAACACATTGTTACTAAGCCATTATACTAGCAAACACTGAGTAAACTTAGTGGCATCCTAAAAGTGGCTGTTGGACTTCCATTAGTGTCCCACTGGTGCAAACCTACGTGCAGCACCTCTGCATTGCACACTCAAACTCATTGTTACTAAGCCATTATACTAGCAAACACTGCGTAAACTTAGTGGCATCCTAAAAGTGGCTGTTGGACTTCCATTAGTGTCCCACTGGTGCAAACCTATGTGCAGCACCTCTGCATTGCACACTCAAACTCATTGTTACTAAGCCATTATACTAGCAAACACTGAGTAAACTTAGTGGCATCCTAAAAGTGGCTGTTGGACTTCCATTAGTGTCCCACTGGTGCAAACTTATGTGCGGCACCTCTGCATTGCACACTCAAACTCATTGTTACTAAGCCATTATACTAGCAAACACTGAGTAAACTTAGTGGCATCCTAAAAGTGGCTGTTGGACTTCCATTAGTGTCCCACTGGTGCAAACCTATGTGCAGCACCTCTGCACTGCACACTCAAACTCATTGTTACTAAGCCATTATACTAGCAAACACTGAGTAAACTTAGTGGCATCCTAAAAGTGGCTGTTGGACTTCCATTAGTGTCCCACTGGTGCAAACCTACGTGCAGCACCTCTGCATTGCACACTCAAACTCATTGTTACTAAGCCATTATACTAGCAAACACTGCGTAAACTTAGTGGCATCCTAAAAGTGGCTGTTAGACTTCCATTAGTGTCCCACTGGTGCAAACCTATGTGCAGCACCTCTGCATTGCACACTCAAACTCATTGTTACTAAGCCATTATACTAGCAAACACTGAGTAAACTTAGTGGCATCCTAAAAGTGGCTGTTGGACTTCCACTAGTGTCCCACTGGTGCAAACTTATGTGCGGCACCTCTGCATTGCACACTCAAACTCATTGTTACTAAGCCATTATACTAGCAAACACTGAGTAAACTTAGTGGCATCCTAAAAGTGGCTGTTGGACTTCCATTAGTGTCCCACTGGTGCAAACCTATGTGCAGCACCTCTGCATTGCACACTCAAACTCATTGTTACTAAGCCATTATACTAGCAAACACTGAGTAAACTTAGTGGCATCCTAAAAGTGGCTGTTAGACTTCCATTAGTGTCCCACTGGTGCAAACCTATGTGCAGCACCTCTGCATTGCACACTCAAACTCATTGTTACTAAGCCATTATACTAGCAAACACTGAGTAAACTTAGTGGCATCCTAAAAGTGGCTGTTGGACTTCCATTAGTGTCCCACTGGTGCAAACCTATGTGCAGCACCTCTGCATTGCACACTCAAACTCATTGTTACTAAGCCATTATACTAGCAAACACTGAGTAAACTTAGTGGCATCCTAAAAGTGGCTGTTGGACTTCCATTAGTGTCCCACTGGTGCAAACCTATGTGCAGCACCTCTGCATTGCACACTCAAACTCATTGTTACTAAGCCATTATATTAGCAAACACTGAGTAAACTTAGTGGCATCCTAAAAGTGGCTGTTAGACTTCCATTAGTGTCCCACTGGTGCAAACCTATGTGCAGCACCTCTGCATTGCACACTCAAACTCATTGTTACTAAGCCATTATACTAGCAAACACTGAGTAAACTTAGTGGCATCCTAAAAGTGGCTGTTGGACTTCCACTAGTGTCCCACTGGTGCAAACTTATGTGCAGCACCTCTGCATTGCACACTCAAACTCATTGTTACTAAGCCATTATACTAGCAAACACTGAGTAAACTTAGTGGCATCCTAAAAGTGGCTGTTGGACTTCCATTAGTGTCCCACTGGTGCAAACCTATGTGCAGCACCTCTGCATTGCACACTCAAACTCATTGTTACTAAGCCATTATACTAGCAAACACTGAGTAAACTTAGTGGCATCCTAAAAGTGGCTGTTAGACTTCCATTAGTGTCCCACTGGTGCAAACCTATGTGCAGCACCTCTGCATTGCACACTCAAACTCATTGTTACTAAGCCATTATACTAGCAAACACTGAGTAAACTTAGTGGCATCCTAAAAGTGGCTGTTGGACTTCCATTAGTGTCCCACTGGTGCAAACCTATGTGCAGCACCTCTGCATTGCACACTCAAACTCATTGTTACTAAGCCATTATACTAGCAAACTATGCTGCCAGTTTAAGGGCCGTAGTTGCATTGTCAGGGATAGTTATTGTTGTTTATTCTGCTGTTAATAAACATAGACCACCGCTGCAATCTACACCACCTCTCAATTTTTACTACCACATTTTAAGTGCACAATCTTGTCGCAATCAAAATGAGTGGCAAAATGACAGATGATGGTGGAAAGGGTAAGAGGCGTGTTGGAAAAGGAAAAAAAGGGTTTGTCCGTTGGGAAGGTGGCAAAGCTCCATTAACATCTGCTGAAGATAGACCATCTTCCAGCAAAAGTAAGATGTCTACTACTTACCGTGGACAATCCGATGTGCTCCCTTTTTTACGGACACGAACAACTGGAACAAAGGTAGATGATGGCCAAAAAAAGAAAATGCTTGATTGGCTCTCAAGTGGTCCAACAAGTGCCCTCTCCTCCACCTCAACTACCGCATCCAAAAAACACCAGTCCTCTGAGTTGTCATCCCAATCACACTTGCTTTCTCCCAGCTCTGAAGTCTCCATCCGCCCTGCACAGTATGGTGGAACTGAGATGGCTGAGTCTGCAGAGCTGTTCAGTCACACTATAGCCTGGGAATCAGAGGTCTGCTCCCAAGCTACAGTGAGTACAGACCAGGAAATGGTCTGCAGTGATGCCCAGAACCTTTGTGACTCAGATTCAGGCCGTGATGACCAAGTTTCTGAGCATAATGTTGACCTTTATTCACAAACTGAAACACCTGTTGTAATAGACAATGAGGAAAATACTGATGACGATGAGACGCAGATACCAGATTGGGATAACAACTTAAATATTCGGTCAGGGCAAGAAGAGGCTCGGTCTGAGGGTGAGGGGAGTGCAAACACAACAATTGATGAGGAAGTTCTAGATCCCACCTACTGTCAACCCACAGTCAGGCCCTCGAGGAGGTCAACAGAGACGGTGGAGGAGGATGCAACTGACGACGAAGTTAACTTGTGCCTTCCTGGACAGAGTCGGAGTACTGGTAGCACGTCTACAACTGCATCCTCAGCTACCACTGTGCCTCTGAGCACTAATCGGGGTGGATCAGCAGGTCGCATGCCCTCTAAGCCTTGCCTAGCCTGGTCCTTTTTTGACAAAGCAAAAGATCGCCCAAATTATGTGATCTGTAAAATTTGTCGTGATTCTGTTAGTAGAGGGCAAAACCTCAGCAGTTTGACAACTTCTTCCATGAATCGTCACATGAATAAATATCATATGTCCCAGTGGGAAGCTCACCGTGCTGCAATGCGGCCTAGCGGAGCGAACCATCCACCGCCTGCCCCTTCCAGTGCATCCGCGCGCTCTTCATCTTCTAGGACTGTGGGGACAGCTGTCACACCTGGTTTTCCACGCACAACTTCCACCACTGAAACCGCAACAGGCAGTTTGCTTGGTAGGTCGTCAGTTGGTTTGGAAGGGGAAACAAGTGCGTGTGTACAGCTCTCTCAGACATTGATAGCACCAAGATTGGATGAAGGCAACATCATGTCTACGCCTGCACTTTCCTCACAAACCTGCATTTTTCCAGGGACACCCTACTCAACACCGTCTACACACAGCAGCCAGATCTCTGTCCCTCAGATGTGGACAAATAAAAGGCCATTTCCTGCGACCCATGACAAAGCTAAGAGGTTGACTTTATCCCTCTGTAAGCATTTGGCTACCGAAATGCTGCCTTTCCGCCTGGTGGACACACAGGATTTTAGAGACCTTATGTCTGTCGCTGTGCCCCAGTACCAGATGCCCAGTCGCCACTACTTCTCTAAGAAAGGTGTGCCCGCGCTACACCAGCATGTCGCACACAACATCACCGCTTCCTTGAGAAACTCTGTGTGTGAACGGGTGCATTTCACCACCGATACTTGGACCAGTAAGCATGGACAGGGACGTTACATGTCGCTGACTGGGCACTGGGTAACTATGGTGATAGATGGTGAAGAGTCTGCTGCACAAGTCTTGCCGTCCCCACGACTTGTGTGTCAATCCTCTGTCTGTCCAAGTTCCGCCACTGCTTCTGCCTCCTCAACCTCGCCTGGGTCCTCCACCTCCGCCCCAAGCCTGCCTGGTCAGGCCAACAGCGTTCTCACTGCGCAGAAGGAATCACGCACCCCTCATTAGTATGCTGTCAGCAGAGCGCAACGGCATCAGGCGGTATTTAACTTGACATGTCTTGGAAATAGGAGTCACACAGCGGCTGAGTTGTGGGCAGCTCTGGAGACTGAGTTTAATAAATGGTTGTCTCAACTCAACCTGCAGCCTGATAAGGCCGTGTGTGACAATGCTGCAAACCTGGGTGCGGCCCTTCGCCTGGGCAAGGTGACACACATGCCTTGTATGGCTCACGTGTTGAACCTTGTTGTCCAGCAATTTTTAACACACTATCCCGGCCTAGATGGCCTTCTGACCAGGGCACGAAAACTGTCTGCTCACTTCCGCCGTTCAACCGCCGCAGCTGAGCGACTTGCATCGCTCCAGAAGTCTTTCGGCCTGCCGGTTCATCGCCTGAAATACGATGTGGCGACACGCTGGAATTCGACTCTCCACATGTTACAGCGACTGTGGCAGCACCGCCGAGCCCTGGTGCAATACGTCATGATGTATAGCCTGGGCCAACGAGATGCAGAGGTGGGGCAGATCACCCTGATGGAGTGGTCTCAGATCAAGGACCTATGCACCTTTCTGCACAGTTTCGACATGCCGACGAATATGTTTAGCGCTGACAATGCCATTATCAGCATGACAATTCCAGTCATTTACATGCTGGAGCACACGCTAAACACTATTCGTAGACAGGGGGTGGGACAACAGGAAGGGGAAGAACTACAGGAAGATTCATATGCGCAAGACACAACAACATCACCAAGGTCCAGACGTTCATCATCACCAACGCGGCAGGCATGGGACCATGGGGAACAGGGATCAACAAGGACGCATGGTAGCAGGCGAAATGTTGAGGAAGGTGCAGGAGAACATGAAGAAATGGAGGACGAACTGTCCATGGACATGGAAGACTCAGCGGATGAGGGAGACCTTGGTCAAATTTCAGTTGAAAGAGGCTGGGGGGAGATGTCAGAGGAAGAAAGAACAGTTAGCACCTCTATGCCACAAACACAGCGTGGACTTGGTCCACATGGCTGCGCAAGACACATGAGTGCCTTCTTGCTGCCCTACCTCCAACATGACCCTCGTATTGTCAAAATTAGAAGTGATGATGACTACTGGCTTGCCACACTATTAGATCCCCGGTACAAGTCCAAATTTTGTGACATAATTCCAGCCATAGAAAGGGACGCACGTATGCAGGAGTATCAGCAGAAGCTGTTACTCGATCTTAGCTCGGCTTTTCCACCAAACAACTGTGCAGGTGCAGGGAGTGAATCTCCCAGTTGTAACTTAACAAACATGGGATGGTCTCGTCATCTTCAACAGTCTACCCGTACCAGTAGCACCGTATCTGGTGCTGGTAACAGCAATTTTATTGAATCTTTTCATAATTTTTTTAGACCCTCCTTTGCAAGGCCACCAGAGACAACAAGTCTGACACATAGTCAACGGCTGGAGAGGATGATACAGTAGTATCTCCAAATGAACATCGATGCCATGACTTTGCAAATGGAGACTTGCTCATTTTGGGCTTCAAATCTTGAAAAATGGCCAGAGCTCTCCACTTACGCCTTGGAGATTTTGTCGTGTCCAGCTGCCAGCGTTGTCTCTGAACGTGTCTTCAGTGCTGCTGGGTGTGTGCTGACAGATAAGCGCACGCGTCTGTCCAGTGACAATGTGGACAGACTAACGTTCATCAAAATGAACAAGTCATGGATCCACAAAGAATTTATTACCCCTGTGTCTTCCTGGGGAGAGTAAATGCTTGTGTATTTTGTATGTGCTTGATGCAAATCTAGCTGCGAAGTGTACAACTAGGGCACAAGTGCTGCCACTGATGGGGTGTCTGTGTGGCCCAATTTTTGGAAAAAAGGGAGACTCCGCTTGGAGTAACCCTTGCTTACATTGTTTTTAAAAATGATCCAAGATGAACAGCGCTGGGATCAGGAAAGACTTTGCTACCTACCCCGGTGTCATCCTGGGGACGGTTAAGTATGGCGCATTTTTGAATGTGCTTAATGCAAATCTAGCTGTGAAGTGTACAACTGGGGCACAAGTGCTGCCACTGAATGGGTGGGTGTGTGTGGGGCCCAATTTTTGGAAAAAAAGGGAGACTCCGCTTGGAGTATCCCTTGCTTACATTGTTTTTAAAAATGATCCAAGATGCACAGAGCTGGGATCAGGAAAGACTTTGCTACCTACCCCGGTGTCATCCTGGGGACTTTTAAGTATGGCGTATTTTTGAATGTGCTTGATGCAAATCTAGCTGTGAAGTGTACAACTGGGGCACAAGTGCTGCCACTGAAGGGGTGGGTGTGTGTGGGGCCCAATTTTTGGAAAAAAGGGAGACTCCGCTTGGAGTCACCTTGCGGTGTTTTACATGATTTTAGAAGAGCGTGCCATGCCTATATCTGTGTCTCTTTCTCTTTTTCCTTGTCCTGCTCTTTTGTTTTCGCATGAGTATATGTCCTTGTCACTTTCCCATGTGTTTGTGTTGTGTTGTGAGTTGTTTGTCACCTTTTGGACACCTTTGAGGGTGTTTTCTAGGTGTTTTTATGTGTTTGTGATTGCCTGCCATTGTTTCCTATGCGGTTCGAGTTCGGTTCGTCGAACGTTCGCTGAACCGAACTCGAACGAGACGTCCATTCGACGAACCGAACTCGAGCCGAACCGCGACCGGTTCACTCATCTCTACTAGGGAGGTCCAGCCTAAAAATATCAGCCTACAGCTGCCTGATAGTGAGTTAGTGACGCATCCATTAGATGTGACAATCCTGGAGCTTTACCTCCCTCTTCCTGATTGCCCTGGTGCGGTGGCAATCAGGGTAATAAGGAGTTGATGGCAGCTCACAGCAGCCACTAAGTCCTGAATTAGTAATGGTAGCATCTGTGACACCCTGTTACTAATCTGTAAGTGACAGTAAATATAAACAAACACCGAAAAAAATCCTTTCTTTGGAATAAAACACAAAACCACACTCTTTCACCACTTTATTAACCCCAACACACCCCTGCTGGTCTGATGTAATCCTCATGCGGTCCCACAATTCCAGTTCTGCTACATCGCTGTCACAGCAAGCGGCTATAGAGCATGACCGCTCGCTGTGTGCTCCAGAGAATGAATAAGACACGATGAGCAATGACTGCAGGCAGATGCCGTCACACAGGCTGGGGGTGCATCTGACTGCAACCAATCACAGAGGCCAGGTAAGCTGGTGGGCGGGGAAAGCAGTGCTGACTGCATATGGATGAACAATGATGAACGGAGGCCACAGGAGCAGCGTACAGCCGTGCGGGAACAGTTTACAGCTGCGACGGAGCCTAGGTAAGTATGAAGCACTCACTTATTTTTTATTTTCTTTATTTTTTTTTTTAACTTCTCGAGTGCCGGATCTGGATCAAACAGCCAGAATCCGGGGAAACTTTGGAACCGTGCAGATCCGGACTTTTACTGCTTTTTCAGTCCAGGTCTGCCCAGCTCTAAATCTGACACATTCCCCATTCCCTCCAACCAACCAGCATTCATATATTTCTTGCTAAATACCCTGACTAATGAGCTTTTTATTGTGTTTCACACCTAAACACTTTTAAAATAGTCTTTACTCCATTTTTCATATGCTTATTAGCCTTTTGACTAGTCGATTGGAGTGTTTATTTCTGCAGACTAATGAAAAGAAGAGAAGAATCATAAAAAAAGGGGATAAACCTTAAGAATCAATTAATGCTACTTCTAGGGCTTTCATTACTAACTTAAACTTTAGTTTTACACTTTTTGAAATGTTTCAACCTAGCCCACCTTATACCAATAGAACACAAAGCCATAACTGTTTAATATCTAGCAGTAGCTACTTTAGCAAAATGCAGAGAGAGCTTTAACACTACTAACATACTAAAAGATCACCAAGTTTTTGTGTTGCGGTCAGGGGCCGCTGCCGCTTCTCTGGGCCCGCCCGGGTTCGGGTTCGCTGCTACGGCTCGAGTGGTGACCGGACCCGGGCTCGCACGGCTGTCCGTCCTCACAACCGTCAGAAAAGGGGATATTTACAGGGGGTTTGTTGTGTCGGTGACGCCACCCATGGGTTGCGGTGAGGGATGGTGACACTGCCGCTACCTGGTGATGAGGCACCCGGGGCTGATGGAGCGCAGCAGCAAGATAGGATCCCCTCCATGGGTAGGGGAGGTGTAGTTCCGGGGCTCGCGGTCTTAACATCGGAGTGATGGCTGCTGGGTGTGGCGCGCCAGGTTGGACCGGGGGTCAATGGTGTACTCACAGTTCAGTAATTTCACACAAAGCCAGTGGTAAACAAAGTTACCAGCGACTGTCTGCTGTTGGAGGTTGTATTCGGGTCCCACACCCGAGTTAGTGAACAGGTGTCCCTTTCTCCTGCAAGTTGTGTTTGTCTCTCCTGTTGGACAACTTCGCATGGAACGGAGAAGTCCACTCCCAGTTCTGTGTGCATTTGGGAGCTGTGGCCTGCGAAATCTGACCCATGGGATCTCTGTGGGTTCTGGCGGACACCCTATCCCCTGTTTTGGGCTTCCGTTTCGCTCTCTGGGCTTCGGGAGAACGAGGCCTGAAACCTCGTCCTCTGCTGGTTAATTAACAAGGGGGCATGCAACCTTTCTCGTCCTAGGGTCCAGGCACTAGGAATCCGGTCCAGGCACTCCGTTTGTGCACGGCCTCCGGACCGGATTCCTGCTGTCGGCACTGGCGGGCTATGACCCTGCCCCTGTCCACTTTAGGTTGCCCGCGACCGGATGTCCGTCGCCTGTGGCCCTGTTCACTGTCTGCCACCTAGCCGGGTAGTCCAAGTGCCCCTACCCCTGACTACACTTCACAGTCTGCAATTCACTTCCACTCAACTGTCAGTACTCGACTTCCGACTAGACTACAGTCAGCACTTGTCTGTCTTGTTCTCGCCTCTGACACCTCAGGACCCCTAGGTGGGTGTTCTCATCCGCCTAATCCCGCCCACTGGTGTGCCCTTATTATCATAAGGGGGTTGCTAGGCTTAATTGGCTGTGTGTTGTACCTGGGTGTGGGTTTTTGGTGGTAACAAGGAGGGTGGATAACTTTTGTGACTACCTGGTTTTGCCAGGGCATCACATTTGCCATTAGAGTTGGCAGTTTAAAATTACGGTTTAGAGAGGTGGGGTCCCTAATGTTCAACTCTCCATCTCCAGGTAGATAAGCACTTAGGAAATAGAATTTAGTACCTGCAAGGTAGATGAAATTAAGGATGACCAGGACATCAGGAGAATATAGTTGAAGACAGGCTCATGTTCGGGAAGGACTAATACTAACCAATACCAAAAGATCCTTTCTGAACAATATTTTGGAGTAACATCCTAAATTTGTATATTTAATATTCTTTTTTGATGCCCATCACTTAGAGCCTGTAGATTTTGGATGTGTATGTGATGCCCTAGACTAGTCAGGTCGTCACAGGGTTCTGCACAATCTTTCTCTCCCCGTGCAGAAGTCAAACCCCCATGGTTCTGGGAACCTAACCTGCAGTACTGCCTCCACCAGCATTCACAAATCCTAGATGCAGCTTGCACCACACCAGTGGGCTGCTTAAGCAGGACTAGGGCTGCCCACCTAGGGGTCAGGCAGGGAGGTGGGAGGTGTCAAGTCAGTGTACTGGTAGCCCAGAGAACAGGACCTTTATGGACTGTTCCCACGAAGCTCAGAGATCGGGGCACTAGCGCAACGAGGGGAATAGGGCTTTCCAAACAAGCGGCCCACTGAAATCCCAAGCGTGAACTCCTGAGAGCAGGCTCCTTCACTTAGCCATAGTGGGGAGTGGGGCCCAGAAAGCTCCAAGCTGACGGGCCACAAGGGACACTCTAAATTTTGTGCCAGGAGGCAGGTCACGGACCACCAGGCAGTGCTGCAGGGGACCCGGACGAGCTCCCCTCAGGAGACAGCGGCAGTCAGAGACTTGGTTTACCCTGTTGTCAGCATCTGCTTTATTGCTGAGTACCTAATTAACCCCTGCAACCAGTGAGCCTGCGCTCTCACTGCACTGTCCCCACCATCCAGAGTCCCGAGGCCTTCCCCTACACATGGAGGGTGACAACATTTAGCTGCCCCACTCCATCACCATGGGTGCTCCCAACAGCAGCAGCGGTACTCCCAATTACCGTACACCATGGGTGGCATCACAAACTATATATAGCTCCCCTGTAAACCCACTAACCTGGGTGACGTACGGCTTGAAAAGCGAAGCTGCGGTGTTAAAATACCGTTCTGCCATTTGCCGCCATTTTCCACCATCTTTGGCACCAACACATCATCTTCCAGGCCAAAAGCACGCAAAGCCAAAGCCCTGCCCTTCGTCCTGAGAGTGTGGCCGGAACCGGAAGTTCCCAGAGTGCCCCAGTGCAAAAGCGAGTGGCTGGCGAAAACCAAGGGGGAATGTGAAGATGTCCGTGCCGGACGATCGAAGCGTCGCAGCGCTACCTCCACCAGACCAGGGTAATTTGGATGCAGCGGGTGCTGCTCCGGTTGCAGGAGCGGCGGCACTCGGGGCCGAGGCAGTCGCACCTATCATGTCGATCACGTTACCCTACGTGACTGGCTCCCACAACATGATGGCCGACCTGATGCGTTGCAGGGATTCAAGCGGAAGATCTGCTCCATTCTTCATATGTATGCCCTGACTGGCCGGCAGCGAGCGTTTGTGGTACTCTGTCAGCTGACAGGCACCGCTGAACTGAAAGTGGAAACGTGGACTAATGAGGACCGGACCTCGGTCCCCGCCATCTTTAAATGGCTGGGAGCTGCGTTTGAAACCCACACTGAAGCTGAGCGGAGGATGAGGTTGTACAGCTGTAAACAGCGCCCCCAAGACAGCATCAGAGATTATGCCCTGAGACTGCAAGCGGCGCTACAGACTCTGAAACTGATCAACGACATCGGTGAACAGGAGGAGAACAAGATGCTTGTGGAGCCGTTCCTTCAAGGCCTGGGATCAGTGGAAGACCGTAAGCACCTACGGCTGTGGGCCCTGGAGCATCCTACCTTAAACTTTGCTATCCTGACAGAAGGGGCGATTAAAGCCCTGCAGCCCCCAGAGGCTACTGATTCTCCCCTTCCATCCTGGCAAGCCAGCACCTCTCCTTTACATGTGAAGCCCCCTGCCTTAGCTTTGCCGGAACCAACATCTTCGGTAGTGCCCGTGGACGGAATGAGCGATTTGTCTTCACAGGTGCAACAGCTGAGCAGCGACGTTGCAATGATCTTGGAGGTGATGCAGCTCAAGCCAAAGGCAACTACAGCAAGAAAGTTTCAGCTAGCCGACTGCCCAGAGGACGTCCCCTGGATGAGAGGGAGGATCTCGACATACAAAGGACGGAACAGCGACCGGTATGGACAGCTTGTTTGTTATAAGTGTAATAAGAATACGCTAGGATCTGTCCTTTAAACGGCACCCCCTAGGGCCAAGGGCCAATCCTTTGGCCAATGACCCTAGTGATCGGAACCCTAAGATCATTTTGGAAACAAATGTTATTGATAACTGTATGGGAGAAGTGTTGTTTTTACTCCAACAGCAATCTGAGACTGCAGGAGTGGGGCAACAGAGGGTCCTGCAATGAAAGATCCGTGCCCTCCTGCAGCGGCAACAGGTAAATTTATCTGGAGGTGAAATTGGTGGTGTATGGGTAATGGATGTGGCCCCCCTTGTAGTTCCCCGTGGAGTGATATGATGATATGGTGCAGGGCAACTGTAGGATCCCATGGACAAGATTACCAGGCAGTGTTAGAGCCCCTGCCCTCAGAGCATTGGTCCACAGTGTTAATGGCCAGCGGGGTAGTCGATGTCCGGAAGGGGAGGGTGCCCGTGCGAGTGTTGAATTGCAGGGAAGAGGAAGTTACATTGCCTAGGTATGCCACAATTGCCAAGCTGTTTACAGTGAACACAGATTCCATCCATGCAGTGAGTTCCCCAAACACATCAGATCAGTCCCCCAGTGACAGTCCCCAGGGACAGTTAGAAAAGTGGTGCCAGGAGCTACATGTGGGCACCGACTCTACACCTTCACATCACAAGCAAGGGGTCTACAGGGTTGTGTATGAGTACGAGCAGGTCTTTAGCAAGCATCCACTTGATTTTGGGTGGATAAAAGGGGTACAATACCACATACCCACATGCGCTCATCCACCCATCAAGGAGAGGAATAGGCCCATACCACCTGCCCATTAGCAGTGCACAAAGGACATACTCAAAAACATGAAGGAGGCTGGGGTTATTCGTGATAGTTGCAGCCCCTGGGCAGCTCCCCTGGTATTAGTGAAAAAGAAAGACGGCACTATGAGGATGTGTGTGGATTACAGACAAATCAACAAGATCACACATAAAGATGCTTACCCCCTTCCCGGAATTGAGGAATCGTTAGCTGCCTTGAAGTCTGTCAATTATTTCTCTACTCTTGATGTTACTAATGGATGCTGGCAAGTGGCTGTTGCTGAAGAAGACCGTGAGAAGACTGCCTATGCCACCCCGATGGGGTTATGTGAATTCAACAGCATGCCATTCGGGCTGTGCAATTCCCCAGGAACATTTCAGAGGCTCATGGAGTGCTGCTTGGGTCACTGCAACTTTGAAACTGTCCTGCTTTACCTGGATGACGTCATTGTATACTCTAAAACGTATGAGGCGCATCTAGAACACCTGGCGGAAGTATTCGAAGCCCTATCCAGGTATGGGATGAAGCTAAAACCATCTAAGTGTCACCTACTGAAACCTAAGGTCTACTACCTGGGGCATGTGGTCAGCGCCGAGGACATGGCGCTGGATCCTGAGAAGATCACGGCCATCCAGAACTGCCCAAGGCCCAACACTGTCAGAGAAGTGCGGCAGTTCCTGTGCTTGATGGGGTACTACCGTAGGCTCATAAAAGGCTACACCAAGATGGCGGCTCCGTTACAAGATCTCCTGGTGGGGCAACCCAAGCATGGCAAGCCCTCTGGCCCTCCATTCAAGTGGGGTAAGGAGCAAGAAGATTCCTTTGAGCAGATGAAGTCAGCTCTGACGGGGGATGAGATCCTTGCATATCCCGACTACGGTCTCCCATTTGTACTGTACACGGATGCCAGCAACGTAGGATTAGGAGCTGTCCTGTCCCAAGTGCAGAAGGGCAAAGAGAAGGTAATTGCCTATGCCAGCAGGAAGCTGAGGCCTACAGAAAGAAACCCTGAGAACTATAGTTCTTTCAAGTTGGAGTTCTTGGCACTCATATGGGCCATAACCGAGAGGTTCAAGCACTGCCTGGCTTCCACAAAATTTACCGTGTACACGGATAATAATCCATTAACCCACCTGGACACGGCGAAGCTTGGAGCACTAGAACAGTGTTGGGTTGCAAGACTGGCGAATTATGATTTCACTATAAAGTACAGGGCTGGCCGCAAGAACACCAATGCGGATGCACTATCCAGAATGCCCCATTTACCCGATGATGGGGAGAACGAAGATGATTTGGAGGAGATTGAATTTCCTGCCTTCCATCGGCCTGTTAGCGTAGAACAGCCCCGATCCCATAGCAGTCAACAGGAGGCAGCCTTCAATCCATTACTCCATCATGGTTGGCAGGAAGCTCAGGATGGTGACCCTGCAACCCGGCTGATCAAAACACTGATAGCCCAAGCTGGCTCCCGTCTTGAACCAGGTGCCCCAGAAGAAGCCAAGAAGCTGTGGCAGGACAAGAGTCGGCTATATCTCCACCAAGGCAAGTTATTCAGAAGTCTTACTAATCCTAAGACGCACAAAAGAATCTGCCAGATAGTGATACCTAAAGCGTATGTCCTGGTGGTCCTGGAAGGGTACCTCGACAGAGCAGAGCATTATGGATGGAAGAAGTTAGAGATATTGCTGAGAATTCGCTTTTACTGGATTGGGATGAGAGATACCATAGAAGCCTGGTGCAGGAACTGTGGTCCTTGCGCCTTGCAGAGGCATGATGGCACCAGTCAGTGAGCACCACTCCAACCAATAGTCACCAAGCAGTCCCTGTAGATTGTAGCTTTGTATCACGTCAAGCTAACCCCAAGCAGGAGTGGTTACACCTATGCACTCACGATGATGGACCACTATTCCCAATTTCTGGTGGTGGTACCTGTGAAAGATTTAACTGCCAGCACAGCGGCAAAAGCATTCCAAGCACACTTTTTCAGGCCGCACGGATATCCCGATCAAGTCCTCACCAATCAAGGTCTAGTGTTTGAGGCTGAAATCTTCAAGGAATTCTGTACTCTGTACGGGTGTAAGAAGATACGCACTACACCCTACCATGCTCAGACAAATGGGATGTGCGAGAAGATGAACCACTTGGTGATCAACCTGCTTAACGCTCTTCCACTTGAGGAGCGGAACCAGTGGCCTGAAAAACTGCCAGATCTCGTTGACATCTACAATAACATTCCTGTGGAATCCACCAAATGTGCACCCGCTTACCTGATGAGAGCCAGACCTGGGAGACTCTCAGTGGAATTAGAGATGGAGGTCGAACTGCCTGAAGCCTACTTGCCCAATGCGGATTTGGGCTCACGTCGTCAGACCCAGTATAAGCAGATTCAAGAGTATGTTGAAGAGAATTTGAATCAGAGTAGAAAGAAGCAAGAAAGAAACTTCAACAAGCAGACAAAGCTACCCCTTTCTCACCAGGTGAGATGGTACTGTAGAGGAAGAGAAAATTGCATATGGATGAAAAATGGGAAAAGGAACCTTACATGGTGCAACCCTCTAACTTTGAAGACTTGCTTTATCAGCAAGGATCAGGGAAGAACCACGTCTACCATCTCCCGGGACCATTTGAAGAAGTGTCCAGAACCCCTCAGAATTCTCGATGAACCTCAGCCCTCAACCTCAAAGAAAGAAGAGGATGATCCGTACCATTCTAGGTGATTTCTCAGAAGACTGGCCCATGCAAAATGGAGCAGTGATAGTCCCTGTGTTAACATTCCCACAACCCGTGGAAGAACCAGAACAGGAAAGGCTTACTGACAGTGCACCCACTCCCGCACCTAGAGTAGTACCCGTAACCTTACCCGCGAACACATAGAGTCCTACCAGCCACACCTGCCACTGAGGGTGGGGAACCTGTAGGAGTCATTGCCACATCACAGGCGTAAGAAGAGGGTCCAGAATTGCGAAGTTTGACCCGGGTTAACTTTGGTCAGACCCCATTGAGATATAGAGAGTAATGGTAGCGGTGCCAGGCTATCTAAAGTTCACATGTTGATTCTGTGTTTTCTTTTATTATTTTTCTTGGTTTGTTATTTTCCTGAATGATAAGTAAAGTTCTAAAAATGAAAATGTGATTATCCAGGAAAGTCACTTGATTTTCAAAGAAGTTAAATATGGACCATGGCTGCGGGACTGGCAGCGGACAACACGAACTTGTGCTTTTGTATATAGTTGCGCCCTGTGCACCCACCAGAGTCGTCTTTTATGCCTCCAGGACTTTAACCCTGTCACGGAACCAAGAAGCAGCGGGCTTCAGGTTGTTTGGGGGGCGGCTTGAAGGGAGAGGGACATTGGGAATGGACTATAGAAGGAAGGTGCTGCAGTGGAGTAGGCTGAGAACCGACTACCGCTACTACCGGTAGCGTTCCCAGGGTTCTTTAATAAAAAGAAACGTTGCATTTAAACTCTTAGAGTTCAAGTAATGTGCCTCCCCTGTGAGGGATGAGGAATTGTTCATAAAACTGTTTTCTTTTTATCTTTTCAGTTACAAAATAAACCTCTGCATGTCCTGTAGCTCGGGGACGAGATACGTTTAACCAAGGGGGAATGTGATGCCCTGGACTAGTCAGGTCGTCACAGGGTTCTGCACAATCTTTCTCTCCCCGTGCAGGATCAAACCCCCATGGTTCTGGGAACCTAACCTGCAGAACTGCCTCCACCAGCATTCACAAATCCTAGATACACCTTGCATCACACATGTCAGGCACACCAGTGGGCTGCTTAAGCAGGAATAGGGCCGACCACCTAGGGGTCAGGCAGGGAGGTGTGAGGTGTGATATATAAACACACTACAAGGATTACACAAACATATATCACATTTATATAGTGAATAAACTGGTAGAACATATATACAATATTATACTACATATAGCCATGAATATATTCCCCTCTAGGATCAGTAGATAGGATGGATATAGGGAAACGTAGGCCGATCCCACAGACCACATTTGAATGGCAGGACCCCATGATGCGCGTAGGGAAAGCCTTGTGTATTGTGAAGTAGGAAAAGCCTGTGCGGTCTACCCTATAGGAAGGGACAGCTAAGATAGAACATAATTAATCAAAAGAGGGGAATTGTTAGAGAAGCCATTTTGTCCTGTTCACCATTTTGTCTGCTTATATAATTTTGTCTGGTTATATAAGCAGTTATATAACCAAGTATGAGTACTTGATGTTCTATTCCACATTTGCTATTTGTTATGGTGATAACTTGGTTTCCTAGAATTGTTATTCTCTTACAAATACGTACTTTTCTTAGAATATGCTGTTTGTATTCCAAAGTCTGATTAATTCTGTCTCTAATCCCAAAATATGTCTTATTGTTAAATGAGACTTGGCATCATACTTCTTATCACATCCCTTAAAACCTTTGTATCCTTCCAGCCCAATGCTATTCATTTCTATTATAAATATATCCATTATGGCCTTGGGACCCTACACTCCCTTATGTGGTTATGTGTTCAAGTATTTCCTTGGAACCCAATTTGGACTGTCCTTTGTTAGTATAACAAAGATTGACCTTGGCCTAATGACTATGATATTTGGAAACCACCTAAAATTGTGCAATTATATCACATGTCTTGTATTATGTAATCAGCTTGAAGGGTATAAAACCTTCTCCATTTTTGGCTAATAAACAGTGTTAGATTGATTTTAATACATTACAGACGTCTTGTCTTGGTGTGTTGAAACGTCACACTCAGAACCGGCCGATCCCCAACAGCTACCTGAGAGGAAAGAGGGCCCGGCTCTAAGACAAGTCAGTGTAGTGGTAGCTCTCGAGCTGTGAGGTGCTCTGAGGAAGCTGGGAGTTGTAGCTCCAAGGGGAGAAGCAGACTAGGTCACAGACAGTGGTCTGGACCTAGAGGAGTCGGACCCCTAGTCGCAGGGGATTAAGGCTAGGTGCCTGGGACCTGTCTTGAAGGACGGTCAGCAGCCTGGGCCTAATCACTAGTCCAGGACCAAAGGCACGACGGGGTACACGGACCCTAGGTTGGGGAGAAGCTTCAGGCGACCCGGCAATTAACCTGCAGAGAACAGGACCTTTATGGACTGTTCCCACGAAGCTCAGAGATCGGGGCACTAGCGCAATGAGGGGAATAGGGCTTTCCAAACAAGCGGCCCACTAAAATCCCAAGCGTGAACTCCTGAGAGCAGGCTCCTTCACTTAGCCATAGTGGGGAGTGGGGCCCGGAAAGCTCCAAGCTGACGGGCCACAAGGGACACTCTAAATTTTGTGCCAGGAGGCAGGTCACGGACCACCAGGCAGTGCTGCAGGGGACAGGACCCGGACGAGCTCCCCTCAGGAGACAGCGGCAGTCAGAGACTTGGTTTACCCTGTTGTCAGCATCTGCTTTATTGCTGAGTACCTAATTAACCCCTGCAACCAGTGAGCCTGCGCTCTCACTGCACTGTCCCCCCCATCCAGAGTCCCGGGGCCTTCCCCTACCCATGAAGGGTGAAGATATCTAGCTGCCCCACTCCATCACCCCGGGTGCTCCCAACGGCAGCAGCGGTACTCCCAATTACTGTACACCATGGGTGGCGTCACGAACTATATATACCTCCCCTGTAAATATCCCCTTCTTCATTTGAGTGTGGCCCCTAGCTCTCGGGTCCGGAGACCCTCGAGCCACGAGTAGTCATCACCCCTGGATCCGAGCGGTTCGACCGCTGAAGGGGCGGCACATGTATAGGCACATTATAGATGGTATATTGTTATTAGTTTTGTAAAATAAATAATGATCCTTATCTCCCATACATATCCACATAATATTCCTATAAGATTCAACCATGTTTGTGCCCGTTTCTCTGTGTTTATCTTTTATTTTTAATTTTAATAGTGAGTGGAAACAGCTTTTATGGACATACTGGATTGTGAGATTACAGACATGTTAGAGGCTATATCACTAAACTTCTTCATGTCTCAGGATGGTATTTGAAATCTTATCCCAGAAAGTGAATGGGCTAAACAGTTCCTAAAAACACTCAAGTTTATAGAGAGAAGCTCTTCAATATCATAGTGATATCTTATATATGATTTCTAAAAAACTCATAAAAAAAATATAGGATTCCTAAATGCTCATCTAAAACATTTTCTCATATATTTATTGCTTATGGGACCAATAAAAGCCACGGCACTAACTAACTTCTCAAGTCTTGCATGCATGGGTTGATCCCTTGGGTAGATATCTAATTATTACTTATAGTATCAACAACACTTTTTATGCTTTAGTGGGAGTGTATGCTTCAAATCAAAAACAGATTTCTTTTATAAAAGTTAAATAAAATGACAGTTGTAGTCCTCATATTGGGCATAGAAGCATGGCTTCATTATAAATTGTAAATTAGTACCATAGAAAAAGAGCCAACACTCTATTCCACCTCTTTGCTTTGTGACCCCGCACTCTGATGTAGCCACCTCCTGTGGTGTGGTCAGTGGGAAGAGTAAAGGCCGCTTTACACGCTACGACAGCGCTCGCAATTGCTAGCGATGTCAAGCGTGATAGCACCCGCCCCCGTCGTTGTAACGATATGTGGTGATCACTGCCATAGCGAACAGTATCGCTACGACAGCGTCACACGCACATACCTGTGCAGCGACGTCGCTGTGACCGGCGAACCGGCTCCTTTCTAAGGGGACGGTTCGTTTAGCGTCACAGCGACATCACAGCAGCGTCACTGAACCGTCGCCCAATAGGAAAGGAGGGAAGGAGATGAGCGGCCGGAACATGCCGCCCACCTCCTTCCTTCCTCCTTTTCCGGTGGACGCAGGTAAGGAGATGTTTGTCGTTCCAGCTGCGTCACACATCGCGATGTGTGCTGCCGCAGGAACGACAAACAACATCGTTACTGCAGCAGCAACAATATTTGGGAAGAGGGGGGCATGTCACCGATGAGCGATTTTGAACGTTTTTGCGACGATTCAAAATTGCTCATAGGTGTCACATGCAACGACATCGCTAAAGCAGCCGGATGTGCATCACAAAATCCGTGACCCCAACGAGATCGCTTTAGCTTTAGCGATCTCGTAACGTGTAAAGCCACCTTAACTAACAGGATCTATGGTGATATTTGCTGTCCTATGCAAATACGTTCTTCCTAAAACATGGCCAATGATAGTGTAATGCCCTGGTCAGGCAAGGTAGTCACAGATAGGGCCCCGCACTACACCTTTCCCTCACAGGCGACATCAGCCAACCTTAAAACCCTGGTCACCTCCCTCGGGGCTTGAACCAGACGCCCACCTAGGAGTTTTAGACAGCCCGAGGGCGGGAAACAGTTCAGTTCAGTGGAGTTGAGTTCAGACTCGGAAACCGGAGCACACAGGGGGGTACTCAGACCCTGAAGTTAGGCCCAGAAGCGACTGGACCTGGTTAATTGATTGAGGCCAGGACTAGAGGTCCTGTCCCACCCAAAGTCCCGATTGAAGGCAACAGCCCACCGAGGGGGATAAAAGGCCACCGCCACGGCTCAAAGATCCTACGGGCCAGCGTCTGCAGGCAAGGGCTCCTTAGGCCACATCCAGCAGGGAGCAGACTCCTGGAGTTGCAAGCACAGGCAGTCCACCGTTCTAAAACAGGTGCAGGAGAAAAACAGAGACCACCAGCCGGGTGGGGGAACCAGAACGCAGCTGGCTGCGGGCACCGACCACCATCACCTTTGTTTACCAGAGACTCGTGTGTTTTCTTAATAGTGAGTACACCAGCACCCTGCGGTCACCCATCTCCCTGCACCACCCAAACCTCAACGGGTCCCGGGGCCACCATCCCTGCCCACGGAGGGGTTAACAACTTTCTGCACAACATCTCCCCGTAACTGCAGCGGTTGTGTCCAATATCACCACATACCGTGGGTGGTGTCACGAACCTAGTACGGCCCAGCCCGTACATATACGTCCACCAAACACCCCTTTTTATTTGGAGTGTCCGCGGGATCCCCCCAGGTCCGGAGACCCTCAAGCCACCCACTGGAAGGTCCGGACCCGGCAGGCTGCTGGCACGGGGCGGCACAATGGCAAACAGGACAGTGCCGGATATCAGATATGAATATTGTGTTTTTCTGTGACAGGTATAGATTCTATAGCAATGGAAGATATAGTTTTGGCATTGTGGTACAGTGGTGAGCAGAATACATGTAATTGCAACGCTTTGCAGTCTGCATGTCACACAGTGTCTGGTTCAAAACTTGCCGAGTGTCAGGACTACTTCTGAATCTGTTCACACAGCAGAGTCAGATACTCTTCACATAGATGCTTTTGTGTTGCACACACGGGCTCGGGCGTTAACCAGCTGTGCCCTTGTTAGTAATCAAGCTTGCAGGAGTTCATTTCTCCTAGCCTGTGGATTACTGATTGAATCACGTTTCAGGAGACCTATCACAGTCCCCGCCACTCTTAAGATGGTGGAGCCTGGTTTTCCATACCGATCACAGCTTTATGCGATCCCAGTCCTTGTACTTTGATATCCAGTTGCTGGTGGAAATACTCTTATTTACTCCCTTCTTTTAGTTTCTTCCTGAGCACATTATCTAAGTGAGTGATTGCCATGAGTTTGAGTTTTGTTTTTTCCCCATCTGTTTAGTTGTGTGGGATTAATTACTCCTGAACCTTGCCCTCTCCTAGGTGGAGAAAGAGGGGCTAATAAATCAGGGTTGGTCAGGAGCTAAAGTTAGGAAGGCAGCCCAAACATCATCACCTTCAGACACATCTTTGGGATCAGGGTCAGCCAGGGTTCCCCTAACCTGGGGGCCAGTCTAGGCTCCTCTGTTCCTAGTGATCCCATCACACCCCATGACGAGTTACTATCTCCCACTTAGGACCTGGGATGGGATAGCATATATCCTTAACCCCTTTCATGACATCGGTCATACCGGTACAACCTATTTTGCAGTGCCTAACCAACCTTGGACGTACTGGTACATCTTGGCAATCACATTTGCACAGGAGCTGTGCATGCACAAATGCCACCGGGAGCTTAGCTGACATGAGAACCGAGACCCGACTCTCACAGCTGTAAGCTGTCCCCATTCTGCATCCAATCTTCATTCTTCATCCAAGTATACGGGAGCATAGGGCTCGATAGTTACCCTGGCAACCCGAGGGTGTTATGAAGACGTCATGACAACCTCCGGATTAGCTAGATATGGCAAGCCTCTTAGACCATGCCAGGCGCATGGTCTGATAGGCCTCTGTAGGTGGGAGTGACTTATACCTTCCAAATGCAAATTGTGTTTTAGAGCCACTGTTCATTGCTGGAGATATAGCATGCTGTAAGAACTCTACCATTTCCTAAACGGAGTGCTCCCCTTCGCAAGATCTGCACTATCCCTATGACAACAGGTTTAGTAATTTTATTTTTTCATCCGTTTTATTTTTATGTGACTGTATATACTTTATTATTTTGTCCCCTTTGTTACATATTTTACATATTTTTATACCCACTGCTTGTTTGATTAAATATATAAAATGTAACGGCTTCATTCTCTGGTTGTATAAACCACACCCTTGAAGGCTTGTGAGGCACCACATTACCGGGAATGGGGGTCTTAGCCTGTATGACAGGATTGGTCATGGCAGCTAGTTTTTCTTTGGTTATTGCAGAACTTGGAAGTAAATATACTGAAGTATACATTATATTATATATATATATATATATATATATATATATCAGTAAGATGGCTGCCAGACATGTAGTGGATGGGAGGTATGTATCGCAGAGGTGGTTATAGTCTGTTATGTAAGCACAGGTGTAAGCTCTAGTACACTTAGTACTAAGACAATTCTTAAGGCGCATCAGGGCCGGGTTTCATGAGTACTTGGAGAGATGGGCAGGTCTGGCTGCTCACATACCCCCACCCATGGTAGATGTTCATGTGTTAAAATGGAAACTGTTTGTCTCAAACATGGTCTGTGTGTGGAGGTTGCTACAGCTCCAGTAGGAAACCTCTGTATCGAAGCGGTGCTTATCCAAAGTGAACGACTCCACAGACAAAATTTAAAGGGTACTTTAACAAAGTATTAATTTAACCCCATAGTGACGACCAATTGGTCTTAACTAGAGATGAGCGGTGTTCGAAGCGAACCGTTCACTAATTTAATTAATAATCGAGTTGTTTTGGACGGTGTTCGAGTCGTTCGACGAACTCGAAAGATTTGCTTCACGTTCGACCATTCGATAACGGTTCGATCACCAAAAGCGTAGCTAGTTACTAGCTGGCTTTTCACTGTAATACTGTCAGTCACTGTTAATAATGATATTATCAAAATTCAGCGTATAATGTGCGGGGGGATGGGGCTTAGATCAGTGCTGCTGAGTGCTGAAAGAATGGCGATCGCCATTTTTTTTTCCTAACAGCGTGTACAGTGGGGCGGGCAAGTCTGACAGCCAATCACAGACACACACACACACAGCAAAGTGGATTTTTGCCAGGCAACACATGTCCTTGCCCTATAAGACCCGGCCATTTTCCCCATCGCCACAATCGAGACATTGGTTTAGGGAGTAGGGACTAGTTTTAATTTCAGCCCTTTTCAGGGCTAGATTAGAACAGTTCATAGCCATTTTTGCTAGGCAGGTCTGTGCCAGCGCTGTGCAAGGGTTTTCACAGTGTCTGTCTAAATCAGCTCAGGCAATTCCTTGGGGCATAGTATCATTATCTGGGATAGTCAGTGACGTTACTCTGCTGACAAGAAAGCTACACCACCTCTGCATTCTACACCACCTCTCCATTTCTACTACGCAATATGCAATTGTAACTGCAAAAACTGCAGGCAATTCTTTGGGGCATAGTATCATTGTCTGGGATAGTCAGTGACATACCTCAGCTGTCAAGAAAGCTACCACACCTCTGCATTCGACACCACCTCTCCATTTCTGCTACACAATTGTAACTGCAAAAAGTGCAGGCATATCTTTGGGCCATAGTATTGTCTGGGATAGTCAGTGACGTTCCTCTGCTGACAAGAAAGCTACACCACCTCTGCATTCTACACCACCTCTCCATTTCTGCTATGCAATTTTAACTGCAAAAAGTGCAGGCAATTCTTTGGGGCATAGTATCTAGAGTTGAGCGATGTTCGATTCAAACAATTCGCCAATTTAAAATTCGAGTGATTTTGGTTGGTGTTCAAGTCCATTTGCTTCAAGTTCGGCAGTTCGAGTTACCGTTCGATAACGGTTCCATCACCAAAAGCGTGACTTTTCACAGTGAGGCTATGTGCGCACGTTGTGTATTTGCATGCGTCCTGCGTCCCCAGCACAATCCCTCTCTCTTTCCTACTCACCGATCACGGGCGCGGCGCTGCACGGCTGTCACAAAGCTCCAGTGGCTTTTTTGCTTTTGAAAATGGCTGCCGCTCATTATTCAATCTGGTATTCCCTGCTTTCCCCGCCCACCAGCGCCCATGATTGGTTGCAGTCACACGCCCCCACGATGAGTGACAGCTGTCTCACTGCAACCAATCACAGCCGCCAGCGGGCGGGTCTATATCGTGCAGTAAAATAAATAATGAAAAAAAAAAACTGCCTTTACCCCCAATTTTAATACCAGCCAGGATAAAGCCACATGGCTGGAGGCTGGTATTGTCAGGATGGGGAGCGCCACATTATGGGGAGGCCACCACCCTAACAATATCACCCAGCAGCCGCCCGGAATTGCCGCATCCATTAGATGCGACAAGTCCGGGACTCTACCTGACTCATCACGAATTGCCCTGGTGCGGTGGCAATCAGGGTAATAAGTAATCATGGCAGGCGTCTCCCCGAGATACCTTCCATGATTAACCTGTAAGTGAAAGTAAATAAACACACACAACGAAAAATCCTTTATTTGGAATAAAAGACAAAAAACACCCTCTTTCACCATTTTATTAAAATCCCCAAATGCCCCTCCAGGTCCGGCGTAATTTCACGAGGTCCCGTGATGAATCCAGCTCTGCTACATGAAGCTGACAGGAGCGCTGTAGAACACGAGCGCTCTGTGTCAGATCCACGCAGCAACTGACGTGACCATGCTGTCAGCGGGGACGTCACTGAGGTAATGCCTGCGTTTGCGGTGATGATGGGGGTTGTAGTGCCTGCGTGTGTGCGGTGATGAGTGCGGTAGTGCCGGTATGTGCCCTCCCATCCATCCATCCCTCCATCCCTCCATCCATTCATCCCTCCCTCCATCCCTACCTCCATCCCTCCCTCCATCTCTCCATCCATCCCACTATTCATCCCTCCCTCCATCCCTCCCTCCATCTATCCATTCATCCCTCCCTCCATCCCTCCCTCCATCCCTTCATCCCTCCCTCCATCTCTCCATCCCTCCCTCCATCCCTCCCTCCATCCCTCCATCCTTGCATGGTTGCATTCAGGTCCCCCACCCAGGCTGGTGGTCGCTGTCCTTTTCCCTTGTTTTGTGTATAGTGGACTGCCTGGTCTGGAACTCAGGAGTCCGCTCCCGGCTGGCTGTGGCCTAAGGAGCCGTGCCCCCAGACGCTGGCCCGTGGAATTTATGGGCCCTGGCGATGGCCTTATCCCTATCAGTGGGCTGTTGTATTTTTTAGGGTCTTTAGGTGGGACAGGACCTATAATCCTGCCCTCAATTGGTTAATTAGCTAGGCCGCTGGTTTTGGTCCTGGTTTCAGGGTCCGAATACCCCCTCTGTGCTACGGTTTCCGGGTCAGTTCTCCATGTCGGTACCAGCGGGCTACAACTCTGTCCCGATCCACCTCGGATCTGCCGAGCCATCTTCCTATCTCCTGCTAACGGAGACCACCATCTGCCACCTACTCAAAGGCACCAGGGCTCCAACCCTGGCACTGTTCAACTTGTGCTTCTCCTCCTGCTGGGACTGCACCTAGCCCCAGCTCCACTCCTCTCAACTTGAACTCTAGATTAGACTCCACTCGACTCCTTGTTTTCCCGCCCCGGGCTGTCTAGACCCTTAGTTGGGCGTTCCTAGCCGCCTGGTCCCGCCCACTGGTGTGTCCATCTTTCCCTAAAGGGGGGTGACTAGGGTTTCAGGTCGGCTGTGTGTTACCTAGGTGAGGGAAGGTGTTATGCGGGGGCCTATCTGTGACTACCTGGTTTTGCCAGGGCGTCACAAAAGTGGGAGACAGAGTGGAGGACGAGTCGCGGGGACCTGTAAGTGTAATGGCAATGTTTATTAACTGTATGTGTACATATATAATGTGTTTGTATGTGTTTTTGTTTGCCTGCCATTGTTTACAATGGGGTTCGAAGGTGATCGTCAAACGTTCGCCGAACTAAGCCGCCATTCGACGAACCGAACTCGAACACTAGGGGGGTGGCTCATCTCTAATAGTATCATTGTCTGGGATAGTCAGTGACGTTCCTCTGCTGACAAGAAAGCTACACCACCTCTGAGTTCTACACCACCTTTACATTTCTGCTACGCAATTTTAACTGCAACAAACAGTGTCTAATTTGCTCACAAACAAAATGAGTGGCCAAAGACCAGATGCCGGTGGAAAGGAGAACAGGCGTGTTGGAAAGGGAAAAAAAGTTTGTGTCCGTGGTAAAGCAACAGTAACATCTGCTGAAGAAAGCTCATCTTCCAGCCAAAGTAAGACGTCTACTACTTTCCGTGGACAATCTGATATGATCCCTTTGTTATGGAAACAAGCATTGCTACCAAAGGTAGATGAGGCACAAAAACAGCAGATGCTTGAATGGATCTCAAGTGCTCCATCAAGTGGACTCTCTTCCACCTCAACTTCAACATCCCAATGACTCCAGTCCTCTGAGTTGTCAACCCAATCGCACTTTCTTTCTACCAGCTCTCAAGTCTCCACCCGCCCTGCAGAGTATGGGATAACAGAGATGGTTTAGTCTGCAGAGCTGTTCAGTCACATTATAGCCTGGTCAAAATAGCAAAAACCCAGAGGATCCACAGTATCAACCGTAGTAAATAGCTGAATCCAAGAGGAGCCAAGTAAATGCTCTGTGTGAAAACAGGAGTCATAAAATATAACTTTTAATAAGTATTAATAAAAGTGAACCTACGGCTCACAAAAGGTGAGTAAAACAGTGTACGCACAATAAAAATTCATGCTAAAAAGGGGGCATGAGACAAAGCCCAGATCATATCACCATTGGCAGAACCTATGTGGCAATGGTGTCCTCAGTTCTCAACAGAGAAACCACCCAATTATAATGCCAAGGTAGATATAAATTGTGTATAGACACACTCCCCCTTATTACCCCTCACCAGAGGCAAAGATGGAGAATCAAAGTAGAGTGTGTCCAAAAACTGTACTCATCAAACACATCAAAAAGCTGGGTATCCTAACATAATTAAATCCCATACAGGGAACGATCTTACCCACTCTTGTGAAGTACATAAAGGGCGACTTAGAGAAACATCAAGGCTTCTGGGGAAGCTGTTATCCAGCTCTTCAGGTCCCACAGGAATGCCACAGAGGGGTCACCTCCATATAGTGAAGAATCGCTTACTCCCAACGCGTTTCATGGGGAACAATCATCAGGGGAGTTCATGTGAAAAATACTGGGTACTGCCCATGTATATCCTATACTGCAGTTTAGTCCTGCCCAGTGATGCTGTAAATAAACCAAGACATAGAATAAGCCCAAAAATACACATTCCAAAGGCCTATCTTAGTGCCCCAAAGAGGGATAACTCACCGCATACTGCCGTATGTCAGAACAAACAAATTTCAAATGTGCCGCGCTGGGCGTCCAGGGACACGCTCCCTTTATACCCTGGCGCATGCGCAGAAGCACATTAACCTTCCGTGACGTGCACTCCCAGAGTACATCTGAACCGGAAGTGCACGTCATCGGCCGCCGCGTCGCAAAGAAACGAACGCTGCATACCCCAGTGACATCACGTCCTGGAGAGCCGCACATGCTGGTTGGATATAGGTAAACACGTGATGCGTTGCCATCGCAACGCCCACGCGCTCAGATTAAACCAGCAAAGCGGCCTAGATTAAACATGTCGGCACAGGGCCGCAACATGGTGGGCATATTTGGCAGTACATGGCAGCATACTTAAATAGATCCAGACACCAACGTCCACAGCGGAGGCAAAGATTGTTATCCAAAAGAGAAAACTCATATATAAAGATATGGACCAACAGTAAGAAAAAAGATACACAGCTACAACACATGCCGAGGAGGTGGCATATAAATGCCCAAATTCAAAGGTGCAAATATAGTACCACACAGGGTTGAGAGAGTGGTTTATCATATCCAGGAGGAAACCAGAAACAAACTCATTTACTAGAATGAGGCGTAATTGCTCGGATGAAGCTGGTTTCTATAATCAGGCCCACGATTTGATGGGACGTTTGAGGGAAAGAGGTTATCCGGAGGGGATCATCCATAGAGCATACAATTCTGTACGGAACATGGACCGAACCAAGCTACTATACCCAAATGAAAAGAGGAAGGAATCGGAGGAGGTTCTTAGATTCATCACGACCTACAACAATGGGGCAGGGGACCTTAGGGGACCTGCTCCAAAGCTGCAGTGAGTCCAGACAAGGAAATGATCTGCACGGATGCCCAGAAGCTTTGGGAGTCGGATCCAGGCCCAGATGAAGAAGTTATTGAGCATAATGTAGACCATCATTCCCAAACTGTAACTCCTCTTGGTGGAGACAATGAGGAACATGTTGATGTCAATGAGACTCAGATACCTGATTGGAATGACAACTTAAGTATTTGGTCAGGGCAGGAAGAGGTTGGCTCTGAGGACGAGGGGAGTGCAAACACATGGTGATGATGAGGTTGTAGATCCCACTTACTGTCAACCCACAGTTAGGCAGTCGATGAGGTCAGCAGAGGAGGTGGAGGAGGATGCTACTGACGACGAGGTTAGGTTGCGCCTTCCTGGACACAGACTGAGTACTGGAAACATGTCGACAACTGCATCCTCAGCCACAACTCTACCTCTGAGCACAAGTCGTGGTGGCTCTGCAGATCGCATGGGCTCTAAGCCTTGCCTAGCCTGGTCCTTTTTTGACAGCGCAAAGGATCACCCAACTCATGTCATCTGTAAGATTTGTCCCCAATGTCTAAGTAGAGGCCAAAAACTCAGTAGTTTGAGTACTTCGTCCATGAACCGTCACATGGATATGAAGCATATGATGCAGTGGGAAGCTCACTGTGCTACAATGCGGCCTAGAGAAGCGGGACAACCATCGTCTCCCCCTTTAAGTGCATCCGTGTGCTCTTCATCCTCTGTGACTGTGGGGACAGCAGTCACACATGTTTTTGGACGCAGACCTTCCGCTTCTTTACCCGCAACAGGCAGTGTTATTGGCAGGTCGTCAGTTGTTTTGGAAGTGGAAATAGCTGCTGGTGTTGAGCTCTCTCAGACATCGAGAGCACCACCTTTGGATGAAGGCAACATTATGTCTCCGCCTGCACTTCCCTCACAGACCAGCAGTACCAGATGCCAAGTCGCCACTACTTCTCCAAGAAAGGTGTGCCTGCGCTACACCAGCATGTCGCACACAACATCACCGCTTTCTTGAGAAACTCTGTGTGACACGGTGCATTTCACCACAGATACTTGGACCAGTAAGCATGGACAGGGGCGTTACATGTCGCTGACTGGGCACTGGGTAACTATGGTGAGAGATGGAGAAGGGTCTGCTGTACAAGTCTTGCCGTCCCCACGAGTTGTGCGTCAATCCTCTGTATGTAGAAGTTCTTCCACTGCTTCTGCCTCTTCCACCCAGTCTGGGTCCTCCACCTCCGCCCAAAGCCTGTCTGGTCAGGCCACCCGCATTGTTACTGCGCACAAGGAATCCCGCAAACGTCCTTACTATGCTGGCAGCAGAGCTCAACGGCATCAAAAGGTCTTTACGTTGAAATGTTTGGGAAATGTGTGTCACACAGCTGGCCAGTTGTGGTCAGCTCTGGAGACAGAGTTTCGTCAATGGTTGTCTCCACTCAACCTGCAGCCAGGGAAGGCCGTGTGCGACAATGCTGCAAACCTGGGTGCGGCCCTTTGCCGGGGCAATGTGACACACGTGCTTTATATGGCTCACGTGTTGAACCTTGTTGTTCAGCAATTTTTAACCCATTATCCCGGCCTAGATGGGCTTCTGCACAGGGCATGGTCACTATGTACTCACTTCCACCGTTCACATGCCGCAGCTGAACGACTTACATTGCTCCAGAAGTCTTTCGGCCTGCCGGTTCACCGCCTGAAATGCGATGTGTCGACACGCTGGAATTCGACTCTCCACATATTGCAGCGACTGTGGCAGCACCACCGAGCACTGGTGCAATACGTTATGACGTATAGCCTGGGCCAACCTATGCACCCTTCTGCACAGTTTCGACATGGTGTTAAAAAATATACTTTTAAATATATTTTTCTTCAAATACGTAAAAGCGCATGAAAGAAAGAAACTTCAAAAAAATGTAAAAAATAAATATATTTTATCTATTTAAAAATGGTTGCCAGGGTTCAGTTACAGAAAGGAAAAATAATATACTTTGATAGCTTACGCAAAGAGTTCATTTAGTCCATACTGATCAATGGGAAGTCTTTACCCATCTTTCTTTGGTTCCTGAATGGCAAGGCAGGGGATGTCATCTCTTAGCGTGTCTTCATCTTTGCAGCCTCGAGTCTTCTCACAGCAGGCAATGTGGAGGAGCGACCCATAGCCCCCTCCATCGTGTGTTATATAACAACTGTCCAGTCCATATAGGGTGTTTAGTTGAATATAGCTCCATATGACATAAGCTTCTAGAAGCTACCAGAAGCTTCTGGAAGGATTTATATATATCCTTCCATGCTCAGCATATATATATATATTCAATATGGATATTTTAATACTTATTCCTTATAAAAACTTTATTAATATACTATGCCCTTCAACATAAACAGAACTGTAGACATATATGTCTTACTATGAAATATTTGATAACTAGATGTATTAATTTTAATGTTTTTACAAACCCCCCTTGAAGCGGGTGGAGTAACCCCGAAAATTAATTAATACATCATTAAAATAACAAATCTTCTTTCCTTATTTGGTGATAATATATTAATATCAATAATAATGATGAAGAATAATTAATTTGCATTATTCATGTTGTAAGTTCAATAATATAATAATGTGGATTCATGTTATGATAGGCCGTGACTGATCAATCATATAAAAAAAATATAACTATACTTCGCTAGACCTAAAAAGAAATGCAAAAACAAATCCGGTCACCATATGATGTCCTCTGAGTTGATGTCTTCTTATCTCCGATGTAATCCAGCATAAACACAGTCTCTTAGAAATAAATCCTTTGATAAAAATGAATGGTTACCAATTTATACAGTCCCGTATTGCGTTTATCATCGTTAGATCAAAGTCCATAAACCTTATTCTTTATTACAAAGTCCATAGCCAATGTTGATAAACCACAGTTCAAGAGTGTAGAAGAATAACAAAAGTCTTTGATGTCTGTGCAGTGTAATTTCCTTCATGCTGCCTGTTGTCAAATCCTAGAACAGATGTTAAGACGTTCTTGGTCAGCACGACAGTTGTTAACTTTAACACGTCCTTGCTCTTCTTAGTAACTTTAGGGAGGTCTTAATGTACAGACCATGTGTCATTGTCCATCATAGGACCACTATGTTTCTGAGATGCAAACGCGGTAAGTGTATTTTGTATGTTTCACAGTCTTATTTGAGACGTTACCTTTTGGACCTTTTTGCAGAATCCCTTTTAACTTTAGGATAATTATAAAGTCTTTTTATCTTCTATAATCTTGATTGAAGACTGATTCATTCCCTAATCTAAATACCAAATATGGCAATAACTATCACTAATAAATGTCACAGCGTATCATAACTCTAATACTATAATACCATGTCATTATTATTATCGTAGAAGTATTAATATAATTGATACTTAGAATGATGTAATACTACTGCATAATGGTATAGACAATAGTATTCTCATGTAATGACCTTTTTTGTCATTGGTGTATTACCCTTCCGAACCCATAGGTGGCAATGTGTTGAATGTAACCAAAATATAATATAAAATATGAAACAATATAATGTGTACCTATAACAAGTATCATATTATAAATATGAAAGGCAACAATGTGGCTTTTTTTGGTTAGATCATTTGTAAAATTATAAACCAAAGCAAATAACCTTTTGGAAAAGACTGGATGATTTCATCAGAACACAATAATACCCATTATAAATTATTATTGATTAAAAATATAATATATATTATTTGTAAATATAGGAAGGTAAACCTAGATGTACCTTAATCTTCCATCTTTATTATTCTAATTTAATTTATTTGATTTGTCTATTATTTATTAAATAACCTACTATAAGAAAATGTGTAACTATAAGTAATATTTCATCCTTATTGTGTTAACATACTAATATAAAAATAATGTATTACCAGAAAGTAAACAATTGTATATATATATTGATGAAGGAAGTATCTTTTCTTCCAAAAAATGGAACTTATCCCTTTTAATATGATTCATATTTAATAAAGTAATATTCTTATATTAGATATTACTGAACTAAATATTGAAGTGTTTTCTCAATTGAGATATTTAAAATCTGAAGAAAAAATAAAAATTGTAGAATTAAGATTTTGATTAAAAATGTGAATATTAAATAATAATTAATATAAAAAATAGGAATAAAAAGAAAAATGAAAATCGGAATAAAAATAAAACTTAAAATAAAAATAAGGCCTTCTATGTATATAACACCTATGTCTTTAATAATACATAACCTTAATGTTACCAGATAACCTTAATATTACCAGTATCTTATAAGATTACCAAACCTATCAGTAACCAATAAAAATAATTAAGTCATGTAACCTTGCAAATAATACACTTCTCTTAGTATATAAATGCATTATGATATACTTCAAATATATTTTTTTTTTTATTCCCAATTCTTCCTTTGTACTTGAAATATTAATTATTAAAGTATCCTGTAAACACATATATTTATCAAATATAAATGTGCGATTGAGACCAAACCTCCCCCTTTCAATATCATGAAATATGATATTATAAAAATTAATATGTTTAGATTTAATTAAATTAAAATTTGTGTTGTATATCTTCAAGACCATATTATAAATATCACTTCCATATTTGAAAAGAAAAATGATTACCAATCTGTGTATCAGTAAAAGAAGTGACTAACACAAAAGATCCTAACATCTCTATATTAAAGAAATATGTCTAAGAATAAGATATATATATCCGGTATAAATTCCTTCATTTATACTTATGTACTATAACTTATTATCTAATAGTATACATACATATATTATAACCTCTAAGTTAAAACAAAAATTCCCTTTTTTTTTTTTTTCTCTGGATCCAAGTACTCTGACTTTAGCAGCTGCTCAAACAATCAATCATTCATAGACACATCTATGCACACAAGACTGTCATGTTCTTTAACATATACTTCTACATAGAAACTGACAAACACATATCCCCTTTTTTTTCCAATATTCTATGCGCATTTCAAAAATTATATTACTAATTTGAAGTACTTCTTGAAAAATACAAATTCCAATGTATTACATACTGTACATATGACCATGGAACCGACAGACATTTATTATTAGCTTTAGTAATTCAAAAGTCACATGCTCTGGTTACGTGCAAAGAACACCATTCCAAAACAGCAAGCAGTTTTACTACACTCCAAAGCTCAGATTACATTTCTAATAACTCTAAAGAAGATGCATGTATATTCATAAAAGAAACGTTAAAGTAATAGTTGTCTAGCAATTGGTACCTGAGAAAATAATAATTATTATTATCAATCGTACTTTTGCGATTATCCTTACCCAATAAAATATATGTTACCTGATTGAGGACAAGAACAAATGCATAGATAAAAATTAATACTTCATCAATCTGTTTTACTGATAAATTCTGAGGGAAATAAAAGAATAAAATTATTATCATATTTATGATAAAAATGAAACACTTAGAATCTGTTACTTTCTCTTATTATTTTATTTTAAATATTATTATTCATATACAGAGATCAAATTATTAATTATAACATTAAACTATCATTTTACTAAATGAAAACATGACCTTGATTTACTATCACTACTTTTAATATATATATATATATATATATATATATATATATATATATATATATATATTCACTGTATATGAAAAATTATGATTATCAAATAGCAAAATTAATTTATCCAGAAATCCCCTTTTATCCAGCTAAAGACCAAACCTCAATTTTTGCAAGATTCGATTTATTACAGTAATTTCCAGAATATTGGAATTGAAATTATTTTGTAACTCAATTTTTGTCCTTAAATGAGAAAAAATGTCTTTCTCTGAAAAACCACCCAGCTGTCGCTGGTTGTCAAATTCTCTGGACGACCTTTTTTCTTTCACTAGTGACCAGGGGAGAGAATCTGCACAAGACACCTGTTTCTGTCTTTCAGGGCTTTTAAAAATCGCTTGTCTGAGATAATCGGTATCAGATTTTGTGACAATTTTCTCTTTCATTGAAGGTGACAAGGAAAGAGGGGGGGGTGTATGACTTATAATTCACATGAAATTTCCTGCGAATTTCATACATCTTGTCACAGAAATATTTGGATCTGGGAGACACTGTTGGTTTTTCACAAAAACTCTCCCTTTTTCGTGTTGGTTTTTCAGAACTAATTAATTTCTGTTTTGACTGACTTTTCCTAACAAAATCGATAAATGTCGTACATTCGAATAGGGACTTTTTATTTAATGCCACCGCACAAGCTGCATTATCAAGGAAATTAAATTTCTTGATGAATAAACGTATCATTCCATCCAATCTGACATTTGGAATGACCGCCCTATACAAACGTTCAAAAACGGACATAAATGAGAACGTACTCTCATTCTGTTCAATTTGTAATTCCTTCATCATCTCATAATTAGGATCAGATTTATTCCTTGCACAGAAGATGAGATTTTTCAGCCTTATGATATCGTTATCATTTGAACAATCAAATGTCTCATTGTCAGAAGACTTTTTTAATGCCAATTGTCTAAAGAAATGCTGAGGTAACCACATACGGAATAACTGATTCGTCTCACTATTGGTTAAATTTAACTTCTCAACGGAACTTTCAAATATCTCTGAATTTCTGCAAACATGTATTTTAGGATTATATGCGGGAATTAATTTGCATATGTCCAATAGACTCTTTCTAAGTCTAATTCCTAAATTTGTCTGTTCTATTTTTAGAAACTGATCGTCGCCATTTTCTCTCTCCACGTGTCCTTTCTGCACGTCTCCCACTCTGGCTCCTCCCCCTTCTGGCTTCTCTACGTCATTTCCTGCGTCTTTCCCAGTGTCCTGAAAATGACCTTGATTACGTAGCACATGTCTGCCGCCATTATCAAAATTCTGATTTGCAAAATTACAGTCAAAATCTAATTTATCATTTCCAACATTACAGTCAGAATTCACAATATCACTGACTGACATTCCAAGTTCTAAGCAGTCTTCGGATTTCTCTGTCACTGACTCTCCTGACAATTCAGGTTGTCTATATCCACCATTTTTACACTTTTCTACGATTAACTTGTGAAAATCATAGACTAAATGACAGACATTTCTGATTTTCTGTTTCTCTCTATTAAAAGACCTTACACATTCTATACGTGAATTCTCAAGTTCACACTCCTCATAAAAGCGTAACCAAATCTCTTCCACATTAGAAATATCTGGATAAGTGAACTGAAGTTTACTTTGCTTAACATACGAAGAGATAAAATCCATTTTCTTACCTGAAATGATCAGATGATCTGATGGATGATCCTGTAAGACTTGATTCACCTTGTTCAGCACGTCCAATACTTCTTATGGACTGACTTTATCTTATTTGCTCAAAAATACGTCAAAAGTTAACTTCTGTAGCTTTGTAAAGACTTTAAAGTTCATTAAAAAAAACATTCATGCAACTTGACTTATACGTATTTCCTAGGTTCTGCGTGATTTTTATAAATTGTCGATTCCTGATCCTTTGCAGGCGATACTTGAGATACCCCCCTTATGCAAAGTAAAGGAACAACAAAAATGTGAAAAAAAAAATAAAAAAATCACGAATGACTGAGCTCGCCAAAATGTTAAAAAATATACTCTTAAATATATTTTTCTTCAAATACGTAAAAGCGCATGAAAGAAAGAAACTTCAAAAAAATGTAAAAAATAAATATATTTTATCTATTTAAAAATGGTTGCCAGGGTTCAGTTACAGAAAGGAAAAATAATATACTTTGATAGCTTACGCAAATAGTTCATTTAGTCCATACTGATCAATGGGAAGTCTTTACCCATCTTTCTTTGGTTCCTGAATGGCAAGGCAGGGGATGTCATCTCTTAGCGTGTCTTCATCTTTGCAGCCTCGAGTCTTCTCACAGCAGGCAATGTGGAGGAGCGACCCATAGCCCCCTCCATCGTGTGTTATATAACAACTGTCCAGTCCATATAGGGTGTTTAGTTGAATATAGCTCCATATGACATAAGCTTCTAGAAGCTACCAGAAGCTTCTGGAAGGATTTATATATATCCTTCCATGCTCAGCATATATGCACATATGCAGGAGTATCAGCATAAGCTGTTACGCAATATTAGCTCAGCTTTTCCAGTAAACACCAGTGGTGTACAGAGTGATTCTTACAGTTCTAACTTGACAACCATGGGAATGTCGAGTCGTCATCAGTCAAACCGTACCAGCAACACCATATCTGGTGGTAACAGCAATTTTATGGAATCGTTTCATGAATTTTTTAGACCATCCTTTGAATGGCCACAAGACACAAGAAGTCTGACACATAGTCAACGCCTGGAGAGGATGATACAGGACTAAGACCTCTACTGGTCGAAACATGTAGGAATTTTTCCTCTGTCTGTGGATCACTTTTTCTTGTCCCCCCACATAGTGGTCTGTATTTTTTTAATTTTGATACAATAAAGTTTGGAGTTTTACCACTCGAGTCTCCTTGCCAAGGCGCTGGTTTTGCTTTTGTTTGATACAGGAGTATCTCCAAGTGAATATCGATGCAATGACTCTGCAACTGGAGCCTTGCTCATTTTGGGCTTCCAATCTGTAAAAATGGCCTGAGCTTGCCACTTACACCTTGGAGATCTTGTCATGTCCCGCAGCCAGCGGTTTCTTAGAACGTGTCTTCAGTGCTGCTGGGTGTGTGCTGACATATAAGCGCATGCGTCTGTCCAGTGACAATGTGGACAGACTAACGTTCATCAAGATGAACAAGTCATGGATCAGCAAGGACTTTCTACCCCTGTGTCCTCCTGGGGAGAGTAAAGGCTTGTGGATTTTTGATTGCGCTTCATGCAAATTAACATGTTAGGTTTACAACTGTGGGACAATTAATGCCACTTAAGTGGTGTCTGTGGCCCAATTTTTGGAAAAAATTGAGACTCTGGTTGGAGTCCCCTTGCTGTGTTTTACATGATTTTAGAAGGTCATGACATGCCTATATCTGTGTCTTCTCCTCCTTTTATCCGTCCAGCTCTTTTGTTTCAGCATGAGTATATGTGCTTGTCACTTTTCCATGTGTTTGTGGTGTCTTCTGAGTTGTTTGTCACCTTTTGGACACCTTAGGCCCTGTGCGCACTTACTGGTTTTTGCCACGGATTTCCTATGGTTTTGCTGCATGTTTCGCTGCATGTTATGTTCATAACATCTCTGCAGTGATTCACCAGCAAAACCTATCGGAAAAAAAATGCTGTGCGCACTATGCGGATTTTGACAGCTGCATGTTTTGTTGCGGGATTCCCGCAGCAAAAACAATTGTATGTCACTTCTTTTCCGCACGTCGCTGCGGGATTTCACTCCATTGACTGCAATGTAATCGTGAAATCCCGCAGGGAATAACGCAGGTAGCAAATTCTGTGCGGTTCATTGCATTTTCCTGCGTTATTCCCTGCGGTATTTCGCAGTTTCGAGACATAATGTTCATCACTGCCTGCGGTTTGCAGGGAAGTGATGTCATTATGACAGGAAGAGGAAGCAGAGCAGAGAGTAAACACACATCACAGACACAGACATAGAACACACACATCACACTCACAGACACAGACATATAGAATACACATACAAATCAAACGGACATATTAAAAAAAAAAATACGTGGCCTCCACCATATTTTTACAGTCCAGCCGAGGTAAACACACACTGGCGGCCCGATATTCTCAGACTGGGGAGGGCGAGGGACAGTGTTAATGCCCCCCTCTCCTGCAGCCGAGAATATCAGCCCTCAGCTGCCCCGGGACTGTAGCATGCATTATGCAGCAGTCCCGGAGTGTCCCGGCTCTTCCTGTTGTCGTGATGTGGTGGCAATTAGGGTAATAACGAGTTAATGGCAGCGGATCGCCGCCACTAAGTCCAGGCGTTAATCATGGCAGCGTCTATGAGACAGCTGACATGATTCACCCGTAAGTAAAGTGAATAAACACACACACCGAAAAATAATTTTAAATAAAACACAAAAAGCCCCCTCTTTCACCACTTTATTAACCCCTCCCAAAACACACAGCTCTGACGTAATCCACCGAGGTCCCACGTTGCTTGCATCCAGCCGCGACTAACACATACTGAATGCAGCCTCGCAACGAGCCTGCAGAGAGGTAACCACAGGTCATTTCCCACGGCCGGTAATGTGAACACATTACCGCCGGGAGAAATGCAGTGTGTCGATTGTTGATTGATCTGTCCTCTATCTATCTATCCCTCTATCTATTCTTCTGTCTATTTATCTATCTATCTACTATCTATCTCAGAAGGAAATTACTTTTTGGTTTTTTTTTCCAATGTGCTTTATTGTATTGAATGCATTAAAACACATGTACCAACCCGCGGCAAAAACGCGGTAATACTGCGGCAATATCATGGTAAAACCGCAGCAAACCATGGCAAACCGCATGTGGTTTTCGGGTGCGGTTTGCCATGGTTTTTTACAGCGGGTGCGGTAACCTTTCAGACCCTGTGGAATTTTCTTAAGAAAATTGCATTTTCCAGTGCTCACAGGGCCTTAGAAGGTGTTTTCTATGTGTTTGTATGTGTTTGGGTTTGCCTGACATTGTTTTCAATGGAATTCGAAGGTGTTCATCGAACGTTCGACGAACACACCTGCCGTTCGACTAACCGAACTCGAACACTAGGGGAGTGGTTCATCTCTAGTCTTAACACTAACCTGAGATATAAGCGAATAGCATCCCTGATGGGTGAAAATGCAGCAACTGTCAACTGTTCAGGATAGTTGTTACCCTGCTACAAGAGTCAAGATCAGTATTGGCACCGAACATACCCGTTTAATCCCTTAGATTGTGCTTTCAATAGTGACTATGGCATTTAGGTTGTTAACAGTGTGGGGGCTCCCTCTTTAACCCCATCACCATCCTAAGATCATGATAGGTGATCCTATTGTTGCCAGCGCATGGTTGAGATGGCCAAACAACAACATTAGTGTGTGCCAGCTATAGTGAACCTTTCAGAAGTAAACAAAATTTAGGTGGTAAAAATGACAATTTTCTTTCCTGTCATGCCACTTTGCATAAATTCCTGAAAAGCAGCTGAAGGGTTAATAAACTACCTGACAGCAGTTTTGCATATGTTGAGGGGTGCCATTTTTAGAATGATATCACTTTGGGGCTTTTCCAATTTATAGGTCCCCCAATGTCACTTCAAAATTGAATAGGTCCCTAAAAAATGTTTTGTAAATTTCCTTGAAAAATTACTGCTCTAATTTTAAAGCTTCTAATGTCCTAACAAAATAAAATAACATTTTTCAGTTTGTGTTGCTGTAAAGCAGTTATGAAGTAAGGCTATGTCCGCACGTTGCTTTTTACCTGCTTTTTACCTGCTTTTTTGCTGCTTTTTCAACTGCAGCGTTTAATGCTAAAATGGTTGTGTTCTGCTTTTCAAGCAAAGTCTATGGGAATTTGGGTGTCTTGTCCGCACTATGCTGTTCAAACTGCAGCCTTTTTGTTGCAGAACTTTGGTAAAAAACTCAGCTTTGCAGTGCAAAACCCAAATGGTGAAAACAATTGACATGTCAGTTGTTTTTGCCATTTGGGTTTTGCACTGCAAAGCTGAGTTTTTGACCAAAGTTCTGCAACAAAAAGGCTGCCGTTTGAACTGCATAGTGCGGACAAGAAACCCAAATTCCCATAGACTTTGCTTGAAAAGCAGAACACACCCATTTTGGCATTAAACGCTGCAGTTGAAAAAGCAGCAAAAAAGCAGGTAAAAAGCAGGTAAAAAGCAACGTGCGGACATAGCCTAAATGTTATTTATTAACTATTTTGTGTGGTGTGACTTTCTGGATTAAAGGGATAATCATTCAAAGTTTGAAAATTGCACATTATAAGAAATGTTTCTCAAATGTATGATATTTTTTATAAATAACCACAAAACATACACTGTGTGCAGAATTATTTGGCAAATGAGTATTTTGATCACATGATAATTTTTATACATGTTGTCCTACTCCAAGCTGTATAGGCTTGAGAGCCAACTACTATTTAAGTAAATCAGGTGATGAGCATCTCTGTAATGAGGAGGTGTGTGGTGTAATGACACCAACACCCTATATAAGGTGTGCTTAATTAGGCAACTTCTTTTCCTTTGACAAAATGGGTCAGAAGAGAGATTTGACGGACTCTGAAAAGTCCAAAATTGTGAGATGTCTTGCAGAGGGATGCAGCAGTCTTGAAATTGCCAAACTTTTGAAGCGTGATCACAGAACAATCAAGCGTTTCATGGCAAATAGCCAACAGGGTCGCGAGAAGCGTGTTGGGCAAAAAAGGCGCAAAATAACTGCCCATGAATTGAGGAAAATCAAGCGTGAAGCTGCCAAGATGCCATTTGCCACCAGTTTGGCCATATTTCAGAGCTGTAACGTTACTGAAGTATCAAAAAGCACAAGGTGTTCTATACTCAGAGACATGGCCAAGGTAAAGAAGGCTGAAAAACGACCACCTTTGAGCAAGAAACATAAGATAAAACGTCAAGACTGGGCCAAGAAATATCTTATGACTGATTTTTCAAAGGTTTTATGGACTGATGAAATGAGAGTGACTCTTGATGGGCCAGATGGATGGGCCAGAGGCTAAATCACTTAAGGGCATAGAGCTCCACTCCGACTCAGACGCCAGCAAGGTTGAGGTGGGGTACTGGTATGGGCTGGTATCAAAGATGAACTTGTGGGACCTTTTTGGGTTGAGGATGGAGGGAAGGTCAACTCCCAGACCTACTGCCAGTTTCTGGAAGACAACTTCTTCAAGCAGTGGTACAGGAAGAAGTCAGTATCGTTCAAGAAAAACATGATTTTCATGCAGGACAATGCTCCATCACATGCATCCAACTACTCCACAGCGTGGCTGGCCAGTAAAGGTCTAAAAGATTAAAAATAATAACATGGCCCCCTTGTTCATCAGATCTGAACCCCATAGAGCACATGTGGTCCCTCATAAAATGTGAGATCTACATGTAGGGAAAACAGTGCACCTCTCATGTGAGATCTACATGTAGGGAAAACAGTGCACCTCTCAGAACAGTGTCTAGGAGGCTGTGGTGGCTGCTGCACGCAATGTTGATTGTAAACAGTTCAAGCAACTGACAGAATCTTTGGATGGTAGGCTGTTGAGTGTCATCATAAAGAAAAGTGGCTATATTGGTCCCTAATTGTTTTGGGTTTTGTTTTTGCATGTCAGAAATGTTTATTTGTAAATTTTGTGCAGTTATATTGGTTTACCTGGTGAAAATAAACAAGTGAGATGGGAATATATTTGGTTTTTATTAAGTTGCCTAATAATTCTGCACAGTAATAGTTACCTGCACAAACGGATATCCTCCTAAGATAGCCAAATCTAAAAAAAAACCACTCCAACTTCCAAAAATATTAAGCTTTGATATTTAGGAGTCTTTTGGGTTGATTGAGAACATAGTTGTTGATCAATAATTAAAAAAATCCTCTAAAATACAACTTGCCTAATCATTCTGCACACAGTGTACTTATCTAAATTTATCAATACATCTATATCTAAATTTACCAATACATCTAATATAGTCTACATTTGAAAAAAAAATTCTGCTGATCTAATTATTTGTGTTGATTTTACCCAGATGAAATGTGCCGATTCCAGATATGAAGTAAAAAATGCAAGATTAATTTTTTCACAAATGAGAAATGTTTGAATAAAAGTTTTAAATTCAGATATCAGGGGTAATAAGACGTTCTTGAGAAGTGGTAATATATTTGTTTCATGCAAAAAAAAAAACCAAAAACCTAGTCTATTGCCTAACCAAGAGAGCAAAAGTTGTGTTTTAATTGTGATTGTGATTGAGAATTCTTTTTCTTTTTGGATGCTCTGGAATAGTTATGATCAGTTATGATCAGGGTTGTTACACTTTAAGCACCAGCAGTAGTCTGACATCATGTTTGTGTTCCGTCTGCCTCGACATATATGTTCCAGGGTCCTGATGTCTTGGTGAATGCATTATCCTTGTTCTTCATTCATAACTCCAAGATTGGGGGGGGGGGAAGTAGTTTAAGTGGTTATGAAAGAAATACAATTTGAAACGCATGTTTGCTCCCTGTCATTGAAAAGCAATCATCAAATTTTGAATGGGCAAATACTTGGCAAATGAGATTTAATGTTGATAAATGCAAAGTAATGCACCTAGGATGGAATATTCCTATAGCTGCGTATACATTAAATGTAAGTAAACTCAGGACTACAGAACAGGAGAAGGACTTGGGTATTCTCATTACAAATAAGATGAGCAACAGCACTCAATATCAGGCAGCAGCTGCTAAAGCAAACAAGATTTTAGGTATATAAAAAGATAGATTAAATCCTGTGAACCCCAACGTATTGTTACCTCTCTATAAATCACTTACAAGACCACATCTAGAATATGGGAACCAGTTTTGAGCTCTACGTTTTAACAAGGATATTCAGAAGTTAGAATCAGTTCAAAGGCGGCTAACTAGACTACTACAAGGAATGGAAGGCCTCCCATATGATGACAGGTTGAAAAAGTTGGACTTGTTCAGCATAGAATAAAGACGTTTCAGAGGAGATCTGATTTATATGTATCTGATGTATATGTAACGGACTGGCACATGACTTATTCCTTCCAAAGACAATACTAAGGACCAGGGGGCATACACTGTGAGTGTAAGAAAATAGATTCCGGCAGCTAAATAGAAAGGGTTCTTTACAGTTAGAGCAGTCAGACTGTGGAATGCCCTACCACAAGAGGTAGTAATGGCAGATACTATAACAGCTTTTAAAGAAGGGACAGCATGATTTCCTCAGTACACACAACATTGTTGATTTAAAATGATATAGTGACAAAATGTACAGTATAATTGGTGGTGGAGGAAGGTTGAACTAGATAGACCTAGATCTTTATTTAATCTTTGTAACTATGTAAACTAAAAGATAATTTTTAGCCCTAAAGTTGCCAAGAAAGTTTGTACTTGCATCAGAAACAGCAGACCAAGCATCCTTTTCTTCGATTTTCATGGTGTTAAGGAACTCTCTTTCATTCATTAGAAGCCTAATTTGCCAACCATCAAATATGCCAGTTTTAAACTTCTCATGTGAAAGAGTAAGGCTACATGCCCACGTTTGTGCGCTCTGCACAGCAGCGTAACGTCACTGTATGTATTTCAGAGCGCAGCTGAAAAGCTCCATTCTGAAGCTTCGGTGACTGCCGATTTCATGCGCTCTGGATGCAGCCCGCACCATAGACAGAGCGGGACCTGCATGCAAAGCGCACGAAAGAAGTGTCATGTCACTTCTTAGAACGCAGCGCTTCGGCAGTAGCCGAATCGCTGCGTTCTAATACGCCATGTGGGCATGGATTATGCACAATCTTCATAGATTGTGCTGGGGACGCAGGACGCATGCAGTTACGCTACAGTGCAGATCGCAGCATAACTGCATGAAAATACGCCACGTGGGCACATAGCCCAACTATCACGCTGGGTGTGGGGAGAGACACCCAACGAGTAGACTGCTGGCAATAAGGGAGACTGAAACACAAAGAGGGAAGGTAACCAAGGGGCTCCTGTGCTGACCCTGACTCTGGGGGGCCCTGCGCTTGTGTGGCGCAGGGCCCTGCGCTTGTGTGGCGCCCTGGACAAGCCAGGGGCAACAGATAACACACACACACACCCCCACCCCCAGCAGTTCACAGCAGACATCCCCAAAGTGACCTGCTTTCTTCCTCGGGCTCAGACTGACACACCAGGTGGGCGGAGTCAGGAGATGGAGACGCCCACCCAGGAGTTAGCTGGCCTGAGGCAGGAAACAAGCCCAGTCAAGTCCTAGGAGAGGAAGAGAGAGGAGGTCTGCAGAGAGGCAGACGCAGACTGGGGCCTAGGATTGGAGCCTAGGGCCCTCGTGCAGCAGAGAGTCAGGCAGACGGTAGTGGCCGTCTGCAGGGAGCCGGGGAGACAGTTGGTGGAACCGTAGGTAGCCGGGGCTGGGCGGTGGCCCACCGGTACTGAATCGGGGAGCCAGCTGGAAGCCGGAGCGCAGGAGGAGTGTACGGAAGGTGCAGGAAAGGACTTACACCACCAAACTGGGTCAGGGGAAAACACCGCAGCGTCTGTGGGACCCGTCCATCCAGCCGAGTGTTTTACCAAGAACTGTGTCCTGATTTCTGGCTGAGTGAGTACCACCGTGCCGTGCGGCACAGTGCTGCCCCTGCGACCCTGCACCTCACCAGGCCCCGCACCCGGCCTGTCATCCATCCCTACCCCATCATCGGGCCCCGGGACAACCAACCCCCTACCCACGGAGGGGAGAGATAACAACAAAGCTGCTCCCTGTCACCGCTCCCGGGATCCCCATACAGAGCAGTGGTGGTGTCCACACAATCACCACAACCGTGGGTGGCGTCATGGAAAATCTCCCTTACCAAATCCCCTTTTACTGTGGAGCCTGGGATCACAGACCGAGTCACGCCACCGTGATACCCACAGAAGTGACCCCGTGGCCCGGATCTGAGTACCCCCTGATCCCCGGGCGACACACTTGCAGTCAAACCACAGGTACCTATAAGGTATAGGAGATGTGGCCCGCCAACATACCCCTGTCTCCTAGCCAGACCCTAGGATTAAATCCCACCACCCACCAATCCACGAAGGGAAAAGCAAACACAAAAATAAACAGCAAAAAGGGGAAAAGGAAAAACAATAACTTATCTTGAGAGGGAAACTTCAGAAAATACAGCAACAGTAGTCTGAAGCCACACCAAGGAAAAACCACAACTTATCTTGAGAGGGAATCTTCAGAATATACAGGAACAGTATTCTGAAGCAACATGCACTCCTGGGCGAGCAACTTCAACAAGTGAAGAGTATAACCCGCACTGGAGGAGTGAGAGGCCCCACGTTATAAAGGCCCTTAATTACCAGCTGGAGAAAAGGCTCCTCCAACCTGACAAGGAAACAGAAAAAAACCTAAATCAAACCCTTAAAGGGACAACGTATATTAATGTCTGGACGATCGCCTAGCTCTTCTGCACCTGGTCCCAGCAGAAGCACCTGAAGGTCCAGACACATCCATGACAGTAACAAATTGTATACAGATTTACCTGAAGCACTCACCATCTTGATCCAAAACCCTAATAAACTGTTTCATGAGAGCCAATTTTATATGCAGTGGGCGAGCAACACTCTGCGGAATAACTAGTGGCTCATTTTTGATATTTTTTTCACCTTTCGAAAATTTCTCTCTACCGAGCCATTATTTTCTTTTATAATGTACATCTGCTTGGCTATCTCAAAGGTACAATAAGCAAGCAAAGTTTGTGTGTGTATCTACTTTGTTGTCCTAGAGAAATCAATATAGCCTTGAGGTCGCCACTATAAAATCAAGCAATAATCATTTTATTTGATTTTTGTTTTGGAGAATGGCTCTCATGCATTACGTTTCTTTCACATTTACTGAGTTAGCAACAAGAATGGAAACTAGTTTATTACCATTGTGAAGCAGCCTACACTTTAGGCTTCTCTTTGAACTGTCAATAAAAGGCCTCCATTCTTTAGTAAGATAACTATTACATGTCATTGCCTCAATAAGTCCTTTGACATCAATACAATATACAAGATCGTTGTCCATATGGAAATATTTGAGAAGATCATTCTCTTTGTTACGATAAATAAATATAGTACCAGGAGCCAGCAGGTCCTTTTCCTTTAGCCTGGAACCAAGTAAACTCTACTGACGACTGTGGCAGATCAAGATCTTATGCAAGGTCATTCGCCTTAGTTTGAGTGAATGGCTTGCATATTCTGGCATCTCCTTTTGAGACCATGAAATCTTTGTCATCAGTGTCTTTGGAAAAATTGAACTGCCAGAATTCCTATTCATTGGAAGTTTCCAAAGTAGTGTAAATAGGTACAGGAATTTCATCAGTGAGAAACCGGTCTTAGGGGTACTTTGCACACGATGGGGTCAAATCGAAAGTGACGCACATCCGGCGTCGCTGTCGATATCGGAGTGTGTAAATCGTTTTTGATACGATTAACGAGCGCAAAAGCATCGAAATCGTATCATCGGTGTAGGGTCCGACATTTCCATAATTTCGGAAAGACCGATGTTACGATGTTGATCCTCGTTCCTGCGGCAGCACACATCGCTGTGTGTGAAGCCGCAGGAGAGAGGAACATCTCCTACCTGCGTCCTGCGGCTCACGCCGGCTATACGGAAGGAAGGAGGTGGGTGGGATGTTTACCTCCCGCTCATCTCCGCCCCTCCGCTTCTATTGGCCGCCTGCCGTCGCACGACTCGCCCCCTTAGTAAGGTGGCGGTTCGCCGGCCAGAGCGGCGTCGCAGGGCAGGTAAGTCCGTGTGAAGCTGCCGTAGCGATAATGTTCGCTACGGCAGCTATAACACAATATCGTATGTTTACTCAAGACGTAGGAGGGCACCAAATCCTGGGATCACCCCTGGCACTGAAAGCTAATATTTAATAAAGAGGAAAGAAGGGCCAAAAAAATTGAGGGATCACCATATATAATTAATCAAAAATTTATTATATATCAGAGAACATCAAAACACATTTGTGTCACACAACACCAAAAGGTATCACAACAACCATAGACAAATTTTAAAAACATTTTAAAACATACAAAAAAAGAGACCATGTGATTCCCTATATAAAATGGACCAAGATTCTAACCAAGCTAGCTGGTGTAATAAACAGATCAGAGATTAGTTAAATTTTCAAAGCACATGATGTTGCAACATAGCAGAAAATGTGCTAAAGCGCTTCAGAAGTAATTATAATACATATTAAACCCAGCAACAGCTTATAATGCAGTCATGATAGACCCTAATATTTAGACAAAACAGCCCTGTGCAAAACAATAATGAAAACCCCAATGTCTCAACTAGCATGAACCCAGGTTGGAACCTGAGCACCACAATTCCCAGTGCTGCAGCCTGAATCCCTAGCCCTGCGCTGAGAAAATGAGTGCAGAAAATAGCTTGCCTCAAGTGAGACAGATCTTTGTCTCAGCTCGTGTACCTATGCAGAAAAGTCCAAGGGGTTAAAGCAGGATAATGTAAAGCACAAAGCTGTTTGAAGGTCCAGGGAACCACCTTACCCACCCTGCGTCCTGCGGCTCATGCCGGCTATGCGGAAGGAAGGAGGTGGGCGGGATGTTTACCTCCCGCTCATCTCCGCCCCTCCGCTTCTATTGGCCGCCTGCCGTGTGACATCGCTGTAATGCCGCACGACTCGCCCCCTTAGTAAGGTGGCGGTTCGCCGGCCAGAGCGGCGTCGCAGGGCAGGTAAGTCCGTGTGAAGCTGCCGTAGCGATAATGTTCGCTACGGCAGCTATAATACAATATCGTATGTGCGACGGGGCCGGGGACTATCGCGCTCGGCATCACAAGCATCGGCTTGCGATGTCGTAGTGTGCAAAGTACCCCTTAGAGCTGAGGGGAGATTTGAGTACTGGATGGAAGATTTTATCTTTGTGTTCATACCTGTAATATATACCATGTAGAAGTAACAGTCATCAACATGGTTTTGAGGCTCTCAACACAACATTGAATCTCTAAAGCTGAGACTTTTTCTCTAACCCCTAGTCCACTGTCTCAGGTTTTCAACACATGTCCTGCATACTTTATGTGGTGTCCAAGGTGTTTCCTGATAGTAAATTTGCTACACACGCTTTTCGTCTAATGCAAATGTTTTTTATTGTTGTGATTTTTTTCAAAATGTCCAGGTGTACACATAAATACATAGGAATGTAAGGGATATATATACAATGGTGGAAGTGACAGATGTAACGTTTCGACCTTTCACAGGGTCTTATTCATATAGTCACTGCAGTGGATGATATACAGCAATAATGGTAGAGGAATTGTGGGAAAGACAAAGTCCCTATTGGCATGGCATGCGCTGCTATAAAGGGTTAAGTCTTGTTGTAGTAGTTGATCACTCCCGTGCCTTCACATTTACATCAGATGTAAGGAGCGTGAAGCAAATTTTCTACTTGAATAACTTAGGGGCTCAGGACCCCTTTCCACTTGCAACTTGCCGCACCACTCTATGCACACCAATGTCTATTCACTAAGGTTTTTCCTAGAGATCCAGTTTAACCTCAAAATATGTATGATAAGCTTTACACAAAAAGTCACATATTTCTACGATGATGGTTATGACCCACTGTGTCACAGCACCGGCTTACCCTGGAGGGGAGTAATTACTAAGTTTCTCATCTTCACTGGAGCCTCTGATGGTGAAGATAGGCTTGTGCTGGAAGATAGCCATCACTTGCTTCTTGGGGAGATATATCAGCACTGTGGAAGGTGACTCCAGGGTAAAGGATGCAGGGACAGACTCAGGTGCATACAGGATGGCTGGTGAATACTGAACAGCTGGTGCAGATTCGATGGCTCGTTCAGGCTGGCGCAGCTGGTACAGCAGGTATAACAGGTAAGACATGAACAGTAGGTATGGCAGGTGCTGACAGATACGGCAGGTGCTAGAACACAGGTATGGGTTAGCAAGCAAAGGTAATGGACACAGGATACAGGGACCAGGAAAAGGGACCTGACAACTAGCAGCATGTCTCTAGCAGTAAGACCATTGCTCAGGCACCTATCATAGGGGAATTAGCAAAACAAATCTCCATCTAACCATATCTATAATTGTCATAAGGCAGGATGATAGAAAATCACCCTACCAGCAAAAACTCAATGAGGAATACAAAACAGAGGACAAAGGAGTTCTTATCTGATTAATTATTTTCATTTTTTAAATATTTTGTATGCATATTGTGAAACTGTGGCACCCAGGGGGTAGGGGGGGTTAACCTTACTCGTCGCTGGGCCGGTGATGTCAGTTCCGGGGATGTCACGGGTGGCCCTGCCCAGCTTCGTGCCCTGAGGTGTCCACAATCAAAGGAATGAAGGATGGAGGATGGGAGTTGTAGTGGGAGGATTGTCGTGATGCCACCTGCGGTACATGGCCAGTGATTAGCCACCACTGCTGTCGCTGTCCTCCAGGGTGGATGGTAGTAACAGCAAAGATGGTTTCGCTCCCCACGGGGAGGATAATGAGGGTAGTTGTGGTGGCGGTGGCCGTTGGCGTCGAAGCACGGGGCGCCGGTAATAAGAGTCCGAGTCGGCTGCTGTGGTTCCAGATGTCTTTACTCACTCATATGCCGCTCGCCCGGGAAGTACCAGTCACCCGCTGTGATGGGCCCCATTGACCTTGGATAATTTGGAAGAAGCCACCGGTATTTGGAAAATGTCCTTCCTAAGAGTTGCCCCTCCAGTAGTGAGCGTTCCCCTCCAAGCCTCAGGCCCCATGAAATAAGAAAAAGGAAGAAGGTGATGGTGGTGTTGTGTCACCAGAACTGATGTCCCGGCTAGACTGACTGCAGATTGTGTAAAGTTGCTCCTACTTCTTCTCAAAGTGGAACCCGCTCCCCAGGTGGTTGTCCTAGTGACCAGGAAAGTCCCAAGCTTCGTGTTGGCCAACCCCCCCTGCCTATCCTAGTCCAGCTCCCCAGTGAGAAGTCTCCTAAGCTGTATGTAAAGTATGAATATAGAACACCGGTGATTAACCCCCTCCTCCGGCAAATACCGCACCTTAAATGAGGTGCAGTACTCTGTGGCGACTGGAGCCGCAGGGGCGCCACAAAAGTAATTAATATACAAGCTAAAACAGATGATGACACACATCTAAAAATAGTGAGTAGGTAATAAAAAGTGGAAAATAGGGATACCAGAGAGCATAACAAGATGAAATGAGGCCAGAATAATGTGGTAGCTATTGTAGCGGGGTGGGGGTCCCCCAGGACTACAAAGACGCCGTGACTCAAATAGTCCGATCCAAACAGCTTTATTGTCCTCGCTGTACATGTAAATTCACCCAGAACACAGCCGGGTTATGCACCGTCCATACGGGTCCCCGTCACACAGGCACCCCTTGCCGTAGGAGACGGTCTTACGATGCCCCGTTCGGCTGTTCCAGGAGGGTCCACAAACTTATAATCGTTCCACGCAGGCCTGGAGCTTTTCCAGGCTTCCGGCTCTGCAGCTTACAGAGCAGACTCTATTACAAGTTCATAGTGGAAGTTTAACCACTTTCCTCACTCTCTGGCACCTGGTAGCAGACACCTCTAGCTGAGGTTCCTTCTCGGCCCCAGGGCCCTCTGCAGACCACTGGGTCTGTGTCTCCTCCAGGAGAGGTTCGGCCCTACAGCCCTGGTCTGGCTGCACTCACCTCAGTCTTGTCTCAGACTTAATATCGGAGTCCTGTGCTCGGCCTCCACACAGGTTGCTCCATGCAGTGCTCCATGCAGAGCTCCGGCTCTGCTCTCACTCTCTCCCAGCACACACGCTGGAAGTCTAGCGCTAGTCTCTAACTAGACTGCCCTAGACACACTCCACCCAGGTTCTGAGACTGGATTGCTTTAACCCCTCGAGCCACACCCACAGGTGGAGGTCTGTGATTTTCAGCCCTGCACAGCACCTTGGGATTATTAAAGGGAACCTGACCCTTATGTGCAGCAAGAATCCTTTGTGGACTACAAGTCCCATAGCAACCTCTTCCGTTTAGATATCGCAGGTACCTTCTCCACTGTGACATATAGCGACCATTTACCACATTGGTGGTCGCTACCTCACACTATGTATGGAAAGATATAAAACATTCCTCTCAACAACAGTGCTATGATCGATAAAGTGCTATGTGCAAACAATAAGCAGCAGCAAGGAGGCCAATGTAGATCATAGAAAATCACTACAGTATTTGAAAAAAGGGGGTATATACAGTCATATGAAAAAGTTTGGGCATCCCTATTAATGTTAACCTTTTTTCTTTATAACAATTTGGGTTTCTGCAACAGTTATTTCAGTTTCATATATCTAATAACTGATAACTTTCTGGATTGAAATGAGGTTTATTGTACTAACAGAAAATGTGCAATCCACATTTAAACAAAATTTGACCGGTGCAAAAGTATGGACACCTCAACATAAAAGTGACATTAATATTTTGTAGATCCTCATTTTGCAAAAATAACAGCCTCTAGTCGCTTCCTGTAGCTTTTAGGCTGTGTCCACGTTGCTTTTTACCTGCTTTTTTGCTGCTATTTCAACTGCAGCGTTTAATGCCAAAATGGATGTGTTCTGCTTTTCAAGCATAGTCTATGGGAATTTGGGTTTCTTGTCCGCACTATGCTGTTCAAAATGCTGCCTTTTTGTGGCAGAAATTTGGGCAAAACCTCTGCTTTGTAGTTCAAAACGCAAACAGCAAAAACAATTGACATGATGCTTCTTTGAAAAGCAGAGTTTTTGCCCAAATTTCTGCCACAAAAAGGCAGCATTTTGAACAGCATAGTGTGCACAAGAAACCCAAATTCCCACAGACTGCTAGAAAAGCAGGACACATCCATTTTGGCATTAAACGCTGCAGTTGAAAAAGCAGCAAAAAAGCAGGTAAAAAGCAACGTGGACACATAGCCTAAAGGGGGCTTTACATGCTGCGACATCGCTAATGCGGAGTCGTTGGGGTCATGCAATTTTTGACGCACATCCGGCCGCATTAGCGATGTTGCTGCGTGTGACACCGATGAGCGATTTTGCATCGTTGCAAAAACGTGCAAAATCGCTCATCGGTGACATGGGGGTCCATTCTCGATTATCTTTACTGCAGCAGTAACGATGTAGTTCGTCGCTCCTGCGGCAGCACACATCGCTATGTGTGACGCCGCAGGAACGAGGAAGCTCTCCTTACCTGCCTCCCGGCCGCTATGAGGAAGGAAGGAGGTGGGCGGGATGTTACGTCCCGCTCATCTCCGCCCCTCCGCTGCTATTGGGCGGCCGCTCAGTGACGTCGCTGTGACGCCGCACGGACCGCCCCCTTAGAAAGGAGGCGGTTCGCCGGTCACAGCGACGTCACCGGGCAGGCAAGTATGTGTGACGGGTCTGGGCGATATTGTGCGGCACGGGCAGCGATTTGCCTGTGTCACGCAACAGATGGGGGCGGGTACCCACACTAGCGATATCGGGACCGATATCGCAGTGTGTAAAGTAGCCTTTAGGCCAGAGTCACACTTGCGAGTGCCTCGCGTGTAAATCGCGCGAGTCTCTCATTGAATCACCCGGCATGGATTCACTCTCAGGACAGGAGTATCTCAGCTGCATAGAGATACATGCAACCGGCCCGCTCCTGTCAGGAGAGTGCGAGTCTGTGCCGGATGATTCAATGAGAGACTCGCGCGAGTTACACGCGAGGCACTCGCAAGTGTGACTCTGGCCTTAATGAGTTCCTCGATCCTGGATGAAGGTATATTTGACCATTCCGGTTTACAAAACAATTCCAGGTCAGTTAAGTTTGATGGTCACTGAGCATGGACAGCATGCTTCAAATCATCCCACAGATGTTCAATGACGTTCAGGTCTGGGGACTGGGATGGCCATTCCAGAACATTGTAATTGTTCCTCTGCATGAATGCCTGAATAGATTTGGAGCAGTGTTTTGGATCATTGTCTTGCTGAAATATCCATCCCCTGCGTAACTTCAACTTCGTCACTGATTCTTGCACATTATTGTCAAGAATCTGCTGATACTGAGTTGAATCCATGCGACCCTCAACTTTAACAAGATTCCCGGTGCCGGCATTGGTCACACAGCCCCAAAGCATGATGGAACCTCCACCAAATTTTACTGTGGGTAGCAAGTGCTTTTCTTGGAATGCTGTGGTTTTTTTTACCTCCATGCATAGCGCCTTTTTGTATGACCAAACAACTCAATCTTTGTTTCATCTGTCCACAGGACCTTCTTCCAAAATGTAACTGGCTTGTCCAAATGTGCTTTTGCATACCTCAGGCAACTCTGTTTGTGGCGTGCTTGCAGAAACGGCTTCTTTCGCTTCACTCTTCCATACAGCTTCTCCTTGTGTAACGTGCGCTGTATTGTTGACCGATGCACATTGACACCATCTGCAGCAAGATGATTCTGCAGGTCTTTGGAGGTGGTCTGTGGATTGTCCTAGACTGTTCTCACCATTCTTCTTCTCTGCCTTTCTGATATTTTTCTTGGCCTGCCACTTCTGGGCTTAACAAGAACTGTACCTGTGTTCTTCTATTTCCTTACTATGTTCCTCATAGTGGAAACTGACAGTATAACTCTCTGAGACAACTTTTTGTATCCTTCCCCTGAACAACTATGTTGAATAATCTTTGTTTTCAGATCATTTGAGAGTTGTTTTGAGGAGCCCATGATGCCACTATTCATAGGAGATTCAAATAAGAGAACAACTTGCAAGTGGCCACCTTAAATACCTTTTCTCATGATTGAATACACCTGCCTATGAAGTTCAAAGCTCAATGAGGTTACAAAACCAATTTAGTGCTTTAGTAAGTCAGTAAAAAGTAGTTAGGAGTGTTCAAATCAAGAAATTGATAAGGGTGCCCATACTTTTGCATCAGTCAAATTATGTTTAAATGCGGATTGCACATTTTCTGTTAGTACAATAAACCTCATTTCAATCCAGAAATATTACTCAGTCCATCAGCTATTAGATATATGAAACTGAAATAGCTGTTGCAAAAACCCAAATTATTATAAAGAAAAAAGGTTAACATTAATAGGGGTGCCCAAACCTTTTCATATGACTGTATATCCCACGTACACAAAAATGTAAATGACAATGGTCTCCTTACAAAAAGTGCCGAGGTGCAACAATTAGCAGCATCAGAAAGGAAAAGTACAAACGATCTCTAGCTTCCCTGAGACTGGCCACTACAGGGTATATCATTATATCTTTACCAAACAGGTAAAGATGTTAATCAGGTAAGTTTCCACACACCTCACACCACTATACAGCAGGGAAAAGCAGTCACTAGGAATTAATAATGTTTCTACAAATAAAGTCAGCAAGTGACTCAGCCAGTTCCTAGCAGACCCAGGTCGCTATAACAACTTGCAAAGGTGGGGCCATGAGCAGTTAGGAATAGAGACACTTTTAGCCAAGCAGAACAAGCTTGGACACGAGATAGAGCAGACACACGGTGTGTAGCTCCTTGAAGGGAGGCTGTCAGGCCTTCAGGGAGGCAGAACAGAGCTGTCTGGATATAGCACCAAACAGACAGCACAACCAAACTGGGGCCAGTAACACCAAGAGAGATGGGACCCGGCACTTGTAATCTTGGACTAAAAGGGGAGCAGTCGCCAGAGCACGGGACTAAGCATATGATAGGTACAGAGCCCCAGTCCGGATGGCCACGGCACGGCAGCAGAGAGGAAGCCTGGGGAGATGGGAGAGAGGTCCGACCCACGAGATACCCAGGCTGCTGGCCTGTATGGGCCAGGACCAGGGGAGAGTACAGAGTTGTGCATGGAGGAGAAAGGCCACAGATTACCAAACCGGATTCAGCCTCTGACCTGCCCAGGAAGCGACCGGAGTGTCTGATGGCTAGGACCAGCACCCGAGGTGCGATTCCACCTGAGCCAGTAAATAAAGTGAATGGAACCCGCACCTGGTGACTCTGAGTAACTGCCGCTGCCCTGCGCTCCAGCGCTCCTGTGGACTGTTCTCACCAACCTCCCAGGGTACCCCGCTCTGCCTGTGGGGAGCGATACCATCCCGGCTGCACATAACACCTTCCCCGGAGAGAGGCTGTGCAGCGGCAGCTAGTTCCTGTCCGCATACCGCGGGTGGCGCTGCGAAGCATCCCCATTCCCCATCCAGTACTGCCCCTGGGAGAAGACTAGTCGCAGGAAGGGTCGGCGGCAGAGGAGGCCGACACCCCAGTCACCGCTGCAACCGGTGATACGCTTCCCAGGGGCCCGTCACCCTCATTCCATCCCCATCTGTACTGTTTGTTTGCTGTTCTTGTTTAACATGTAGCTGAAGGGGTCACGGAACCGGGTCAGGCCAGTCACAGCTACCCCAAGGAACCACTGGCCTGGTGACTAGTACACTAAGGCCCCGTGGCACGCTACAGATCCATATAATGGGATGCATAGGATTCCCCCTACACCCACCAATGCACGTTTCACCTGGGGGATTGAGTGTCCCCACATGTGGTTTCTATGGAGACTTGATGCTGGCTCTCCTTGTTGTTTGTTGCCTGAATTTGGCAATGATCTCAGAGCACAATGCCTACACCGCTCACTCATGCACCTCTTAATAATCAATGTTTAAGGTAGAAATGCTTGGCCAAACTTGTTCCAGGCCTTGGCCTATGCATCCATGCTATGCCATTATACTATATGTACTCTGGGGCAATTGATTCCACTGTACTGGTGTCTGCCCCTAGTTTATAAAATGTGGGACTCCAAGTTTCCTTGTTGTGTGTTGCCTGTAGTGGTAGGGGTCTCAGAGCAACAAGCCTATACCTCTCACTGATACACCTCTTCCTAATCCATGTTTAAGGTAGAAATGCTAGGTCAGGCCCTGTCCCAGGCCCTGTCCCATAAATCTATGCTGTGCCATTATACTATTTGTACTCTGGGGCAACTGATGCCACTTTAGTGGTGTCTGCCCATAATTTTTTGAAATGTGGAGACTCCAAGCTGGGTCTCCATGTTGTGTGGTGACTGTAGTGGCAAGTGTCTCAGAATACCAGGCCTAAACATGTCACTCATCCACCTGTTTCTGATCAATGTTTAACATAGAAATACTGTCCCAAGCCCTGTCCTAGGCCCTGTCCCATGCATCCATGCTGCTCCATTATACTATTTGTATATAGGGGCAATTGATGTCACTATGATAGTGTCTGCCACTAATTTTTAAAAACGGGGATGGGGACTCCTAGTTGGGTCTCCTTGTTGTGTGTTGCCTGTAGCAATAGGACTCCCAGACTGGTTCGGAGCAGGAGAGGAAGCTGCTGGGACTGAATGAAGGCTGCAGGAGCTGAGCAGTTGAAGGACCTTCCACACAAGTAATTCCAGGGCTTTCAGTTTATATGACTGATCCCATGATCTGAAAGGTCCTTCAGTTAACAAAGCAGAACGTCCTTCAGTTGCTCAACTCCTGCAGCCTCCGTTCAGTCCCAGCAGCTTTCTCCCCTGCTCAGGATCAATCACATAGACCAATGCAGAGCAGAGATAGAGAGCATGTGTGTGTATGTTGTGCCCCTGAGGAGTCAGGTGCCACAGGGTATTGCATCCAGTAACAGGTGCAGTGCTAACCTCGGGTTCCTGAAAGACCAATGCCGGTAAACACCAACCAAACACACACAATTCAACCCTTTTACCCCAGACTGCGTAACAGGCAAGAGATGGACCTGATGGATAGCCACCTATAGTTGGAGCTCATCCTACTCGCTAGTCAGAAGCCTGGAAAGGGGGAGGAGCCAGAGAGTGCAGTAAGCAGTTGACAGAAGACGGACAGTTAGTCAGTAGTGAGACAGTAAGTCTGAAGTTGACTTGCAGACAGACAGCAAGTGTGAAGTAACTTGTTGGGCAAAAAGGAATACAGTGGCCGGGAGAGTATGTGTCAGTATTCATGGGACTGAGCACTGGCGGGGTGCAGAGCCCTAGTTCAGAAAGACACTTCAAGCTCATCTGATCAATCTGCCCGGTGAGGGAATCATCACGGTTCCTCAACGTTGGTATCCGGGGCACAGCAGCAAAGAGGGAATCCAGGGAGCTGAGACAGAGGTCCAACCCAGGAGAGGTTCAAGTTGCCTGCTATACGGGCCAAGACTGAGACAACCGGAGGGGATCCTAAAAAGCTACAGGCTACAGGGACCCACCAACTACAGATGGGTACATGAAAGTAAAGTTCACCAGGTCCCAGAACCAATACTGGGACAAAAGAAATACTTAGGCTCAGTTTAGTAGAGACCAGCACCAGCCGGGCTGCAGCTCACAGAACTCATGAGTAAAGAACCAGTTAAACTGCAGCTCTTGTGTCGTCTGACTTCTTCTCGTACCTGTTTTACCTGGGTCCACCATACTACATCCTCCATCATAGTCCCCTGGGGCTCAGCCCTACTTGCGGAGGGCCCATCACATCCAAGCTGCTAAATACCACCAGCCCCAGCAGTGAGAGACTTTGCAGCGGCGGCTTTCCTCACCTAGCCGCATACCGCAAGTGGTGTCATGAAAAACATTCTTTTATTATTATTACTCCTTTAAAAAAAACTTTTTTAAGCGACCCCCAGGGTCACGGAGCTGGGCAACGGCCACCAGTGTCCTGTCCCCCTGATCCAAGGCCTGGGACCGAGTACTCCAAGGCCCTGGGGTCTGTTATGTGCATGCTGCAAGTGCAATTATAGCAAAGCTGTGTGTGTATGAGGAAATGTTCATGTAGAAGAGCTTTGTATGTCTGTTATCATGCATGTAGCAGAGCTGCGTATGTCTGTATTGGTGTATGTAGTGTACATGTAGCAGAGCCATGTGTATAATGCATACATTACAGATAAACACTAACAATAGATTTCATACTTCTCAAAATTACCCTAGTACATTCAAATTGGTGCTAATAACCCCTCCACTGTACACCACTAGGGAAGTTATAATTAATAGGAAAAATATTTTTCCTATTTTATGCTGTTTAATTCTAGGATACTTCTTATGGCAAGCTGCGCCCTAAAGCCCGAAAAGTGGAGCAATTAATCTAATATATAAAGCTGAATGTGTGTATGTATGTATGTGTGTATGTCCAGGATTGGCATTTGCACCGTCGCAGCTACAGCCACAAAATTTTGCACACTCACACGTCTGGACCCCGAGAGCGCCATAGGCTATGTTGTGAGGTGAAATTTTAACCCTGCGCATTCCAATTTACCAATCAATTTTGCCCCGATCTACATAATGGGGAAAAAGTGAAACGAAAAGTGTATCCGCACCGTCGCATTTACAATCATGAAATTTTGCACAGACACCTCATGTGACCCACGGAACGTCGTAGACTATGTTTTGACAGGAAAATTTAACCCCGCGCTTTACAGTTACTCTCCAAAAAACATGCCTCCATTAAAGTAAATGGAGCCTGTAACTACAGGTTATTAGTAGGAGCTGTGATTGGTTGCTATAGGAACAAAAGACATTCATAGTATAAGAAGCTTATATATGAGGTAATAAGATGTCAGTGGGGAGACGGATAGAGACAGACAGAGAGACAGACGGTGCAAGAGACAGACAAAGACAGACGGTGCAAGAGACAGACAGAGACAGACGGTGCAAGAGACAGACAGAGACAGACGGTGCAAGAGACAGACGGTGCAAGAGACAGACGGTGCAAGAGACAGACGGTGCAAGAGACAGACGGTGCAAGAGACAGACAGAGACAGACGGTGCAAGAGACAGACCTGGAAAGAGACAGACCTGGAAAGAGACAGACCTGGAAAGAGACAGACCTGGAAAGAGACAGACCTGGAAAGAGACAGACCTGGAAAGAGACAGACAGACATGCAGACAGGGACAGAGACAGGCAGACAGGGAAGGAGAAGACAGCCAGAGAGACAGACAAAGAAAGATGGGGAAAGACACAGACCTTGATAGAGACAGACGGGGAAAGAGACAGAGAAATAGAGACAGACAAGGAAAGAGACAGAGACAGGGAAAGAGACAGACAGGAAAAGACACAGACAAAGAGACGGGGAGACAGACGGGGAAAGAGACAGACCTGGGAAAGAGATAGACCTAGAAAGAGACAGATGGGGAAAGAAACAGAGAGACAGAGACAGACAGACGGGGAAAGAGACAGACGGGGAAAGAGACAGACGGGGAAAGAGACAGACGGGGAAAGAGACAGACGGGTAAAGAGACAGACGGGGAAAGAGACAGACGGGGAAAGAGACAGACGGGGAAAGAGACAGACGGGGAAAGAGACAGACGGAGCACATTACTTGGCCAATTTAGTTAAATCTGTGTAGAATATCTGTGGTGTTGAAATATATGTTGTGAAATGCTTCTATTAGCTTAGTTTTTGCCTTTTAACACTAGAACTACTGAGATAGTCATTTTGACTACTTTGCACCATGTATTTCTATCTAGGTGTCACGAGTCCAGTAGTTCTAGTGTTAATAATTACATTTCTATCTATTTGTTTTGTGGTTTTTGTGTGCAGAATACATTTTTGTTAATATATTCTATTTTGTTAACAACAGCTATTCACCCGGGCAAAGCCGGGTAGTACGGCTAGTATATATATATAATGATACAATATTAATGTAAGAATTCCTTAGTAAATAGCATTTTGTGGAAAAAACAAAAGGTGGCTGGAGAAAATAGATGAGATTTTGGGATTCTGCACACTAAATTCATACAGATCATGTTATTTTGTAGTCAGCAAAATTGATGTAGAGCAGTGTTATCATAAAATATAATGTGTCACGTAAAAAAAGTCTCAAAATCACTGGGATATTTTGAAACATTGAAGTCGTTGCCACATAAAGTGAAACTGGTCAGATTTGACAAGTTTGGTCTTACCACGAAGGAGTTAAAGATGTGCATATTTATCTAACCACCTTATTTTAGGTCTTTATTTTTCTTTTGCCATAGGTCTCAACTATAGAGTAATACTTTTTTACCAATAACATTTTAAGTCTCTGAATCTACTTTACGTAGCTGCAATACAGCAGGTATTAGATGGCACTTTATTAAATTGGCAGTCTTTGAAAAATCATAAAGAGATATTTAAAGACACTCACTCCTTAGTGCCATCATTTAGAACAAATGAAGATTTTTAAACTCACCAAAGTCTCAGTTCAGGCTTCTAATATTCATAATTACATCTTACTATGTTGTAAAAATATGAAGATGGTTCTTAAGAAACTAAAAGCACTGTTTTATGTCTTAGGTTATAGAGCTGGAGCCACTTTTCTTAAAATAGTTAAAAATCAACAAGCTTAAAGTGTGTTAGCTTTTATGGAACATTCTGAGAAAGGTAAAGTAGAAAATCCTACAGAAATAGCAGATGCATTTGTTAAGTACACGGAACAAAAATAGAAATGCAACACTTTTGTTTTTCCTTCCATATTTCATGAGATGAACACTAAAGGGGGCTTTACACGCTACGATATCGTTAATGTTTTATCGTCGGGGTCACGTTGTTAGTGACGCACATCCGGCGTCATTAACGATATCGCAGCGTGTGACACTTACCAGCGACCTTAAACGACCTCAAAAATGGTGAAAATCGTTCACCATGGAGAGGTCGTCCCAAAATCAAAAATCGGTAAGGGTTGTTTATCCATGTTGTTCATCGCTCATGCGGCAGCACACATCGCTGTATGTGACACCGCAGGAGCGAGGAACGTCTCCTTACCTGCCGCCGGCCACAATGCGGAAGGAAAGAGGTGGGCGGGATGTTACGTCCCGCCCATCTCCACCCCTCCGCTTTGATTGGCCGGCCGCTTAGTGACGTCGTGGTGACGCCGAACGTCCCTCCCCCTTGAGAGAGGGATTGTTCGACAGTCACAGCGACGACGACGACCAGGTAAGTGCGTGTGACGCTGCCGAAGCGATAATTTACTTTTATGTAAATTGCAATTAATTAAATATATGCATAAATAGTGCTCTAGGCAATAGCTCAGTCATCCTTGAGGAAGGGGGCCGGTACACGCCCCCGAAACGCGCGTCGGATTAAGACTCTGCTTTGCCTACCTCACCTGTGTGGTGATACTCTGCCAAGTAACCTCTCCCTCGTGTGGAATCAGTCAGCTTTTATTGGACACGGTCCGGACTGTCTGCTGGAAAGGTTGAGAAGTTACCGCTGATATTTCTCTTGTCTGCAACCATCATCCAGTGGTGCCTCCTGCGGTTATTCATTGTTCGCATTGGAAGTGGATCGGGACCTTGCATTGTCCACTTCACCTGTGTGGTGACAACTTGCCAAGTAAATTCCTCCTGTGCGTGGATTCAGTCAGCTCACACTGGACACAGTTCGGACTGCCCGCTGGAGAGGTTGAGTAAAACCGCTGATCTTACTTTCTGTTTGCAGCAAGCAATTGGTGCTTCCAGCGGCTGTATATAGCTGTTGTTGGAAGTATAATTGGGACAATACGGGACCGTCTGATCGTGGCACCGTAAAGTGGTCTAGAGACTCTAGCTAAGAGGGACGTTGGTAACCTAACATCTTCTCCAAAACCAGTACTGATCACGGCCACTTGCCTCCAAGTGGTTGCTTTGGAAGTCTAAGGGTATGTGCGCACGTTGCTTTTTACCTGCTTTTTACCTGCTTTTTTGCTGCTTTTTCTTCTGCGCTGTTTAATGCCAAAATGGATGTGTTCTTCTATTCAAGCAAAGTCTATGGGAATTTGGGTTTCTTGTTCACACTATGTTGTTCAAAATGCTGCCTTTTTGTGGCAGAACTTTGGTCAAAAACTCAGCTTTTCAAAGAAGCAACATGTCAATTGTTTTTGCCATTTGGGTTTTGCACTGCAAAGCTGAGTTTTTGA